>NC_044307.1:105270336-105882121 GCF_007474595.2 Lynx canadensis
GAAAGCAGAACTTACTTGTTCATTTTTCAGCTATTCCATGTTCTACATAACGTTTTTCTACTAAGTGAAGGTACTCATTTGCGGATTATATGAGTTCTTAGAAAACACCTCCTTAGTGTTTATGGTGCAACATAAAATCAGTTTTCTTATTAAAATTGGCTAGGAGTTCTCTAATGAATGAGCAGTGCTGGATTTATAGTGTTTTCAGGAAGAGCAAAAATTTTACAGATTTTAGCACAGTAGGCTTAGTGAAAGGAGAGAATATGCTCCTTGTCATTTATGCTATTGTTTTTGCAACTTCCCTGTTGTTTCTGACTCGATATTTTGCTGATCATTAGTGTCTCTCAGATAGGTCATAAGGAAAATTAATTTATTATACTGTACTGATTCAAAAATATTCTATTTTTAGGTTTGCTTACGTTATATTAACTAAAGTATATAAGAGAGAGTTTTTTAGGGTTTTTTTTTAAAAGAAAGATCCCCTTTTTTTTTTAGTCACTTTACTCTTAAGCTTTGGAAGTTAACAAAATCGTAGCTTTATTTTCATTCTTCCTTGGATATTTTCTTAAGAATTACTTATAGGAAAATTATTAGATCTATACTAAACATTATTATGGTATAGCTATAAAATAGAATTTTCACCATGAAGTTCTTTCATCATGAAGTATAATAAAATAAATTGTGCCTTTGCTAACAAGTTCCTACAGTGATAATGAATTTCTCAAGCATTTAATAATGTTTTTTATGTATCTTAGTATTATTCTTGGGATTTCTTTTTGGAAATATATATGTAATTATAAGGGTAGAAAACTGATATCTTTTTTGGAGGGAGAATTTGTTGTAACAAAAAAGTCATAACCATAATTTAATTCACATAACCAAGTTAAAACATGTGGTATACTTTGAACAAAACACATTCCAAACTGGAAATTTTGGCTCCGTATTTGATTATTCTTGAAATAGCTGTGTAATCAAAACAGAACTGGAATTATTAAAGACTATAATAACCTTCTAGTGGTTATTTAAAACAGAGTTATACCTTAGAGGCTGTTTTGACTTTTTAAATAAAGGCATTTATCTAAGAAAATACGTTATTATATTTTAGTGATGTATTTTACTCTGTGTGGAAATCTGAAAATTCTTCTGAGGGTTTCTGATTAACATTCTCACTGAGAAGTCTTGTAGCTGTTTAGTACTGATGCTTTGGGACTGATAGTATTGGAAATAGTTCTATAACTGTAGCAAATGTGTGTTAGCTCTCATATATATAAACTTTAAAAAAGAAATTTAAAGAAATTGAAATAAAGAATGAGGGTAACATTGCCACGGCTGACTTACAGAGTAATCAAGGTCTTGGCTTTTTGTATCATTCACGTATTATACATGTTCTGCCACAATCTTTAGAGACACTAATATGTAGTGTTATCATTACCGTTGTGACATTTGTGGCACGCCAAGTACTGTGCGGAAGAAAAATCTTTCCAATATATTGGAAAGTCTGGAGTTAAAATATCAGATGCTGCTTTTTTCTTAGCTCATTCTTGGAATTTATATTCTGACAAGAAATAACTAAAACTATGCCTGTCTTCTGTTCTGCCCCTGCCTTTTTATCTGTAAATTGCCATTTTTTCACCTGCTACTCCCCCTGGAATGGAAACACCAAACCATTTCTTGAAAATGGCAATTTAGTAGTTAATTTTTGTGTGTTTTTATTAATCTGTATGATAACTCTTTTAAAAAAGACATTGTAGTGTACCTGTTTAAAAATTTATTTGCATAAGAGAGTATACATATGCTACAGAATACTTCCCCGTCCCATTAACTATGTTCAACTTGTTAAAGAGCAAAGCTAGTGGGAATGGTATAAGTTCATGTGCCATTCTCATCACTTGAGAAAAGTAAGAAATCCCATTCAGTTGTCACTGGCCACTTGGTTTGCTTTACTGGTTCTAATACTTCCTCCCCCCGTCCCCCCCCCCATTAATTCACAAATGGTAGATTCTCTGAATTGCATAAAATTGCCAGTGCTTTTTAGAGCTTTTCACTTTAAGGGATAACATACAAAAAAAAAAAAAAAAACAGAATAGTGAAACCTTTTTATGTAAGTATACAGATTTCCTTCAGCTGATAACTTTTAGTTTAATTTAAAACCTTAACCAACTTTTTTTCCACATTTGTTTTCAATTTTGTTTCAAAATATTGATATATTAAAAAGGAAGTTTATAAACAGAGGCATCTGGGTGGCTTAGTCAGTTAAGCATCCGACTCTTGATTTTGGCTCAGGCCATGATCTCAGTTGTGAGATAGAGCCCTGTGTAGGGAGCCTGCTTAAAAATCTCTCTCCTTCTGCTCCCCTCCCCACTCCTGCTTGTGCACTCTCTCTCAAAACATGAAACTTTTTTTTATCCTAAATATCTAGTTTCTATAAATTGTTTCATAGATAATGAAAGTGTATGTGTGTGTGTGTGTGTGTGCAGTTGGAACCTGGCCTAAATTTCTGTGATCTAAGTGAAAGTGAATTTGCTTGCAATTCCTCATTCTATAACAAGCTGACTATATAGACTCAGGACACTTTGTTTTCTGAACTCCTTAACTTGAAGTCTTCCTCTTTTGATTCATGGAGGAGGGGGAAGGAATCCATAGCCATTTCTACGTTTTAATATCCGAGCATAAAAATTCTGAAATTGAACAGTGAAAACCTTGGTCAGTGTCATAGAAAGGGATTATTGCAACAAAGTAGAAAACTAACCTGCTTTCCAGTCTTTTGTGCTTAAAGTACCAGGTGAGCTGGTACACAGAAGGCAAATTACCTCCAATGATTGAACTTTTCAAACCCAGTGGAAACAACCATAGTATTAGTAAAGACAATTTCACTGAACAGTCTAAAATTTCATCTCACTTCTGGAAAAATAGAACAGATTCCCTGTAATCGTAAAACTTGTTGATTGATCCCCACCCAAAAATGTAAGCATCCCAAAATGGCAAAAACAAAAACAGAACAAAAACTCATGCATAGATTTAGGTGAAGACCAGAAAAAGCCTCCAGGTCCTAAGAGATCTGCTGTTTGGTTGTTCATTTTATAAATCATCCTTTGTTAAGCAACACTTTCTTGACTCTGTATGCACTCCCAGCCCTTCCTTTCTTTTTTCCAAGGGTTCTGGGGGCACAGTGCTAATTAGCAGTAGAAAGAAAAGATGTTCATATTCCTCACTTTTATGGTTACACAAATGATTAATTCTTGGCCCTAAAACAGTCAAGGCAAGTGAAATTGTAAAATAAAGTATGTTAATCCTGCTCTTTTTTATATTTTTTTAGCATTAAGTGGAGATACTTAGCTTGACGCATTATGGCTGTTAGGATAGGGATAGCAATTTATTTCAGAAATCACGCATACTAAGTATTTTCCCAGTGCGTGTTTCACAGTTAATGTCAAAATACTCTTCATCTTATGATACTCGAGTGGAGAATTCTGAAAACTGCATCAGCAGGAAGATTGACATTGTCTTTCTGATCAGCCATGTATACTTTCATTCAGAGAATTGCAGTTTTAGTATGCACGCTTTTTTTCCTTGAATATTAGGAACCACAAAGACTTTTTAGAAAATTTAACATACCGATATTAAATTGTTCTAATCATCCCAAGCCCATCAGAAAACAACCAATTTTGAGCATTTGGCAGTTTGATGATTGGAATCTGAAGCAGCTTCAGTGATAACTCAATATGTATTATAAGATTCTCATGTGATCTAGACCCACCTGCCTTTGATCTGGTTTGTTCCAGCCATACCCATGATTACTTAGAGTGATCTTTTTTCTCTACGGGAAACACACACGAATGTACGTAAATGCCAGGAAGACTCTTTATGTGATAGGATAATCCTTTTTATCCTAAAGGGTTTGTTAGCCAGTGACCCCTCTGAAGCAAGTTCACAGTTATTAGAATGGTAGAAAAATATGGAAAGCATGGGCAGTTCTAGCTGTGGTTACATAAAATAGCAAGAAGCACATTGAACATCTTTTTTGTTTTATTGCTAAATACCATCAGGTATTTATCAGGTATTTATTGCTAAATTTTTGTATAAATTTAGTTTTGTATAAATTTAGTTTTGTATAAAATTGAAAAGTATTTAATTCAAAGGATAATGTATATTTCTTTATCTTAGATGGTTATTTTATATTATCTTAATATATTGTTTTAATTATAGAGATAGTCTGAAAAAGGTGTATTTTATTTTGAATATTATCCTAAAGGAATAGAATGTTTCATTGGTCACATTTTGGGGGTATAGGGTAAACCAACTGCAACTCTGAAAATAGAAGACAAAAGGAAAGAATCAAGGAATTATCTTATTTCCCTTTTGCAGATTCTAATGCAGGGTAACCAAAGAGTTGATGCCAGAAATTTTCTCTTTATGGAAGACTTCCAGCTTTAAAAAAAAAAAAAAAAAAGTGGAAAAGGGATAGAATTGATATCACATTTTACAGTCTCTAATGAAATAATGGATATAGGTGGTGCTAAATGGATATAGTGCTGCTAAAACTCTTAGAAGGCTGATGGAGAAGGTAATTATACCTGAACCTACTGATCACTCTTAACACACAAAAGAAGAAACAAACAGGTATTATATGCCTCCTAGTTTGATGCAACAGGAAATATAAATACCATCTATAACATTTTTTTTACCAAAATATCAAACCCAGATTGTATTAAACTTCTTGAATTATTAGTTGATAGGAAGTACAACTAAAGTGACAAAAGGTAACTAACACTGTAGAAATGCAATAAGCAAAAGCCAGGATGCGAGAAATTCTGTAGGGGAAATCACTCAGTTTCATTAATAAATAAGTGGCAAGAAAAAAAGCAAGACTGTAGATTAGGAGAAATTTAATTAAATTTAAATGCAATTTGTGGGGGCGCCTGGGTGGCGCAGTCGGGTAAGCGTCCGACTTCAGCCAGGTCACGATCTCGCGGTCCGTGAGTTCGAGCCCTGCGTCAGGCTCTGGGCTGATGGCTCAGAGCCTGGAGCCTCTTTCCGATTCTGTGTCTCCCTCTCTCTCTGCCCCTCCCCCGTTCATGCTCTGTCTCTCTCTGTCCCAAAAATAAATAAACGTTGAAAAAAATAAATCTTTAAATGCAATTTGTAGTTCTTGTTTATATCTTGATTCAAACAAACCAGTTGTAAAAACAAACTAGGAGACACTGGTGACATTCTCAACACTGGAATACAATAGTATTAAAGAATTATTGTTACGTTTGTCAGATGGCATCTAATTAAATGAGAGCCCTTATCTTTTAGACACACATACTGAAGAATTTATGAAGTGATATGTAGTGTCTTGAATTTACTTAATCCAGCCAAGGTGGAGGAGAGCTATATAGAAGAAGAGATTGATAATGGTAAAAGTTGAGTGGTGGGAATAGCAGTTTATTATACTGTCTTCTCTACTTTTACATATGTCTGCCATAAAATAATCTAAATACAGTGATAACTTTAGGACTATCAGATCAGTAAACATTGGATACTTAACAAAAAGAGTGTAATGTAGTATAGATACAAAAGAATGTTGTAAAAGTTATTAGCAAACGCTGAATATATAAAGTTATCTCCCCCCGCTGTCAGAGTGTAAAATCAACTTAACATCAGAATTATCAGTTTAATTCATGATATCAGCAAATTAAAGGATATCAGCAAATTGAAGGGTAAGAATCATGATTACACAAATAGATTCAGAAAAATGCGGTTAATAAAACTCAGTGTCCATTCATAATTTTTTAAATCTTAGGAAACTAGGAATAGAAGAGAACTTTTTTTAATCTCATTATAGGATAGCTCTAAAATTTCATGCCCTTGTTGCAAGTGTCCTCTCTGAGATTGGGAATAAGACAGGGAGGTTTGCCATCCCTGCATTTATTCATTATGTAAAAATCAGTTGTATATCCAGAGCTCAGCACAATCAATCAGAAACTAAAATGTTTTAAATACCATTTACAGTTAACATCACAAAATATCAAGTACCTAGGGATAAATGAACAAAACCTATCATAAGCTCTTTATGTGGTAAACTATAAAATATTATTGAGAGAAAATAAAAGATCTAAATAAGTGAGAACTGTATCATATTCATGGATTGGAAGCCTCAATACTTTAAAGGTGTCATCTCTTCAAACTAATTATGTAAATTTAGTAGTATAACAGGTTTCTTTATAGAATTAAAGCTGATGTTAAAATGTATGCAGAAATGCAAAAGGCCAGAAAAAGCCAAGACAGTCTTGAAGAACAAGGTAAGAGGACCTATTCTATAAGACATCAAGATTTACTGCAAAATTACAATAATTAAGACAGTGTGGTTTTGGGGCAAGAACAGACGAGTAGAGCAGTGCACCAGCGATCCCAGAAGCAGATTCATGCATATATAAACAAGTGCTTGATGACAGCAGAGGTACAGTAGAGCAACGGGGAAAGGACTGTTTCGTAAATGGTGCCCCGACAATTGGGTATCCATATAGAAAATCCTAATACCTGATCCCCACTCCACATCACACACAAGAATCACTTCCACATAGATTATACACATAAATGTAAAAGGCAAAAAGTTGATGTTTGACAGACATTAAAATTAAATATCTCTGTTCACCAAAAAGAAAAATCATAGAGAATAAAAAGGCAAGCTATGGAATAGGAGAAGATACTGGCAACACGTATTAAGTATAAAATGACTTGTATTGAAAAATACAAAGAAGTTCTATAAATCAGTAACAAGAAGACATCAACCCAGTAGAAAAGTGAGCAAAAGACTTCACAGGCAGTTCACAAACAAGGAAATCAAATGTCCAGTAAACATTAAAATATGCTTATGCTCATTAATAACCATGAAAATACTAATTAAAATGTCAGTGAGAGACCACTGGGTACCCACTGGAGTGGTTAGTATTAAAGATCCTGGTGATATAAGTGGTTGGTGAAGATCTGAAGCAATGTGAACCCTCCAGACTGATGGTGGGAATGTAAATTGGTTGAGCTAGTTTTGAAAATTGTTGGGTATTGTGAAGTTGAAAATGAGTTTTTTCTATGACTCAGTCATTCCATGCCACAATATATACCATACAGAATGTTCTTAATGGCATTCACAATAGCCCTAAATTAGAGATACCCCAAATGTCCATTACCAGTGCAGTTGACAAGTTATATATCATACAGTGGAATCCTATTCACCCATGAAACTGAAGAAATTAGAGCTATTCCAACAATATGAATGAATCGTAAAAACATAATGAGAGAAAGGAAAGGCTAGATACAAGAAGTACATATTTTATGATGTAATTTGTATAATAAATCATAGAGTGGGATAAACTAGAGCATAGGTGACTGATAAAACCAGGAAAGCAAAGATAATACCGTAAATATCAGGACAGTAGTTACCCTTGGGGAGTGGTGCTGGAAGGCGTCTAGGGTCCTGGATATGTTTTATTTCTTGACCTGGACAGTGATCACGTAAGTGTTTACTTTATAATACTTCACTGAAGTATACTTTTATGGGTTTTGTGCTTTCCATGTGTTTTACAGTGATTTCTTTAAAGAAATAATGTATAAATTGTGAGTTATGAGTATAAGGCCCATTTCATAGCTAGTACCTTGTTTTTCATTTTGTCTTATTTGTTTAAAATTAATTATCTCCATCATCTTAAAGCGTAAAGTGTAAGTTTGTAATTGCAGTGGATAAATACATTGATTCACATGTTAGGACTTTATTAAAAACAGACCTTACAAATCCAGGAAGTTGTAGCCTTGCATATTCTCGTCTTATAGTGAAGTCTTCACCTATCCACTTACTCTTCATTACAGTTGATTTTTCCAAAGATTCATCGAATCTGGTTGCAATAGGATGTTGAGGAAAACCTTTTCTACTTGAATTTGTCTCTCCTTCAGTTTTACTCTTGAGAAATTTCTTCTGGGTAGCAAAATTGTGGTGAAAGCTTTACCTCGATTCATTAACTAGAACTTATTTCTCTCTTAGACCGTTAGACTGTGACTTAGAGATAATCTCTGTTATCGCTGTATATTTGCATTTTACTTTTTGTCTTCTGAGTGTTGACATTTTACTCTGATTTCCTCTGGTTGTGATGTTTATTCTTTATAGATCTCTATCTTATTTATAAGCATTTCATAAAAGTAATTCAGATCCTTTTTACACGAAGAAGAACACATGAATGAAAATACAAACAAACAAATGTAAGAGTGTGGGTGACACGGAGCCTCCGAGACGGTGCCTCTCTGTAGTTCTTGCGGATGAAGCAAAGTTCAAAAGTTTAAACCCTCTATGCAGACTGTTTTTCTCTCCCTTAAAAAGGCTCTTGCTTGTCAAATGAGAGTAAATATTTATAGTTGGCTATGGTAAAATGTTCTGAGGGTGAAGAGAATGATTTTAATAGAACTGTATCCTTAATAGGAGTGGGTACAAAAATCCATTCATCTGCAGAAAGTGGGGTCAGTGAAGCAAAGGCAGGCAGCAGCGACTTAATAAGTGCTTAGTAGCACCCATTCGAAGGAAATACGTAATTATTTTATCACATGCCATGGTATATGTATGCATTTGCCTTTCGAGATTTTTTTTTCTTTTTTCTATTAAATTGCTGAGGTGCTTTTGTGGAAACGAGATTTTTAAACTGATTTCAATGAAACATACATGCTTCTTTTCAGTTTTCAGATAGTGGCAGGGTACTGTGAACAGCATAATATAATGGAAACTGCATGGGCTCTGTTGGAATATGGGCAAATTAGTTCAGCTCTCTACATCAACCTCAGGGCTTTTTCCAGCTGTAACATGGATATGTAACACAGAGGCTATGGTGGATCTTAAGTGAGATGAGGTGTAGGAAGTGCCTGGCATGGAGGAGCTAGTCTCTATGTTTATTTTCTTCTCTTCCTGTCACATTTTCAGCAAAGGAAAGCCAGCCTTCACTGCAATAACACAGTATTTTAAAAAAATTTTAACGTTTATTTATTTTTGAAACAGAGAGACAGAGTGCAAGTGGGGGAGGGGCAGAGACCGAGGGAGACACAGAATCTGAAGCAGGCTCCAGGCTCCCAGCTGTCGGCCCAGAGCCTGACCCAGTGGGGCTTGAACTCCTGAGCTGTGAGATCATGACCTGAGCCGAAGTCAGACACTTAACCGACGGAGGCACCCAGGTGCCCCAACACAGTATTTTTTAAAATTATTTTCCTACTTTTTTCTTTTATTATTATGTGATATAAAAACATATATTCTGTGTTTTTTCCTTGAAAAGTGAGGTTAATGTCACATGATGCAAGGAAGTAATTTCTGGGGGTTCTTATTTTGAAAGAGAAGGTAAGTTGTTTTGTCAACAGAAGGATGGATATAGAGGGGTCCCTGGGTGGCTCAGTCGGTTAAGCGTCTGACTTTGGCTCAGGTTGTGATCTCACGGTTCGTGAGTGTGAGCCTCATGTCTCTGCTGACAGCTCAGAGCCTAGAACTTGCTTCAGATTCTGTGTCTCCCTCTGTCTCTGCCCCTCCCTCACTCACACTCTGTGTCTCTCTCTCTCAAAAATAAATAAACGTTTAAAAAAAATTTTTAAAAAGATGGACTTAGAGAGGGAAACATGGATAGAAATTTGGATGAGGGATGAGAGGTGAGGGAGACAGCAGGTGGGAAAAGGAGTTGGGGACATTGTTGAGAAAACAAAACAAACCCCCATCACATTAGTTACTCTTTTTACACAGCTAAATTTAAGTCAAGAGGAATAAAAATGACCGTGGTTGTGGGGGGTAAACAAACATGCAATGCAGAAAGCCTCCATTTTTTGCACAACAACTTGCTCTGTTGGGTCTTGAATAAAATCAAACAGGAAAGACTTTAGATCCACAAAACTGCCAAAAATGTGGTGGTCTCTGGATTCTTGACAGCTGAACTGCCAGAATCATGTGGTGTGTAAAATTGCTGGAAAGAATCATTCTGCTGAGAAGCAAGTGACGGGTCTGGTGGGTTTCAGTAATCTGAGAAGGTACCAGAACCATGCTCTTACAGCTTCATGGATTCACAGGGGTCTGTGTAAGGCTCCTGCCTGGTTCTCATTAGTAGTTAACCCTCTTTGTAAAGACCAGTAAATGGAACTCCTAGAATTCCAAGCTGGGCAGGACTTGAGGAATTGTCATCCCCAGCTCTGTATTTTAAATGAGGAAACTGAGGCTCAGAGACCTGAAGTGACTTCCCCAGTTTCATAGTGAGTGTGCATTAGAAGTAGAGGCGGGGCTTGAGTCTCTGAACTCCTGAGTTAAATGCAACTAGCAGGAGAAAAAGTTCTTTAAAAGTGTAATGTGTTTCTACCCTTCTAACATTAGTTAGCCTGGGGGGTGCCTGGGTGGCTCAGTCAGTTAAGCATCAGACTCTTGATTTCAGCTCAAGTCGTGATCTCGTGGTTCCTGGGATCAAGCCCTGAGTTAGGCTCTGTGCTAACACCACGGAGCCTGCTTGAGATTCTCTTTCTCTCTCTCTCTCTCTCTGTCTCTCTCTCTCTCTCTCTCTCTCTCTCTTTCTTTCTCTTTCTCTCTGCTCCTCTCCCTCTCTCAAAAAAATAAACACTTAAAAAAAATTACTTGGTGCTGAAACTCAGTATCTTAAAGAAAGAGAGAAAATAAACAATTCCTATCCTTCCTTCTGTAGTTTAGCAAGAATTTATACTTCTGACCCAAACTCCACACCAATTGCTACGAAATACAAAACAGGAAGAGTATCTGAGGTCTTCCAAAAATGTTAACCATAAAATAAATAAAAAACCCCGCCGGACTTACTGTGTTGTAGCTCCCTCCCATTTCTCTGTGGAAGGGGAAAGTGAGAGGAGGTTCAGAAGAAAGAAAAAGGTTTTATAGTGTAAGTGATTTCTACTTAGTAGGAGCTTCGTATTTACTGATAGATTTATTGATCATTGATAACATGAAATAGCCTACAGGAACCACTGTCTAACTCAAAAGGATTTTTATGTATGTGATTATTTGTCCATAGGAATAACCACATCTTTATTTTTCAACATGCATGGTATCACCAAGTATATGGAATGGAGTCAGTACGAAAATAGTCTGTCTAAACTATAAAGAAAATCTTCCTGTTGATAAAAATAATCTACCAAATTGTCTAAACATTTTTGTGTAATGTAGGTTATATAAGTTTCTAGAATCACCATCTAAAATTTGAGGTGTTTTTCCTAATACTTAAGTCCTAAAAGTATATATATTGACATGCAGTATTTATATATTTGTATTTCCTTAACCTTCAGACTGCCAGGTTTTCATTATTTGTTAATGTCACCAGCAAGGGAGCAGGAAACATTCAAATCAGTTTTGCTACTTGTGAGTTACTTTGATTGCCCTATTTCTTTTGGACAAATTAAAAATGAGGTAAAAAAAATCAACAAAGGAGAATGAGAATTGGGGCTTATCAAATGCATCTAATTAATCTTCCTTTGCCCATTACTCAGATGAAAATTTATGATCATTAATATCAATGTAAGAATTTGTCACATGGACTTTCATACACTTAATTAGATATATAGGGAATAGTAGTATATATATAATATTTAAGAGATGAATGTGAGTTTGGCAAATTAACCCTTATAAATCTTCATTTGCTGATATTTAAAATTGGGATACATCATATTATTGTAAAGTAATGCATATAATGTGTTAAGCATGAGCTCTCAATAAATGTCAGCTAATATTATTTAGGAAAAGGCATGATTCTCGTTGTATAGAATCAGATATTGTTATGAAATGCATTTCTACTTTATAGAGTTACACACATTCCCCCAACATCATTTTAAAAAAAGAAAATTGGGACTAGAGTTTAAGGATATACAAATCAAAGATTTGAAATGGACATTTCTTCTTGCTCAAATTGGATTTTATATTTCTATAATATTTCAATTTCTAAAAACTTTTTTCCTGAGCCTTTTTCTTTTGATATAAAGTAAAAAATAAAATCTTAACATTAAAAACTATTTTATGTTATAAAAGTAAATACAAAATTCAGAATTTTGAAATTTAATTTTCAGATTTTGCCTTATACTTGTGTTGAGAGTGCAAAGCTCCAACTAACCAGAATGTATCTGGCCCAAACACTAATATTTTAGTGTTTCTCAGAGTACATTTCCTCTGTTAGGAATTCCTCCTGGTGTTAAGATGAAACGTGCTTTTTTGTGCTCATACTGTTGGAAGGTGAACCTACTTCCCCTCGTTCTTCACACACCATCTTCGGACCCCATCCCCCTCCTGAGTGGTCTCTAGTTGCACTTGACCTTTTAGAATCAATACCTGGAGTTGTTCCTAACAAGCTGTTTGTGAGATACAGTTGGTTTGCCAGAGTGTGATTGGAGCACTGTCCCTTTTATATGAACACTACATTATATTTTTTTTAACGTTTTTATTTATTTTTGAGACAGAGAGCATGAACGGGGGAGGGTCAGAGAGAGAGGGAGACACAGGATCTGAAACAGGCTCCAGGCTCCGAGCAGTCAGCACAGAGCCCCACGCGGGGTTTCGAACTCACATACCATACCGCGAGATCGTGACCTGAGCCGAAGTCGGACGCTTAACCGACTGAGCCACCCAGGTGCCCCTGAACACTACATTATTAAAGGTGAACAGAATAACCCCACAGACTCCCATGTATTACTTAAGAAGGCTAGTGCTTATGAATCTTTGGCCTTTCGTGACAATTCAGTTTGTTATTATAGCAGCCCTTTGTGTATGGCTTTTAGTTTATTTGTATTTTTCTCCTGGTTCTGCCAGCTTTTCCAGTGGTTTGTTTACAAAAACCCTGCCCCATAGCATCTAGTAATAAATAAAGAGTGAAAGTACTGTATTGTTTTCCATAGGGGTGTTGTAATCGATAACAAAACCTCTAAAAAAAAGTGTGATATTTTGCTTCTAAACAAAAGGCAGAACGAGCACAGGTGTTGGGCAGCCGCAGTAGAAGCCAAGAAAGCTGGCTTTTGAAAAACAAAAACTTGGTTTCAAATCTGAAACTTGTAACTTATTGTCTGATCTTGGCTAAATCTCTCAGTCTCTCTAATCTTAAATTGCGGTATTTGTGAAATGGAGAAGATATTGCTTCCTTCATGGAGTGAGAGCATAAAATAATATGCACAAGCGAAGTTTTATAAACTGAAAGTACCAAATAAGTGGAGCTCATTAACACACATGGAATACATCTCATTTCTGTGCTAAAGGACACAGAAGCAAAGGTTATCTTTGTTCAGGCACTTAACAACAAAATAGCATTTTCAAAAGTTTAATTTTAACTCCCTATATAGTAAACCTTGAAGTTTTCATGTTTATGTGTTAAATCCAAACATGCAATTATGCTATAAAAAATTAAAGATTTGATGAATAATAAAAAAGTAAGGCAATTAGAAACTCTGGATAAAAAGGCATGCAATGATGTCACAGTCCAATCACAATGCATCAAAAATGGGGTATGATTTTGAGCAATTATGAAAACTAAGAAAAGGAAATAAATTTTTTTCATTCTAGTAATGTGCTTTTTAAAAGTCAGATCATAAAAAATGGACCTCTAGAAATAGAAATGTGATTCTAACACATTATTTGACTCTGCTAGGAACAATATTTGTGCATCATAATATAGTAAATACAGATTATATGCCTTTGATTTTTATTTTATTTTTTTTTTTAATTTCTTTTAACATTTATTTATTTTTGAGACAGAGAGAGACAGAGCATGAACGGGGGAGGGTCAGAGAGAGGGAGACACAGAATCTGAAACAGGCTCCAGGCTCTGAGCCACCAGCACAGAGCCCGACGCGGGGCTCGAACTCACGGACTGCGAGATCATGACCTGAGCCGAAGTCGGCTGCTTAACCGACTGAGCCACCCAGGCGCCCCTGCCTTTGATTTTTAGAAACAACTTATAAACAAAGCATAGGAAGGCTAGCCGATGATTTGAAAACAAAAAATAAGATGTTGGTCAGAAGTTAGGATGCAGGAGGAGGTTGACAAGTTGGTGGATACTGATCGCCTGGTGTTATGTGGTGGGGAGTAAAAAATTGATAGAACAAGTAGAGGGGTGTCTGAGTGGCTTACAAGTCTGATTCTTTTTTTTTTTTTTAATTTTTTTAGTGTTTATTTTTGAGAGACAGAGACACAGACACAGTGCAAGCATGGGAGGGCAGAGGGAGAGGGAGAGGGAGACACAGAATCTGAAGTAGGCTCCAGGCTCTGAGCTGTCAGCACAGCGGGGCTCGAACTCACAAACCGGGAGATATGACCTGAGCCGAAGTCAGACGCTCAGCCTACTGAGCCACCCAGGCGCCCCACAAGTCTGATTCTTGATTTCGGCTCAGGTCATGAGCTGCACTGACAGTGCGGAGCCTGCTTGGGATTGTCTCTCTCTCCCTCTCTCTTGCTGCCCCTCTCCTACTCATTCTCTCTCTCTCTCTCTCGATAAATAAACTTTAAAAAGAAAGAAGAAGAACAAGTAGAGCTTGAAGTGTGTTATTTAAAGTGGAAAGTGACCAGTAGAAGGATAAAGCTAAATATAACTATAAAAATTATAAGCAGGGAGAAGGATAATGAAGGGTAATGTGAGTTAAGTTAATCCTCATTCTTAGTTGGAAGTCAGTGGATGTTGCCTGAAGCTTATGAACTGAGAACTATGATTGTTATTATTTAGAGTTGTGAATCTAAATTATCAGAAGAGTCAAAAACAAATGGCTAAAGATGATGGCCTTTGAGAGCAGTACTGAAGAGGCCCAGGTAGGGGCTAGAACCTATTGCTTTTCATTATGAGCCACTCTGTGTGATCGTAGTGGTATTCTTACTAAGTACACATATTACACTGATATAGACCTTGAAAAAAAACCCAGTACTGATAGCAAAAAGCCATGGATGGATGCTGTGGAATGTGTCACCCCACCCCCAAATCTAGAAGACACGCTATAATTCTCTGAGCCTAAAATCATCTCAGGTCCCTGTCAACCCTGCTCACCACTCCCTCCAAACTTTCTTTGTCCTACTTTTAAACTAAGCAGCATAGAGTGTTTTTGCCTTCCAGCCTAGTATCAGCCTATGTCACACTAAATTTTACATTATCAGTGGAAAGTCTTAGTTCTATTGTTCCCTGAAATGTCAAGAGAGTATATTTCTATAAAACAAAACAGACTCAAAGCACAATGCAGGTGTATGTTAGTAAGTAAATTATATATCTACTGCTTAGAAAATGGTTTGTCTTCTACCAGGATTTTATACCAAGATTTCACTATAAAAATCATGTAGAAGAGGAGAATATCAATTGTCCCAAACATTAGAAATGGAATGGGTGCACTGTTTTATTTCCTGTATATTTCTATTGAGTTTACCTTAAATTTTTATTAACATTTTTTTTCTATTGGAGAAGTGGCAGTAGTGTACTAGATCAGCTTGGGCATGACCAGATTCTGACCAAATCATTCCTAAAATATTCATCTTTAAGACCAGTTCATTGCAGGGATGCCAACAGTAATTCAAATATTCTGCCTTTAAACACTACTGCACTTGAAATTGCTACTTTGGTATTTCCCTGCCCCCTCCCCCAAATGTACACAGTTAAGGGTAAGAAAGATGGCTACCAGACATTTCCCAAATTTCTAGATAAGGAAGGCCCATTCTTTAGAAAACAATAGATTTAGTTGTCAATCAGCCAGATGTGTTCATTGACAAAAGATTGAAAGTGTAGATAGATTTAGATCAATAGCACCTAATAGTGAGTAAGCCAATTTGATATGCACTGAGCAGACTCTGGCATTGTGGATGGGGATTGATAAGACCCCAGAGAAATTCTTTTCCAGCACGAAGTTTAGGAGAGAATGAAGAGTTGTTTTGAACCACAGTTTGGGAAGGGGGAAAGTGGAGATGGGGAGACATTGCCACTCTCTAGCCATAACTTGGTAATAAGCACTTTGGTCACTTACGTACTCACCCTTCCATCCACCAGCCCTGTATTTGTTTGAGCACCTACTCTAAGACTGTGGTTGGTAGTGTGGGGATATTACAGGGCTAAACTTGACAGTTCATTATCACTGTGATCTCCTGGAGTAGCTCCAGGAGTGCCTCCAGGAGTAGCTTCTATCACCAAAGTTTTCCTTTACTTGCCAATCATGTATTCCATTAAGTATCTGGCTTCCTTGATGGCTTAGACCTCAAATAGTCCAGGAACAACTTTCAGGAATTACATTTTTAACTGATT
This sequence comes from Lynx canadensis, assembly GCF_007474595.2. NCBI lineage: Eukaryota > Metazoa > Chordata > Mammalia > Carnivora > Felidae > Lynx > Lynx canadensis. The sequence continues at coordinate 105,286,590 of NC_044307.1, forward strand.
ATTTATATTATCTAAATCACATTTGTTATTTACTAAATGTTAGTCATATTCCTTATTTTTTCTCATATTTTTGCATTGCTCTAAAAACACTGACAAAAAAAAAAAACAGGAAAGAGACCAGATAATCAAAGATTAAGCCTGTTGTACATAGTAGTACTTAAATATTTCCCAAATGTTTTCCCAAACTGTAAATCAACCCATTATTGGCAATTAGTTTGATTTAGAAAAAATAGTTTTCTCTTTTCAGTTAGGTATTTATTTTACTAGCAAATTATATAAAATTTTGTCAAACTGTAGTATATGGAAGCTTGAGGTTGGGGGACAGGAGGAGTCGCTTCATTATACCAAACAAAATAGCATTTATCCCTGTCTGCTACGACATTTTATGAGGATTTATCAATGTTGCTGACTTTCTGGGTAGTACATATTTGCTGCCTTAAATTCTACAGGCTCAGGAATGTTATGTCAGTCCCTCCAACTTTCCCTCTTCTACTTGTGTGGCCTTGTGTATGCTGTGTTTAACAAATACACACCTGTTCACCCTGAGCCAGGCACTATTCTTCACGAGGAAGAGAGGTGGTACTTCACGTTCTGCCCTTCTTCTACCCTGGTGGTATTAGAGGTGTCCTCAAATGCAGTTATCATGGTTCTCCGGAGTCCTGTCTCGTAACACCTGATAAGCTCTTTTTCCTCTCATTTCCGAAAGGCAGACCTAGTCTCTAGTGGATGCTCACTTTCCTATAGCTGTACGTGTTTGTTAGAGCCACAGCCTCAGAGCCAGGGGATTGTGGGAAGTAGGGTCTCTTCCTGCAGGACAGGATATCCTCTGGTCTCCTGTCCACACACCTCCTTTCTCCATTTTTAATTTGCCTGCTGTCCTCCTCACCTCCGCTGCCTTCTATCCCTATCTAGGGCCTAACTAGGCATGAGCTTTCACAAGTACCTGGGCACTTGATGTGCGCTTTGCCTGGTTAGCAAAATGATACAGATACAGATGTATCTGTATACAGATGTCAGGTTTGTCCTAAACCGTAACTCACAGACAACACTGGGGTCTGTATGAGACTTGTAACCAAACTTTTTACACAGCCCACAGAAAGGCCTTGATTTCCCCTGCTAGGTCTCTGGTTACCATCTTGTCTGATTTGAAAAGCTAAGCAGAATTGAGTTCTTAGAAAAATTGGGTGGAATAACTCTTAGCATTCTTGACCCCCACTACCTTTACCTCTGCCACCCATCTTAAGAACAAGCAGCCATTGACACAAAAACAGACACTCAGATCAATGGAACAGAGTAGAGAACCCAGAAAGGGACCCACAAACGTATGGTCAGCTAATCTTTGACAAAGCAGGAAAGAATAACCAATGGAATAAAGGCATCTCTGCAGCAAATGGTGCTGGGAAAACTGGACGGTGACATGTAGAAATATGAACCTGGACCACTTTCTTAGGCACTTGTCTATGTCATCAGGAGCTCCCAAAATAGAACCACCTCTATTATATTGTTCCTGTAAACTCCTCTGTATTTTTTCAGAGAGGGCAGTGGCAGTTTATGGTCCCAGGGCACACATAGCTTTGCTCATAAAATGTCCTTCATCGTCTTGTTAGTAGCAGGAGTGAGCAAGCTTTTTCTAAAGCTTCCAAGAAAGATCTTGGTAAACAAAAGGGTTCTTTTTTCTGTCAAACTGTTGGGTGGTCACTGACTACATCAACAAACAGGGATTCAGTCACTCACTTCCTCTCCAAATTGTGGTCATTGAGCAGTGAACAAAAGTTCCTGGGTTACAGCCATTTACTTGGTAAGGTTCTCCAGTTCATTGGCAGATTCCCCCAGCCACCTTACTGCTGTGCTCCATTTGCTCCTGAACCAGAGGACAGCAGTTAGTGTGGCCATTACATGATGGCATACATGGAGATGGCCTTTCCTTTTCCGGCTGATGACATGTAACTCTGCTCATACTTGAGGAAAGCTGTTGCTTTGTTCATGCCCTATATGACTCAGGTAACTTATTTTAATAAGGGTACTCCTTCTGTTTGTCCCATACATAAGAATCGGGGGAGTTTCTTTTAACTGATTGTGAGCCATATTCCTTAACCAAAATGGGGGACTTTTTCTTCTAATAGGCTAACTCATGAGGTTACAGAATCAGAGTTTTTCGTTTTTATCCCTCATAGCCACCAACAGAAAAATAATTCAGAAAAATAATTTAAAACTGGATGAAGCTCCCATGATGGTCATTGTTTTGGCTATAGGGTCTCTCATTCTTAGCACAATTGTCATTCTGAACTGGGAATTCTTTGTTGTGGGAGATATTATGTGCATTGTAGGATACTTGACAGCATCCTTAACCTCTGTCCAGTAGATACCAGTAGTGGCACACTCCCTACCCAACAAAAATGTCTCTAGACATTACCAAATGTCCAGGAGTTGGGAGCATGGGGATAATGAAATCAACCCCAGTTGAGAACCTCTGCTGTAATATAATTAGAGACTTCATTCTACATGGGACAGAGTCTCCAGTAATTTATTCCAGGTAAATAGGAGAGTTGTCAGATATCCCTGCTAAGTTTGTACTCCTGAAAGGACTGTCTTCTGGAAGTACCTTTTCTTCCTTTTTCCTTTTTCCAGCAAGTTGTTAATCTGGTCTTTAATGCCATGTCCTTGCCCAAAAGACATCAAGTAGCAGAAAGGACTTTGAAGTGTCGTCAAAAGTGTTTTGCCCAACATTGACATTATTAGTCTTGATCTTGAGCAAACCCTGTAATTACTCTGAACCTTAGTTTACCCATTAGTCAGAAAGGTTGTGGAAATGAGAGAAGTGTGTATTTGAAAGCACCTTTAAAAAATAAAGCACTCAGCACCCAGATCTCGGTTTCTGATACCACATTTAGTAAAATGAACCAGAGCTCTTTGGAGAAATGTCTGACTCTAGGACTGGGGCAGGCAGTATATGAGAGGAGCCTGTCACATCCTTATCCTTGGAACCAGAAAGTAAAGTGCTCAAAAAATGATGATGATGGGGCGCCTGGGTGGCTTGGTCGGTTAAGCGTCCGACTTCGGCTCAGGTCATGATCTCACGGTCCGTGAGTTCGAGCCCCGCGTTGGGCTCTGTGCTGACAGCTCAGAGCCTGGAGCCTGTTTCAGATTCTGTGTCTCCCTCTCTCTGACCCTCCCCCGTTCATACTCTGTCTCTCTCTGTCTCAAAAATAAATAAACGTTAAAAAAAAAATTAAAAAAAAAATGATGATGATGATGGAGTATGTCAAAGGGACACAGGAATCAAATAACAGCTCCCAATGGCAAGAGCTGGAACAATTTGAGAGCAAAATTAATAAAGTAATATTGGATTATAACCCAAAGATCCAAAGTATAAAAGAAATATCAGTGAGTCAGCTGATATAAATGATTGAACAAATAAATAGGGAAAGGGAATACTTTCCTATGCAAAAGAATTCCAAATAATTTATGCAGACGCTTCACCCTTAAGGCAGTGGAATATAACTCCTTACTCCTTAATTGTGGGCTGCACATAGTGACTTCCTTGCAAAGAGTATAGTTTGGAAAGGGGGAAAAAAGAGTAACTTCACAGTGAAGAAACCTGACAAGCATGGCCTCAGCCAGGTGATCAAGGTCAGCATAAACAGTAAGTTAATATTGATAGGATTTATCCTGGATATGATGTGTTGAGAATGGTGTACCTAGCCTCTGTGGTCTTCCTCCTAAAATCCCATAATACCTGTCTTACCATGAAAAAAAAAAACCAAAAACAACAAAAACATGAGATAAGTCTCAGTTGAGGGACATTCTACAAAATACCTGGCCAGTATTCTTCAAAACTGTCAAGGTCATTAAAAACAAGGAAATTGTGAGAAACGACCACAGCTAAGAGGAGCCTACGTAGACATGACCGCTAAATGTAATATGGTATCCTGGATGGAATCCTGGAACAGAAAGGAAAATTAGGTTAAAATAAGGAAATACGAACAAAATGTGGACTTTAGTTAATAATGTATCAATATTGTTTCATTAATTGTGATAAATATATCATAATATTGTAAGCTGTTAATGGCAGAAACAGTTGTAAGATATATGGAATGCTCTGCACTATCTTTTCAATTTTTCTATGAATCTAAAATTATCCTAAAGTTAGCAGTTTATTTAAAAAGCCACAGCTAGGGGTTCCTGGTTGAGCATCTATTGATTTCATTTCAGGTTGTGATCCTAGGGTCATGGGATTGAGCCCCGCATCTGGCTCCATGCTGAGTGTGGAGCCTGCTTAAGATTATCTCTCTCTCTCTCCCTCTGCCCCTCTCCCCAACTTGCTCTCTTTCTCTCTCTCTTTCTCTCTCTAAAGTATGAATATTTAGCCCCAGCTAAATTAAGACACTTTTGTAAGTAATGGTCATTTTATCCAGAAGATATATCATCAAGCTCTAGTATGTCTTCCTTATTTAAAAAATATTTTTTTTAATCTTTATTTTAGAGAGAGAGAGAGAGACAGAGTGTGAGCAGGGGAGGGAGAGAGAGAAAGGGAGACACAGAATCTGAAGCAGGCTCCAGGCTCCGAGCTGTCAGCACAGAGCCTGACATGGGGCTCAAAACCACGAACCGTGAGATCATGACCTGAGCTGAAGTCGGACACTTAACTGACTCAGCCACCCACCCAGGGACCCCTGTCTTCCTTATTTTTAAAGGTTATTCATGGAGTCTATCTCCAACTTTGTTCTCATGATGATGTTTAACATCCTTTATCAACTATACCTCGTCTCTCCTCCTACTAGCTTGGAGCAGTTTTAGGTTTCCAACTAAAGAGGTAAGAGTATCACATATAGTTCTTCACTTTGACAGACCAGGTTTACTTTTTCTCATGAGGAAATCCATAGTTGGTCCCCTTTTCTTCCTCCACCTGGTCAGAAGAACTGCTTCCTTTACAGCTTACAGGTGCTTTCTTCTAACCAAGGTCTGGAAGGTTCCCTATTTGGTTTCTCTTTTCTTGGGGGAGAATAGAAAAACAGTGAGCAGGTACTATGGCAAACACCCATTTTGTGCAGGTAATACAACTGGATGTGTACAGAATAGGAATGGGAGAGGGGAGACCCTTCAGAATGGTAAAACCTTGGAGAAACAATACAGTAGAGGATTAAAACGTTTATTGTAAGTATGTAAGTAACTAGAACTGTTTCCTCTGTGACACTCTCAGCTTTCTAGCTTTAGCCATGATACTTAACCATCTTTATTTCAGTAGACATTATTCTTTATTCACTCCATGCGTCTAGCACTGTATATAAGTTCAAATATAATATTTGAACATGGTACGTTATAGAAACTGAATTTGAATTCAGAATTACTGTATTAGGAAGATGGCAGTGTTCTATAATCTTAAGTGGTAATAATCTCTTAGTGATAATAAATGAACCAGTCAAGTTTCCCTAATATGACCAGTGACTATGGAATCAACTCAGTATTGCTTTTTAATCTGGGACCTCAATGAGCTGAGCATTTGACCAAGTCAAGTTTACTGACGATACCCAAAATGGGTCTCTTACATAAAAATAATAACATAAACGACATGTGCTGAATGTCCAAAACCTTCCCTCATTTAGACTTGTTTATCATCCGTCCCCGCCATGAAGTAGGGAAGGTAACATATGGCTGTGAGGACCAGTGGGGCAAGGACACACAGCTGAAACACAGGTGTAAAAGCCTGAGCCACCTGATTCTGGGCAGAGTGTTTCCCCTACTGGCCCACACTGCAGCCTTGGCATGGTTTCATGATTAAAATTATTACTTTTACTTTTCAAAATGCTCTCTTTCTGGACCAAATCATGTTTGCTTGCTATTTTGATCCGAGGTCACATTGTTGCTGTATGTAGCCACGGCTGATAATTTTAGGAATGGTGAACTGAAGTTAACCTAGAGGAGTGCTAACCAATAGACCTGCCTCAGTGATGGAATGTTCTATATCTGTGCTGCCCAGTGTGGTGCACAGGGCACTAGCCACGTGCGGCTCTCAAGCACTTGAAATGTAGCCAGGATGTTACAGGAACTGACTTTAAACTTTTATTTAATTTTAGTTAATTTAGCTTCAAATAGTTTCATGTGGCTAACAACTGCCATGTTAAACAGCGTGGGTCTAGACAGTGTAGGGATCCTCCATTATAACGTAGGTTCCTCTGGTATTTAGCTCTCAGCATTGCTTGGGCAAACTTGGCTATTCTTTTAGAGAAGAATTATCTTTGAGAGACTTTTTTTTTTTTTTGGACATTTGGAACATATAAACAGGCAACACAAGGTTCCTCCTAAATTATGACCCACTTAGGCGTGCCTGGGTGGCTCAGTTGGTTGAGTGTCTGACTCTTGATTTTGTTGGCTCAGGTCATGATCCCACAAGGATCGAACCCCGTGACAGGCTCCATGCTGACTGTAGCTATAAGCTGTATAAATTTATACATTTACATTATGACCCACTTAAATTTAAAGCTGTGAGATCTCGAATCAACACTAAAAAGTAAAATTCACTGAACTTAGTTCACTATATTCTTTTTGGTAGAAATAAGAGAGTGATCCATGTGTCTTTTTGATTCTACCTTTAAAAGACTGAACCTTTAAGGGTTGTGGGAGGCGGGATGGGTTAAATGGGTAAGGGGCATTAAGGAATTTACTGAAATCATTGCTTCACTATATACTAACTAATTTGGATGTAAATTTTAAAAAATAAAAAATAAAGTTAAATTAAAAAAAAGACTGAACCTTTAGAAAATTATTATTGGCAAGAGATTTATTTCTTTAATTCTAAAAACAAAGAGCTATTTTCTTTTACAGATACAAATCTGTTATTTGAAGCCTGCAAAGTTCAATGACACTTTAAATCAGGATTGAGTGATATGTACAGAGCCAGACAAAAATCCAGTCACATGATGTTTCCATTAGACTCAGAATGGAATTCTGAGATTATAGTCAGGGAGAAAGGGAACTGTGCTTTATAAGTTCATAATGCATTGCAGATGAACATTATAATATTAAAATGACAGCTGTTTTCATTACTGTTGCTAAACTGAACAACTGAATTTAGAAGCTGTATGGAAGAAATTAGAAGGAGTGACAGTTCTCAATTATCTAACAGTTCTTTGACTGGAGAAATCTCAAGGAATGAGGAAAATACCAAAGTAACAGATACTACTAGCAGTAATATAAAAATTCAGACAAGAAGTAGGGGTGCTATCTCATCAGAAACTTTGTTTTTTCTTCTAACACAATTTTTGACTTCTTAAAACAAATACTTTTTAGTTAAATTTAAGAGACAACCATCTTCCACAGATTATGATATTAGAAAAACACTTTTTATGCTGGGAGACAGGAAATAGTGAAATTGATCTAAAGTGTCATTTACTGTAAATTTGAACAAACTGAATTACCAGATGCTTGCTCTTTAATACTGAACAGGCTTTCAGTGTTGTTACATAGATTCTCTTTCGATGTGACTTCTTTAATATCTGAGATCACACTTGTTTCTACTCAGTTTCTTGGATTCATCTTTATGGGCATGAACATAGTGTGTCGGCTCTTTATAATTACTGTTGTCAAATACTGTTAAACATGAACATATTTTGAGCTAATAGAAAATTTTCAGTCCCCATAACCCCTCCTTAGGCTCCCTTCTGGCCAATATCCCTTGCCTGTAGGAACATCTAACACCAGAAACTAATTTTGTCTGATTTCTGACTTTAGGTAAGTAGAATTAGGCTGTATGTGTGTTCTTATGTCTGGCTTCTTCAACATTATGTTTCCTTAATTCATCCATATTGTTGTTGAACATAGCAGTAATTTATTGATTTTCATTACTGTACAATATACTATTATGGCTGTACAACAATTCATGTAATGATTCTAGACAACTTATGTAATCATTGATAGATATTTAGGTAAATTTAAATTGGGGACTATTAACAAATAATGCTTCATGAGCATCACGTGTGTGTGTTTTGTGCACCTGTTTTCATACTCCTCTCAGATCTGTACCTAAAAGTAGAATCGCTTCATTATAGGGTAAGTGTGTGGATGTTTACTTTCAGTAGGTACTACCAATTTTTCCATCTCCTACAGTGTAAGAGAGTTCTAGATACTTTATATTTTCAGTGTCCTCACCAATATTTGAGTCTGTCAATATTTGTTTTGTGTGGGGGAAGGATCACTTAACATCTGTAATAATAATCATAATATAGCTTTTGGAAAAAGCTAGTAGGGAGTAGCTGGCCTAACAGATTTAGGCCACAGACACCCCTACACACACACAGGGTGATCATCAAATGTTCCCACTCCCGACTTTCCATAGACCCATGCAAGAAAACACCTTGAAGATGGTAACCTTTGACCTAGTTCACTTTGGGCAATGTTATTGCAATTGGTCCTGCAGAGAAACAGTTGGATAAGAGAGAATGATACCCTGCTCTGAGCCTGAAGGCTTTTGATGGGATGAGAAATACTTGAGTTAATAATACTGGAATTTGCCAAGTGCTCTTAACAGAGTGTGTTTGGTGAATTTTTATAGTAAGTAATCTGACACGAGTAACTCTCCGTTCACCCAGTTGAATTCAACAAACATTTTTTTTGGTGAGTGCTTCACTCCCACCTTCTATATTATAGAATGCAAAAGGAATGACTAATAAAGATACAAAAAGGTGCTTCACTTTAATTCAGGGAAATGCAAGGTATAATGAATGGATGCCCATTTTCATCCAGTGGATTGGCAAAATTATGTCTGCTGATACGCTCTAGTGAGAGTGTTGTGTAAGGGTATACACATACTATGCTGCTAAAGTGTTACAGCCACTCTGGAAGGAAACTCGATGTATCTACTAAAATTAGAAGTGGACAGGGGCACATATCTGGCTCAGTCGGAAGAGCATTTGACTCTGGATCTCGGGGTTGTGAGGTTGAGCCCCATGCTGGGTATAGAGATTACTTAAATTAATAAAACCTTTAAAAAACTAGAAATGTACATCTTCAATAACCCAGAAGTCTCATTTTAGGAATAAGCCCTGGAGAAATACTCACCTGTGCACAAGAAACCATACACAATGATATTTACCCTAAAATTTGTAATCATGAAAAAAACTCTTCAATAAAGGACTGGCATAGCCATCTGTGGTATATTTGTACATGGATTGCTATGCCATGGTTGAAAAGAATGAAGCATCTCTAGAATGTAAGCTCTGTGAGGGCAGGAGCTTGGCTTTTGTTCATTCCCGTGTCTCCAGCAACCAGAATGATGCATGGCAGGCATGTAGTACACGCTCAGTAATTATTAGTTGAATGCATGTGTGAGTACATGGCTGGCCTCCAACTCCTGCTGTCGAGTGAACAACGCAAACTACAGAAAATCTATATTACAACATACATATGCGTGTATGTAAGTCCACAAAAACTGGAAAATATACACCAACATATGAAATACATATGGGTGTTTGCACATCTATAAAAACTTACCTGGAAAGATATACACCGAAATGACAACAGTGTTACCCCTCAAGGGCAAACAAGGGGAAGGGACAGATTTTGGGAATAGTATTCCGAGAAGACTTCAAACTTTCCTGCAGTATCTTAAGTTTGGAAGAACATAATGTTTTCTTATATTAGGTAATTACACGATAATCTTAAAATGACATTTTACTACAGAAAGATAATTTCCTTGTTGTCTGGCAGGCTGAAGTATATTGGGTGAAGAGCTCCTCCATCCAGAGCCCCGCAGCCTACACATAGCCATACAGAGTGTCCAGGCTTGCTGAATTTAGTTTCCCAAAGGGAATTCCTCCAGCATGTGGAATAATTTGGAAGAATAGCTAGTGATTCTCCATATTTCTTTGGGAATAAACCAGCTCCTTGTGTTTTCATCTTCATTCTGATTTATGTTTGAAAAACATTAAAAAACATTTATTTGCACTAACTATATTCACATCTTTCTAAAAAAAAAGCTTTTAAAAGATCTTACTAAATTTAGGAGATAAAACAATGAAGTTAATAGAAGTAGACAGTAAGGAATGTGGAAGGAAAGGACCAGGAAACCAGGATTTTCATTTCATCATGCTGTTTCATCATTCTCTGCTGACAGGCTAAACGGCCTCTCGGGGCCTTGCTGGTCCATCTGTGCAGTGAGGGGACGGGGTTTTGTGGTCCCCAAGGTTCTGCCAGTGCCCTGTGAGAAAGTATACATAATGGAGCTGTGTGTCATCCAGCTCTGTGTTTTGCCCTGGAAGCACCTCCCCCTTAGTGGAACTTTCGGGGGTTTTTTCAAAATACATTTTGAAGGTATGTGCCATTTGGATAAGGGTAACCTTGCATTCTGGACCCATGCAGGGTGATTCTGTGATGCAGTGTAGCTCATGGCATTTCACAGTTGGTTAATTGTGCTGAAGCCAGGTTACTTAACAGAGAGTGTTTACTGTGTGCCACGCATGGTACTAAGTGCTCCATGTATATTATTGTCTTTAGTCCAAATGCTAACATTATGGGATGGCTTCTGTTATTATCATGTCATAGCCAGCAAACAACCAAGTGCACAACTGAGAATTGAATCAACACTATCCGATTTGTATCTGGGCTACCCAGCACCACATCCTTTAATGTGCTTGTGTGTGTGTGTGTGTGTGTGTGTGTGTGTGTGTGTGTGTGTGTGGTGTGTGTGTATCTGCTCCATGCAAAACTGCTCTGTCCTTGGAAAATTTTTCAATAGGAATAGAATAGCCACTCTCCTTAAATCAATAGCAACAGCTATTACTTAATGAAGTCATCTGCAAATCATGAATTTTTTTCTCCTTTCCCTCCTACTCTATTCCATAATGATTTAATTTGCTGGCATGCGACCTTTAAATTAAACTCCTTTTGAAGTTTTAAGTGGAGTTCTTATCTGGAAGGAAGAACATTTGTCACAGTTTTCAGATAAATTGCACTGTTCCTGGTCATCTATGAGGTTAGTGTGATTTCCTTTCATTCATATTTTTCTTCATTGAGTACACATAGTTCATATAGTGTTTATCGCTAACATTTGCCAAACACTGTGAGTAAAATATTTGCCTCATTAAATTGAATTTTGAATGTTTTCTTCTTGGTTATTGAGTAACTCCAGGCTCTCGCGTTTTCTGGATTTGTGTTGACAGCTCCTTTCCTTTCAAAAAGAAATAGTCTGATTGCTTATGTCATATGTGTTCTTAACAAAATTTTTTCTAGGTCAAAAGAAAGTCAAGAATATAATTTGTCTTTTTTTTTTTAAGTTTATTTATCTTGGGAGAGAGAGAGTGTGTGCACATGAGTGGGGGAAGGGAAGAGAGGAGAGAAAGCACAAGCAGGGAGGAACAGAAAGAGAATCTCCAGCAGGCTCTGCACCGTCAGCACAGATCCCAACACGGGGCTCAACTTCACAAACTGTGAGATCATGCCCTGAGCCGAGATCAAGAGTCGATGCTAAACAGATTGAGCCACCCAGGTGCCCCATAGTTTGCCATCAGTGAATAGATTATTACAAGGTTGTTGTATTCAGGTCTTGGGAACTTGTAGTGTCTCTGACATAATAACTAGACCTGTTTTCTACTTATAGCAGACTTCTTGTAACCTGTTGTCTGAAGGACTGAAGATGTGCACGGGGCATATACCACCATTTACACTACTTTTAAGACCTTTAGCCTTGAGATTCCATTTAACTAAAATCTATGATAAATAGGCTCCATTTAGACTGAGCAGAAATAAAGTTTACCTTTGACTACAGAATGAATGGTTATTTTATTAAACCCCATAATGCTTTATACTCACTAAGATTTCAAATGAGTATGTTTGACCCCCTTAGAAGAAGTGTTAATGGTACTACTGCCTTTACTGAAAGTTTTCTGTGTTCCTAGAATCTGGTTACTCTAGTGGCAATCACTATAATGGCACAAAGAAAATTGCTTTAATGGGCCTTACCAGTAAGGTAAAAACCTATGCAGTGAATGAACTGTACAGAAAAATATGTGAATAAGAATTGGAGTAAGCGAACAGGAACATGGTAGCTGGCATATTCAAGGGAGAGAAAAAAAAACTAGAAAAAGTGTGAATTGAGCTAACTCCCAAAAGCGTTGTGGAATTGAGAAAAACAGAGAAGAAATTGGGTTTGAGGTCATAGCTTAAGGTTAGAAGTGGATGGGCTCAACAGCAAACATTCTGAGCAGAAGCACTGTTGTGGGGACAGACCCGTCCTGTGATTTAGGCAGTAACAACAACCTTTGCCTCCCACTCAGGGTTCACATGGGCTCTGAGCCCCTGACCTCCCTGCAGTTCCTGCTCTGTTACCTTTTCTGCTGCTCTCTCTGCTGGGTGCTGTTCATCCCCTTTACCGCATGCTGAATGTGCCTCACTAACCAAGGCCCAATCCAAATCTCACTTTCTCTTCCAGGCTCACCTTGCCCTTTTGTTCGCAAAACCTTTAAGAATATATATGCAAAGACTGAATCCTTAACATTATTTTTTAAGATTTTTTATGTCAAGCCAGCAGAATTGTTTGCTGATTTTGGGTTTTAAAAGTATCCTATTTCAGTGTTTAAAAAATACATATGATTGTCGTCTTAAAAGACTAAATGTTTGTTAACTCAAAACAGTAGCCAAGATATAGAAACTGGTTGTCTTAGTGAAATCGGGAAGAGAGAGAGTAAAAAAAGTAAAAGGAATCAGGCTAGAGAAGAAAATAGACGGAGAAGCTGAACAGTCCTGCCGAGAGCAGAGTATCCTCTGGAAGCCAGCCAGACCTAGCGTCCCTCACCTGTGAACCTTCCTGCCCCGGTTCCCACTGTCTTCTCCCTGTGAGCCCGTCCACTCCTTACAGAGGCTGCAACTCATGTTAGGTACTGAGTTCTGCCAGCGACATCCCCAGGCTTCCTCTCCTCTGTCTCATGACGGATTCTTGTAGAATGGGGCTGGGTTCCCATAACAAATCAATTATTTATGTTTATTTGGGAGCTGAATCCAGTGCAGTGTGTATATACTAAAAGGCCGTGTGGACAGTCTGTTAGGCTGCATACTCCAGGAGCAAAACCGGGTTAAAAGAAACACAATGAAAGTTCTATTTGAGCACTTGAGTCCTCGATGAGAAGGAGGGTTTTTAGAGACGTTTGTACTAAGTGCACCCCAAAGTCTACCTTACGACTCCTTTGTTCCTCTTATTGTTTCTGAGAAGCTCAAAGCTAGAGAAGTGCATGGTAACTTTTTAAAAGCAATAAACCCTAGCACCTCTCTGAGGCTGCTTTACCCCAAGGTATCCTATATTCTCATTTTTTTCCAGCTTCTTTCTTCTGGAGGAGGCTAAATGTTTCAAGTCAGAGTCATCAGTGGGCTTGCTTCCTCCGGTGAAAACAAAACCTTCCAAGATGGTTTTGTGCCTAGCAAATAACATTTAAAAAGTATATGAGACAAAACTTAAAGTATATCTCTTTGAAGCAAGACCCTAAAACTTGTTCCAGGTTGTACCTGGAGGCATCTTTACTTTGCTTCCCCAAGGAAAATATTCCTGTTCCTTGTGCAGCTAATTTGTAAGGCCACATTTAGGCAATAGTGCCTTTATTCATTCATAGGCCACAGGCTCTTTAGGTCCTTTTGATCATGTCATCATGTCATCGTGTGCACTTCTTGGATCTTGCTATTTCCTGTGACATTAACAAGGAAAATATTACCAGCCGTTAGCTTTCAGCCCTGGGCTTGCAGTGTCTGCTGTGACCCATGTATTGCTCTATTAATAAGCAAACCAAATGAGCCTGAAAACATTTTATTCAGAGACTAAAAATAAAGTCTGCCAGAATCATAAAGACAATGGCAAAGGCATATTTAGTTTTGTTTTAACAAGATGGCAGAGTGAGGAGAACGCTCTTCTGGCTCAGTAGAATAGACTTAGAGGACCCAGGCCAGAGAAAAATTGAGGGGCAAATACACCATGCCTGGGGATCTGTGATGAGAAAATATGTAAAAATATTTATATGATATTCCAGAAAGCAGTTTTACCACTGATGATTTGTGAATATTTATTCTGCTTGAGAGACTACGCACCCTTTAAACAGTCTCTCAATGAATTCATTAATTATTATTCTCGGTATTTTATTTATTTATTTATTTATCTTAATGTTTATTTTTGAGAGAGAGAGACAGAGCACAAGTCAGAGAGGGGCAGAGAGAGAGGGAGACACAGAATCTGAAGCTGGCCCCAGGCTCTGAGCTGTCAGCACAAGAGCTCAACGCAGGGCTCGAACTCAGGAACCATGAGATCATGACCTGAGCCAAAGTTGGGTGCTTAACCCACTGAGCCATCCAGACACCCCTGTTCTTGGTATTTTCTAATACTAAGTTATAACTACTTGTTGTTTATTATTCCTGTCCTATAATTATGAAATACTATATTTATATCAGGGATCGGCAAATGTTTTCTCAAAGGGCTAGAAAATAAAAATTACAGGCTTTAAATAGATACTTACGTAACCATTTTAAGATGGAAATGCCTTTCTTAGCTTGCAGGCTGTGGTTTGCCAACTCCAGTCTTTATGATCAACTGGTAAGTTTTGTGTGGTAGCTCTCCACCCATACACACTTCTGCAATTAGTAATCCTTTACTGTTTGCCTGACATCAAGAATGTAAAAAATGCAAACACTGTTCCTTTTCTGAAAGATCTCAGTCTCAGAAAGAAAACTACATAAACACACTACAAGTGTTTATTACTGTGTAGTGTGATGAATGTCATCACTGCGGTTCAGAGGCCTTGTGCCTGAGACAGGCTGCACAGAGAACACTGCCTTGTTTTTTTGTTTGGTTTGTTTTTTTTTCATGTTTGTTTTTGAGAGAGAGAGAGAGAGAGAGTGGGGGATCCCAAGTGGGCTCTGCACTGACAACAGTGAGCCCATTGCAGGGCAGGGCTCGAACTCATAACTGTGAGATCATGACCTGAGCCAAAGTGGGATGCTCAACTGGCTGACTATGAGCCACCTAGGCACCCCTTCCTTTTTTTTTAAACAGAGAACATGGCCTTGTGACAGGCCACAGACATTCCTGATCAGCAAAGGGAGGACAGTGCATTCCAGGAAGGGAAATAATATTTCTTCCTTAATGTAATACACTTGTTTTGTTTTGTTTTGCTTTTCCTATCCCAGTATAAGATCTCTGTTTCTAGATAATTGCATAGATAACTTCAGCTTCGTAACTACAAAGTACTCCTATAGAAATTCTGAGGAAAAGCCCATTATTCAGTAATTACACCACAAAATCGGTATACCACTTAAGGAACTTGACCTCTGCTTCTTCTGAATGTGTTATTTTTTCTTTCACAGACACTGATCACCAGATAATTTAGATCTAAAACAAGACGTAAGCAACTTACGTAACGTAACACTTAACATTATGTAAGTGATAAGGTTACTTAAGGTTTAGTCTGGAGCACTGTATTTATTCCATTCCCAAATTTGTCAGTAACTAGTTTTGAGCCAAATCTGTAGTGTGTACTCATCTTTAGAATTTACTCATTAAAATCTAATTCATCTTTAACAGGACAGGGAGGAAGTAGGTGATTTCTAAGGCCCCTCCCAGTTCTATATTCTGTGATTAGAATTAGAATCCATGCCAGTAGATACTTTTTTTGCCTCTAGAGAAATCTAACTTGATTTGCTCCAATCTCAAACTCTCACTTACTCAATTTCCAATCAATCCCAAAACCCTTGAACTGTGATACTGTGTTAATAGGGTACCACATAAAAAGGGAGAGGGAGAGGGGCGCCTGGGTGGCGCAGTCGGTTAAGCGTCCGACTTCAGCCAGGTCACGATCTTGCGCTCCGTGAGTTCGAGCCCCGCGTCAGGCTCTGGGCTGATGGCTCAGAGCCTGGAGCCTGTTTCCGATTCTGTGTCTCCCTCTCTCTCTCTGCCCCTCCCCCGTTCATGCTCTGTCTCTCTCTGTCCCAAAAATAAATAAACGTTGAAAAAAAAAAAAAAAAGGGAGAGGGAGAAGGGGGCATTTCTGGTGTCCTGAAAGTTACACAGTGCCCAAATGCCATATCACTGGAGAGGCACTATTGCACAAGTTCTGAAAGTAGACTGGCTGCATTCACATCCTGGCTCTGCTACATTCTGGCTTTGTGACTTTGGACAGGTTCCTTAGCCTCTCTCTTTCTCAGTTTTCTCACCTGCAAAGTGGGAATAATATAGGTCCCATCTCACAGGGTTGGTATCGCAAGTGTTAAATACATTAATAGTTGTAAAGGTCTTAGAATTGTGTTGGGCAAAAGTAAGCACTCTAAGTATGTCAGTTATTTTTACAGACAAGATAATTGTATATAAATCCATGTAGAAAGTTTGGTATTAAAATCATTAAAATGTTTTGAAATGAATGAGAATGCTGTAGGAAACTGCTCAAATGTGATGGCGAGCAAAAAGCACAGGTAAAAAACTCTATGTGGTATGCTTAAAATTGCCATACAGTTACATATGAGTAGAAAATATCCTGGCAGAAATCACACCCAAATATTAGCATGTTTGGTAGCTGGTCTGAAAGAGAGCTCCTAATGAAGTATGCTGCCCAGAATTTACACCCTTGTTTTCTTCTCCTTAAAAATGAGCCAGCGCCATATAATCAGTAAAGTGCAGCAGAAATGACACCATTAGACTTCTTAGGCTGTGTCATAAGAGTCCTCGCAGCTTTTGCCTTAGTGTCTTGAACACTTGCTGTGGGGGAAATCCAGCCATCCTGAGACTGGAATGCTGCGGTAAAGCCCAAGCTAGCTAAGGAGAAAGATGTTTCGGCAGCCCCCGCTCTTCCCGCCATTCCAGACAGGTGCCAGACAGTGGGTGAAGGAAACTTTAGGTGATTCCAGACCCAGTGACATTTGACTGGCACACCCCAAGTGAGAACCACCCAGCTGAATGCTGAACTCTGTCAACCCTCAAAACCATGAGATAGGATAATATAGTGCTGTTTTAAGCCACTATGTTTGAGGCAGTTTTTTATACGGCAGTAGGAAACCCAATATAACGGATTTCGTATAGCAAGAATATATCATTTAAAATTTTTTTTTCTGATGTTTATTTATTTTTGAGACAGAGACAGAGCATGAACGGGGGAGGGTCAGAGAGAGGGGGAGACACAGAATCTGAAACAGGCTCCAGGCTCTGAGCTGTCAGCACAACAGAGCTCGACGCAGGGCTTGAACTCACAGACTGTGAGATCATGACCTGAGCCAAAGTCGGACGCTTAACCGACTGAGCCACCCAGGCGCCCCAAGAATATATCATTTAATAAAAGTAAGCATTTAATCTCATTAATCTCCTTCAATCATAAATTTCTTTAAACATTTTTTATTTTCAACGTCAGTGTAGTTTCAACCTTAACAATGTTATGTTTTATGTATATTTTTTAAGTTGTATATTTGGTAATTTTCAACCTACAAATTAAATTAGCAAGAGCAATACTTTAGCCACCCTAAATAAATACAAGTTTATTGGACTTTATACATGTAAAAAAGTGCAGGGTGCTCTAGGAATTATCTATCACCTATTACAGAGAATCTCGTTTTTTCTAAGACATCTGTATAACATTTCTCTTGACAGTAACAAACAGGGCATATTGGAATGCTTTTTTCATTGGGCTGTTCTTGTCTTAGAAATCTAAATCTGTGATTCTTAACCTCTCGGGAATCACATGATCCTGGCCCCAGGAATCTGATGTAGACTAGAGCACCTGCTCTGCTCCCCCAGATGCACACAAATGTAGTCACAGGCACAGCATTGCAAACAGTGTTTGGATTTTATTCGCCCGCTGGAGGCCATGTGCGTACCATGGGTTAAGAATTCTGATCGAGGGCATT
The DNA here is from genome assembly GCF_007474595.2 of Lynx canadensis. NCBI lineage: Eukaryota > Metazoa > Chordata > Mammalia > Carnivora > Felidae > Lynx > Lynx canadensis. Next base: position 105,304,443 of record NC_044307.1, read on the forward strand.
ATTACTCCTCAAGCAGTATTGTAGAGCATTACACTTAGATCCTGTGTAGTTGTGTTTGCTATATTAAGTAGATATTAACACTTTTCTATTTTATCAAGTCTACAATTTCAAGTTTTCTATTATAAAAGTAAAACCTCTGCCAAAATATGTGAATTAAAATCTAATTTAAAAAATTATTATTGTTGCCCTTTTCTTTTCTCTTTTTCTTTTTTAATCAACTTGGAGTAACTGGCCAGGTGGCATTTTGCAAAAATATATAGAGGATACACCTGATGCAGTACAGATTTGGGTGGAAACGTGTGGTGAAAAACAGATTAATGCCTCATTAAAAGAACTGTTTCCCAAAGTTCCGTGTCTCCTAGGTACAGAAGTGACACAGACTTACTAGCTCTTAGGGCTTTACTGTTTGTATAATACACTGTGAGACCAGATATTGGATAAGTCATCTTTAGTGACTGTAATCTTTATGCGCGTTCTGAAGTTGATTTTCTCCTCGTTAGTCATAGTTCTGCATACTTTTGGCTTTATTAGTAAGAAAAGATATTTCGAAGATGTTGAGGGTGTGTCAGCTAAAGTAATTAAGGAAACAGTGCACCCTTGTGATAAAATATAATCTTTACAATGCATGTTTGTTTGAAGACCAACCTATTTTTTGAAGAAAGCTCAAATGCTTTTTGATTTGAGGTTAATAGGGGATAAACATCCCAAAAGATTTATTTTTTTCCTGTTGTAATCACTATGTACTTCAGCAACTGGTGATTATTGTCTCAGTTTCCTAAGTAGCTCACATTTGAAGTATGTGAGAAGTCAGAAGTACTATGTGAATGTGCCTTAAATACTTGCTAATTTTAGTTTTATTTAAACTGTTCAAAAGATTTATGTTAACATAAGCCATGCATGTATTTATGTTCTGTAAATATGTATACAATAGGAACCTTTGAGTTATTCTTTGGAGGTGAACAAAAACAATTTAGAGCCTGTTTGCTTGTATTTCAAATGTTTCTATAAGCATTAACAAATGTTTTCTTAATATATCTTGAATTGCATGGAGATAATAATTAGAATTATGACACTATTCCAAAGTATCTTGTTCTGGTTTTCTATTGTTCCATAAGAAACCACCACAAAACTTAGTAGCTTAAAGCCACACTTTGTTATTGTCACTGATATTCTGGTCTGAGTTGGGTGCTTTGCACTTGGGGTCTCCCACGTGGTTGCAGTCATCTGAAGGCCTGACTAGGCTGGATGTCTGAGGGGGCTCATTCATTGTTCTGGCAGTTAGAGCATGTGCACTTAAGCTCTTCTTCAGACTTGCTCCTCACAGCATGGTGGTCTGAGCTTGGTTGCACTTTTTACCTGGCCCTGGCTTCCAAGAGACAGAAAGTTGAAGTTCCCAGGCCAGTTAAGGGCTACTCCTGAAACTAACACAGTGTTACTTGGCCCCCATTCTATTGGTCGAAGTAATACAAGGGCCTGTCGGCATTCAAAGGAATGGAACAGTTCAACCCCAATTCTAGACACACATGAGGTGGGAGAGACTGTTGTAGCCCCCTTGGGTATTCAGTCCACTACACGTGTTTTCCTGTGATGTGATATGTATAATAAAGTGAACACACAGAAGAACATGCAAATACCCCTCCAATTATAATGAGCTTTAGTAAAAATTAACTGTGCTTCTAGACTTCCTCAAAAATCATACAACCAGTATAGCAGGTGGCAAACCTGGAATTCAAACTTAGGCCAATCTAACTCCAAAGCACAGGCTTTTCTGCTTTACCTACAAAGTTACTACTCTCATGATAGATAAATGAAAAAGAATGTAAAATTAATACTGTGAAAAAAATCCCATCAGATATTTACCCTTGAATATATCTTTCCATTATAAGAAATAAAAATCATTTTTACAAACTTAAAACCTTGTTTGTTTAGATTCATTTTAACGTAAGACACAAGTTTGAGAATTTTCATCAGGTAATATTAAACATGCTTACTCTGATTTTGCACTTTTAGCCCAAATAGTGAGGATTTTCTTCTAGGAGAAAAAGGATTAAAAAAAAAACTATCTGGTTTTATAAAGGTTTAATACAGCAGTAATATTCAAAAGTGTGGTCCCACTATCAGCTGACCTGGGAAATTGGTAGAAATGTACATTTTCAAGCCCCACCCAAACACACTTATCAGAAACTTCTAATAAGAGTGTTTTAACAAGCCCTCTGGGTGATTCTGATATACTGTAAAGTTTGAGAACCACTTATCTACAGAAATTCTCAGCGAATTGAAAGATTCTTCAAGGTCAATTTTTTAAAGATTGTCTACATAAAGCAGAGATACATATTAGAGGAGGAGACGCTGTGGCAGTGGGTGTTCATTTTGACTAAAGTTATCTGGCTGTGACATCACCATGGAGGTGTAGATACTGGTGTAGACTAAGACTAAAATGGTCCATCTACAGGTTTGCAAATGTCTAATCAGCCAGCTGTGAATCTGTGGAGCCCCATCAGACATCTGTGGAGTGGGGCACAGGAATGGATATTTGTTGCAAGTGCCACACAGACCATTGTGATCCCAGGTTTGGGAATCACAGATTCAAGCAGCATAATTTACTACCCCCTCTATTGGGTCAAACATATCAAGCCAGTCTCCCTTAGCATTGTCTGTGTTCTTGCATTTAAGTGTTCAACCCCCTGTGGGGCACCGGGGTGGCTTAGTTGGTTAAACATCCAACTTTGGGCTCAAGTCATGATCTCACAGTTTGTGGGTTGGAGCCCCATGTCAGGCTCTGTGCTGACAGCTGGGAACCTGGAGCCTGCTTCCGATTCTGTGTCTCCTTCCCTCTCTGCCCCTCCTCTGCTCGCTCTCTCTCTCTCTCTCTCTCTCTTTCTCTCTTTCTCAAAAATAAATAAACATTCTTTTAAAATTTATAAATTTTCAACCCTCATATCCTTTCCCTTCTCTTCATACTGGTCTCCAGCATAAGCTTTCTCTTTATCAGACAAGGTCCTTCATTCAGTGTGCCTATGTGTGACATCACACATCAACAGCAATTAATATGTATTGATTGCCTGTTAGGTATAAGGCTGTATGTTAACTTATAAAGATACTGTAAAATTAAGAAGCTCTGTCCTCTGAGAGCCTATGACATACAATGAGGAAGGCAGGATATAGAGAGAATAATAGCAAGAGTCCTAGTTCTTAGATCTTAGAGTAATAATCCTTAATCCTAGCTGCACATTAAAGTTACTTGGGGAGTTTTTAAAAAAAATATCAGTGTCAGAGCACCTGGGTGGCTCAGTCAGTTAAGCTTCTGACTCTTGGTTTCAGCTCAGGTCATGATCTCACAATTCAGGAAACTGAGCCCCACATCAAGCTCTGAGCTGACAGCACAGAGCCTGCTGAGGATTCTCTTTCTCCATCTCTCTCTGCCCCTACCCCACTTGCACTCTGTCTCTCTCTCTCTCAAAATACCTAAATAAACTTAAAAAAATATATACCAGTGTCATCACCCCGGCCCTGACCAATTAAATCAGAATCTTCCAAGTAGGTCACGCTACAGAGATAGAAGTCAAATACTGTTTAAGTATAAATTTTATAAATGATTTTTCATTACATTATATACTTCATTTTCCAATTCTTATTTGTTGTCCTTTACCAACCATTATATTTAGCATGTAGATTTTCATTTCACTCAACCTAGATATTCTAGATTTCTTTATTTACAAATATATTAGATAGAAAAAAACCATAAAGGGACCCTAAAAAGGAGGTCTGTCCTAATATTAAATTTGTTTCATCGTTTGCCCTCTATAAATAAAAGCTTTCTCTTTATCAGACAAGGTCTGAGATTGCTTATCTCTGTTATCCTTCAAAAAATATTTCAGCATCTCTTGGCCCCAAATTTATGTAGTGTACATTTCTGAAATGTAATTAATTTCAGAAAATTAATTATATCATCTCTTGCAGCAGGTTCATTTGAACAGTTTAGAGCTAAACATTTCAGCTGTTCACTAACATGCTGTTCTATAACTTGTAAAGGTTGTAAACATTTTAATCTCTCCTGTATCATGTTCTGCAGTGGGAGCAACAGACCGTAAGTGGAGGCTGATGGTGGAGGTGTTGGCATCCCAGCATCTCTAATCCCCTTGGCCAAGAGCTTTGAAAACTCCAGCCACAAATCACACGAACAGTAGTGACACAGTTAACAAGAAAAATGCTTACTTATTCCATGATAATAGAAATAGTGATGTGGCACAATTGTCTGTTAAACTAAAAAAGTGTTTTTAATGTTCCAGTTGTGCTTTTTTTTTTAACCACAAGAGGTCCCCAAATCCTCAGTCATGTTTGATACAAGCAGGACATTTTATGTGCATATCAGATTGTTGCAACACTTTGCTATTATTTTCTTGACTCTTTATTAACCAATATTCTTAATATAAGAGGGCTAGTAAACTTTTATTCTTTAGAACTAGCTTTTTAAAAAATGTACTTTTAATCCCATCTGTATACAGAAAATACCAGCATCTAAGGATGTGAGAGGGATGCAAAGACTAGGAAAATGAGTTATATAAAGGGGCAGCGAAATAGAATTGCTTTAAAGTTAAGTAAAAACACAGGCGACTTTGTGTGTTGAGAACAAACAAGACCATTGCTTTCCTTCTACCTTAGGTGTAAATTCCCCATCTTGTGCAGTCAGTGTTAATTTATCAAGATAAAATTATATTTAAACATGATTTTTTCAGTAGGGGTAAAAAAATGGAAGGTAATTTAGATACAATGACTTTGACAGGACATGAATAAGACAATTTTTTGTCATTCACAGTTAGATTATATGCTACAAATCATATTATTACTTTGACTTTAAATAAACATAAATATCCCTGGGTCTGCCCCTGCACTAATTTAAGTATTCATTCATTGAATGTCTGGTCCATGTAGCAGAAAGTCAGGCTCCCTACCCTTAGGAGGTTACAGTCACTTCAAGGAGATAATTTAATAGACCATTATTATCCAATGCAGTGTGTTCAACCTAACTTCCTTTGGTTTAATACCTTGATTTAGTTCAATAAAAATATGAGTGTGTATTATAGACAACAGTACTATATTAGAAACTCCAAAATTGCTAAGAGACTGGATCTTAATTGTTCCCACCACAAAAAAGAAAAGATAGTTGTGTGACATGATAGAGGTACTAGCAAACGCTAAGGTAGTAATCATATTGCAATATAGAAATACAGAAAATCAACACATTGTACATCTTAAACTTACACAATGCTTATATGTCAGCCAGATTGCAATAAAAATAAAATTTAAAGAAGATGGATGTGTATTGTGTAGTTATATCTCCTGTTCCTTTAACGATTTGAGGTTACGGGAATAACTATATATTCCCCAACAGCAGCCAGTGATTGTTTATAATAATAGCGACCCATAGTCTACTATTGGGCAACTGAACTTTTTTAGTTCACCTTAATCTGTCTTGTGAACAACATGAGGACACCCATATTATTGCCACAGAGAGTCATTTTCTCCAACTAAAGTATTATGTTTGGACTCTTTTGGATTAACTGTAAAGAAAACTAATAAAACTAATTTAGGCAAGAATTTTCAAATACGGTATTTAAATGTACGTGCTTTATTTTGTTATTCATTTGGAAATGGAATAGTTTTGTAGCAGTAATTCATATTTTGATCACTAGATGGCACTGAGCACATATAGCTAAGGAAAAAATAGCCTTTTTTCTTAGCTGTCGTTTCTTTCTTTCTTTTTTCTTAATGTTTATTTATTTTTGAGAGAGAGAGAGTGAACAGAGGAGGGGGAGAGAAAGAGGGGGACACAGAATCCGAAGCTCCAGGCTTGGAGCTGTCAGCTCAGAGAGCCTGATGCGGGGCTCAAACCCACAAACTAGGATATCATGAACTGAGCTGAAGTCTGCCACTTAACCGACTGAGCCACCCAGGAGCCCCTCAGCTGTCGTTTCTGAATATAGATGCTTAAGTATGTAAATGTTTTCAGCATTATATACACATACCTTTTGTTTTCCATCCCGTAATAGTTCTATTGCTATAGAAGCTTTGTTTTTCTGGGAAATTCTGAGAGAGACACTGCCTCTGCCCTTTACTTAGATAATCATTCACCAAACAAATTCTTAGCTATTTCATTTTATTAATTTTCTCTGCCTTAAATTAGCCCTTTCTTACTACTACCTTCTCTTCTCTGTAGACTTTTATTTAAGGGTCATTACATAGTTTGTACAATATTAAGAGATCAGAGAGATTTACGTAGTGTTCCTGTACAGCAAAACACAAGAAGAGTGTGAACTTTGTTTTTGTTCTGGGTCTCTTTATGTCTGTATATTATTCTCATATTGTAACATGGGAGGGGGTGGGGGTTATTTTTTGGTCTGGTTGTGATTAATTCTTGCAGTATATCATTTTCTGAGTAGAGGGACTGTAGGCTACAAATAAGAGATATACTTGATATTTAAGCTGTTGTTAAATTGAGTCATGTGACCGGAAGTCCCCAGTTTGGCTGGTACCTTCAGCAATGGTTAGTTCATTCAGTGTCTTAATCAGAGACCTGAGGATGTCATCAGGAACCCAGGTTCCTTTCAGATTTCCACTTGACCATCCTGGTTATGTCAGACGTGAGCTTTGTGTTGAGGAGAGCTGCTGCCCTTCTAGGTGGAATGTGCAAGCCTAGCAAAGCACAGAGTAGAAGAGGGGACGTATATTCGTATGTAGATGTCTTCTCGGTGGTGTATTCAAGATTCCAGAGAGTCTCAGAGTTCTCAGGTCCCAGTGGCCAGGCACGGGTCTCCAGCACTTCCTAAACAATTCACTGCACTGCAGGCGGAAGGAATCACCAAGACAGGTTCAACTGGTAGAGACCCATGACCTCCCTGAGCACCCAGCCCCTCAGAAGAGGGTGCAGCCTCATAGAAAAGCAGTGTCTCCAGCCAAGGAGAAGCGGTGGGATTTGGGCAGGCAGACAACAGTGTTTGCTACCATTTCTGGTCTTTGTTTCATTTTGGCTTTTTGCTTAGAGACTCTTCTTCCTCCTGCTATTCTTGAAATAATAACTTTGATTATCTGTTATTTTAAGTGCGTGAGACTGTACAGAATTAAAGGTATAGCCCACATCTGTGGCAGAGTTTATCATTCATTACAAGCTCTTTCTCCTGTGGTTTTGTTTATGCTTGTGTCCTTTTCTTAGTAGTTAAAGAAGTTGGGTTCTCTTTTTCTGCTTATTAATGCTACCCCTCATAGAACAATGTCTCTGAAGTACTTTATGAATCTAGTAGCATTTCAGGCAAACCTACAAGTGTCTGCTAAGTATGCACCACTCTCAAGGCACCCTGACAAGCATTGTGGCTGGGTCTGACCAGAACTTCTGGAGATACTGGCACCATCTGTCCCAGAGCTCAGACTGACCCCTTGGACTCTCTAAAGACTCAAAGGGTCAGCGCCTGCTGGCCCTGCTCAGTGATTAAAGTCCTTTTGCTGTCAGTTGCAGTGCCTTCTGACCTTTTCTAGCTGGTTTTTCCATTTGACATCTCAGCACCTCTCACAGGCTGTACTAGACTGGCCTTCTAGTCTGAATTCCATCTGCAACACAATTGTGACTCTGAAGAACCCAGCTCCCCTCTCACTGGCTTCATGCCAAAGATGCCTTTCTGGGGCATTATCTGAATACTTATTTGTCGTTTGTATTCAGCAAATATTTGTTGAATGATTGAAAGAATATTTATTAATTGACATTCCAAATGCAGTAAGGTTTTTTCCGGACTCAGAACTGCTGATTAGGGGCGCCTGGGTGGCTCAGTGGGTTAAATGTCCTACTTCGGCTCAGGTCATGTTCTCATGTTTCGTGAGTTCAAGCCCCACATCGGGCTCTCTGCTGTCAGTGCAGAGTCTGTTTCAGATCCTCTGTTCCCTTCTCTCTCTGCTCCTCCCCCATTTGCTCACTTGCACCCGCATGAGAATGTTTTCTCTTTCTCTCTCGAAAATAAACATTTTTTCAAGAAATTAAAAAACCCTGCTGATTATATTCTTTTTTATGTTATCTATTTTTTTAAGTTTTTATTTATTTATTTTGAGAGAGAGTGCACAAGTGGGGGAGGGGCAGAGAGAGGGAGGGAAAGAGAGGATCCCAAGCAAGTCCCATGCTGTCAGCTCAGAGCCTGACTCGGGGCTCAATCTTGAGAACTATGAGGTCATGACCTGAGGTGAAATCAACAGTCAGTCACTTAACTGATTGAGCCACCCAGGCACCTCTGTTATCTATTTCAATAGTTTATCAGTTCTTATCAAATATCCAACATTCTCAGTTGACATTTTCATTCATCATGTCCTTAAGTAAAGAATAGGAAATATTCTCTTTTTTTTTTTTTTAATTTTTTTTTTCAACGTTTATTTATTTTTGGGACAGAGAGAGACAGAGCATGAACGGGGGAGGGGCAGAGAGGGAGACACAGAATCGGAAACAGGCTCCAGGCTCTGAGCCATCAGCCCAGAGCCTGACGCGGGGCTCGAACTCACGGACCGCGAGATCGTGACCTGGCTGAAGTCGGACGCTTAACCGACTGCGCCACCCAGGCGCCCCTCTCTTTTTTTTTTGTAATGTTTATTTATTTTTGAGAGACAGATCGAGCATGAGCAGGAGAGGGGTAGAGAGAGAGGGAGACACAGAAACCAAAGCAGGTTCCAGGCTCCCAGCTGTCAGCACAGAGCCGGATTCAGGGCTCAAACTCACAAACCGCAAGATCATGACCTGAGCTGAAGTCGGATGCTTAACCGACTGAGCCACCCAGACTCCCCAGAACAGGAAGTATTCTTAAGAAGCAGTTAGCAATGGCATCATTGGTATGTTTGAACCAAGTTTTTCTCTTTTTATCTATAGCTTTGAGAGAGATGAACTTGTTTGAAGAATATACAGAGTCAAACAGTTTTTTTTAGAAGTGAATCTATCTCTGTCTCCTGGACTTTTGGAGTTCAAAGTCCTTTGGCTTCAACACTGCTTTGTTGGAGAGACAAGGGAACTTCAGATCCCCCTACTTCTCCGCCACGTTAGCCCCTCCTCTCAAACAATTTTTTTAAAGAAAAATCTCTTTGACATTTTTATTTTTCAGAAAACTGTGGAATATATTTTCCAGAAATAAAGAGAGATCCAGGCAGATATTTACACACTTGTCCTGAATCTGTGAAAAAGTGGCTTCGACAGATAAAGAATGCTGGGAAAATTCTGTTGTTAATTACAAGTTCTCACAGTGATTACTGTCGACTTCTCTGTGAATATATTCTTGGGTAAGTAATGAGTCATTCCATTTTCATGGTCTTCTATAATACTGGATAACAAATTAGGCTAGTGCTGTTTTAAAAGTGCTTGACCGTGACCGTATCCTTATATTAGACAATGCTGAGAGACATGTAGTTGTTTCTCGTAACATCCCTCAACATCTGTCGACAGCAACACCACCCAGGTACAGTTTAGCAAAGCAGTGTTACGGGGGCCAGGATGCTAAAAGCCCACCAGTGGTCTGGGCTTTAGATGTTCTGAAAGGTTGATAAACGACATGTCCTTCAAGCAGTGCTCCATGAATTTGGTTTCTCAGCTTTGGATGACTGTTGAGGACATGGAGTTGTAGGTTTCACTCCCAGATACATACAGACCTGGAATACAGCGCCTCTAGCCATTTGAGTGGGGAGCCGTGTACTTCACCATTTTGCACAGCTGGTGATGGGCCTGACATCCTTGAAAATCGAGGCAGTACAAATGCACAGACTTAAGACACATATGGGTTCAAGGCCTACCTTGCAACTTGCTCTGAGACCTGAGGTATGTTCTTGCACCTCTCTCATCCTCGATTTCGTCATCTTAAAAATGGGACAATAATACCTCAGAGGTGTGAGAGGGGAGTTTAAATAAGCGTAACACAGATGAAGTATGAGAGTAGTTGATAAGTTTCAGGAAGTCTTAATACTTCTGTCATTCTTGTGAGCAATACCAGGGAATATCCATGCTCAGAGCCAGATTCTAAAATGGGCTACTAGATCTCCCTAACGTTTCCTAGGATTTCAGCAAATACTGAATTGCTGGGAGTATGAAGCAAGTTTAACCCTCAAAACTGACCTCCAGCTGACTTGTTTAGCCTCCTGGTGTCCATGTTCCTCAGCACATGTGAGCCTAGATGGGTCTGTGATATACTTAGATCTGCCAGTAGATTTTCTGCTTTTTAATAATACATAAGCCTGGGGTCCTTGAAGTGAATTAAGGTGGAAATCCTGGATGCCTTGCCCAGTGCCTCTCAGACTGTGAGACTATTTGCTGTCCTGATAGTGGGACCATGCTTCAGAATAAGCACTCTTACCTTCTTTGTCATTAGCATAGATAACCAAAGTTTTTCTTCCTATCTTACGGTCTCTTTAGCATAGTTTAGATTTGTAGTTACTGTCTTCCCCATTGCTATAATGAATTCCATCTACCCTTTGCCATCCCAAATGATCCTTAATGTAGTATTAAATGCAGGCCAAAAAACAATTATTGTTGTTATCTAAAAATTACCACATTATAAGAGTACACTGATTTTCAAAAGAAGATGCCTTCTTCATATGTGAACACTCTAAAAGATATCACCTGACTTGATCATGCTAGCTTTCTGTAGGACCCATGTAACACACAAAATTATCAATACCTTTTCCTGCTAATAAATCGAGACAAAGTTCAGGGCCCACATTTGAAGATACAGCTCATGAATATTTTTGCTGTTAGAAGCCATTGAATTCACTCACTGTAACTATTACCATCATGAGAAAGCCAGCTTTGCACCCAGAGTTAATGAGTTAATACGCATTTTTCCCCTTACGTTTATACTTCAAGGTGTCGTCAGGAAAAGTTTTGCTCAACCACTTCCTATTTCTGTATATAAAATATATAGAAACCATGCAAAAGTTAATCAAAAGGTAAGAAATGATTCTGTGGTCTGATAGGTAAAGATGAAGTTCTATTTTATATGGGCTTTTTCTAATTTCTTAAAATTATGAAAAATATTGTTGCTTTTTAGGAATGATTTTACAGATCTTTTTGACATTGTGATTACAAATGCATTGAAGCCTGGTTTCTTCTCCCATTTACCAAGCCAAAGACCTTTCTGGACGCTTGGTGAGTTAACATTTTGTTTCTTCCTTATTTAAGATTTGAGGGGCGCCTGGGTGGCGCAGTCGGTTAAGCGTCCGACTTCAGCCAGGTCACGATCTCGCGGTCCGTGAGTTCGAGCCCCGCGTCAGGCTCTGGGCTGATGGCTCAGAGCCTGGAGCCCGTTTCGATTCTGTGTCTCCCTCTCTCTCTGCCCCTCCCCCGTTCATGCTCTGTCTCTCTCTGTCCCAAAAATAAATAAACGTTGAAAAAAAAAAAAATTAAAAAAAAAAAAAAAAAAAAGATTTGTTCATTCAGGTACTTCGTAAGTACCTGTTGGCTGACAATCAGGTGCAAAGTTCTGTGTTAAATACAACCAGGGGTATACAGGTGATACCAAGTCTTCTTCCCCCCTCACAGAAATGCATAAACAAACACTGCTACTTAGCAGGTGAATAAATGCATGGGATGATCATAGGCCATGTTACCTGTCATGACAAATATGCCTGAAAAAAAAAAAAAAACAACAGGAAATGCCTGCCTGCTGAGTAAACCAGGAGGGCACTTTAGAGGGGCTGACCAGGGAAGGCCTGTCCAAAAAAGTCAAAAAAGGTGACTTACCAGGCAGGACCTGAGGGACAGGTAATGAGAAAAGCAGAAGAGGGGTGGCAGTTCCAGTGATGGAGAAGAGGCCAGCGACTCATGGGAAGAGAGAGGCGGAGAAGTTAGGGAAGCACGCAGCCTCATACACTGTGACAGTGGGTTTGAATTTTATTCCACAAGCTATGTGAAGCATTCAGTTGAGGTGTATGGGTAATCTGGAGAGCTCTTTGGCTGAGGGTGGTGAATGGATTGCATGTGGGAAGAATAGAAAGAGGAAAACCATGGGGGTGCCTAGGTGGCTCAGTCGGTTAAGTGCCTGACTTAGGCTCAGATCACAATCTCCCAGTTTGAGTTCAAGCCCCTCATTGGGCTCTGTGCTGACAGCTCAGAGCCTGCCTGGAGCCTGCTTCAGATTCTGTGTCTCCCACTCTCTCTGCCCCTCCCCTGTTTGTGCTTTGTCTCTCTCTCTCACTCTCAAAAATAGAGAAAGAAAGAAAGAAAGAAAGAAAGAAAGAAAGAAAGAAAGAAAGAAGAGAAAAGGAAAGGAAAGGAAGAAGGGAGGAAGGAAGTGAGGGAGGGAAGGAAGGAAGGTAGGAAGGGAGGGAAGAAGGAAGGAAGGGAGGGAGAGGGGGAGGGAGGGAGGGGGAGAGAGGGAAGAAGAAACCAGGCACTAAGTGTGTCCCAAGTAAGACACCGTGGTAGTTTGGTCTGAGGAGGTAGTACTGGAGATGGAGAGGAGACATATTTAAGATGCATTGTGGAGATGGACAGTAGGACTTGGTGATGCTTTCAGAAGCAGCAGATGAAAAGATAATCAAAAATGACTTGTTGATTTTTCTTTTTTTTTTGAATTGAGCAAAGGAGTGAATCCTCATGTAGCCGTGAGGAAGGTTACAGAAGAAAAGTTTGTATGGGGTGGTGTGGTGATTAAGAAATCATGTTTTGACATGCCTACAAATTCTTCAGCGGGGACTAACAATTAGGAAATTGTATGGATGAGCATGGAGTCCAAGGGGAACAGCTTTAGGGTCAGGGTATAAATTTGGGAGAGTCATTAACTCATAGAAGGATATTTTAAAGCCATGGGCTTATATGTGAGATACAGAGAGAATGACAGAGATAGAAACCAGACTGCAGATAGGTTCTTCTACATAATAGTTTTTAAACAGTTCATCCTTCTGTCTCTCGATACTTTTCAATTAAACAGACATAGTGCAAAAATGCAGTAACTTGTTAGCATAAGTTAATACATTTGTGGTCCCCAGTGTATTAAAAAATTTGGTGTATTTTTAATGTGCATTGTTTTCTGTTACTGGTGTGTGTGAAAATTTAATAAAAATCTCTGTAGAACAACATACGTACTATAATAGGTATAGAACAGGTATAGATTTTCTTGGAAGAAAATGCAAAAATCCTGCAGATAAAAATAAACATTGTTGAGTACTTAGTTATGTGTTTAAATATAAATTTATGAAGAGGGGGAAACATTTAATTTTTTTTGTTTAACAGAAAGAGTATTATTTGAATCCCTGATGTTATTTCTTGACAGCAAGGATTTATATGAGACATTAAACCAGTATATAAAAACCACCATCACTTTCTCACTTTCTGCTAGACCAGGGTTTCTTAACTGTTGCACTCCTGAGATTTGGGGCCAGGTATTTCTTTGTTAGTGGGAGTGGGGGTGCCGTCCTATATGTTGTAGGCTGCTTAGCAGCATCCTTAGCCTCTAATCATCTTACCTCCCAATTTGTGACAACCAGAAATGTCTCCAGACATTGTCAAATTTGCCCTGACGTCCAAAATTGCCATCATTGAAAACAACTGTACTAGACCATTCTCATGGACATATATGCATATCCTCATATTTTCAGTTTACAAGAACAAAATATGCCCTTGGGGTGCCTGGATGGCTCAGTCAGTTAAGTGTCTGACTCTTGACTTCAGTTCAGGTCATGATCTCAGGGTTCATGAGTTCGAGCCTGGCATAGAGCTCCATGCTGACAGTGCAGAGCCTGCTTGGGATTCTGTCTCTCTCCCTCTCTCTGCCCCTCCTGTGCGCGCACACACACACACACTCACTCTCTCTCTCTCTCTCTCTCTCTCTCTCTTCCTCAAAATAAATAAATTTTTTAAAAAAGGTTCTCTAATTCATGATGTTGTATTGTAGTGTTTGTTTTGCTGCTGATTCTGAGTCTTTGCCTACCTGTAACTACTTTGTTTCCACTGCTGGTTTCCCCTCATCTTTCTCTCTCTCTCAACAAAATATTTTATTGCAGTAAGATATTCATTGTGCTCAAAATCAATACAAAGTAAGTTATTAAAATTATTTTCTTACAAATGAAACTATGGGGACACCTGGGTGGCTAGTCGGTTAAGGATCTGACTTCGGCTCAGGTCATGATCTCACCGTTCGTGAGTTCGAGCCCTGCGTCGTGCTCTGTGCTGACAGCTCAAAGCCTGGAGCCTCCTTCAGATTCTGTGTCTCCCTCTCTCTCTGCCGCTCCTCCGCTCACACTCTGTCTGTCTCTCTCTCACAAGTAAATAAGCATTAAAAGAAATTTTTTAAACAAATGAAACTATGTAGTTAATAATAGCTATGAGTAAACAGCAACACAAATGTAGCCTCTAAATCAGTATGTAATCTTCTAAAGATTGCTAACAATACTAAAGGAAAAATTTGTTGACCATCGTTGTTGAATTCACTGATTTCCATTAAACAAAAAAAGTCTTCTATATGTTTAAGACAAATAAATTTATTCCTTTGAAGAGTAACCAGAGAAAAGTCTGATTCAGTCCTATATATGCAGTTCAGTGAACTTTTTGGTTAAATGGCATATTTTCCAAGCTTCACACCTATTTCTCAAACGGAGTTTTCCTTAATGTTAATGTCAAAGCATTCTACATTTCATATTATAAAGTGTCTACATGAGTTTTTAGTCAGTTTGGAACTAATATCCATGGTATCACATTTCTCTTTAAAGGTTAATGTTTGGCAGCATTCTGTCTTAGCCTTCCTTTCTTCTCCTGCTGTCTTCAGCTACCGCTCTGACGGTTTCAGCTAGTACCTATATATGAGTGACTCCCAATTCCTTATCTCTAGACCTCACTTTTCCCCCGACTTACAGAGGCATATTTCTATCTGCCTTCTAAATTCTCCACACCCTACAGTCCTAACATTGCAGGAAACTTGGGATGTGCTTATAATAACTCATTAATTTCCCCCCCCCCCCCATCTTGGCATGCTCCTCTTCCCATATTCTGTAATTCCATTATAACTTTTCCAACAGATTTTACCCAAACCAGGAAGATCAGTCATCTTCTGTTACTCTCTCCCCTTCACATCACACCTGCCTTCAGTTTTCTCAGATTGGTCACCTACCATATTCCTGCCACTGCCCTTAGCATCCCTTGTATGAACTGATACATTCACATCACTACTGGGTATGACGGTACTTAATAACTGATGTCCCGCCCCCATCAGCCTTGTAACCCTCAAACCACCCATCCTCCATATGGCTGTTAATGTTATCGTATCATGCAAGTCATGTCAGTCTGTTCTGGTAACCTCCAGTGTCATGTAAATCAAATCACTGCTCCAAATGGTTAAAAGTAGAAGTAAAATAAGGCAAAGGATGTATCTGGGATGGAAGGAGTTGGGTGAGTGTGTCCTTGCAGCTGTCGCACAGGCCTGACGTCATCCATTGTCATGGGGACAAGAAAGGGGGAGCGTTGCGTCCGAGTTGGCGAGTTGGCGGGGGCTGAGTGCCTCCTTCTAGGCAAAATATGCAGCATCCTGCCCCATCGCTGTGATTCGGCTTTTTGCCAGTGCGAAAGCCTGGGGAGGGGGTGGGGAGGTGTAGAGGAGAGGAGTCCATCTTGCAAGATTGTAACTTCATTGAGGAGAGTGACGATATCTTTTTCACTGCCGTGTCCCCTTTGCTGTCAGCTACCCATCCTCCTGCCCTCAGTTTGAAAACCGTGATTCCCAACTTGCTGTCTTTGGTTTCTTGGCCTCACCTGTCACCAGTACACTCTGAAATCTTTCCCTGAGACTTCCCTGGAGCCTCATACCACATTTCCTCCTGCTCACAGCTCTGCTCAGTATTCTGAAATGAGACTTGATATTCTCCTTCCTCCTAGAAAGTGCAACTGTACACGCTGGCCCCTTTATAATCTTTATCTTCATTACTTAACTATCTAGTGAATTGCCCCCCAGCTATAAACTTCCAGTGTCTTCACCCTTTTACATCCAGCATGTTGTACATCAAGTCCTGTTTAAACTACTTCCTCTCTGCTCTCTGTTTCCTTCCCATTAGGCCTTCATTACTCTCTTCCCTGTGAGTCTCTTACCTCATCCTCCTGCCCTTACTTTATATCTCTCCTTTCTTCCACCTCTTGCCTGCTGCCCTCAAATACTTGGCACATATTTTCATTTACATAGAAATTTTAAATATATTTTAATAACTTTAAACATATGTTATATGAGTCACTTATTACTTACTCTGAGGCATACAGTATAGTTAATCACATACACACAGAATCTCATTGGCTCCCCACCCCATGAAGCATCTAAGGCGATTCTGAACCTGGTTGCTAAGTTACCTTTTCATCTGCACTCTGTCTGATCCCTCCAGATGCCCATTAGTCTGGCCTTGCCAGAATGAATGCCTTCTGTTCTTCTATCAGGTTTTCAATCCTGCTGTTCTCTCCACATCAGTGTTTCCCAGATTTTAATGCACACTCACACCACCTAGGGATCTTGTTAGAATGGAGATTCTGATTCAGTAAGTCTGTGTAGAACCTTAGATTCTGCATTCTAAATTTTTTTTTAACGTTTATTTATTTTTGAGAAGAGAGAGAGAGAGCGTGAGCGGGGAAGGAGAGAGTAAGAGGGAGACACAGAATCTGAAACAGGCTCCAGGCTCTGAGCTGTCAGCACAGAACCCGACGTGGGGCTCAAACTCACATACTGAGATCATGACCTGAGCCGAAGTCAGACGCTCAACCGACTGAGCCACCCAGGTACCCCTAGATTCTGCATTCTAAACAAATTTTCTGGTGAAGCAGATACTACTGGTCAGATCACCAATGACAGATTTTAGTAACCCTAAGAGAGAAGTTCTTAGAGCCATTAATTGAAGATTGTTATTCTGAAAAGAAACAAACTTCCCATCATATTAGGTATGGAAATGAGCTAGATAGTTAAAGAATAAACTAAAGGAAAAGACTTTTAAAGAATTAACTGCTATTAGTTATTAAAGAATTATGAATATTAAAGAATTATGAATTATAACCCCAAACCAAAGTAGATAAAGGTTTTGCTTTCTATTCTATTAAATTTGCTCCTACTCACTGGTAAGGTATTTATTTCTCTTAAGATGTAATTTTCCTTTTATGGCTCCCAACACAGACAAGCATTTTAGCAGATATTTTCATTAAAAAGTGTCTTTTTAAGGGAGGCACCTGTCTGGCTCAGTTGGTAGAGCATGCGACTCTTGATCTCGAGGTCATGAGTTCAAGCCCTACATTGGGCCTAGAGCTTACTTAAAAAAATAAATTTTAAAATACAGCATTTTCAATATTAAGCCAATATAAAAATTATTACAACATATTTGGGGCACTTGGCTAAGAAGAGCCTGACTCTGATCCCGAGGGTCATGAGGTCAAGCCCCACATTGCATGTGGATATCACTAAAAAAAAAGCTTACTTTTTAAATGTCTTATTGCCCATGCCAAAGAATAAATGGAGAAAGTATGTATAAAAAAATGCACAATTGGGAAAAAAAATTTTCTAACTCAAAATTGAAGAAGGGATATGTAAGAGAAAATATTAAATGTCCAGTCAAGTCCACATTATATAGAAAGGAGTTCAGGAAATCAAAAGAATTAGAGATATATTTTCAATTATAAATCATTGCTAAGTAAACCTCTACCAAGTCAGAGATTGCTACCAAAATATTAGCATCCTGAGGACAGGGACTTGGGCCATCTAGTTCACTGCTATATACCTCGTACCTGAAGTGTTCTGTAAAAGATAGTTGAAATAAAGAGCAAAAGAAAAAAAAGAAAATGAGTTTTTTCCATCTCAGAGTCTATTTGATCCCACCAAGCTGTGAGGATTCTCTCGTGTTTGTAACTTTTTCCTTATAACAACAAAAGATTGGCAACATCTCACATAGCTACCAATAGATGACTATTAAATAAATTATGGAACATGCATCTATTTTAAAAACTAGGTACATAACAATGTATTATCTAGAGGAGTTTTTTTTTTTTTTAAATTAAATTGCAGAAGAATGTGCTAATACTTCTGTTTAAATGGGAGGGTTCGGGGCGCCTGGGTGGCACAGTCGGTTGAGCGTCCGACTTCAGCCAGGTCACGATCTCGCGGTCCGTGAGTTCGAGCCCCGCGTCGGGCTCTGTGCTGACTGCTCAGAGCCTGGAGCCTGTTTCCGATTCTGTGTCTCCCTCTCTCTCTGCCCCTCCCCCGTTCATGCTCTGTCTCTCTCTGTCCCAAAAATAAATAAACGTTGAAAAAAAAAATTTAAAAAAAAAAAAAATAAATAAAATAAATGGGAGGGTTCGTGGGTATTGCATTAATTGCCAAGGCTGCTATAACAATATACCGCTGACTGAGTGGCTTAAACAACACAAGTGTATCTTCTCTCAGTTCTGGGGGCTAGAAGTCTGAGGTCAAGGTGTCAGCAGGATTGGTTTCTTCTGAGGCCTCTCTTCTTAGGAGGGGCATCTTTTTCCAGTAACATATAGTCTTCCTTCTGTGTCGTAATCTCCTAATTCTCTGTGTCTCAATCTCTAATGAGGACGATAACCGTATTATATTAGACTCACCCTAATGACTGAATTTTAACTTCCAAGGCCTTGTCTTCAAATACGGTCACATTCTGAGATGTTGGTGGTTAGGACTTCAACATATGAATTTGAGGGGAACACAGTTCAGCTCATAACAAGTATGTACACATGCCAACTCTTCAAAATGTGGGTTTGCAATATGCGCAGTTTATTGTATATCACTCATACCTCAATAAATGTGTGTTTAAAAGGGAGAGGAAAAGAATATATGTTACCTTTTGTAGAAGAGGTGAGTGCATAGCAGATAGAGTTCAAAAATGGGACTTTTAATATATGTAAGTGTATTACTGACAAAAATCACATAAATCACATAAACACATACTGTTTAAACATTAAGATAGTAACTCCAAGCACACTGGGAGTTGGGGGGAACAGGTGTGAGCTGCCACATGAACCACATTCAGGCAGCTGTGGGCTGAGGTGAGTGGTCAAGCACAGGTACACAAAACTTCTTACAAAACTCTTGCTCTCTATAGCAAGGTTTTCTGACCTAAGATAAGTTATGGAACTTATCTTTGTTCAGGATTGTTAGCCATAGCCTTGACTGTATCATTTCCCCATATTTATTTTGGGACTCTTTTACTGACTAAAATTTTACTACTTTGTGGGGCGCCTGGGTGGCTCAGTCGGTTAAGCGTCCGACTTTGGCTCAGGTCATGATCTCGCAGTTTGTGAGTTGGAGCCCCGCGTCGGGCTCTGTGCTGTCAGTTTGGAGCCTGGAGCCTGCTTTGGATTCTGTGTCTCCTTCTCTCTCTGCCCCTCCTCCACTTGTGTTCTCTCTATCAAAAGTAAATAAATGTAAAAAAAATTTTTTAAATAAATAAAAATAAAATTTTACTACTTTGTTTTTACTTTTCTTGTCCATACGCTCTTAACAATAAGAAAATAAAAAGGTTGTTTGATTTACTATTTGCTTTAATTGATTGCTCTTCCAGCTCTATCCAACCCTTATCTGCTTCCTAACTTCAGTCAGTTTTGGGGGAGTTTGCATGTTATAGGAACAACTTTGAGCTTTGGTCTGAGTTTTTCTCCTTGAAGGTTATCACCTAAACATCCATTAGTCATTGGGGTGCCTGGGTGGCTCAGTCGGTTGAGTGACCAACTTCGGCTCAGGTCATGATCTCACGGTTTGTGAGTTCGAGCCCCGCGTCGGGCTATGTGCTGACAGCTCAGAGCCTGGAACCTTCTTCAGATTCTGTGTCTCCATCTCTCTCTGCCCCTCCCCCACTCATGCTCTGTCTCTGTCTCAGAAATAAATAAACATTAAAAAGAAATATAAAAAAAAATCCATTAGTCATTAAGTTAAAAGATTTGAGGAATAATTTGGACATCTTACGATACTCAGGTACAAAAAATTGTTCTGAATATATATTTTCATAGGAAGATTTCTTAAATTAATGCATTTTGCCCAGTTCTTAAGAATGTTTTAAATTGAAACCATGACATAATTGAATTTTATGAAAATAATAGTGGTTTACATTTTTAATAATATAGAACTGTTTCCTGAGTCAATATGAGGGAGATTGTATAAACAATACTTTACAAAATGAGGTTCAAAATGCAATCTAAAGTCCACCTTTTTTTAATTCATTGCTGACCTGTTCTTAATATAATGGAGGAAAGTAGGGGCGCCTGGTGGCTCAGTCAGTTAAGCGTCCGACTTTGGCTCAGGTCATTATCTCACGGTTTGTGGGTTCAAGTCCCGCATCCGGCTGTGTGCTGACAGCTCAGAGCCTGGAGTCTTCTTTGGATTCTGTGTCTCCTTGTCTCTCTGCCCCTCCCCACCTCACACTGACTGTCTCTCTCTCTCTCTCTCTCTCTCTCTCTCTCTCTCAAAAATAATAATAATTAAAAAAAAAAGAAGACAGTAAACAGCAATCCATATGGATATTACAGAAGATGACAGATAAAAATTTCTCTTGTGCTACACTTGTTTCTTGTTTGTGGCAATTCCATGAGCCATATCCAGGTCCAGGAATCCAAATTTAGAGATGGTTTATGGGTCTGTCTTCTAGCCTCCATTTGAAGTCCTAATGTAAACTGTGGAGTTTGGTTAATAATAAATCAGTTATCAGCTTTGAGACCTTGAACAAAATAACTTCTCTGATTTTTCTGCTCAGTTAAGAGGGTTGTTATGAGGAATAAAAATACATACCTCTCCCATTATCAGTATTCTCCCCGCCCCCCCCCCCCCACGAGAGTACATTTGTTTCAGTTGATAAACCTGCCTTGACACATCATTATCACCAATAATGGGGGAGGCTATGCGTGTGCGGGGTGGGGGGTGTATCAGAAATCTCCGTACCTCTCAGTTTTGCTGTGAACCCAAAACTGCTCTAAAAAATAAATTATTTTAAAAACATATTTTTTAATTATTTTTTAATATGAAATTTATTGTCAACTTGGTTTCCATACAATACCCAGTGCTCATCCCAACAGGTGCCCTCCTCAATGCCCATCACCCACTTTCCCCTCTCCACGCCCCCCATCAACCCTCAGTTTATTCTCAGTCTTTAAGAGTCTGTTATGGTAAAAACATATTATTATATGTATATGAAAAATCACATATCTATACATAGAGATAAAGACATCCATGGAGGGCTTGTAATGCATAGGTGCTCACTGAATGCTAGCTCCCATTCCCTCATGGTTCCTTCTTATACATGTCCTGCAGCCATGCTTGGTGTGGTCTGCCCATATGGGTGCTCTTACTTGATTAAAAAGTATAGGATTATTAAAAAAAAAAAAAAGCATATGATTGTCAAACTCTGTTTTCAGAGAATGATGAGGAGCAGGAGGCATTGCCATCTCTGGATAAACCTGGCTGGTACTCCCAAGGGAACGCTGTCCACCTTTATGAACTTCTGAAGAAAATGACCGGCAAAAGTGAACCCAAGGTATTTTCTGATTGAGGTGGAGTTCTTGATGCCCACTAACAGACATAAACCATTATAAATTAAAACATAATTCTAAATGCATTCAGCTTAGTTATCTATGGGGAAATCATCTACCTCTGCCTGTCAGTCTCTTATTTCTTCTGCTTAAACAAGCCCTTTCTTTGTTGATCTAGACTGGGTTTTCATCTCTAACGGAAAAGAGCAGAGATTCCAAGCAGGGAGCCACAGTTCTAGGGAATACACTGGATAAGTGTATGGGGTACCTGAGGAATGATACCCTATAACAGTTCTCAAAAAAATTTTGCAGTAAGTGAAATACAGCACAGACTAGCCTAAAGACCCACTTGATTTTGATACTCTGGTCACATTGTTGATGTTGGACATTGGTGCATTTTTTACAGCAGAACCCTTTCTTCTGAAAAATGTTTATTGGAGAGATCAGTGTGTAACTGAGACCTGCGCCATTGGCTCCCACTTTGCCATAAGCCCCTGGGAATTCTTGAGGGGTTTAGTAGACAGAGCATCCTGACTTGAAGGTTCTAGTTCATTTTCCCTTACTCTCGTTTCTCATCTGTAAATTGAGGGGTATGGATTAGATCGGTGGGGCAATGCCTCAGAATAACTGGGGAGCCTCCCAGAGTCCACCTGCCCCAACCCCCTGTCCAAGATTCTGTTTCGGCAGGTTTGGGTGGGTACCAGGAACTCCTGGGCAAGGGCTGTGATGTGTGCTTCTGTTAATCTAACCCACTGTAACAAGAACAGGTCATCTGTAATATGTCATCAGTTCTTCAATCCTGAGGGCAGGTTCATCTGCACACATATGGACTCTGATTTCTTCAGAAAATTGAATAAAATCAGTTAGCCTCTGCCTTTCTTCTACCTGCAAATGTATCGTGTAACTTCTTACAACAGACTGGTGTCCTGCAAACCAAATGCGGCCAGTTTACAGTCACCTGTGACGTTACTCAAGGATGTTTATGTAACTTTTGTCTTACTCTGATACCTGTTGACGAATTTTTTTCTGCTCCCGTGAAGTGAACACTTTCTTGCACAGTTCTCATCCCTCAAACGGAATTTGCTGTCTGACTTACAGGTCGTTTACTTTGGTGACAGCATGCATTCAGACATTTTCCCAGCCCGTCATTATAGTAACTGGGAGACAGTTCTCATTCTGGAAGAGCTCAGAGGGGACAGAGACGGGAAGCCTGAAGAATCAGAGCCTCTAGAGAAGAAAGGAAAATATGAGGTAAGGATTCCCTTCAGCTCTCTGCTGGAAAGAAAAACCTTTATGTTGATGTATCTTAGAAAGAGCTTGTTTATGCCAAGAGTGATGAAACCTGTTGGCATTTATGGTGATCTTCTTGCCATCTCAGCTCTATTGTTTATTTTGTTGATAATTTTTAAATGATGCCAAGATGACCCTGACCATCTGTCTTCCTAGCCGTCTGCTCTCATCCAATGCTGTGAAACCCTGGGTGATTTTGGCTGATGCTGAGATGGCTAGATCCAGACTCACTGTAGTCATACCCTATGTCTCTTCTGCTTGGTCATGAAAGTTCTTCCACGCTTTTTTCATGAGTTTACGTTAACTAAACTGGTAACTCCTTTAGACTTATTCCTGAGCTGCCGAGAATAAACTTAGGTGAAGACTGGAGGTAAAGAAAAGTAAAATATGTCTAGAAAAGTAAAATAAATCTAGAAAGGGAAAATAGTATAAAAAAGCAAAAAGGGGGTACCTGGGTGGCTAAGTCGGTTAAGCATCTGAAGCCTGCTTCAGGCTTTGTGCTGACAGCTCAGAGCCTGGAGCCTACTTCAGATACTGTGTCTCCTCTCTCTCTGCTCCTCTCCTGCTTGCACTCTCTCTCTCTCTCTCTCTCTCTCTCTCTCTCTCTCTCTCTCTCCCTCCCTCCCCCCCTCTCTCTCTCTCAAAAATAAATAAAAAAACATTAGTAAAAAACATTAATAGGGTCACCTGGGTGGCTCAGTCAGTTGAGCATCTGACTTGGGCTCAGGTCATGATCTTGCAGTTTGTGAGTTCAAGCCCATCGTGGGGCTCTGTGCTGACAGCTCAGAGCCTGGAGCCTGCTTCAGATTCTGTGTTTTCCTCTCTCTGCCCCTCCCCCGCTCATGCTCTGTCTCTGTCTCTTTCTTAAAGATAAATAAACATTTAAAAAATTTTTAATGTTTTTAAATGTCATGTTTTTATGAGGTTTCCATTGAGTGCCATTTAGTCTTCAACATGATGTTGGAAGTTTTTTGGGCTGAGTTAAGAAGAGCTTTAAAGCAATCTTGCAGGAGGTGTAGGCCTTCTATCCTGAGTGACTTTGGAGAAGGTTTTCACTAAAGAGAAATTAGGAGCTTTGGTTTCTTCAGAATGATTTGAGAATGCAGGTACTATGTTAAGAAAATGAAGAATCCATGGGAAAGTTTCCTCCAGCATTACAATAAACAGTAGCCCAATCTTTTCCCCACAGACCTCTTTCCTCTTGTTAATTAGTTACAAACACACCATAAACAAAGAGCTCATAATTGGCTTTTAGACAGGAAATAGTGAGTTTTATTTGAAGATTTGAAGGTTTTTTTGAAAATTTTACTTCATAAGACAAAATTGAAATAATGTTCCTTTCCTATCAAACTCTACCTCCCCAACCGACCCTGCCCCACTGAACATAGACAAGGAAGCAAGGAATGGGAAGGTTTGGCCTAGTGACGGGGTGAGGATAAAGCCCTCAGAGGGTTCCAGAGTTAGCCCTGAACTCTTTTTCCATCTCATGCTATTGAGGTTCCAGGAAAAGGGAGTTGTGGAAGATAGATTCCCTGTCCTGTTGGGGGCTGAGGCAGGTGTTTTGGTGGGAGATTCCCAGTTGTGGCCCAAAGCATTTTGTTGAAAACTCCCAAGTATCCTCGTACTCCTTGACTCCAAAGTTATTCTGGTCATGCTGACACCACCAGTTTTGAGGCAGTATTTGTATTGACGGCCCATTCTTAGTAGAGGTTTCAGGCCAACTTAGGAGTTTTATCTACTCTAAGGAAAATCCCTTATCATACATCTTTCTGCTTATATTTAAAGGCAGATTTAAATTTTAATTTAAAAACAATTATGTGGGTTTTTAAAAATTATCTTGTAACACAAATCTAGGAGCTTCTAAAAGACTTCTAAAAACTTCTAAAAGACCGCTTTCATATTTAAGTTCACCTGTATTCCTATTCACAGCACACTTCTTCCATCAGCACATCAAAGCCTGGTGTAAGCACAGCATGTCATGAGAATTCAGTTGCTTTCCTGCTTCCCTGTGAAGGAAACAAGAATACAGATACCCTCAATTGTTACAGGAGGAGGAAATCATCCATTAAGCATCACATGAGGGTTCATCTGTTGATTTTGTGATTATTATGAAAAATGTAGTTTCATTTTCCTAATCAGATGTCAAACACAACATATGTAACACGCAGTCTTTTATTAAGTACAAAGCCTGAATGCAAAAGGATTTAGTTTCTTATTTCTAGTTAACTTTATTCAGCTTAAGTAAACTTTTCACAGTATAATTTAAAAACAAATCAACAAGATCACTCAGGATTGATGCACTCACTGAACCAAAACATTAACATTTACTATATTCTGTGGAGATTAGCATTTTGTTTCACTTAGGCTTGAATTCAGTTTCTTAGATATTTACAGTAATTTCTATCCTAGATAAAACCATCTGGAATGTGAAGATTTTACTTCCCTTCATTTGTGACAACAAGCTCAAGATAAGGACAGAGAACATCTCAAATGGCACTTCAAAGGCTTAGATAAGCAAGGCTTTTTCAAAGGCGCTTTTTTTTTTTTTAATGTTTATTTTAGAGAGAGAGAGCATGCGAGCCTACATGATCAGGGGAGGGTCAGAGAGAGAGGGAGACACCGTGAGATCATGACCTGAGCTGAAGTCAGAGACTCAACTGACTGAGCCCTATAAAAAACTTTTTCTTTTTTTTTTTTTTTTAATTTTTTTTTTCAACATTTATTTATTTTTGGGACAGAGAAAGACAGAGCATGAACGGGGGAGGGGCAGAGAGAGAGGGAGACACAGAATCGGAAACAGGCTCCAGGCTCTGAGCCATCAGCCCAGAGCCCGACGCGGGGCTCGAACTCACGGACCGCGAGATCGTGACCTGGCTGAAGTCGGACGCTTAACTGACTGCGCCACCCAGGCGCCCCTAAAAAACTTTTTCTAGAATCTTACTGCATCTGTTGATTTTCTAGTGCACTATATTGGAGCATGGCAGATAAGGAAAAATGGCCCATTTTAATGATTAAAGTAAATCCAGTTAAGGAGACTAGGGGAAAATAATTTGTTTTTGTTCATCTTTGTTTCCAGAAATAAATCAAAAGTCACTTCATTAATCTCGCAATTACTTAGTCTTAATTTCATTAAGATTAGCCTCCAAAGGGAGCTCTCCTCTTTAGCTTCCTGCATTACTGTTCTCATCTGTTTCTTCATTTTAACTCAAAACAAATGAAAATATATTCTTCAGCTTTTTAGAATAACATTATGAAATTTAGGTGCCAAAACAATTCATTTTAATGATGAAAATTCTCAACAAACAAGAAGGGGCCACCCTTTTATTAGAGAAAGGCTATCCAACAAAAAAACCCAGTGAGAATATAATCTGTAATGGAAAACTTTAATGGGGAAAAAAGCCATACTTAATGGAGACATATGCTCTTTAAGGTTCTGAGCTAGACAAAGGATATCTGTTATTAATTATATTGTGTAACAGAGAGCTGGCCAAAACCACAAGAAGAGAAAAAAAAAATACAAATTAGGATTAGAAGACACCAAATTGTGATTATTTCAGAGTTATATGGTCATTAGCATAGAAGACCATAGGGAATCAACAAACTATTATAACTTTGAATAGAGTTGTCAAAATGCGGATCCAAATCAGCATTCAAAAATCAATAGCTTTGCTATGTACCCTCAGTAACCACTTAACAAAGTATAACGAGAAATAAATCATTTAAAAAGCAATGAAAATGAATCACTATGTAGGAATTAATACATCCCATAAGACTTAACAGAGAAATTTTTAAGTCTTTAGTAAGGATTCTGGATTCCTTTAGTAAGGAATCAAAAGTACAGATTTCTAGTTATAAAATAAATAAGTCTTGGGGACCTAATGTACAGTGTGGTAACTATAGTTAATAATATTGTATTGCATATTTGAAAGTTGCTAGGATATTAGATTTTTAAAGTTCTAATCACACACAAAAAAATCTTTGTAACGATGTATGGACTTACTGTGATCAATTTGTAATGTACACAAATATGGAATTATTATGTTCTGCATCTAAAGCTAATATAATTTTATATGTCAGTTATACCTCAATTTAAAAAAAGATTCTAAATACAGATGAACAAAGGGGAGAGATACACCATATTTTAAGATTATATTGACCTATTTTCCTTTATTTATAGTCAATGTAATGTTATGCAAAATCCCAGGAGGATTTTGAGTGGCCCTTCACAAACTGATTCTGCATTTAGGCAGAAAACTGAAAACCCACAAATAGCTAAGACAATTTCATTAAAAAAGGATAATGGAGGGAAGGAATTTCATCCTATCAGATACTAACCATGTTTGGAAGCTACAGTAATTTTTTAGTATAGTACTAATAACAAACTAAAAAGGTCAGTGAACAGAGAAAGAAGAACCCGGACAAAGGCCCTCTATCACAAGTTACTGTGTAAATGTGATATATGTTAGAGGGTTATCAATCAGCAGGAAAAGATCGATGGTTCACTAAGTAGCACTGAATAAGTAGACTCAATATATGGAGAAAAAGGAGTCCCTTTCCCCCCCTTATGTAAATTCCGAATGGATTATAGATCTGAAAATAAGAAATAGATTTGTAAAATTAATTGAAGAAAATTTATGAAAATATTTTTGTGGCCTCAGAGTGGAGAATTTCTCAAGTTAGAATCCAGATGGTGGTGCTGGACAAAGATGAACAAAGATGAAGCCAGGGTGTCCAGCTGGCTCAGTCAGTAGTGCATGCAACTCTTGATCGTGGGATTGTAAATTCAAGTCCCATCTTGGGTGTAGAGATTACTTTAAAAAAAAAAATCCAGAGAGGCAACAATAAGTAGAAAAAATGACAACTTTGTATCAATATTGAATATTTTTGTTCTGGGCACCTGGGTGGTTTACTTGGCTGAGCATCTGACTCTTGATTTTGGCTCAGGTCATGATTTCACAGGTAGTGGGATTGAGCCCCATGTTGGGCTCTGTGCTGACAATGCAGAGCCTGCTTGGGATCCTCACTCTCCCTCTCTCTTTGTCCCTCCCCCACTCTCTTTCTCTCAAAATACATAAATAAACTTTTAAAAAATTAATAAATACTTTTGTTCAAGACCCCTGGAATAGTGTTAACCAGTGAGCAAAAGATAGGGAAAAGGGTCTCACAACATCCATTTAGGTGGGAATTTATGAAATTGCCCTTTTACGTATGTCAAAAATAGTTGAATATCAGCACTTTCGTGTGGTTGAACCTGATGAAACCAACAGTGAATTCATATCTAGTCAAGTAGGAAATTGGTATCCAGCAGTTGACTGCAGGGGAAAGCTTACATAGGAGGAGATGCCTGTTCTCCCTAGTAATCCACGAAGCACACATTAAAACAATGGTGATATTGATACCACCTGAAAACATTCAAATTGATAAAATTGAGTCTGAATTTTTAAATTGATTTACTAATAAAATAGTCTGAATTACACTTCTGTGAGTTAGATTAAGAAAACATAAAGCGGGACCAGTATTGTTCACTAAAGCTTCACTTCATTACATTTGACAATTCTGTACCAGAATAAAAATAAATTTTAAACTTATTTTAGTAAACAGCTATTTGGTGTTTCAGTCATAAACACTGTTTTATTAAGAATTATGCCTGGATAGGGGGGAACCTCAGCGGCTCAGCCAGTTAAGCATCCACTCCTGATTTCGGTTCAGGCCATGATCCCAGGGTTGTGAGATTGAGCCCTGCTTGGGATTTGCTCTCCCTCTCTCTCTGCCCCTCTCCCACTCATGTGTGCACAAGTGCACATGCGCTTTCTGTCTCTTAAATTAAAAAAAAAAGAAAGAAAAAGAATCATGCCTGGAATATAACCACTACCCTTTAGAAATTCTCAAAATGAAGAGTGTATCTGTGGTAGGACCTAGGAGTACACCTAAGAGACCTACTTATCTCTCAGTACTCCCATCGGGTAACTAAAAAATGAAAGATATTTGTTAGAAAGAACTGATAATTTGAAACTTTGTATCAGCTTATTGGCTTTATGTTCCAGATACATTGAAAACAATGAATAATAATTGTGTCCTCATTCTCTTCTAAAAAAACCTTCCCCCCCAAATAAATACCAAATAAGAAAATTAGACCAAGTTGTTTTTTAACTATTTACTAGACAAAATAATAATAAAATTAGGGAGTTAATCATGGAGAAAAAAACTTACCCTTCTAGATTGCTGTGTTTGGGATAGTTTTTAGATTAAAACCAACAGACTATTTTTTAAGCCAATTCTTAAAACCAACAGACTATTTTTTAAGCCAATTCTCACTTAAGATGAATGATATTTCATAATAAAGAAATATCATTCCTTTTCCACAAATGTGGTATACCTAAAGCCTATTTGCCATGTAATGCAAATGTTATTTAATCTTGGCGATTTGAGTATTTTTGAGGTTTATGTATAGTGATAGTAAATATTTGAATATCACTGCTTTGAAAACATTTTCTTTTTTAGTCTCATAAAAGATACAATGAGTTTGGAGTTACATTCTTTCAAATTACTTTCTATGAGATATGTTAAGCTGGTTAGGTTCCCCCCGCCCCAAGGGGCTCTTTTGCAGTTAGTCTTGTCAATAAAAATAAGTTACAAGTTAGAGGGAACTGGTTATATTCATGACTTTTTGTCCTTCTTTAAAACTTCTTACTTTTCCATTGTGATCAGTGACCTGACATGATTATTCATACACTGTTTTTCATTTTCAAGACCATAAATGAATCATTTCTAATTCATGGAAGTATGGAGAGAGAAATCCAATGTAACTTAGTTTACATTTGTATAACACTCTTTCCTATATAGGTACATCCTTAATTACATCACCTCACTGTAATTGGTAGTTCTGTGTATGTGTTTACATATACTACACGTATTTCAGAGCAGTACTCAAAATTTTTATCACAAGTGTCAAACATAAGAGCTTATTGGATTAGCTCTTAATAAGATCTTAGTAAGATCACTCATTATTAAACAGTCTAACACCATTCTCTTGTTCAGCACATACATACACTGAGTTTTTAATTTACACAAGCCTCTTTGTTAAGAATATCCAGAAACTTGTGGTTGAGTTACACACAGTTCCTTTTTACAGAGTGTATTACAGTCCAAGGATAGAGGAGAAGGGAAGCTTGAGTATGCAAATAAAACATAACTGTCTGGAGGGAATACAAGTTATAAAAGAGTTTCAGGCAACGAAGGATGCATACTTCATTGAGGAAGATTACAGAAAACTTCATAAAGAATGTAGAATTTGAGGTAGACATTAAAGCATCAGTATATTTTCAATTGATGGAAATAGTAACATATTCTTGGCTCAGGAAATAATGAGTGAATGTATGGCAATTGTACAGGCTATAATGCACGGTCTTGACCATAAAATAGCAAATTGTGTAGATGTGTCAGCCAGAGAAACAGTTTTGAAGGTGGAGGCTAATAGGATTGAAGCTTTCATGTAGCTGTGTAAGGGCGGACTTGGGTGGTGGGACAGGTGATAAGCCTGGTGCTTCTGGAAGGGGTTGGGACTCAAAACATAGCTACTTTTCAAACACAGGCAACTGGAAATAATGGATTTTATCCATATAAAAAATGGAAGTCAAGAGAAAGAGCTGGTTTTGTGAGGAGAAAGATATGACTGATTTCATGTTATATCTTATTTCCTTGAAGTATTTGGAGGAGATCAAACTGGCTTGGGAGATAGGTCGGGACTAGTGAAGAAAATTGGGATATAGATAAATGTCCAAGGGAGACTAGAGAAAGGAGAAGAGGCTAGAAACTTGATGAGAACACTTACCAGTAAAGGATGATACCTACAAGATATAAAGCTCAAACAAAAATAGGAGTGCTCCTTGTTGATATGTTCAAGAATGGAATGATTCTTTTGATTAGTTGTATATATATGTGTGTGTGTGTGTGTATATATATATATGTGTGTGTGTATTATATATATATATAATATTAATATATATTTTATATATATATATATATATACATTTTTTTTTCCTGGCTTATACACAACAAACATTTATTTCTCATAGTTCTGGAGGTTGTTAGGCTCAAGATGATGGTGCTAGCCAATTTGGTATCTGGTGAAGATCTACTTCCTCATAGACCATCATCTTTTCACTGTACCCTCACATGCCAGAAGAGGGGAGATAGCTTGTTTTGTAAGAGCTTTAATCCCATTCATGAGGGCTCCACCCTCATGAGCTAAGCAACCTCCCAAAGGCCTCACCTCCTAATACCATCACCTTGGGGGTTAAGACTTCAACATCTGAATTTTGGGGAGGCACAGACATTTAGACCATAACAGCACCAATATTACATTAAGCCAGAAAGGGTAGATAAATCTGTTTTCCTGTTTTCATAGGAATAGGGAACAGCCTACATTTTACCACTCTGTGTTTGCAGAACCATTATCTACATACAGTATACGTGATGCGAATCATCTCTTTTCAGATTCATTATTTTGGAAAAGATAGTGAACTAAATAATGAATCTTACTACTTTATGAATTGCTTAATAAACATTGGGAAATTCAAATACACCTTAAATGTATATATACAGAATCAAGGATATTCATACTCTATACTGCTTTTAAATATCTTTGGTGAAATCCAAATAGGTTCTTGCTGACTGCTTTCTAAACATCATCATTTGAAAACATTCTCATCTTCATCAAATGAGTTACAGCACAAAGAATTATGAATCTAGAGGCATGATTTAAGACTCTGTGGTGTTCCAAAATGAAATTTTCATCAGAAAATGATGAGATTTTATAATCCAGATTATATGGATACAATGGGATTTTTTACAGTTTTAATTTTATCCATATCCATAAAACACTGAGAAGTATTTTTTTAATAATCTTTTATTTAGTCTACAATTGTTACGTCCCTGCTCTGACCCAGGTACCAAGCCTTAAAGTTACACTAATACATAAGGAAGTTCCTAACCTTAGGTACTTCATTATCTGTCAAAGGTGAAAAGTAAATAGTATGATAAATAAAGGTAGCATGAGAAGTCATATATTAGGGATAAACTAAGGAAAATGGAAGACCTGAACTAACCTGAGGGTGGGAGGTCAAGGAAAATGTCCTGGATGGCATCCAGGTCAGATCCCAAAGGATGAGAAAAAGGGTTCCCAAACAAAACCAGGGGAAGATACTTGTACCAGGGGAGGCAAGAACTTCTAAGCTTGGTTTCCCTTTTTAGGTAGTATACAGTTTAGTTAAAGGTAAACAACTGAAATTCCTAGAGTTTTTTATTTTGATTTACTTAATGGGGGAACAAGTTATGACATTGAAAATTAATCATTTTTTTCATTGTTCTGTTCTCTTGTTTCAGGGACCAAAGGCAAAGCCTCTAAATACATTATCTAAAAAATGGGGCTCTTTTTTTATTGATTCAGTTTCAGGACTGGAAAATATGGAAGACTCATTATTTTATACATGGTCTTGTAAGAGAATCAGTACTTACAGCACTATTGCAATTCCAAGTATTGAAGCAATAGCAGGTAAGCAGGAAAATACTTATAAAGCTTTAGCTGTTACTAGATATTAATGACTGTAAGTACTAGATTTCTTGCCTTCAAAAGAAGAAAATTTTCCCATGGTATTTATTTTTCTTGGGATACACCTAGTTATGGCAACCTAGGGAATTAGGACCTGCCTGTCTCCTGGGGCCACCCATAAAAGCTGGACCTTTTTTCTTTTTTAAGTCTGCTTGGAGTCATAGGATAAAAGGAAAAATTGCCAGGACAGGATGCTAAAGGCCAAGCAAGATGAACCTGACTTTAGGAGCCCCCTTTCCCTCACTGTTGGCTAATTCTAGAGAGAGTACCAGAGAACATGAGTGGGCCTTTCATTAGCTGAAGCTAATGAGCCTTCAGGGACAGGAAGTGGAAGGTAGGGTCTACAAGAGGAGAGGTGGGCCTGATAGACTCTCTTAATCTGCATGGAGACCCTGAATTTACCTTAAATATAACTGAAGCTCAGGGGCACCTGGGTGGCTCAGTCAGTTAAGCGTCCGACTTCAGCTCAGGTCACGATCTCACAGTTCGTGGGTTCAAGCCCCACGTCGGGCTCTGTGTTGACAGCTCAGAGCCTGGAGCCTGCTTCAGATTCTGTGTCTTCCTCTCTGTCTGTCCCTCCCTGCTCACACTCTGTGTCTCTCTATCTCTCAATAATAAACATTAAAAAAACATTAAAAAAAAAAAAAAAAAAGATAACTGAAGCTCAGTGTTAGATCAGCTAAGTCCCTAAAACTGGATTGAGAATATTCTCTTTTGAGGAAGGTAACATCATTCTAGGACTCAAATTTTTTCTAAAAGCATCATTATAAGGTTCAGCATGTAATGAAAAATAGCCAGCCTGACCCCTGTTAGAAGACTGAAGATGCAAGAAGGAATATACAGCAACAAAGGGACAGATATGTGAATCAATTAAATGAACATTTACTATTGGAACAATTTTTAAAAAAAAGTCCCAAGACATTTAAAGAAAGAATTTTAAAACATGCTGCCAATGGCAGTGGGACAGCTGGAATTAAAATGTTCTAACGTCCTTGTATTATATGGTAAGGCATAAGAGTATATTAGGTATTGATAACATACAAAATGTATGTGTAATCTCTAAGATAACTACCAAAGAAACTGTAATGAGATATATACTGAGCTAATTATGTAAAATAACTTAAAATGTAAAGGAAAACAAAAATAGGAAGAAAAGAGAGTATGAAAAAGAAACAATACAAATGGAGAGTATTCACTAAGATGATGAGTTTAAAGCTAAGTAATGGTATTAAGTATGGATGGCAAAATTCTCCGGTTAAAGGCCTGAATGAAATAACAAAACCCAACTATGAGCTGTTCATAAAAGACATCTCTGAAATATGAGTACACAGTTTGAATATCAGAAGATGGTGACAGATAATACCATGTTAATCATAATCAAGAGTTAGATATATTAATGTGAAACAAAATAGACATTAAGGGAAAAATCCATTATTAACACAAAAGAGAATTACTTCAGAATAGTATATTCTGTTTTCAGAAATATATATCTGAAGTATGAGATACTCACCAGGGTCCTTCTTCTCTCTGAGGGCAGAACTTAATCCTTCCCTGTTTTCTTAAAACTGAGAAACTGCTGAAAAATCCACTCTGCTTTGCAGAGGTATATGCTTATGCTTGCTTATTAGTTTCCTTAAGTTGCCCTCAGAATTTGCCAATGGGCCTGAGGAGCAAACCAGTAGACTCCAGTTCTCCAGCCATTCCTTCTCAGCAGATTCCTAGCCCCCCGGTTTCCATTCCTTCACAGTATTTTCCTAGCCCCTCGGTTTCTGACTGCAGCCCTTCAAGACTGCTGAAAGCTCTACGAGTTTTTCTGCTGCTAGTAACTGCACTTGCCCCCAGCAGGAATTCAGGGACCTAAAGGAAAAAAGCTGTGGCTGAACGTCAGCTCACTCTCTGCTTGTTACACCTTCCCAGGAAATGGGTCCTCAGGTCTTAGTTGACTGTCCAGTTTATATGGATGTTTATATTCTATCCATCTTTTCTAGTTGTCCTACCTCTAGTTTAAAAGTGAAGTCTGCTTCAGTTTTTTGTTTGTTTGTTTGTTTGTTTTTGAACCTTAGATTCTTCTTTTTTAAATTGGGGATAATACCAGGCTGCATTTCTTCCCTCACAGGATAGACGTGAGAAACAGTAAAGCAAGATGTTTATTTTATTTCAAAGTGATTCAAATTTATAGTGAGAGAATGAAGTAATGTGATACTGGAAGCCAATGAATTAGTATATAGTACCTGGATGGAAACTGGTTCAATGGGATATGGTTATGAAATAGTAAGAAAGTCAAAAAAAAAAAAGTGAATCTTCATTATTCTAGGATTTAAATATTTCTCCAAAGAATTGGAAAATAACCCCTTCTCTGTCTTCTACGGTAATAACCTCTCCTTAAAGAAGCAGTTACATTAGTGCATCTGCTTTTTCATTTTCCAAAAGCTTTCTTCCACAGCACCCTGGGAAAAAACTTGGTACAGGGCCTGTCTTCTAACTTTCCTCAGGAGAAAATATTAAGAAGGACTTAACAGCCAAACAGAGCTAGGCAGTGTTCCTTCTTCTCAATCTCTAGCATTAGTTTTTTCCTCATAAGGGTTATTAACTACTTGGGCCTTGATGATTCTCACTGGCATTTAATGTAAAGTATGATTTTTATGCTAGTGTCATTTTCAGAATAGTACTTCCAAATGATGTTTTACTTGTGAAATTTTTAAAATAAGGATTATCGCCTAGTATGTGCCCATGGAATGAGTATTGTAACATGGCATATGTCATAATATTTCACTTGTAATATTTCTAGTTATGTTTCCTTGGAAGAAATTGGGGAAGAAGATATCTGAAGTCTAGCTTTTGAGAAACTTCTATGTAGATGTCACAATGTCTCACCATCAATAAAATGTGCATTTTATGTTCTCTCTCCCAGTTTCCTTCTGGCTGTGTGTGTAATGCTTATGTGGGGAAAGTTGCCACATTGTGTGCATTACAATCCTTATTTATCTAAGCATTCAAAGATTACTCTTAGTAATTCTCTTATTACTAAGGGCCATGAAGATTATTAGTTCCCATTTACCTGTTACATGATGCTTGAGTAGGGCCTGAGAGAGTTTTAAATTTCAGAATAAAAAATCAGATGAGCATTCCTGTTTTATGTGCTAACTTTTGTACAGAGAATGTTATATATAGTTAGATCTCTGAGGATGATTTATAATATATCTAAATGTATTTTGACTTAAATTTTATAAAGAAAGATATCTATATGTTAGCTGCAACCTATCCAGGTGACAGAAGAAATTAAAATCATGAAGCTAAAAAATGAGTTTTGATTTGTTTATATTTATGAACAGCCTTTTAAGATCTGCAGAATAATAATGCTGTTTTTTTCCCCAGAATTACCCCTGGACTACAAATTTTCAAGGTTCTCTTCAAGCAATTCAAAAACAGCTGGCTACTATCCAAACCCTCCATCGATCTTATCAAATAATGAGACACTGACAGCCAAATAAACTGTCTTTACTGAAAAATGAAGAACCATATATGCAGCAAATATACTGTAAAAATGTTAATTTTTGAAAAATACTGTAAAATGCTGTCTAGGAACAAATTCCTAATGATAACTAACCAAGAATTAGATGCTTTTCCATAAGTCTCCTTTCTGTATAGATCATCTTGATGCCCAACAACTCTCATTATATTAAAATCTCAGTGTCTTAGAATGGAAAGGAACCTTATTAATATTTTCTATACCAATAATTCTGAGATTACAATTCACCTGGGCATGTGTGTGTGTATGTGTGTGTGTGTGTGTGTGTATAAATACACACACACGCACACTTGTACATACACATATACATACACATATTTACATATATGTCTAGACCAACGGTTCTCAAAGTGTTGTCCCCAAACCACTAACATAGTATCACCTGAGAATTTGATAGAAATACAGATTTGCAGGCCCCACCCCAAACCTACAGAATCAAACTCTGGGAATGTATCCCAGCAACCTGTGTTTAATATTGGTGTGATTCATATACTAAAGTTCAAAAATCACTAGCTAGACCATAACCTCCAGATTGGTTTCATTGGTCTGGGAATAGAGATGAGCACTGATGTCTTTTACTTGCCCCAGGAAAAGGTAGCCAGAATTGGGAACAACTGAACTATATCTGTTTCTTCCATCTATAGGTAAGAACGCTGAGTCCAGTGAGAATAAATGATTTTTCCAAGCTATCAGGTTTCATGCTATTCTTATGTTTTCCAAAACAAGGAGGTAAAGCAGATTTCTTCTGAGACCACACAGCTAGTATGGGACAGAAATGAGATAAGAAGCCAACTAATTCAACCTCCAGTGTTACTCATAAAGTGTTTTTTTCCCCCTAATAATGTTAAAACCTATAGAATTTTCATTCACTTTAAGACATATATTCTCAAAGAGACAAAAATTGGTTCTTGGGATGAAAAAAAAATTAGATCATGCAATGTATAGTGGCCCTCCAAAGCTGAATCCTACCCAATAAAATTTTATTCTTTGGTATTAATTTCTCTCACGAGGGAGAAATATAAAGTTAAATTTATTAATTAAATTTAATTTGGTTAAATTTAATTTTTCTCAGGGTGGAGTGTGGTAATGAAAAAAAAGGTTGAGAAAAACACTTTAAGAGGTTTTATAGTTATACTGCAATTTAGGATTACTGTGTTCTATGTGCTTTGTATAGTCCTATTATAGTAGTTACTTGGGGCAAAGTATTTGGAGCCAGATGTTTACAATAAATTCCTGGCTACTCTTTATGCTGTAATTTCATTCTGTCTATCATGGACAGTATCAGAAAACACACTGGTCACTATCATTATTTTACCTATATTGTAGCAAAGAACTTAGCATATTGATGCATGCAATGAAAAGAAATAATTTCATTAAATTTTTAAGTGCTCAAATAATCCCAAATGTATTGTGGGAATGAGTATCTCAGGGTAGATAAACAGTTACTGAAATTTTTTCCTCAATGTCAGTAGCTCTGTTTGATATCAACTAATAAGTATATGGTAATGTATTTGAAATTGGCTTCCAAAATCTTATTGGAGGACAATAATAAACACACACAATCAGCTTAGGGCTAAATGAGAGCTGTCTCATGTATACAAATAGATATTTAATTTCTTTAAAAATAAAGCTATTTTTCCTTACGTGGATTTATTTTGTCAAGAGCAAAATATCATGTATCTTTAAATGCTTATAAACTGCTGTTAATATGAAAAATGAAAACCCCAAAATAAGTTAATTGCACTTTTTTGGCCACTTATGGAATGAAAAAAAATTGACTCAAATCAGAAGTTGTCATTCTACTTTTACCAGTACTTACCTAAGGAATCAGAACAAATTACCACCTAATCTGACCTCAGTTTCTTTCATCTTGTCAAAAGAGAGTAGAGTTTATTTCCAAGTTTCCTTTTACCTTTCTAGCAGAGTCAGTGCTTCTTATGAGTGTTGTCTTTCTCTTGGACTGTAATTACTTTCAGATTTTTTATTTCATTGTTTCTAAAAAGTGCTAGTGTTGGGGCATCTAGGGGCTCAGTCGGTTAAGCGTCCGACTTCAGCTCAGGTCATGACCTTACAGTTTGTGAGTTCGAGCCCACAGTCGGGCTCTGTGCCGACCGCTCAGAGCCTGGAGCCTGCTTCGGATTCTGTGTCTCCCTCTCTCTCTCTTCCTCCCCCACTTGCTCTTTTCTCTCTCTCAAAAATAAAGATTAAAAAAAAATTTTTTTTTTAATTTTTTTTTTCAACGTTTTTTATTTACTTTTGGGACAGAGAGAGACAGAGCATGAACGGGGGAGGGGCAGAGAGAGAGGGAGACACAGAATCGGAAACAGGCTCCAGGCTCCGAGCCATCAGCCCAGAGCCTGACGCGGGGCTCGAACTCACGGACCGCGAGATCGTGACCTGGCTGAAGTCGGACGCTTAACCGACTGCGCCACCCAGGCGCCCCTAAAAAAAAATTTTTTAACATAAATAAATAAATAGTGCCAGTGTTTCTAATAGATAAGAAAAGTAAAAATAGTAAAAAATGGCAGTATAAAAGTTGAAGATATGAGAGAAGAAAAGCTGTATATTTTTAATAAAGTTAAATGAAGAAAGTTGTGTAAATGGGCAGAGGACTTAAGTTTAATGTTAGCATACAGGCCAACATTATTCATCTAAAAAGATAACTACAGGGGTGCCTGTGTGGCCCAGTCAGTTAAGTGTCCAACTCTTGATTTTGGCTCAGGTCATGATCTCATGGTTCATGAGTTTGAGTCCAGCGTCAGGCTCCATGCTACAGTACAAAGCCTGCTTGGGATTCTCTCTCCCTGTCGCTCCCTGGCTCACACACTCTTTCATTCATTCACTCTCTCTCTCTCAAAATAAATAAGTATGCTTAAAAAAAATTTTTTTAATGACTATGAATAAATGCAAGGGATCGGAGATTTTCTTTTCTAGCCACTGTAGACCTCATCAGCAGAAGAAAGATCTGAATGACACAGTGGTCACAGTTTGTCAGAATTTGGTGTGTGAAATACTGAAGTAACAGAGACTTCAACTAAACTGTGAATTGCAATCTAAAATTAACTAAAGTTGACTCTTGAAATACATGGGTCTGAACTGTATAGGTCCACTTACAGCAAATTTTTCTTGATACAGTACTGTAAATGTATTTTCCTTATGATTTTAACTTTTCCTAGCTTGCTTTATTATAAAATATAGTATATAACACATATATAAAATATGTGTTAATGTTATCAGTAAGGCTTCCAGTTAACAGTAGGCTATTAGTAGTGAAGTTTGTGGGGAATCAAACATTACACATGGATTTTTGACCATGCATGGGGGAGGGGGCCCTAATCCCCATTGTTCAAGGATCAATTGTACTTCTGAGTTTTTTTAACTTGTAATCAGGTATTATTTCCCCACCAGTTTTTATATCCAACAACCCTAAATGTATGTATTTAAAGCAAATATATACATACATACACATACATACATGTATAAACACATGTATACACACACTTAATTGAACTGGCTTGAATGAAAATCAAATCTATATGATTATTTTATATAACCATAAAATGGAATGTCAGACTATCTCTTTGGATATAATAACCTTGACTCTATGTTAGAATCACATGGATAGATAGCTTCTCCTTAAATGTTACAATGACATTCCCTTACCTCTTCTCAGGCTCTTGAGAACAAGGTTATCGTAAGAATTGACTTCCAGATTAGTTAAAGACTGGGATATTTTCAAGAGTTAACTCACCTCATGTGCTGCCCTTGAAAATCCTTGGGCCTGGTCTAGTCCACATAGGGTGAATGCCAAAAGGTATCTCTTGTTGGTCTCTAGAGTCATCCTCAGAAATAATGGTAAAAAAAAATAATGGTAATGAATGCTAACTCTTCAGCAGGCTACTTCATCTTCCTTATTTATTCCTTACAGCAACCATACAAGGTGTATAATTATTAAGATTTTATAGATAAGGACATTGAAATTGACAGGTTAAATTAACATACTTGCTCAAAAATTTTGTTACTAAGGAACAGTCTGTACATGAGCCCAACTTTCACCCCAAAATTCATGCCTTTAGTTGACTAACAAAAGTCTTCCAACATTAGATGTAGAGTGGGACAAATTCTTAGTCTAAAATCACACTTCAATTTCACAGTCACACCATGCTGGGATTAGAAATGAAGAACACAGGAGCGCCTGGGTGGCGCAGTCGGTTGAGTGGCGCAGTCGGTTGAGCGTCCGACTTCAGCCGGGTCACAATTTTCGCGGTCCGTGAGTTCGAGCCCCGCGTCGGGCTCTGGGCTGATGGCTCGGAGCCTGGAGCCTGCTTCCGATTCTGTGTCTCCTTCTCACTCTGCCCCTCCCCTCTTCATGCTCTGTCTCTCTCTGTCTCAAAAATAAATAAACGTTAAAAAAAAAAATTAAAAAAAAAAAATGAAGAACACAGACTCTGGCCTAAAGTAACATAAGCTAGTAAAAAATATTAAAACAAGATCTATGGGGTACCAGCTGGCCCAGTCAGTGAAGCATTTGACTCTAGATTTCAGCTCAGGCCCTGATCTCAAGGTCGTGAGATTGAGTCCAGCATCAGGCTCCACACTGGGTATGAAGCTTACTTAAGATTCTCTTTCACTCTTCCTCTGCCATTCCCCTGCTCATGTTCACTCTCAAAACAAAACAAAAACAAAGATCTATAACATAGAACTTACCTGGGAGAGTAGAGAACCAAGAATCACAGGAGTCCTAAAATGTATAATGAAGTCTACTCTTCTTGGAAGCCACATACACTAAAGTCATCAGTAAGCAGGTCTACCCTTTCTTTATATTCGAGTTCAAATGTTCACTTTGAATACTTAACAAATTTCCCTCTGGTGCTGAGGAAACCAAAATGGAAAAGGAATCATGAAAACTGCTCCAAGTAAACTTAATGGGAGATGAGATCTCTATGCCTACTGAGAGAAGCTGGGTCATTACTTGGAATGGCAATTATATCACATAGTCTGCTTGATAGGTTCTTTTACCAGGCACCTGTTCCCAGAGTCTGAAATAAAAAAACACTTTACTTTGTTGGTAGTTTGGCCTTGGCACTTTCTTGGTTTAAAAAAAGGCTTAATAAAGTTTAATAAAGAGAAGAATGGGGCGCCTGGCTGGCCCGGTGGGTAGAGCATGAGATTCTTGATCTTGGGGCCATGTGAGCCCATGTTTTTAAAATTAAAAACAAAATCTTAAAA
This sequence comes from Lynx canadensis, assembly GCF_007474595.2. Lineage (NCBI taxonomy): Eukaryota > Metazoa > Chordata > Mammalia > Carnivora > Felidae > Lynx > Lynx canadensis. The sequence goes on from NC_044307.1 coordinate 105,345,597, forward strand.
ATTAAAGAAGAAATAAATTACAAAATTCCTGTTAAAAGCAATCACCATGTTGGATCAATTAAAAAATACTCATTCTCTAAATTTAATAAAAATGTAACATTTCTTTAGAGTTCCTAGCAACTAAATTCCAGAAGTGTAATATTTAAAATCCTTTTGGTGCATTTACTCCCTTTAAGGAAGGCAACAAACCTAATTTCATTCATTTTTGCAGCAATCACCAAGATTGCATATGTAAATTTCAGTAGGGTTTTAATCTGAATAAAGTACCCCTTTTCAAAGGACCATTCATGAATGGATTAAGAATAACATTTAACAAGTCCTGATTATTCATGTAAATCAGGTTTTGTTTTGTTTTATGCCAAATTTAGATGGCTGTGGTAACAGTGAAAGATACTCTAGGCTAGAAATAAAAAATACGTCTGTATGACTTGCATTTTAGGCACACTTACTTCATTTTGTTGTTGTTACTTCAACTTTTCTTTACTCTTGAGATAGTAAAACTTGTGTCAGGATTATGAAAGTAACATGAGAACACAAATGTATGTACCTGACAGAACTCAGATTTCTTGAGATTGTCAAACCAGAGGCGGTGTATCTGATGCAAATCCGGTATCCAAGCCTCAAACTGTGACTCTGTGGAGCAGGGAATGCAATAAGAATCCAGGTAATTTTTGTTTTTAATTAAAACTGATTACAGAAACTGGAGATAAAGAAGCGGTAGCAGCAACAGGAGTAATGTGAAGGGACCCTGAGTAAGGAAAGTTAGAGAAGCCTTTTGTTATTGTCTGGTCTAAGCTGAATACCCAGAAATGGACGAGAATGCCCAAGGAGATTCTGTTATGTGGGGTACAGGAAAATTATGAAGTATGACCCTACGATCAGGGCAATATGGCCTGAGCAGACAAATGATACTTCTTCGGTGAAGAGAGGACAAGAAAACCTCTTAACTGATTTGGAGGTCTGCATAAGGGACAATTTGGGCTTAGAACTGAGAAAGAAAAGGCAGTGAAAAGAAATGGAGCAGTGATATAGGAGCAAACCAGTTACCTGGTAAGTGAAACCTACATAATGTCTAATTGAGTCTAATTTTATTAAACAGAACAGAAATCATGATAATCTAACAAATGAGTGGCACCAACCTACTGGTAAGAGGAATACTACTGGTTAAAGCTGATAATAAACCAAGAACAACAAAAATATTATTTTCCGACTATGTCCTGAACAGGATAAAAGAGATAATGCTTGAAAACAGGTGATTGATAATGCAGAAAAAAAAATCAATCACTGAATTAAAGATAAATGAACACACTAGAGGAAAATTTAGGTTTAAGATGGATATAGAGTTAGCTCTCTAAAACTTAAAACTTCTCCAGGCCTGGAAAAACTATACTTTATCAAGTAAAACTTCCAAGTATGAATTGCACCAAGAATTAGCAAGTCGATTTAGTAGTAATTCTGGGCCGTTTATGTCAAATTTTTGTTTAGACGGCTAAAAATATTTGGTCATTCATTTTCACAAATCTTGCAATATCCATAGCCCTCTCAACTCCAGAGAATGCAGAAGTATTTATTTCCCAAACCTCCATGTAATAGCTGCTGAACAGCGAAACATTACTGGTAATTGAGATTGGGATGTCTGAGATCATTTGTTTCTAGACACTATATGTCAGTAACAATTATTTTGTTATTCTTTCCTTTTAATTTTTTTTTTTAACGTTTATTATTTTTGAGACAGAGAGACAGAGCATGAACAGGGGAGGGGCAGAGAGAGGGAGACACAGAATCCAAAACAGGCTCCAGGCTCTGAGCAGTCAGCACAGAGCCCGACGTGGGGCTCGAACTCACGGACCATGAGATCATGACCTGAGCCGAAGTCGGACGTTTAACCGACCGAGCCACCCAGGCGCCCCTGTTATTCTTTCCTTTTAAAGCACCACACTGTAGTAGCAAAGAAATTAAGAAGCACCTAACAGAATACACAATGATTAATTTTTCCAAAGTCTATCTTAAGCTCACTAAGAATCAATTAACATAAATATAGCAAATAAGAATGGTGTATTAAGAACAGCTTTCCATGGGGCGCCAGGGCGGCTCAGTTGGTTGAGCATCTGAGTTCGGCTCAGGTCATGATCTGACGGCTCGTGAGTTTGAGCCCCATATCGGGCTCTGTGTTGACAGCTCAGAGCCTGGAGTCTGCTTTGGATTCTGTGTCCCTCTCTCTCTCTGCCCCTCCCTCGCTCATGCTCTCTCTCTCTCTCTCTCTCTCTCTCTCTCAAGAATAAATAAAACATTAAAAAAAAAAACATTAAAAAAAAGTTTTCCAGTAAGTGAAATTGAGTCAGAGAAAGACAAATACCATTATTTCACTCATGTGAAATTTAAGGAATAAAACAAGCAAAGGGGGTAAAAAAAGAGACAAATCAAGAATCAGACTCTTAAGAGAACAAGTGATGATTACCAATGGTGGGTGGGAGGATGGGTTAAATAAATGATGGAAATTAAGTACTGCACTTGTGATCAGCACTGGGTGATATATGGAGTTGTTCAATCACATACATAGACAATATAGTGCATACCTGAAACTAATATAACACTGTATGTTAACTGGAATTAAAAACTTAAAAAGCAAAAAAAAAAAAAAAAAAAAAGCTTTCCACTGAAAATTCAGTGGTGCTTCAATTACCCTCCAAAACTACACTGGTTGAATAAGGAAAAATTAAGCCCATGAACATCCAGTTAGTTAGGCTTCTTATTTACCATTTTCCTAGTAAAAAAAAATCTTAGAAATTCTGTGGCTTTTTTTTTTTTATAAAGCTTCAGGACAATGCTTATGGTGACAACTTGATAACTTTAATGATTTCCCAACCTTTTATTAGCCTAGACACACACAACTTTATTGTTATTTTTTGGTGAAAACAAGAAATACAGCAGAGTGAAAGACTTTTATTTTTCCTTTGAGCACACAGAAGAAGACTAATAAAGTACTTAACGATCCTTGTTTACTTTGACAGAGCAATTCTACAAATACTTACACTGGTTAGGAACATAAAATTCAAGTACAACATTACTATTAGGACAAGAAATATCAAGACAAAAGAATTGGTTTTCTTTTTGAAATTACTTTCACAAGACACAGCAACAATTTGCAAAATTTCAAGGATCACATTCAAATTATATTTCTAAGAATAGAGCTATATATGAAGACAGACCAGAACAAGCTGATATATTAACGAATATTCACAGGTTTCATACTGCACAGGAAACAAGTTTGATATTTTTGCACATATTCTCAATTATAAGCAAAAAGCAGGCCTGTAAATGTCAATTTCGCCAGCAAGCAAAAATAGAGAAAGGAATTAATAGGATTTTACTCAAACACAGTGAAATAATGAGCATATACCATTAATCTTCTATACAGAAAAGATCACTCCTATAATAACAGAGAGAAAACAACCAGACTTGCATTTTTGCATTTTAGACCAAAATCTACTGGTGAATTCAAGGGAGTTAGGGAAAACTCCTCTAAGTATCCTTTTTAAACATCAACCACTTTGATTCTCCCACCTCTCCTAGGAAAAGCTTGAGGCCTCCCCCTCCATTCCCAAAGCTGCAGGGTTCATCCTTCCTGTGCCGTTCCAAGACTACTTGGTTCATTTTGGTTTCTGGGCTCTCACTTCCCTCAGCCTAGAGCACCCTCCCCACTGCTGTACCCAGACCTCCCAAGCACTCATGGAACTAAGGGCAAGGCCTTCAAAAAGGAGAAAGCAGGTAGTCCTTACCATTACCATATACCACCCAAGTAACACAGCCCTGATACACTGCTGTCCCACCTACTGGAACCTGTCCTGGAAATCCAAACTCCACACATCCCCAGGAAGGAAGTTTGGCATCTCCCACAATGTACACTGCAGCCTGCTCCCTCATCTGTTGGGAGAGAAGCAGGGAAGGAAATAGGGACACTGAAGCCTGAAAGCCAAGAAGGCCAGACAACAGGATGGAGGCCCCTGGGCCATGAGAGCAGTAATAAAATAGTACGGAGAATAGAGGTGACCCTCAAAATGCTGCCTTGGGGTTCTTTCTAAGTGGTCAAGGCCACCCCCGCCAAAATTTCCATGTTTAGAAAAGTGGAGTAAACTAAGTTTGGCCGCTTTACATCACAACCTTCTCTGCATCTGCCTTGAATCCATCACTGTGAGGCCCTTCTGTCTTTCCTCCCTGCTTCTCTAACTAGACTCAAGAAACACACAGATTTTGGTAAGTGGACAGGGAAAAGGTGGGGTTGTCAAAATTGGCCCAAAAGAACACTGCTCATAACTAAATAACCTACAGGTCTCCCTTTGAAACTTTTAGACCTTACTAAAGGAAGAAGGGTGGAGGCTTGAGGGCAGAAGAGCACAAGAAGACATGTGGAGTCTATTGTACAGTACCTCTCTCTCTTTGGACACCATCAAGGGTAGAGAAAATTAAACAAAAAGCCCGCTTTGCCAGTTTTGTTTCCTGTCTGCTTCAGAGGAGAGGGAAGTAGGAGAGAGAACAAGGGGGTGGGGGTGGAGGAAAGAGACAAAAAGATGCAGAACAGGCCACACAGACCAGGAACACCTTTCCCTCGGTGCCCCCACCCTGGCAACTTTATCATGCTCAGAATGAGTGCAGGAGTTAGAGAAGGGGATACCTAACAAAACTATCTGATTAAGGGTGGTTTGTTGACTCCAGCTCAGAAAGGCTAACTGCTGGAAGTGAACCCCTTCCAGCCTTGCTTTGGGCACTATCACATATGACTGTGCAACCTGCCCCACAGCCAATTGGGTTTATAGGTAACCATTTGATGGCACAAGGGGATCGAGGCAGAGTTCCCTGTGTGCTGCCTGGGAGCTTAAGTCCACAGTCAGTTGCTGAGGAGGCAGGCAATGGTGCCTATGCAAAGCTCATCCAGAAGGGTGAGAGCAGGTTTGTGTGGGCCATAGCACCGACCCTCATACTCACCAGTACCTGGTCACAAAGCAGAGTGAAAAGAAGATGCAATAACACTGAAAACCTCTCATCTGTTACCTCACTCATGCCTTGTAGCCACCCACCAGCCCCCTTATTCTGCCAGATAACCAGCAGGGTGGATAGCACAGGCCCAGGGAGGCAGCTGGGAACCAGTTAGTGGTAGCTAGAAATGTCCAGTTTGCGTTGATGGCTGGCATCATCTAGAGTAGTTTCATCTTGCAGCGGTGAAACTCAAAGAACTTGCCATAGAATACATGGTTATCAGGAGGACAGTCAGCATAAAGTATGAAGTCCAGCTAGTTATTTGCAAAGGTATTGCAAGCTTCTTTGTGGTAGAGAACCACTTAAAAAACTAGGAGAAGACCATGGTCATAGACAGGACCCAAGGCATGCAAAGGAAGGCAGTGCCTATCTACAGCATCATGTGCTTGGCATAGAAGCAGTGCAACGCCATGCACTTGAACATGTTAACAGGATACAGAAGAGCATGAAGGTCCAGAGGAAGAGGAACATAAACATGTAAGAGTCAATCTTGCAAATGACTGTTGAAGATTTAGGAGAACCAAAGGACAAAATAGTTCAGTGTGAAGAGAAAGCAGATAGAAGACTGCATGCTGTTGGCTAAGCAAAGGTTCAGGGGGAGGTGGTGGGAAACTTGTGCAGGAGCTTCTCACAAGGGCAGCGCTTAGCCAGACTGGAACCTGAAGGACCTGGGGCTCTCCACGGGCTGCCTTGCTGGGTCTCGAATTCCTCGGCGAGGCCCTTCGCCCATCAGGTAGTACTGTAGGGGATTGGGCCACAGTTCTGCTTTGATAATCTCAGCAATCCTGTCGAATTCTAGAAGGCTGTGATCTGAGAACCAGTTGAAGAAACTGGGGATAGTGTTTCCTTCCCGATTCCTGTGGATATGTGACTGGGGGTCTTGGCCCCTGTGCCAGCGGATTGGAGTGGAAAGAGACACCACCCGGCCAGAGGATCTGCGCTCATATTCTTTGACGAGACCCTCATTTCGGAAATAGGGGTTGCTCTGAAAGATGAATTTGAATTTGCAGCCTGCTCTGGGGTGCTTAAGCTCCTCCACCTCCAAATTGATCATGTACCTCATCATGTCTTCATCTTGGCCACTGATCATAGGTGACAGCTGGGGGTGGTTCCGAAAGGCAGTGACCCAGAAACCTGGGATATTTTGGATAATGAAACTTCTGCGCTGCATATGGAGCCTTCGCATCCGGCCAAACTTGCGCTCCAGCTGAAGGAAGGCCCTGTCAGCCTGGGCATTTACATTTGACAGCTCCTGATCGATGGCCTCCAGGGAATCCATGCAGTTATTGATCTTCGGGGCCTTGGCCCGTGACTCCTCTTTCACTCCTCCTACCACCTTTTTTTCCTTCTGCATCACCTTCTTTTCCTCCACCACCTCCTCCGCTACTCCCTCCTTTTCCGTTGCCGCTGAAACGGCGCACTTTTTTGTCGTCATTTCCTTGGCCTTCGCCCCAGGCATCATCTGAGACCCCAACCCCCCTGCGCCACAGGCTTCTAGAGCTTTCTCCCCAGCAGGGCCCCGCGGCTCTCTACGCTGACAGCCATTTTCCTGGCTATTGTCGGTTGCTACCGCGGGGGAGGCTGAAGCAGAGGCTGCTGCCAAGCCTTCCGTCGGAGGCAGCCCCTCTTTCTGGCCCGATTTGGTCGCTACACGGCTGCGGCTCCCAAAAACTCGAACGCGGAACACGGGGGCACAGCTCGCGGGGCTCTCGGGGGCGCCTGCCTCCGCGGGGGTCTCCAAGTTGCCCTCCTCACCTGTGTCCGCCATCACCTGGGTCGCCTCGGTTTCCTCGCCCTGGCACTGGTTTAGGTCCGGATGTCCTGGGGCATCGTCGGCAGTGGCTACGCCGCAGTCTTTAGCGACAGGAGGGTTGCTGCCCTCATCCAGGGTGCTCATTTTGGTAGAAGTCAGATCCGCAGGAGCAGAGCGTCCCTTGTCCTCTGCAGAAGCCGCGCTCCGCCCCAATCCGCTTGTCGCACCACCCCTCTTTTCCACTCTGGAGGATGCTGCTATGGCAACTGGTGACGTCACGGCGGCAGCATCTTCACGTCGCGCGAGAATTCGCTGAACCTAATGATTACGTCAGTCAAGGGTATGCCTTTGTCTTTGTGTTATAAAATGGATGAATTTCGTTTTTCTGGAAAAGACTTGATTTACGTGATTGGGTGCAGACCAAACTCGAACATGTGAGAACTGTGTCAATGTGCATTTCTAAGGCTCTGTATGTATTTCTAAGACACCTATGCTATTAATTTTTCTCTTAAAATATTTACTTAAAAGGTAAGAAAGGTTATGGTCCAAGTTCATCAGCTCAGAGGGCCGTTCGTGGATGGTAAGGAGGAGTCAGCAATTCACCTGCGTGCCTTTTTTATGAGACTGAGGGCTACCTACTGCGCTAACGAGGCGCCTGCCTGCCTTTTTTAATGTACAGATTCGTGACTATTATCAAAGAATTGAGATGAGCAGAGTTTGATTTTTAAGAAAAGTGTTGCTCTGTTAAGCGATGGTTTAAAAAATTAGGAGGAATTGTAAGGGAAGTTTCTCTCATCCTAACAAGACATAATGATTATTTCAATTTGTGTATGTACTTTGGCCAATACCTATGAAGTGATTGGACAATATTTCCTCATCCCTTTTAACTAATATAAGTAGCAAATGTATTTTCCTTACTTAGAAGTGACATACGCGTGAGCATGCAAATTTAGCCGTTAAGCATTTCTGAAAAAGATGTGATCTCAGGAGATTTTAATTTCCACAGTTGTACATAATATATGTTGCTTATCCTTAGGCTGTAATCCTAATCTAAAAGGAGTTCCTGCTTTATAATGCGTGTGGGCATGAAGCCAGCAAATACTTGCCAAAATATGCCCCTGTTATAATTTACTGCAGGGCAGAAGCAATAATCAACTGTTTGCAGGCACTGAAACTATTACTTGTCCAAATTAAAATATTTTAAGTAACGTTTAAAATGTTAAAGTATTTACTTAAAATTTGTCTATTCAAGTCAGCTCATACAATTCATCTGCTAGTGATGTCGATACTGTGCTATGTGTTGTTTTGTTGTTGGAGTATGAAAAGACTGGTGTTAGTCCTTAGAAAAATGCAAGAGTGAAGGAAAACTTAAATTTTGCATATTTTTGTTTAACATCTTAAATTCATATTAGAAAAATGATTATAATTCTTTTTTTTTAATTTTTTTTAACGTTTATTTATTTTTGAGACAGAGAGAGACAGAGCGTGAACAGGGGAGGGGCAGAGAGAGAGGGAGACACAGAATCTGAAACAGGCTCCAGGCTCTCAGCTGTCAGCACAGAGCCCAACGCAGGGCTCGAACTCACAGACCGTGAGATCATGACCTGAGCCAAAGTCGGACGCTTAACCGACCGAGCCACCCAGGCGCCCCTGATTATAATTCTTTGTAATAGAAACTCCACTACAGAGCCCCCAGATTATGATCACTTTGAAATTAGGACTCAGAAGAGGATCCAGTGAAAAGGAAGCATGTGGGGAAACGGATTTAGAAACAAGCAGCAGCAGGTACGAGACTGGAGGGAAGTAGTGCAGACCCAGTACAACTAAGAATGAGGTGTTGATGGAAAAGACACTGACATTAAAGGGAAACAGCTTGCCCTGCAGCTTCATAGTTTAGCTCACAAAGGTTTGCAAGAGAATTCGTAAACAATTAAGATATTTTTGTACCCCTAGTCAGCCTACTCAAGGACAGACTGTCCAAATTGACTGCTGCCAACTAATCAGATATCCCACAAAAATTGTGCAAACAAGATTCACTCTTCTCAGACTACAATGATTTTTCTCTCCTTTTTTTTCCTCTTTTAATAAATCCTATTTTGCCTCTGTGGGGTGAAATCAATTACTGATTTATCCTCTTTACAAATAAGTAAGCAATGTGCTATCATTAAGTGACTTTGTGACTTGGAGTCACTCTTTGACACTATTCTGCCTTGTTTCCTTTCTTAAAGAGTCTTTGTACTGTGGGAGGATTAATTCTCTAGGATTATAACCTGAGCCAAGAAGCAGAGAAGAGCAAATGCTGAATGAAAGTTCCTTTGCCATAGAAGAAAGAATTTGCTATTTGCAACAGAAAATTATAAAATTACCTGAGGCTGCTACCTGTGAACTTTTTTCTCTTGTTGTATATACCAAATTTTTAGAAAGATTTTTACTTCCACTACTTGAAACGTCCCTGTCCATAGCTTTGATTGTTCTTGTCATTGTGATCATTTTCCACTAATAATAGCCTGCCCATTCTTGAAACTCCATTCAAGCCTATCTCAGGAAGATTGCATTAGGCATTTTAATGCATTTAATTTCATAAACAAGGACACAGGAATCACAGAAAGTTAACTCACTCGTGGTAAGACATATATTAATTGGCAGATTGCCTCCTCCTATCTCCTGCGCATAACCTTCCCTTATCATTCTGATAGTCCTATAGCTCTATGACCTTTGCCACCCAATTTAGTACTTACCTTCTATCTTTGACTCTCTTGGTTGCTTTATGCAGATCAGTCTCCTCATCCCAGCTGGACAAGGATGGCTGTATAGTGGCTTCATCCTTGGCATCTACAGTGACTGACTATCTCATTGAACATTTTAATGAAATGTGATGATTTGATTTAAATGTAAATTTTAAAAGGTTTTACCAAAATGAATAATATGTCTCTGCTAGCATTTCATTTTGAGTTGAGTAGATATATGTATTATAAATAGGAATCATTTGATTTGCGTATTAGAATATAGGATTTTTTGGTACACAACAGAGCCTGTCCTAATGGCAATTGGCAATAAACCTCACTACAGAGAAAAAGATATATCAGTAACACGATTGTATGAAAAAGCATTTGCAGAAAATGTCGTGAGAAACTAGAAGGTACATTTGCCACAGGACACGGACTTTAACAAAAGTTCAAAAATAAACTAATATAGTCAAACAGGAATGACTTTACTAAAGTATATAGTAAACACTGGAAAACTTAGGAAACATCCACTGTTATTGCTCTTGAACAGCAAGTTTTTTTTCTTTTTTCAGAGTGACATGATTTCTGGTTATATATTCATTTTGGCCTACATTTATTTAGTGTCTTCTAAATGTGCTATCTCTTTTAATCCTCAGAACAACCCTGTGAGGTAATAATATTATGACCTCCATTTTACATTACCTCAGAAGGAACTCAAGCAAAGAGAAACTGAGTTGCTTATCCAAGGTCATACAGCAGCAATATAGAGCCACAAGCTGAAACCAGGTAATCTGACTCAAGAACCGTGCACTCATTCATTATATCGTCCTGTAGTTCTACACAATGTATAAAATGCAAAGGTACTTTCTTAGAAATAAGACCATATGACCATCTCAATTTAATGTTAAATCTTATCTTCCTATTCCCCTCTGCCCATCCAGAAAAATACTAACAATTGTTGGGGAAGCACCCAGTTACTAAAAGGGGAAACAGGAATTCACGATTCAGTGCCCTACGTCAGCAGTTCTCCATCCATCAAATGTAACATTCCCTTTGTTCATTTGTTTTTTTTTTTTTTATTGGTATTGTGTAGACCTAGTCTTACTAGAGGAGGGCAAAAGACATGGGCTGGAGTTCCAGCTCTGCCTTAACGAGCAATGGAAATTTGGGCGAGTGGTTTGACTTTTTAAAATCTCATTTCCACATTTTGAAAATGGGAAGAATAAGGGGCACCTGGCTGGCTCAGCCAGAGGAGCACGCAACTCTTGATCTCGGGGTAGTGAGCTCAAGCCTCACGTTGGTTGTAGAGCCTACTTTGAAAAAAATGGGAATAATAAGATCACCCAACCTATCTTTATTCACTTCTCAGAGTAGTGGGTCAGCACTCTACATAGGTGAACCTTCCTTATAAGTTGCTTTCTTTCCTCCACCCTCACCCCCATCTCCGTGTCTTTTTTTCCTTCTTTTCTTATTTCATGGAAAAATTAAAAATAAAAAAATAATTATTTCATGGACCATTACAGCCAAAAGATACTTGATTTTCAAGCAATTTCCCCTGAATGACCCTTAATGTATGGAAGGAGTTATGTCTCTCTGACTGAATGGGTCACCTCTCCTGGGCTCCAAAGCCCAGAGTTGAGTTGAGCAGCAACAGAGGCATTCTATGGAAATGTTTCTCTTCCTCAGACAGGACAAAGGCATCTTTAGCAGACAGACCCCATGCGTCCAGAGCCAGGTACACTTGCCAATTCCAACAGAAAGCCGTCCTACTTTCTGGTAAAACAATGGCTGAAGAACAACTAACTTCACATTCAAAGAAGATGCCGAGCTAATTGAATTTCTTGCAGGTAAGAGTCAAGGTTGCATTAGGCATTTTAATACATTTAACTTCATAAACAAGGACACAGGAATCACAGAAAGTTAACTCACTCGTGGTAAGACATATATTAATTGGCAAATTGCCTCTGGCTTTGGCACCATCTCACTGTGGAGATTAATATGGTGGCCATGAAGATGCACCTTACAGCCCTCCAAATACAGGAAGAATAACGTCCAAGGGCCTGAATGCTGTACCCTGAAATCTGTAGCCTGCTTTGCTTGCATTCAGGCCATACCTCCTGTGAGCTGCTCCAGCCAAGACTGAGTGTGGCTAGAATACATAAGGTAAAACCATTCCTAGAAACTGCGGGACTCAGCTGACCACTGACCCTGGCTGACTCAAGGACTCCCCAATGGCCTCGAATCTTCCCTGGATGGCACAGGAGTCTAGGCCACTTCACCCAACTTTCTCTTGTTCTTCTTTTCATTCAGTCAGACTTGTTTCCTGGTCAAAAGTTTCTTCCATCTTTTTTCTGGGCCCCTCCCCATTTCACTCACAGTCATTTCCCCTAGTAATATCTTTGCACATTTAATCCCAGCTTGACTTCTGCTCTTCAGAGGACCCAGATTAACACATTTAACAGATCATTTAAACTTCTTAGTTTCAATTTTTGTATTTTGCAAATTGGGAGTTGGGGGACAGAGAAGAGCTAAAAGGAGAAAGACTTATTCAGTGTCTACCATGTGCTTTATGTTATTTTACATAATTATCACATCAACTTTCATATGACAGGTAGTACTGCTATTTTACGGAAAAGGAAGGGGAAGATGAGAGAAATGATATCACTAGTTTAAGATTACTGCAGCGTCTAGATTTGTACTGAAGCCTATTCTGACTTCAAGGTGTATCTTCTCTACCACTTTCTCTCCTTTTCTAACTGCTTAATTGTGAAGATCAAAAAAGATAACAGATGTGAAAGCACTTTGAAAATGTGTTACTTCAAAGCCAGAGATGATTATTTCTGTTGGTTGCGGTCAAGACCACTATGTCATATGCAAGCCTGGTGCAAAGTACAAATGTGGGGCTCCTTGTTCAAAATTTATTGAGACTTTGAAGATGGCACAGCAGAGCATTACACCAGGTATGGGACCCATGAACCCAGCCATGGGAACAGCAGAATTATTGAGACAGGGGCAATCAAATTGAGCTTGTAGGAAACTTTCTAGAAGAATAGAAAAAACATTCTGGGGTGCCTGGGTGGCTCAGTTGGTTGAGCAGCCAACTTTGGCTCAGCTTCATGATCTCATGGTTCATGAGTTTGAGCCCCGCGTCAGGCTCTGTGCTGACAGCTTGGAGCTTGGAGCCTGCTTCGGATTCTGTGTCTCCCTCTTTGCCCCTCCACCACTCACACCCTGTCTCTATCTCTCAAAAGTGAATAAACTTTAAAAAAAAATTAGAAGAAAAACATTACTTATAATGAGTATTTTATAACTCCTGTTTTCTTTCTTGAAATTCACAAATAGTGTACCATCATTTAAATTTATTTTTTTAGTTTAAGTCATCTCTACACCCAACGTGGGACTCAAACTCATGACCCCCTAGATCAACAGTCAGTCACATACTCTTCTGACTGGGCCAGCCAGGAACCCCAATTTTTTTTAAATTAATATAACATCTTGGTTGTAATATCAAGGAAAAATAAAAGGGAAATAATTCTTAAAATATCTATTTTAATTTATAAATGGTTGGGCATGCCTGTACTAAATGACATGATGAAGTAGTTAGGTGGCTACACCTATAGAATCACTAGTTCCTTATATATTTTGGAGATTAACCTTTTCAGATATATAGTTTGCAAATATTTTCTCCCATTCTATAGGTTGCCTTTTCACTCTGTTGATTGTGGATAAAATAAAAATTATAAGCATTAGAAAGCTTTGTGTCAGAGTTTAACTGGCAATTGTTTTCATTCTTAGTGTTAGATAACGATGTATCTTACAAGCAGTGTTTAAGAGTAGATGAAGTAAGTTGCTTTCAAAAAATGCAGTGTTTAACACAGTGCAGGGAGGTGAGGGGTGTGCCTGGCTGGCTCAGCTAGTAGAGTATGCAACTCTTGATCTCAGAGTCTTGAGTTCAAGCCCCATGTTGGGGGTAGAGTTTACTTTAAAAAAAATAATAAATAAAAATAAAACAGTGCAAAATGTCTTCATATGTAAAATGGTGCTAGGCTCTAGGCTTAAATAATAATTAATATATTTTTCATCTATATGTTTAACACTGGATAATTACTTTATATGGGGCACTGTTCTCCACACTGCAGGATCTAGCATCCCTAATGTCCCTAATGAATACCAATCGCACCTACATCCATTGTAATAATCAAAATAGCTGGCAAATTTCCCAGACACCATAGGGGGACGTACACATATACATTGATAATCAGTTTTTTAAATGCCTGTGAATATGACATGGTATTCTCATTCCTGGTCACTAGAGGGAGAAAGTGGTCTTTAAAATGATAATCTGACTAGTTTGTCAGCCTTTTAGGTTAAAGTTAAAACTGCTCTGGAAAAAAAAAATTTAAACTGCTCTGAAGAGAATATTTATGATAATTTTATATACCATACATTCATAAAACAACTGTGGCATGAATTTTCAATGTATGTTTTATGCTGTGTATACTATTAGAATTGAATCATAATCTTTATTAAGCTATCACTGTTACAAAATTAAAATTTTCTCAGACAAGCTTATTTAGTTATGATGCCTCCCATGATAATATATAGCCAAAAAACAAGATTAGATAGCGTTGCTTTCCTCAATCATTGGAGAAATAAGAGACAAAGTCTGTGACCTGAATGACCTCATACCTTTGTATGCTGAGTGTGATAGGTAATTTTATGTGTCGATTTGACTGGGCCAGGGGGTGCCCAGACTAAATATTATTTCTGAATGTGTCTGTGAGGGTGTTTCTGGAATTAGCATTTGAATTGGTGGACTCAAGAAAGTAGATTGCCCTTCCCAACATGGGTGGGCATCATCCAGTCCGTTGAAGGCCTAGATAGAACAAAAAGGTAGAGGAAATGAGGAATTTGCCTCTTTTGCTTCCTCCCTGAGTACTTGAGCTAGGACATGAGTCTTCTACTGCCTTTGACTGGTCTTTACACCATCAGCTCACTTGGTTCTTAGGCCTTAGGACTCAGACTGGAATTATACTACATCACTCAGCTTTCCTGGGTTTCCAGCTTGCATGTGGCAGATTGTGACACTGCTCAGTAGACCTCCCTAATCACATGAGCCATTTCCTCATATAAATCTCTTCCTATTGACCCTATTTCTGTAGAGAACCTGCCTAGTATACTGGGTAAAGGGCATACATTGGAATCGGACAGTTCTGGCTTCATGTCTCAGTTGTGCCACATACAGGCAGTTCAATTTGAGCAGGTCACTTGACTTCTCTGAGCCATAAGCTCCTCAAATATGGAATGAATATAATAAAACTTAAGTTACAGAACTGTTAGGAAGATGAAATATTTGCAAAGTGTTCATCCCAATGGCTTTCAGTAAATAAAAGCTGACTTGATAATTTTTATTATTTTTATGCTAAGATTTACCTACATGAAATAGAGTATAGTGCAGACAAAATAAAGTCAATGTCAAATTCTGCTATAAAACTGTAAGTGTATAGAAGTTCAAAGATGAAAGACATCCATAAATAATGGAGCAGTAAGTGAAAAAAAGAGTTGAATTGGACCATGTCGGATACAATTTGAATAACATGAAAAAGATATAAAACACTGGGACATAGTAATAATACTTGTCCACTATGTTCCAGTTACTTTTTTTAAAAGATTTTATTTTTGAGTAATCTGTACACCCACTGTGGGGCTCGAACTCACAACCCTGAGATCAAGAATCACATGCTCTTCTGACTCAGCCAGCCAGGTGCCTTTGTTCCAGTTACTTCTAAATGATTTTAGATATATGATATTTCCAGTTCATAGGAAAAAAATGTTTTGCTGGCACTAAAATAAAATGCTTCACCACATTTTTTTCACATAATATTATTTTAAAGACTTTATAAAATAATTTTGAAAAATTAGTTACATGAAATCTATGCTTTTAATAGCTAATTGGAGAGGATTCATCAAAATTGACCTCAGAGTAAACTTGAAGAAGCTTGACCATTACTTAAAATGATTGATTACAACAGCACCTAGACTACCATGTACTAGACTCATCTCAACACAACTCCTATTGTACTAAGAGAAGTTAGAGCTTGGTTAAGAGGATAACAATTAAGTATGAAGTGCTGTTATAAGTAATCACCCAACTGACTCAAACCTCAATAAATACACATTCTCTGCATTTCATAGTGATAATGACAGTTCTGTCTACATGTCAGCAAATTCCAGAAGGATATTAAAACATTTGAACTACTTTGGCTAACTCTGTTCTTCTGAAGGAAAGTAAAACCAAGCAGTTTAATTCAGACAGTAAGTATCAAGAATTGTATTTTTAACTACAGGAAACAGTTATAATCTGATGGAGTTTAGAAAACCTGTATTATTTAACATATACAAAGATAAACGAACAGATATATAAAGGTAAATAAATACATCCCTTTTGAAAGCCATTCATGAATAGATTGGGAATATTAAAGCTAACCTATTTATACTTAATTAGGATTTAAATGTCTTTATGCTAAAATTACAGGTTGCTGCAATATGGTGAGATGTGCCCTAGCTTGAAATAAGGAACCCTAACTGAATACAACCTGTGTTACTTATATCTAAATTAATACACTTCAATTTGCTAAGCTTCTATTTCCCTATCATATGGGGATAGTGATACAAAAACTGTAGGATTACACATGTAAAATGAGAGCATACATGGAAATTTCTGATATTTCTAACAATCTGCTGAGAAGACTTTGAAGACAGAGGTGTGTACTTGGAGCAGAATTAGATACCTGAGGCTCAAATTGTAACTCCATGGGGTAGAGAACTCAAATGTCATTAAGAATATAGGTAAATATCTTGTTTTGTTTTTAAACTTTTTAAATGTTTGTTTATTTTTTGAAAGCGAGAGAGAGTGTGTGAGAGGGAGAGGGCAGAGAGAGAAGGAGAGACAGAATTTGAAGCAGGCTCCAGGCTCTGAATTGGCAGCACAGAGCCCAACACGGGGCTCAAACTCAAACCGCGAGACCATGACCTGAGCCAGAGTCAGTCGTGGAACCAACTGAACCACCCAGGCGCCCCTTGTTTTGTTTTTATAATAACTGAATTCAGGAAACTAAGAGATAAAGCAAGAACAGCAATGGGGTTTAGGGCAATGATTCCCAAACATTAGTATGCATCAGAATTACCTGGATTGCTAGTTAAACTACAGTTGCTAGAGTCTACTTCCAGAGTTTGAGTCTATAGAGAAGGAGTGGGGTTCTTGCATTTGCATTTCTAACAAGATTCAAGTGAGTCTCACGCTGCTTTTCTGGGGGCCACCCTTCACAATCTACTGTGTTAGGGTAATAGAGACTGGTAAGTTGAGGCTGGAGTCAGAGAGAAGGGTCCAAGTAAAGAAGGTCAGAGAATCATCTTGTAGACATCTAAATTTGCAGAAATGAAAAGGGAAACACGGAGATTATTATTGAATAAGTATGTGAGTACTACTTACAGGTCAATATGAGCAGATTCAACTTCTTCAGTGACCAGAGGATGACAACCTCTTAGTTTGTATGTTAAGGAAATCTCTAGAGAGATCAACTTTTGCCCAGAATTGAAGGTGAAAAGTAACCAAAAAAAAAAAAAAGTAATCCTAAAATTGGGATTAGAAATGAAATTATACAGCAATAAGAACTTGCAAACAAGGTCATACAAGTAGAGTCAACAACTTGTATTTAAGCACTGAAGAAAAGTAAAAATAGCAGAAATGGGCAAATAGAATTCCATTTTTTGAATTGATGACAATAATTTTAAGTCTGTTATTTAATGAGGTTATAACTTACACTAAAATGCATGGATCTTGATTGTACAACTTGACAAGTTTTGACAAATAGATATATCTGTGTTATCATCAGCCGAATCCAGCATTACTATCACCCAACAGTTGGCTTATGTTTCTTTCTCATTACTAACCCTGAGGCAACCACTCTTTGGATTTCTATCACCATAGATAAGTTTTCCATGCTATCCAACTTCACATATATGGAATTACATAGTATGCACTCTCTTGTCTGACATCTTTCATTGACCAATGATTCTGAAATTGTTGCATGATCGATAGTTTGTTCCTTCTTGTTGCTGAGTCATGTTCCATTGTATGAATACACCATAATTTGTTCATTCACTTGTGATGGACATTGGTTTGTGTCTAGTTTTGAGCTGTTATAAAACTGCTATGAACATTCTTGTGCTGTATGTAAATTATACTTTAATAAAGAAAACAATGACAAATTCCAAAAACAAAAGAAAAACTACTTGTAGGTAACATCTTTGGTGACTTAAATGAGCAAAGAGAGAGGGCTAAGGCAAAAACAACAGTGAGGTGGTAAAGATTAAATATCTGTCACTCAGTGTTAGCCACTATTAATGTGGTCAAGAAGACGCAAATGGATTCAAGCTGGATATGTATGCTGACTAGAAAGCAAATGGAGAACACACTCATTTCCCAATACTAAACTGCCATGAATTCTAGGATCAGAGGTTGAATCTTAAACACATGAAGACTTGGAAATGAAGTTACTGTCACACATTCAAAGGCTTACATGTATGGAATCATGCATCCAGTTGCCGTGGCTGATTCTGCAATGCAAACCTTTACTCTATTAGTGGACCTCAAGAAATGTGTGCTGAAATCAAGCCCTGAATAAGAAGGCTCATATTTCTAGAATTTTGTAGAGGAGTTCATGAATCTCAAAATAAGTTTTAAGTTTCTAGGTTAAGTGGTTATTTTGGGGCAGCGTCCTAATTGGGTCTATCCAGAGCTGTAGGAAGTAACCCAACATCACTGGTAACTCTTCACAATAATATGTGCTTCCTACTTGCCTCCTATAGTCTCCAATTATAAAACAATCTTTAAATATGAGTATTATTATTACCTTGATGGAAATTGATCAAGATTATCAATTTTACTTTTATCTGTGTACTTTTGTAATATATTTTTTCTATTTTTGACAACTGATGAAAATAAGCTGTACAGCATTTTAAATATTTCTCCAACTTTTTGATTTGAAAAGTTTCAAACCCACAGTTGAAACAGTAATATCAAAATAGTAATACTGCCATTAAAAAAAAAAGTGAAAGTAAAAAGATTACTAAGAAGTTGTTTCCTTTTTTGACAGGGGAATTTGAAAGACAAAGTGTATCAGTTATTAGGACTGCATCTGGGAGGAATGGCACACTTTCTCATCCCTAAGCATGGAGGGGGCTTAATTACCTGATTTCTGAAGAGGTACCAAGTGTGCTTGCTGATGCCCTAGGAGAAAGTTAAAATGTATGTGTGGTGGGGGGGAGAGGGGGGGAGGGGGAGAAGGGAGTAGGTAGATCCATAGTTTGTACAAAGATCCTAAAGATACTGCGTCACTCTGAAAGGAAGCTTTCTGGGAGAACTTCAACAGTGACCTGGCTACAGACCAGATTTGTAAATGGCGTGAAATTAGGGGGTAAAATTACTCATTAGAAATAATTAATGATCCTCCAAATGCAAATAGGTTAAAAGAATTAGACTAATTAAATAGAATAAAAATTAATATAGATACATGTAAACTGTTGGAAACAAACTTCAATAAAGCGTAACATGAATGGGGTGCCTGGGTGGCTCAGTCAGTTAGGCGTCCGAATTCAGCTCAGGTCATGTTCTCGTGGTTCATGGGTTTGGTGCGTCAGGCTCTGTGCTGATAGCATGGAGCTTGGGATTCTTGTTCTTTCCTCTTTCTCTGCCCTTCCCCTGCTTGCGCTTTCTCTCATTCTCAAAATAAATAAACTTAAAAAAAAATAAAATAAAAAATAAAGTGTAACATGAAAAAACCTAATTCAGCAGCACAGGAATACTTTAAAATTTAAGGGTTTGGTAAATTTTAATCTTATTAGGAGTGAAAGGGTAATATTGCTGCCCCAAAAGCTAATGTTCTCTTAAGATCCATTCAAAGAAATATACTATGCAGAATATAAGCAGTAATAATCCTATTCAGGGCACCTGGGTGGCTCAGTCGGTTGAGCATCTGACTCTTGATTTCCACTCAGGTCATGATCTCATGGTCAAGAGATCAAGCCCTGCATCAGGCTCCTCACGGAGCATGGATCCTGCTTGAGATTCTCTCTCTGCCCCTTTCCCCTGCTCATATGCTCTCTCTCTTAAAAAAAAAAAAAAAATCCCATTTTGTTCTTTCTATTCTGTTATTTGGACGTTACAGTGTTCAGTTTGGAGCACCTGATTTTAGGAAAAATATAAGCATAATGAATCTTGTTTATTTGCATTCACAATGGATAAGGAACATTGAAGGAATATGTATATAGCCAGATTGGTGGGGGAGGGGAGGGTGTTGAGGGGAGGGATAGGATGATGACCTTCAAGTACTTAATTCATTTGTGGAATCAGGCTAATTACATCCTGCAAGACTCCAGGGGTCAAAATATGGAGCAGAGGTGCTGAGACCCTACTATATGCCCAGTCCTTTATAATACCTGAATGTTATAAGACAATATATTTCTGAATAAATTTAACAAAACTGGGAAGGGAGTGGGTATTCCCTCCCTTGAGTCCAAGGAAAGGTTATCCATGATTCTCAAATATGTCTGTACCTTAGTGTCTAATTTAACTGGTTTGGGGGTAGAGCCTGGAATTTTTTACCAAGCTCCCCAGCCATTTATAATGGACAGTCAACTTTGAGAAATATTAGGCTAGATAATTGTCTGGATGTAAATTAACGTGAAATTAAAATGGAGAGGAAGGTAAATGGAAATTAATATTTACCATGTATTATATGCCAGGCATTGTGCTTGGCATTTTCACACTCTAACCTGTATTACCTATGTTAATACTTGGGATCTTTTAGCACAGTGCCTGGCATATAGTAAACTCCCAAATGTATGCTGTTATCCTCTCTACAACCTTATATTGACATTCTCCAAATACATCCTGGGAGAATACTAGCTTATAATATAGGTATTATCATCCCTGCATGATGGACAAGGAAACCAAGACTCAGAGAAGGTATTTATTTTGGCCACTAATAAGAAATCTGTGGATTTATGAAAAAATTAGCAGCCTACCTTAGTGGCCCTTTTTATTTTAATAGAATTTTATTTTAATAGAAGAAGAAATCTCTTCCTGACCTGGTCTCAAAAAAATGACATTAACTATAAATCCTGAAAAAGTGAAGCCAAAAAGTAGACATTTTTTCCTAATGTGGCCTGACAGAAACTCTTCTGTAAGTCTTGAGAACCCCTGAGGTCAGAGGAAATGGATTAAAGTGGCCCTTCAGAGCTAAAACAAAGCACTTCAAGCAAACATGGAGAAAGTACTGCTCACAAGTGAAATAGCTCCTATATATATATATATAGTGAATGCATAAATATTGTATCTGTCACATCCATAGTCTAGGACTTCAATTATATATTTAACACTGAGGGAGGGAAAGTTGGTCCTGAAGGGACAATCCTGATCATCTCTGACACCTTCTCTTTGCCACGTTAATCCTGAGTTTTCTTGTGCACATGACTGGTTTGAGTATGTGAATTTGCTGAAGAGGAAGCATTCAAGAAAAGATACCCCCTCCTCAATGAGATTGTAAGTTCCTCAATTGCTAGGACAACCTTCACTTTACTATCCCATATAGCCCTTAATGTAATAGCCAATACAAAATAATAATTGCTGCAAGATTGTACTGCACGGCTACACTAATTTTCAAAAATAAAATATGCTTCAAGTGGTGAGCATTGAATTGACTTGGTACAATGCTATATTCAGATTTTTTTTTTCTGTTGCCTGGCCAATTGTTAAAATTTAGAGCATATGTTAACATACACAAAATGGTATAGCTGATGACTGAAATTTTATTTTCTGAGCTTCAGGTACATCTGTAAACCAAAAATACAAAACATTTTATTCTAGAAGAATATGAAGCTATAGGTCCTAAATGTTAAGGGTTTACTTTTTTCTTTCTTTTTTGTTAAGGGACTACTTTATTCTTTATTAATTATTATTTTTTTTTTTTTAAGTAGGCTTCACATCCAGCAGAGCATAATGCAGGGCTTAAACTCACAACCCTGAGATCAAGACCTGAGGTGCAATCAAGAGTCAGACACGTAACCATCTGAGCCACCCAGGCAACCCAATGGGACTTTATTATTATTTTTTAATGTTTATTTATTTTTGAAGGAGAGAGGGACAGAGCATGAGTGGGGGGAAGAGCAGAGAAAGGGGGAGACACAGAATCCAAAGCAGGCTCCGGGCCCTGAGCTGTCAGCACAGAGCCCAAAGCAGGGCTTTAACTCATGAACCATGAGCTCATGACCTGAGCCAAAGTGAGGTGCTTAACTAACTGAGCCACCCAGGCTCCCCTTCCCCCAGTTTTTAACAATAAAGGGAATGACTTTATCTTCTTTTTGTTACCTTCTGAAGGCCTGACAGAATGCCTTGATAAATATTTGTGGAATTCACTGTTAACAAATTATGTGTTATTTTCTAGAACAGTAAGTCCCTGTAAGTACACCAAGTACTTGAGGAAATATTTCATCTTCCCTAAAGGGAACAGAAGAACTGTTAAGGCAGAAGAGTTATCAGGCCTTGAAAATTTTGACACAAATAGAAAGTGGGGAGGTTTGAAGAAAAGAATGAACAAGTTTTTACAGCTGAGAAAGTATGAGAAGGGTTTATCACTTATGACAGAAACTCTGCTTATTAAATGCATAAGCAAATAAAAAGAACCCGAATGACACAAGAATATCATTGACAGAGATAGAAATGGAAGCTTTAAGGAAGTGAAGGGAGTGGTGGTCCTGCACAAGCTATATGGAAAAAAGTGACATCATGAGTAAGCACTTGCAATTGTGAACTAAAGCAAAACAACAGTAACAACCCTCCCAACCTTGCAAGGTACAGAGCAGTATGCCCTAGTTCTTACTTCTGGGATAATGTCTGTTGTATCCGTTTTTAGAATTTTAATAATTCCATAATCTGTTATTTTGAACAATTCACACGTTTATGGGCAGGGTGGAAAAAAAAAGAAATCTAGCAGAATAACATGCTTTTATTTTACCACGATGCATATACAGAAAGACAAATATCCCGATGGTACATTTCCAGTTTGAAAGAGCAATCTCACAAGTATTTATGATATTTAGGAAAAGAGACACATCATTTACCAAATTGTTACCAGGGTAAGTTACCAAGAAAGACAATCAAGTCAAACATTTTTTGTAGGTTATTTTTCCATGAAGACAACAATTCCCAGTCTTCAGAATCTGACAAAACCAAGTTACTCAAATTATATCTCTAAGAATACATTTTTAACAGAAACAAGAGGTTGAAAACTCATAAATATTCAGTTAAGTCTCTATATCTTACAGGAAAATAAAATTATTTTTCCAAATGTTCCCAACTGAAAGCAAAAAGAAAGCCTGTACAGCTCGGTTTTCCCATTAAGCAGAAACAGAAAATGTTATTTTATTAAACACTAGTGGGAAAAAAAAACACAGTACTAATCTTCCACGTAAATGAAAACAGAAAATGAAACAACAGAATGAAAACAACAGAAAGCACCCAAAGTTGCTTTGTTTCTTTAAAGTATTCTTCTCTAAGCAACACATATAACACTCAATTCTCCCATAGAAATCCTGAGAAAAAGTATTTCTCCTCCCATTACCACTGATAGAAAAAGAACCTTTTCCTTGAAGGCTCTGCCAAGCCAATCTTAATCTTAGGCCCAATTTTTATCTTGCTCATGTTCGCCTGTGGTCGTCTGCTGTTTCCCCCGCTTAGAGCACCCATCAAAAGCTCTAGTTCTTCCATGACTATGAACTAGATATCATTTCATCTATATCCGTCTCCTTTTAAACCCTCTGGGTGTCGCTAAAGGGAGTGGAGGATGGGGAAGAATGCAGAGGGAAATAAGAGCTCTAGCAGTCTATTTTACAGGACAACCTGTCCCTGGAAATCATGAAGAGCTAAAGCTAAATTAAACTAAAAGGCCTACTTTTGAGCTATCATTTTTTTTTTCTTTAAGAGACAAGAGGCAGACAGGGAGAAAGTGTACTACCACCCTGGCACTTAACCATGTTCAGGGCAAGGAGAAGAGGCACAAAGAGGTATACCTACGTTTTGTGTGAATTTACTAGTTGAGGCTGAGAAAGTCTGGTACTTGGAATGGACACCATCCTTACTCTTGCCATAAGAATAAAGTCTTAACTTGTCACCTTAACTACTTGCCTGACAGTCGGGTTCTGGATCATGAAGGGAGAGGAGAGAGGGGGTGAGGAATCAAGGATGTCTTTTGGGAAAGGAATGGAAGGGTCTTTTGTGTGCTGGCAGGAAATCTGGGTCCATCACCAGCTCTAGAGATTCTTGTTTAAAAGAAACGAGACCACAGTGGGGCTGACAGTGATCTGCAAGGTATTCATCCAGTAGGTAGTAGCCCAAGGTGGGTGGGCATAGCCAGTAGTAAGCAGTAGGTGACCTAGAGGTACAAGAAGAGCCACAGAGTCACATAAATAAGACCTACTGGCCCACTGCTGCTCTCTTGATATTAATGCCCACAATTGTCTGCCTATACTGCAGAGCAAAATGGGTAGAATGGGCTCCTAGGCAAAGTTAGAATTCCAGGTGGAAAGAGTCAAAAAGCCCCAGGAACAAACAGGGTCCATGCAGTGCAGATAAAGGCAGTGCAATTTACAGCATCATTTGCTTGGCTTAGGAGTGATGTGAATCATGACCATGCAGCATGTGACAGTAATGCAGAATAGCATGAAGGCCATGTGGAAATGGAGGAGCAAGGTCTTGAAAGTCTCAATCTCAAGGTTGAGAAAACTGTCCAGAGGAAGAGGTTGTAAAAATGTCAGGGGGAAAAAAGAAAAAAAAAAAAAAAAAAGGTAGAAGGCATACCCATTTCTTGTTGTCCAAGCACAAGTCCAGCAAGGGGTAGTAGGGACCTTGTGCAGTATTTCCAAAGGCAGAGATTAACCAGACTGGAATCCAAAGGGCCTGGGGATCTCTACAGGCTCTCTTATTGGGCGACGTCTGGCTCTACGGACTCCTTCACGCAACAGGTAATACTGCAGTGGATTGGGCCACAAGTCCTCTTTGATAATTTCAGCAATCTTGTCAGACTCTGGAAGGCTATGGTCTGAAAACCAGGTGAAGAAATTGCAGACGACATCTTGGTTCCTGCGAATGAAGGACTGGGGTTCATGGCCCCGGCGCCATATGATTGGAGTGGAAAGAGACACCACTCGGCCAGAGGCTCTGACCTCATATTCTTTGACAATAAGCTTGTTTCTGAAGTAGGGGTTTCTTCGAAAGAAGAACTTGAACTTGCAGCCAGTTCTGGGGTGTCTGAGCTCCTTCACCTCCAAATTGGTTATGTATCTTAACATCTCGGCATCTTGGCCCCTAATCATGGGGGACAACTGGGGGTGGTTCCGAAAGGCAGTCACCCAGAAGCCCGGGATATTCTGAATGATGTAGTTCCTCCTCTCCAGGTAGTGACGACGCATGCGCCCAAATTTCTGCTCCAGTTGTTGAAAGGCTCTGTCAGCCTGAGCATTCACAGTGTCCAGTTCCAGCTGGATGGCTTCCAGGGGGTTCATGCGAAGATCCATATTCAAGGGTCGGAGCCCCGCGTCCTCCTTCACCTCCTCTACCACTCTATTTTCCTCCATCATTTCTATTTCTTCCCCTACTTGCTTCTCTATCTCCATCTTCTGCTCCACCACCTCCTCCTCCTTCACTCCTTCCTTCTCCACCGTCTCCTCTTCCTTAACTCCCTTCTTCTCCACCGCTTCATCCACTGCTACCGAGAAAACGGTGCATTTTTCTGTCTCCACTTCACTGGTCTTCACCTCTTCCAACACCTCAGACCCCGACCTCTCTGCAACACAAGTTCCTGGGGGCTTCTCCCCACCTGGGCCGCCCGGCTCTCCACTCCGACAGCCATTTTTCAAGCTGTTGTCGGTTGCCACGGACACAGACCCAGCTTCCAGGCCTTCCGTTAGAGGCGGGGCCTCCGCCCGACCGGCTTCGGTCTCTACGAAACCTCGATCCCCACCGCATCGGATCTGGGGAGTTTGGCCACAGCCCGCGGGGGCGTGGAAGGCTCCCCGCTCCTCTGGAAGCTGAGGCGGTGGGAGCGCGACAGTCTCCGAGCTTCCCTCACCCGGCTCCGCCATCACCTGTGACGCCTCGGTTTCCTCACGGAGCTTCAGGCGCTGGTGTGGGTCGGGGTCTCCTGGGGTACGGCCGAGAGTCGTGAGACTGCAGGTTTGGGGAAAAGGGGACGTCTCAGCTCCATCCTGGCCGCTCATGCTAGCAGCAGCCTGACCAACGACAGATTAACGGCTGTTTTGCTCACAGACAACGCCCCCTCCTAAACCGGCGGCTCGCGGCACCCACCCTGAAGTCCCGCGAGAGTCTCTGCGAGGGTGACGTCAGGGCCGTGGATCTCACCAGAACGCGAGAAGTGGCTGCTTGCTCCGCCCCTGCTTGCGGTCCCAGCTTGTTGCCTTTAGTTTTACTTGTATGGATTTAGGAGGGTGAAGCAATAATTTGACTTATGTGCATAAATGTATTTCGGACTCAGAGACTGAAGGCAGTGAGGGCACTCCCAGCGATGCATCTGGAAACTGCCTGCAGCATGTAAGCTGGGGTACTGGTAGCGATCGCAGCACTACACTGCCTGTTGTCTGAAAACATACGTTTTACCGGGTCTGCATATGTATTTTTTAGACCGGGAGATAGATCTCTTCACTGTTACCCCATAGTGACCAGAAACAAAAATCTTTTTATTTTTAAACTGAGATGAATAGCAATTTGTTTCTCTTTTTTCCAGTAGAAATGACATGAAAGTATCAACTCCAACCTCTAACATTAGTGGGAGAAAACTACTCAGCGTTTTACCACCAAAGTGATGCATAGTATTCCTTGGTAGTTCTAAATTTATAATATGCATCAAAGAAGAGTCTGTGATACATAATGTCTGCAGGAATTAAGCCAGGGTCAATTAGCTGTCTCTTGCTCCATGACCCCTCACTGCAGAAAATTAGAAAAGCTGTTTTCAGCCCCATAAACTATTAATCTGTTAACGAATTTAGTTCCCCAAAGGGCCCTAATGAAGTATGTATTCATGGCAGTCAGTTCATAGACTTAAGAGGGATGTCAGTGTCTCTAGTTTTTAGTTTGTTGACTTGTGAGGAAAATGTGTTAGAGAGCTACAAGGCTTCAGAGAAATACCAGTGGGGGACTACCCACCAACATTTTTATAAAGAAAATCTCATTAAAATGGATAATCAAGATGGTCTTGAAGTAGAAAACAAATTTGCAGAATGCCTGTGTGCAGTTAGTTGACTCGAGGTGTAAAGTAGGCAAACATTTTTTCCTGTTTGCTTTGCCTAATAATGGCCCCCAAAGACGTTCACTTCCTAATCTTCAGAACCTATGGATATGTTATCTTATGTGGCAAAAGGGACTTTGCAGATATGATTAGGTTGAGGATCTGCAGATGGGAAGATTACACTGAATTATCCAGGTGGGTGCCATGGAATTACAAGAGTCCTTATAAAAAGGAGTTAGGAGTATCAGTCTGAGAATATGTGACAATCAAATCAGAAGTGAGAAAAAAAGAGAAAGATGTGAAGATGCTCTGCTGCTGGCTTTGAAGATGGCAGAAGGAACCAGGATCCAAGGAATGAAGACAGCATCCAGAAGCTGGAAAGGTAAGGAAATAGATTCTCCTGTAGAGCCTTCAAAGGAATGCAGCACTGCCAACATCTTGATGATGTCTCACCTCCAGAACTATGCAAAAATTAATTTGTGTGGTTTTAAGCTATTAAGTTTGTGGTAATTTGTTACTAAAGCAATATGAAATGAATACTCCTTGGATTGAGGTTTGGTTGCATCTCTGTGTGTGTCCTGTTTTTCCTAGCAGCAGCTCCTTCAACCTTGCCCATCGCTTCCTCTGAGGTCCTGCCTCCTGCCCAACAGCTGTGATGTATCATATCCTGAGCCTCTTTTTGGTTATTGAGACCAGAATTAGGCAACACCCAGAAAGAAAATTAAAGCTAAAACCTACCACAAAAGATATTTGAGAAGACTGTGAACTCCAAGGACAGTCAGAGTTTTGTTTACTACTGTTTACCTAGTGCCTAGCACACTGCCTTGCACAGTGTTACACTACTGGAATGTTGAATAGGGGAACAAGTGGACAGAATACAGTTTCTCCAGCCTAAGTGGAAATTTTTTTTTTTTAATGTTCATCTATTTATTTTTGTGAGAGAGTGAGCGCACGAGTGGGGGAGAGGGACAGAGAGACAGAGAGAGAACCCTAAGCAGGCTCCACGTTGTCCACGAAGAGCCTTACATGGGGCTCCATTTCACTACTGTGAGATCATAACCTGAGCTGAAATCAAAAGTCAAGATGCTTAACCGACTGAGCCACGCTGGCACCCCCTAAAGTGAAAACGTATACTAAGTGAAAACTTCTATTTTTAAGCAGAAGACTATTGCGAGGCTTTCACCAGTACTAGATGTGCTTTATTTGTCAAAGGCACTATTATGATTTCTGCAAGTGTATTTAATTAGTGCTCTGATAATGTTAGGAAAGCCTCCAATCAGAGATGGTGCATGTAATGTAATAAGGATTCTAGTGAGTGTAATTTCTCCAGATAGTGTTGAGACACTGTGGAGGAACCTTTCCTTCTCTTACTGTTAGTACATCTGGAAAAGCCATAGTATGGGATATTTGATTGAAAATATATAGAAAATGAGGAAAAACTTAAATTTCTTTTACTTGTCTGAAAGTCACAGTACAGAAATGATTGTGGTGATCATTATAGAAGATGGAGAGTCCAGGTTATGATCACTTTTGAGTAAGAGAAGTCCAGGATATGATACATCACTCTAGCGAGAAACAAGGATTAAGAGGGAAAAGCAGATTTATGTATTTTGTGCCACTTTTTTTTTTTAGAAATAATCTTTACACAGAAGAAGGAACTCTTTATGATTTCAGTCTGCATCAAGCCTCATGTGCTCAAGGAGTTATTTTGCCATGTAGGAAAAAAAAGAATATATGATTACTATTTGCTACAGAAAATTGTACTTAATATATTAATAATATTACTTGTGGCTATTACTTGTGGAAGTTTTTCCTTATCTTTTTGAATCTACAGTATCAAAAGGACTATGTATCTCTTTTTACATGACAGAGTTGTCTTGCTAACTGAAATATTCTCTTTTTAGGCAGATACTGTTCATTCTCTAAGACCCCATCACAAACCTGTCTTGCTTTAGAATGTGCCAGGCATTTTACGTGCATTAAATTGTCAAATTTTATAAAAGAGGAAACAATAACTCTGAGAGGTTAACTAACTTAACCAAGGTCATGCATAAAAACTGATACATTTCCCCTCCCTTCTCCTAAGGGCAACTTTCCTGTACATGGACTCATTAATCTTCCTGCTCTGAATTCCTACAAATGTTTTATGAGCTGTGTGAGTTCTCCTTAATTGCCCTGGCTTCACATTTCTTCCATTGTAAGAAATATATTTGCACATTTCTGTAATCAGAATGGGTCATAAGCACTGTGAGCCAGGTGTCATTCATGACATGTTAACTGTCGTTGCCTGAGCACGTGAGAACTTGGTTGTTGTTACTGATTTCATTTTGGACAAGTTTCAAAACCATCTGAAGAAGGGTTACAGCCACTGGTTGTTGTTTGAAAACTTTCCATCAGTATCTTTGGAAGGCTTAAAAAAGTGCCAACATCAAAACCTAATAACTGGTGTCTGTGGCTTTAAAGAAAATCCTAGATACAAGAGTTGAGCACTCCTTTAAGAAATATAGCATCATCAACATAGTTGAGAGAAAAGAGAATAATATTGTTTGGAAAAACATGGATATTCACAATTCTGAGTCAAAAACTGTTACAGAAATCTTTCTGAATATGAAGACATTTTAGAAATATATGAACAAGTTATTTTGTTTTTGTTTTTTCTTTTATATATATATATCCAAGTGTGATATTTGATTATGTCTAAATAAGTCTAAAAGAGCTTTTAGGTGCTCCTGGCTGGCTCAGTTGGTAGAGCAACTGAGTCTTGATCTCAGGGTCATGACTTCAAGCCCCACATTGGGTGTGGAGATCACTTAAATAAATAAAACTTAAAAAATATAAAAGAGCTTTTTAAAGATAAAGTAAAAATTATGTATAACTGCATTGTGTCATAATTTTAGCAGCAGTAGTTTTTTTTCTGTCTTTTCTTCATGATATTTAAGTAATACTGTGTTTTATAACTTATAATGTCTTGAGTTAGATGAAATGCCATAGTTTACTTCCTGGAAAATCCATTGCACGGTAAAATAGTGCAAACATATTTTGTTTTTGCATGTAAAATGATGTTAAATTGAAGGCTTACATAAGTAAATATAGGTAGTTTTCCCCCTCTGAAGTGGGACAATTTTTTTGTTGTTGAGGACTTATATACTGTAGGTATATAACATTCCTGACCCTAGTTAATGGAAGTCAATAACATTCTTGTTAATAACCAAAATACACCTGCACAGATTTCTAAGGCATGCGAAAGGAAGGTACATCTACTTAGAATCTGTTACTTAGTGGTTATGGAATTACCATTGATTTTTCACTAGAGGGAGCAACTGGTCTTTAAGAAAATGACATGTCTTTGGAATTTTCTTTCACTATAAATGAAATACTCTTGTAATTTAAATTGAATTGAAATTTTTACTCCTATTAAGCTGTAATTGTGGCAAAGTAGTTTTCTCATATGGGACTTAGATTTGTTATGATGGCTTCCAATAATCAAATCAAGCCTAAATATCTCATATGACCCCGCCTACTCCCAACAAGGTCTCTACCTCTGTAGACTAGAATGGACCTGGTTTCAAGTTCCAGCTAGGCCACTCACTAGCTGTTTAACCCAGACAAGTCGCTTCTACTCTCTGAGCCAGTTTCCTCATATGTTAGAGACTATAATACACACTATACCAGCCTGTTATGAAGATGAAATAAGATATGTGTAAAATGTTTAGCACTGTTAGCTGTCAATGAATAAAAGCTGATGGTATTATTTGTAATGTTTTATACTAAAACTTACATAAACTATTGTGCAAGATAGTCAGGCACTAAATTCCTTTATAAAGCAGTTGTGTTTAGGATTCAGACAAGAAAGACATCCATGTGTATTAGAGTGGTCAATAAAAGCTTCATCCAGGAAACGACACTTGTTTTGTGTCCTACTATATGTAATAATTGAACAACATGAAAAAGAAGTTGGGATATAGTAGAAGAGGGTATAGTAGAGGGTATAGTAATCACACTTGTTTACTGTTGGGATATAGTAGAAGTTGGGATATAGTAGAAGAGGGTATATAGTAGAGGTATATAGAGTATATAGAGGTATAGAGTATATAGAAGAGGATATAGTAGAGTATATAGAGGTATATAGAGTATATAGAGGTATAGAGTATATAGAAGAGGATATAGTAGAAGTTGGGATATAGTAGAAGTTGGGATATAGTAGAAGAGGGTATAGAAGAGGGTATAGTAATCACACTTGTTTACTGTTCCAGCTATTTCAACATACATTCTAGACCTGCACTATCCATTACAGCCACATATGGCTATTTGAATTTAAATTAATTAAAATTAAAAATTCAG
The DNA here is from genome assembly GCF_007474595.2 of Lynx canadensis. NCBI lineage: Eukaryota > Metazoa > Chordata > Mammalia > Carnivora > Felidae > Lynx > Lynx canadensis. The sequence continues at coordinate 105,376,811 of NC_044307.1, forward strand.
TTCATCAGTCTGATGAACTAACCACATTGTAAGAGCTCAGTAGCAACATCTGGCTAGTAGCCACTCTATTGGACCATGCATGGCAGAAAGTTCTATTAGACAACACTAACATATTAGACATACAGAATCTTGGAGGCTTGTTAGAACTAAAATGCCATACCACAGAGATTGCAGGCCTATACTTTATAAAGGTCTTAAGGGTAAAAGAAAATCGATTATTAAAATTCATGTATTCAGTTAGCATTTTTTGGAGCAAAAATTGTGTGTATTTATAATGGGAGTTAGTATTTTCACTAGAAGTATTTATCTCCTGGCTCATGTGATATCAAAAAGACAATCTAAATATTATGTTACTTCACTATAAAACTTATTGATTAAAATTATTTACAAAAGTGAGCCATTACTTCAGAGAGAAGAATGAAGCTAAATCAAATGCAGGAAGCATTAGTTAAGTAACTTGTGTAATGAGGTTAGTCATTTAAAAAAAAATTTTTTTTTAACGTTTATTTTTGAAAGACAGAGAGAGACAGATCATGAGCAGGGGAGGGGAGAGAGAGACACACAGAATCCAAAGCAGGCTCCAGGTTCTGTGCTGTCTGAGCTGTCAGCACAGAGCCTGACACAGGGCTTGAACCCACAACCATGAGATCATGACCTGAGCCAAAGTCTGACGCTTAACCAACTGAGCCATCCAGGCACCCCTATGTTAGTCATTTAAATAACCAATAAAATGTATGCTTGGTGGGACAAACCCCTACTGTACTTTTAGTAAAGTGAAAAAATTTATAAATGAAAAGAAAATAACAAATATGAAACAATTAATGAAAATAATTTCATAGAATTTTACATCACTGTGAGTCATAATGATTGTTTAGTACAGTACCAAAAGTGGACAATCAAGCCATTTAATGTCCATTTAATTTTATGTTTGGAAGCATCTCAAAATCCTAAGGTTAAGAAATCTCATCCAAGGGAAAATATTTCTATGCATTTTATAGATAGTACGAAGTTTAGATAAATAGCTAAATCCTTTAAATATTGTTCCCATGAATTTGTGTTACCCTATTCATTAGAACTCTGGAGTTCATATGTAATCTTACAAAAATATTAGTAATTTTGTTTTTGGTACAGTCCCAAGGTCAAAAACCTTTTTACAACAGTCAGACTTTCATGATAAAAACAAAAACAAAAACCAGCCCTCTTGTTTTAAAACAGGTTTCATCTAAGTCATTTACCACTTTCCACATAAAAATTAATTCAATGTGAAAAATTCATATTATAGTATCTAACTTGATACTTCATCTGTTAGGCTGAGAACTCTGATTTGTGACTTCCTTGGCTCTAATACTATATTACAATTTCCTTTGGTTTGTAAGCAAGCTATTCTATGCATGTCTGTTTTTAAAATGTGAAAAGTTGATTTGGAAAGAGACCATGATTCATTCATTTGGCCATTAATAGAAATTTTCTCATCCCCTCTATGACATAGGTAGAATTCACCTTATTATACAGATGAGGGAATCTCAGAGAGGTCAAGTGACTTGCTGAAAGTTACATAGCTAGTAATTAATGGAGTGTGGATATAAACCCAATTTGCCTAACTTCAAAGCTCTCTCTACTATGCTGTGTTGCTTTTTGATTTTTTGAAATCTTTGACAGTAACCAGGGAACTCAAGGACTCCTGATAACTTCTTTTTCCAGGGTTTGTGTCTTCAGTAGCACCCAGAGGATTCTTATGCAACGTTGGCTACATTGATTGAATGATTCCACATTGAAGGCTAACTTATACAGCCGTGAGAACTTCAGTATATTAATCTAAACAGAACTTATGGCTTTTAGGAAACAAGTGCCCTCAGTGGAAGCATTTATTAAATGTGAGACAGATTTAAGAAAAAATACCTCCTACTACCGCTAATATTTCTAACTTAACAGCATTTCCAGATTCTTACGCTTGGGGTTCAGAGATTTCAGTTGCTGATGAATGAACTCAAGGATAAAAGAGCTCTAGCCAATAAATATTTCACTAGATTTTGCTGTTCTATACTCAGGAGGAAATTTTGAAAATAAAAAGTTTGTTATCAGGAAATACATTAAGTCCAATTTGGAAATATTTCTTTCTAACTCATCCTAAGAAGAGAGAGGAAATCTGCATCCTTCCCATTTAACATATCATCTACCCATATTGGAAACTTCCCTGATTTAAAAAACAGAAGGATCATCTTAACTGCTTACTTCTCTCCGGAAGAGAGAAAATTTTCACAGTTCAACCCCAGTGAAATTGCTGATTAAATGCTGATGAAACACCCTGAGCAAAGACCCAGATGGCAAGCAGGAGCCCAGACAGCTTGAGGAATGGCTAAAAGAGCAATTAGTGGGGGGTGATGGTTAGATAAAATCGAATCTGATGTCTAAGGGCCTTATGTGTGTGAAAGAGTTATTATTTTAGGTGTATAACATGTAATTATATATGCATTTTAAAATCCTATATTAGAGGATATTGGAGGTATTAAAATGGGACTGACATGGATGTGTCAGAAAATGACATTAATTGATTGCAATATGAAAAATGGCTTGAAGGTTGTATGAATAAAGACTAGGAAATTAGTTTTGAGTGTTGTAATAATTCAAGCAAAGTTGATGAAAGTATCTTTAGATATGTAGTATTGACAGAACAGAATATTTCAGAGAAGTATTTATTGAAATACTAGTTATGAATATTGGAGAAGAGTTGAGGAAGGTTGATTTGTTTCAGTCTGGACAACAGGGATGGGTGGAAATGTGAGTGAGCTATGGAATATAGGAAGAAGATCAGGTTACAATCTAGTTATTATGGGAGGGAAGAGATCATAAGTTCAATTATAGGCAAGGAGAGTTTCTTTTTGTGTTTTCTTAATTTTTTTTTTTTTTTTTTTTAAGAGAGGGAGAAAGACAACAATGAGCAGGGGAGAGAGGCAGAGGTAGAAAGAGAGAGAGAGAATCTTAAGCAGACTTCACCCTCAGCGTGGAGCCTGACACAGGGCTCCATGATGACCCTGGGATCAAGAGTCAGATGCTCAACCTACTGAGCCACCCAGGCGTCCCAAGGAGAGTTTCATTGTGAATCTGGGGCAGCCCATTAGAAATATTGGAAAATAAATTTGGGCCTTTGTAGATCAGGAGAAGAGTAGGGTTGTTCTGTAAAAGATATATGCAAATAACCTCCAAAGGCCAAAGGAACCAGAAGACCAAAGAAAAAGGCTGACAAGTCCAGCTTGACAGGATGTGGTTTGTTAAAGGGACATATGGATAGAAGCATGTCTTGGGCTGCTACAAGACGAGAAGATCTCCACAATCTCACCTCCCTTAAGACCTGCTTTTATAGCCCTGGAGCCTGGGAGTACAGATTGAGGGACTACTCAAGAGGAGAACAGTTTAGAATAGTCATATCTCCAGGGCAGATCAGGAATGTTCTGCTATGACAGTGTAATTAAGGGTGTGACCGAACAAAAGAAGGGAGAGGGGAGTGTGCTCAAGAAGGTTTCCAGTAACAGAATAGTCATCATGGCAAATTTGTGCACGATGGCATTAGTCTCATTGACACAAGGGTCTACAGATAGATTTGGAAGTCATTAAGGTGTAAGTGATATTTGAAGCTATCATAGTGGATGAGTACCCAGAAAGACAGAAGAGAAGAAAGGAGACCCAAGAGTAGAAATCTGTGGAACACTGACATGAGAGAGACAGGTGAAGTGGGACAAACAGAAGAATTGAAAAGTAGCAATTAGTGATTAGGGAAAGAGTTAACAGTAGGCAGGGATAGGTAAAGGACCTTTGGGGAGGCTGATTGTGCCTATGATGGCTCCACCTGGCCACCCCCTAGGCTTCAATTAAAGGCTCATGAAGAGGCCCTTGGCCATCCTACTCCTTGAGGAGTCCACCCAACGCCCCCCCCCCCCCCACCACACACACACAGCTACAAATGCAGGTGTGAAGCTATTGCTGCAGATGGGTTTTGGAAAAAAAAGGGTAAACCCATTCCAGAACCTGCCCATTCTAGGCGCCATAAATAGAGTCCTATAAACTATTATTCAGTTCCTGATAAGTTCCCAGTAGAAGGTCAGAAACAGAAATCCTTGGTGGCAACCCAGTTGGGACCCCTCTCACTCTGGGGAGCTTTGTACTTTCACTCAATAAACTCTGTCACTTTGCTCACTCTCTGCTCTCCCTGAGATTTCATTCTTCGACTCTGTGAAGCAAGGACCAGCATCTCTGCCACCCACCTGTAACAATAGAAGAACCAGAAGAGTGTTGTCCCAGAAGGCAAGGGAGGAATGGACTTCAGGACCCTAGGGTTCAGGGGATGCAGCCGTGTCAAGTGAGACAAAGACTGGGAAGAAAAGTTCCTGAATTGGGTAGCTGTGTGGGCATGGTGTCTTTAGTGAGAGCAGTTTCAGAAGAGTAGAAGGAGAGATGGTTCCAGAGTTGAAGAATGAATGAGAAATGAAGAAAGTATAAATAGCATAAGCAAGTTCTTTCATAATTGGCAGTTCAGAAAGGGAGACTGACTAGGGGATATATTCAGGGAAATGTTGAGTTGAAGGAAGAAAGTTTGTAAGGAGAAGTGGGGTTGAGGAAGTCCCCTATTTACTGGGATAAATATGTGTGCCCAGCAAAACTGGTCTCCAGGATATTGGAGATGGGAAAGAGGAAGAAGGCTTTAACTTTTTGTTGACTACAATTTTAGAGAGCTGTTTACATTAAAATGAATTTTACACTTTAAGAAAAATTTTTTTAGGGGCGCCTGGGTGGCTCACTCAGTTAAGCTTCTAACTTCAGGTCAGGTTATGATCTCGCAGTACACGAGTTCGAGGCCTGTGTGGGGTTCTGTGCTGACAGCTCAGAGCCTAGAGCCTGCTTCAGATTCTGTGTCTCCCTCTTTCTCTGCCCCTCCCCTGCTTGTGCTCCACCTGTCTCTTTAAAAAAATATTTCTTTTTAAGTTTATTAATTTATTTTGAGAGACAGAACAGGAGCAAGGGAGGGGCAGAGAGAGAGAGAGAGAGAGAGAGAGAGAGACCCACGAGCCATGAGATCATGATCTGAGCCAAGATCTAGAGTTGGACACTCACCAACTGAGCCACCCAGACGCCCCTGACTTTTACACTTTGAATTTAAAATATTTTTTTAAACAAACATTAAAGAAAACCCTCTCATACAAGGATGAAACAATTGGACTTTACTTGGTCAAATACAGAGTTTAGTATTCACTCAAAAGAAGAAAACAATACAAACTAACACATTTACTTTGAAAAATTTTGGATTGGTATTCAAAAGTTGAAGCAAAAACATTTGCTCAAAATGTGATATTGAGTTCAAGGTGATTAAGACTTTTTTTTTTTTTTCCCCTGAAGTCTCTGTGGTAAGCCCAATATTAAGTTAGAGAATTATTTAAAACAGCTGAAACGCAGTCAAACTTAATTTATTGAGGTGAAGTTCTGTATTGTGGAATATTGCTTTAAAAATTGAGCTTCTAGCTCAATTGACCTTGGGGATTTATTTCTATTTCTGTTATGAAAGTATATTTTTAAAATCTGTGTTAGTCAGTGTTCTTCAGGGAAACAATTAATAGGAGGTAGATATAGATGTAGATATACATATGGAGATTTATTTTGATGAATTGCTTCATGTGATTATGGAAGCTGAGAAGTCCCATGATCTACTCTATCTACAAACTAGAGACCTGGGAAAGCCAGTGGTGTACTTTAGTCTGAATCTGAAGGCCTGAGACCCACGGAGCAGATAGTGTAAATCCCAGTCCCCAAACTGGAGAAAATGTGAGATGTCCCAGTTCATTCAGTGAGGCAGGAAAAAGGGGTGAATTCCTTCTTTCTCTGCTGATTGTGGATTGGATGAGGCCTACCTACCTGGGGGAGGCAATCTATTGAGTTCATCATTCAAATGCTAATCTCTTCTGGAAACACCCTTCCCAGACATACCCAGAATGTTTAATCTGGACACCAGAGTCAAGTTGACACTTAAAATTAAAGGTCATAAGGGGCGCCTGGGTGGCTCAGTCAGTTGAACATCTGACTTCAGCTCAGCTAATGATCTCATGGTTCACGAGTTTGAGCCCTGCATCAGGCTGTGTGGACACCTTGGTGCCTGGAGCCTACTTCAGATTCTGTGTCTCCCTCTTTCTCTGCCCTCCCCTACTCACGCTCTGTCTCTCTCTCTCAAAAATAAACACTAAAAAAAATTTAAAGGTCATAATATGCAAGTTAGTATTAGTGAATAGTTAATAAATATGTATACTTTTTATAAAAAGTTATTTTATATGTAAGGCTTAGATGCAGGGTTGCTGGAATTAGTAAAAACAGCTAGCTTTTATGTTAAAAATAGTTTACTTATTAGAATTTCATTGGAGATAACATGCTTTTAAAATAGAAAGGATCCTATATTCATATATTTAAGTAATTTTGGGATCTAGATGTATGTATAGAAGAGTCAAGGAAAATGGGAAAGCCCTATTAGGGAACTTAGAAAGCTTGAGGGTACAATGACTCTTGAAAGGGAGAGTAGATGAGAGAGGAATTTGTAAAAAGAGATAAGTCTGAGAAAAGCCCTGCAAGATGATACCTGAGTCCTGGGGTCAAAGGTGTCACATAAAATGACACATAAGGTGTCAGAACCTCAGTCCAGTCTCTTCATCTAGCCGCTGTCCCATCTTGACTCCAGAAGGGAGAACAGAGGGAAAAAGAGGAGACATGGACATAACAAGTCCCTCCTCCAATCCCTCTCCCCGCCCCCCATCTCCATTACCAATTATCACTGCAGAGCAAAATAACATGCAGAACATACCCTCTTAGAACCCTGAGGTATGTTGAAATGAGTAGAATATTCATCAACCACTGAGAGGGTATTACCTGTAGTGAGTATGGTAAGTGTTGAGGATTCCAGGATAGATGCCATTCTTGCCTTCAGAGATTGCCCAGCAGGATGGATGATGATTTGGACATAAATCATTACACTGCAGCTTGAAAATAGGAATGTTAGGCATATTTTACCAAGTATAATCTGAACACTGAGCATAGGAATAAAGACCCAGCAAGTGTCTGAGTTTGGAGAGAGCTTCCTAAAAGAAGGAGACTTGAGCTGGGAAGAAAGGTGTGAGTGTAGAGGATGTGGGCAAGATGGGAGACAGGCTGGGGAACAACCCAGGCAAAGGCAGACAGGAAGGAGGAAGCCTGCTTGTGTAACAAGTGTAGACAAAATGGGGTAGCTGGTGGGGAGCAGGGGGAAGGGAACGGAAGGAAGAAGGCTGGAATGTGGGTTGGGCTGTATTTGAAGGACTTTGAGACTGTAGAGTATTGTGTTCTGTTATCAGTGTCCTATTGAACTCTGATGGTGTGCATTTATTTTTTTCTATTTTTAAAGTTTGCCGACTTCATTCCAAGTTATTAATTGGGTCTTTATAAGATGAGATGTGATACAATATCTAAATTAGTCAACAATAGGACAGAAAAGCAGGAACCACAATATAGCAAATAAAAAATAACAGCCTTAATTTAAAGATTTAGATAAAGTAGAGCTGTCTAGGTTTTCAGAGAGCAATGATTTACTTCCTGGAAGTTGGTTAATGGGGTTTTTGATACTGTTAGTTTTAGCTATTGTTTAACACAATGGCTAAGTCCTGGAAGAGAATAATTTTAATCCAAAAGCTATAAATACATTTACTTAAGGGGAAAAAGAAAATTGCAAGTTGTCATTTTATTTCCATTCTAAAAATAGCTGGAACATTATCCTTTGAAACCTCGTTGAAAGTAGAACTTCATTAATTGGGACTCCACTGATGAAAAAATTTTTCATAATCTCATGAATTTTGCTTTTGCTTAGCAAACCATTTCTTCATGGCTGTTGTAAACCAATAATAAACATGGTATATTGAAGTTACATTTACAGTATTCAAGACAGATAAGCTTTTCCATTCAATCTCATCCATCTTGGAAACATTTTTTTTTTTTTTTTTAGTAAAAAATATTTCTGAAATTCCTAGGTACTGGGAATATAGCTTTGAACAAGACATACACATCACTGCCCCTTAGGAGTTTACATTCTAGTGTTCAGAGAGAGACAATAAATTTGAAAACATATAAAATGATATTTTGAGGGACCAATAATTGCTCTAAGAAAGTCAGTGAAAAGAATGACGGGGCCTAAGGTAATAAATAAGAAAGGGCCTTTGTGTGGAGGTGATATTTGAGTTACACCTGAATTGTGGGAAGGTGATCCACTGGGAAAAGCATTATAAACAGAGGAACCAAAGAGCAAAGACTGAGACAGGTCTCATCAACAAAAAGAAGAGTAGATAGCTGAGTAGTGAACAAGCTTTACTTAGGAGGTAAGATCAGAGAGATGGGGGAGTCAGACCATGTGAGGCTTTGGAGGCTATGAGGAAGCTAGATTCTAGCTGGTCTGAGTTTTTGCTAGGGTGGGGGTGACATAATTGGATTTATGCTTTGGAAAAGGCATTTGGGCTATTTTGTAGGGGTTTGGGTGGGGAGGAAGAGTGGAGGCAAGGAAACCAATGAGGAAGCCGCTGCAGTGGTGGCTTGGACTAGGGTTGTCACTGCAGAAATTGTGAGAAGTGGTAAGACTCAGGAAATGATTTGAATAGATGAATTAGAACTGTTTGGGCTCTGCCCATATCCCCTTGGCATTCACTGCTTCAGTGCATGCTGAAGGTTTTCTACTTCCTGGCTAGAATGCTAGGGAGCTGGAGGATAAGCATCCCAACTTCCTCACCTTTGCAGTGGAGAACAACCCTGATGTATGTCCTACACCATCTTCTCAAAGGCCCCAATTGGATCTGTCCATTATCAGTAACCTTGTCCATTATCAGCAATCCAGCTGTCCTTATCAGTAACCTGCTCATCATCATCCACTATCTTCCTCCCTTCCTTCTCTTTCCTGGTCCCTACAAATACCTCTTGGAATCACCTCCTAAATAAAGTGCACTCCAATCCCTGTCCCAGGGTCAGTTTCTCTGGGAACTCAATTTAAGACAATAATTTTGGTAGAGGCATCTGGGTAGCTCAGTAGGGTAAGCAGCCAACTTTGGCTCAGATCACAATCTCATGGTTTGTGAGTTTGAGCCCTCTGTCAGCTCTATACTGACAGCTCAGAGCCTGCTTCAGATTCTGTGTCTCCCTTTCTCTCTGCCACTCCCCATGCGTGCCCTGTATCTGTCTCTCTCTCAAAAATAGAGAAAACATTAAAAAAAAGTTCGAAGACTCTAATTTTAGTGAATTATAAGTAATTAATTACTGTGAGCCATAGGACCTTTAATAGGTAATATTTTTAGGATTTTTTTGTTTTGTTACATATACAGCAAGACTGCATTTCCACCTCAAGTGTGTTTTCCCATCTACTTTCAAAGTCCTACTTATGAATCTTCTTAGAGTAAATTATCTGGACCATCTTCAGCAAATGTATCTTTTTATCAAACTACAGCTGGGTTGTAGGCATATAAGAGCACCTGGCTCCAGGGGTCCCAAACAGACCAGTTTGGCCACTCACTGCTGACAAAATCCAAAGGCAGAGAAACAAGTGGTGGTGACACAAGAAAGGAATTTGTTTCAGTGAGGCCAATGGACTAGCCTCTCAAAGACTGTCTTCAAAATGCCAAAAGTTTCCAATGTAAAATTCCAAGTTTACATAAGAGAAATGGGACAAAGACTGGTGGGTACATTCAGGTGGGCAGTAAAAATCAGGGCATCGAGGGGCGCCTGGGTGGCTCAGTCGGTTAAGCGTCCGACTTCGGCTCAGATCATGATCTCACGGTCCGTGAGTTCGAGCCCCGAGTCAGGCTCTGTGCTGACAGCTCAGAGCCTGGAGCCTGCTTCAGATTCTGTGTCTCCCTCTCTCTCTGACCCTCCCCCATTCATGCTCTGTCTCTCTCTGTCTCAAAAATAAATAAACATTAAAAAAAAATTAAAAAAATCAGGGGATCGTTGTCTTGGACGGGGTCTTGCTGGCTCAGGGAAGTCCCTGTTGGTTGAGGGGATAGTTTCAATTCCCACTGGGGATTCTTTGCCTGCAGGGTCTTTTGCTTGAGTGAAATATAAACTGGAAAGAAGAACTTAATCAATTAGAAAGAACATATTGAGGTTAAAGTGGTAGTTGAAGTCCTCTTTCAAAACCAGGGAAAAGTTAACCTGGAGGAAGAGGCAGAGTTTCTTTGCCATCTCTGTGCCTCATAAAGCACCATCTCCCACGACGATGGAGCCCTCTAGAATTTAGTTGTCATCTATGATTACCAGACTTTTAATATAAAATTCTCACTAAACTATTGTAATAGGGACTTGGGTTAAATGTGCAGATGTGGTGATTAACCATCCTGGTTTGCCTGACTCCGAGGGGTTTTCCTGGCTTGGGAAATTCAGCTTTAAACCTGGTCAGTAACCTGGGACTGACAGGTTTTTGGTGGTTTGTTGTTTTTGTTTGTTTATTTGTTTTTAATGTTTATTTATTGAGAAAAAGAGAGAGAGCACACAAGCAGGGGAGGGGCAGAGAGAGAGGAGGGCAGAGGATCCAAAGCAGGCTCTGTGCTGACCACAGAGCGCTCCATGTGGGGCTTGAATTCTTGAACCATGAGATCATGACCTGAGCCGAAGTTGTATGCTTAACCAACTGAGCCAGGCAGATGCCCTTGGGACTGACAGATTTTAACACTGAATTATTGGTCACTTTAAAGTGACTGGATTTTTGGTCACTTTGTCAGAGTTTGGGCCCTGGAGTAAAAAATATTTGAGTTCTCATTTCTGATCTGCCACTTACTGGCTTGGTAATAATCATGGGTAAATCACTTAATCTTTCTATTCCTTCATTTCTTATCTATAGAGTTAACACTAGTACCAAAATCATAAATCTGTTATAAGGATTAAATGAGATTATATGTGATAGGCAGAATAATGGCATCCCAAAGATATCCACATACTAACCTTTGGAATCTGTGAATATAATATTGCATGACAAGAAAAAATTAAGATTGCTAATCAACTGACTTTGAGATAGGGAGATTTTCCTGTATTCTGTGGGTGGGCCCAATGTAAACACAAGTCTCCTTTCTCTTTTGAACCCTTACCATTGTTTGTTTATCTATTATGATTACTTGTTTTGTTTTACTTTGTTTTATTTATTTGTGAATTTACTTCTCCTTCTTAGTTTAGAAACAAGTTAAACATGAGGACAGTTTTTACTAGCTTTTCTCTTCCCAGGATGGTATCAATTTTCATAAAGTAGGTAATAATTATCAAGTATTATTGAGTAACAAATATATGGGGAAAGAGGAAGTAAAGGCAAGCAGTTTTTTAATTTGACCTGAAAATTCCACAGTCATATTCACTCACATGCCAATGGCAAAACTTGGTTTGCAAGGGAGGCAGAGAGAAATTAGTCTCTAGCTAATGCTGTTTTGTGTTCACCTAAAATTCAAGAGGAAGAAGAGAGGACTGAGTATGGAGAGGACTGAGTATGGAGGAACAGTTAGCAGTTTCTCTCTTTAGTGGTTTTAAAAATAATTTGAGTCAATTAAAAGTTATCTATAATTGGAGTGCCTGGGTGGCTCAGTAGGTTAATCCTCCCACCTTGGCTCAGGTCATGATCTCCCGGTTCATGGGTTTGTGCCCTGCATCAGGCTCTGTGCTGACAGCTCAGAGCCTGGAGCCTGCTTCGGATTCTGTGTCTCCCTCTCTCTCTCTGTCCCCCCCCCCCCCCCCACTTGAGCTCGCGTGCTCTCTTTCTCTCTCTCTCAAAAATAAATAAACATTAAAATATTGTTGAAAACCAAGTTATGTATGAGTTTAGAAAGCTATTAGGAAACAAAATGCCCCAAAGGCATTTAACTAAAAATGTAGGTAAATTCCCTCATCCTGAAAGGTAAATTCCCATTCCTTAGAAAAGGAAAGAAAAAAAAATCATTCCTGATTTTGAGTTTCATAGAATTTGAACTCATAAATCTTACAACTATTATAACTAGAATATATTAGGCAATCCTGGGCCAAAAGTTTTAAGAATATAAGCCTAGTTAAGTCAGTTTTGTAGAGTCTGCCCTTCAGAACTTCCTCATTTTTGAATTCCTGGCTTTAATGGCAAACGGAGTGAAAAAGAAAAAAAAAAAAAAAGAAGAAATGTGTGCCACGTTTGTGGGTAGTGGAGAGGTGGGTAAACAGAGTTCTGAGTATAGTTACAAATGTATAGTAACCCAAGTTCTGGAAGGATTTTTGATGTCTAACTGGTTGGACCATCAAGATTTTTTAGGAAGAAGAAATAAACACAAAATTCTAAACTGCTTTAATCATCTGGGGGATGTTATCATTTTTACTTGGGGCTTTTCTCCAGGGTTGTATTTAGTCTTTTAGCTAAGGCAGCAGCCCTGGCAGAATGTGTTTAAGCTACTTTAGAATATGGGCAGGTTGCTTTCTTTCTCCTAAATGAGTCAGGCATTCTAAGCACAGAGGACATCATACAAAATATATAGATCCAGAGAGATATAGACTAGATAGAGTTATAGAGACAGAGAGGGAGATGAGGGAGGTTCCTGTCACTCAATTTATACCAAATAGGATTTCAAAACTTGAACAAAACTAGTCACAACTTTTTTTTTCTAGCATAAGAGGGCCAAGATAATCTTTCAGTGCACATCTTTAAGTTATTAATGTTGAAATGGATAATTCCACGGTATATTGTGAACTGAAGTTGACCCAGTAAAATTAGTATGGTCTAAAAGAAAGTTACTGAACACACTTGTCTGTTTTCTGAGGTTGCTAGTTTTGGTGATGGTTGGCTGTAGGCAAGGATAATGTGGAACATTAGATGGAAATACAGTTGTGGAATTTTAATAAACTGCCAGTCTGCTAATAATATGCTTTTGTTCAAACTATTTTTTAAATTTGGCAGTTACTCACAAATCTTAGTCCAGAAAAAAAAATTGTAAATTTTTGTTAGGAAGATGTGTATAGTATTTGGAGAATAAAGACAGACCTTCACGCCTTCCAGAAAGAGACTTTATTCAGGCACGAAACTACTAAATTTGTACTTTCAGAGGTTGCTGTAATCTTTTGGGATCTGAAGTCACAATTAGAGGAACAATTGTAAATAATAGAGTCATATTTCAATAGTAAGTTTCAAGTAGTACATTTTAGGTGGCTGTTACTATTTTTGGCGCACTAAACAGTGCTTAGTATGTAATACTCATTTCCTTCCATATTTGAATATTATTTTCATACAGATACGAAAACAAAAAGGAAAAAGCCCAACTTCAAATGTACACATTCATTTAACTTCTGAATATATAATTTTGCCACTCTTGATAAAATTTCAGAGTAGTGAAGACCTGGGAAATTTTAGAATTCAGAGAGACTATGTATAATAGTTGGCAAGGGCTTAATATGCTTCATGACGTATATTTATCTTATCTTTCCCCTCCTGCTAAAGATATACTTTGCATAATTGCTTTCCTATTCTGCCTCAGGCTATCAAGTCTAATGAGGGATTTTTTGGCCTTCTTCTAACTGGTGTCAAAGAACTATTGTCCTTCCCCCATTCCTCCTACCCTTTGAATCTAAGTCCAAAATAAATGAATGGTAACAAGTTTTCTTCACTGCTTTTTAGTGTAGAGTTTCAGTTCAGGAAAAGTTCTGTTCAAGAATGAATTCCAGCAGTGTTCCTAATGCCAGCAGGCAGCATAAAAGTCTTGGAGTATGGAAGTAAGCCAGAGTAAATTCTGCTCTATTTAAGTGAAGAATCATGATAACATACGATTATGATTCTTTTTTTTTTTTTTAAGTTTATTTATTTATTTTGAGAGAGAGAGAGAGACAGCACAAGTCAGGTGGGGCAGAAAGATATAGGGAGAGAGAGAGAATTCCAAGCAGGCTTCACACTGTCAGTGCAGAGCCAGACTCGGGGCTCAAATTCATGACCCAAGCCAAAATGAAGAGTCAGATGCTTAACCAACTGAGCCACCTAGGGAGGGGGTGGGCATTAATGACTCTTAATGCAAACTTCATGGCCATCTTTCCTTAAGAGTTTAAATAGCATTTATGGACAACAAACTTTTAAAGGTGAAATCATTCCAACTGTGATTTTTATATACTATTCAAACACAAAATATGGAGCAAGGTGCTAAGAGAGCATTCTTTCGTTGTGGAATGGTGGTTCTATTACTGAGGTAGTCAGGTTGAATGGTTTTAGAGCGGATGTATGGGGGAACATAAAGAGAGAGAGAGCAGGCAACCTTTTCTGGGATAGGCTTCACCCTTGAAGGTGAAAAGCAGTCCTAAGGACCCACATGGAGAGGGAGTGTTGTACCTCTTCCTCCTTGGAGATGGCCAGTCCTTCTTGGAAGCCACTGCCTCACCCATGTGGAACCAGGCGATGTAACCCAGTGCTTCAGGAACCGGGAGGTGCAGTCCTACTTGGGATCATGAGAAGAACCATTTTATTCAGTTCCTCATGCACTCAAGGTCACATCCTTACTTAAAACCCCTTAATGGTGAATTGATCAAAGTTCTTTTACCTCACCCCAGGCTCTCTCTCTCTCTTTCCTTGCTAGCCACAGTTATGGCTTCCACATTCATTCTTTGAACCTCTGTACTAGATTGGGCCCCTTCTCTCCCATCCCCTTGAACATTCTCACTTCACTCTGCATCTCCATTTGTAGCACTTACTACAGTTGTAGTTAATTATTTATTACCTGTTTCCCTTGCTAGACTGTAAACTCAATGATGACATCAAATATGTCTGTTAATTGCTATACTTCAGGTACTTAGGATTTTCAATATAGATTTTGTGAATGAATGAATAACTGATTAGCTAACCAATGGCCAACTGGATGGTTGAATGGCTGGCTGGTCTGATTTCCGTTTTTGCCTATTTCCCCACCTCCCAGGATATGGGGCAGGTCAGCAGGGCACAGGTGCAAGAGATGAGTCCCATAGGGCACAGCACAGTGAGGGTAGGGAAGGACTGGCAGGGGAAAGGGGACTGGTAAGCTCTATTCTTTTTTTTTTTTTTAATGCTTTATTTATTTTTGAGAGAGAGAGACAGAGTGTGAGTGGGAGAGGGGCAGAGAGAGTGGGAGACACAGAATCCTAAATAGGTTCCAGGCTCTGAGCTGTCCGCACATAGCCCAGCATGAGGCTCGAACTCACAGATGTGAAATCATGACCTGAGCTGAAGTCGGACACTTAACTGATTGAACCACCCAGGCGCCCCATGGTAAGCTCTATTCTTAGAGGAAGTTATGGTTCAGGAGGGTCAGAGATCAAATAGCAAAAGCCATATCCAGAAGAAGAGTGAGGGCTTTGGATTCAGTGGTGAGCCAGGTCTGTAATGGATGCTGAGGGACAGAATGAATCAAAGAGCCAAAGATGCTGAAATGGACAATGAGTCAGAACAGGCAAAATGAAGGCCTTCTCTTTAGTTCCAGGTGTAAGATGCCAAAGCCTAGGGACACTTTTCATGAGTGAAATGTTCATTTAAAGGTGTCAGTCTAGGTTGTGAAGGTAATAGTTACCCAACTTTTCAAATATACTTCCATATTTCCTTATCTGAAATCTCTACAGTCCCATGAGTTTAAAATTCAGAATTTTTGGGATTTTAGAAAGGAGATAGTTAGGGTGCATATTAGGTATTATCCCCAGTGAGTTTTGAGACAACACTTGTTATCAAACACATTAATAGTCATGCAGAGAAATGTATGAATATGCACAGTAAGTGGAATAAAGAAACACCATCAAGAGCTTCAGATCAATTCAGGTCAGATTTTGCTGCCAGATGAGATACAAAAATAGTTTTCAAAGTTTTTTGGGTTTGGAAATTCTGGATGAGGGATTGCGGACCTGGTACAAGCACTGTGTGCTTTTTGACACCCTGTTAATTCCTGTTTGACTGATTATCAGCAGCAGAGGAGATGTCCCGGTTTGCTGACCCAGGGGCTCCTCAATTCTTTTTTTCTTTTTTTAAGATTTTATTTTTAAGTAATCCCCACACCCAACATGGGGCTGAAACTCACAACCCCAGAGATCAAGAATTGCATGTTGCACTGACTGAGCTAGCCAGGTGCTGCAGGGAAATCCCGATTCTTCCCAGCCCTCTTTGCCTGGAAGGAAACTTGGCCACCCCTTGTCTTTTCCTTAGGCTTCCTTTTTTTTTTTTTTTTTTTTTTTTTTTGGTAAATAATTGTTTATTTGATCATAACATTAAATAATGGAAATATAACGTCTTTGGGAGAATTTGTGGCTTAAATTGCCAAAAGAAAATGGAATAAATGACGTTGGAGAAGCAGATTTGCCAAGGTTGCCCTAAGCAGATGATGCTATATCATTTGATCCAAATGAGGTGGTTATTTTTGGTATCTATTTTTTTTTATTTTATTTTTTATTTTTTAAAATTTACATCAAAATTAGTTAGCATATAGTGCAACAATAATTTCAGGAGTAGATTCCTTAGTGCCCCTTACCCATTTAGCCCATCCAACCCCCCCACAACCTCTCCAGCAACCCTCAGTTTGTTCTCCATATGTATGAGTCTCTTCTGTTTTGTCCCCCTTCCTGTTTTTATATTATTTTTGTTTCCTTTCCCTTATGTTCATCTGTTTTGTCTGTTAAAGTCCTCATATGAGTGACTCATATGATTTTTGTCTTTCTCTGACTGGCTAATTTCACTTAGCGTAATAACCTCTAGTTCCATCTATGTAGTTGCAAATGGCAAGATTCCATTCTTTTTGATTGCCAAGTAATACTCCACTGTATATATATACCACATTTTCTTTATCCATTCATCCATCGATGGACATTTGGGCTCTTTCCATACTTTGGCTATTGCTGATAGTGCTGCTATAAACATGGGGTGCATGTGTCCCTTTGAAACAGCACACCTGTATCCCGTGGATAAATGCCTAGTAGTGCAATTGCTGGGTCATAGGGTAGTTCCATTTTTAGTTTTTTGAGGAACCTCCATACTGTTTTCCAGAGTGACTGCACCAGCTTGCATTCCCACCAGCAATGCAAAAGAGATCCTCTTTCTCTGCATCCTTGCCAACATCTGTTGTTGCCCGAGTTGTTAATGTTAGCCATTCTGACAAGTGTAAGGTGGTATCTCATTGTGATTTTGATTTGTATTTCCTTGAGGATGAATGATGTTGAGCATTTTTTCATGTGTCGGTTGGCCACCTGGATGTCTTCTTTGGAGAAGTGTCTATTCATGTCTTTTGCCCATTTCTTCACTGGATTATTTGTTTTTTGGGTGTTGAGTTTGATAAGTTCTTTATAGATTTTGAATATTAAACCTTTATCTGATATGTCATTTGCAAATATCTTCTCCCATTCTGTCAGTTGCCTTTTAGTTTTGCTGATTGTTTCCTTGGCTGTGCAGAAACTTTTTATTTTGGTGAGGTCCCAATAGTTCATTTTTGCTTTTGTTTTCCTTGCCTCCGGAGATGTGTTGAGTGAGAAGTTGCTGCAGGCAAGATCAAAGAGGTATTTGCCTGCTTTCTCCTCGAGGATTTTGATGGCTTCCTGTCTTACATTGAGGTCTTTCATCCATTTTGAGTTTATTTTTGTGTATGGTGTAAGAAAGTGGTCCAGGTTTATTCTTCTGCACATTGCTGTCCAGTTTTCCCAGCACCACTTGCTGAAGAGACTGTCTTTATTCCATTGGATATTCTTTCCTGCTTTGTCAAAGATTAGTTGGCCATACGTTTGTGGGTTCATTTCAGGGTTCTCTATTCTGTTCCATTAATCTGAGTGTCTGTTCTTGTGCCAGTACCATACTGTCTTGATGATATCAGCTTTGTAGTATAGCTTAAAGTCTGGGATTGTGATGCCTCCTGCTTTGGTTTTGTTTTTCAAGATTGCTTTGGCTATTCGGGGTCTTTTCTGGTTCCATACAAATTTTAAGATTATTTGTTCTAGCTCTGTGAAGAATGCTGGTGTTACTTTGATAGGGATTGCATTGAATATGTAGATTGCTTTGGGTAGTATTGACATTTTAACAATATTTGTTCTTCCTATCCAGGAGCATGAAATCTTTTTCCATTTTTTTTGGTATCAATTTCTTTCATAAGTTTTCTATAGTTTTCAGTGTATATATTTTTCACCTCTTTGGTTAGATTTATTCCTAGGTATTTTCCTTAGGCTTCTAAGAGATGGTTGTAGGTCTACAATCCTTATTAAATATCTGCTGTGCTCAGGGCTCAGTTGGGGAGTAGAAAGATAAGCAGAAGGTGCGTTGTTTAGGTTTATCTTCTTTAGGTAATTCTTCCCTATTTTAGACATTTTAGACATTTCACCTAAGCTCTGTGTCTTGTTTCCAACATTACAGATCTGCTCAGCATTAAAAAACAACTGGTTATCCTTCTTCAACCTAAAACCAAACAAAAATCAAAATCTATTATATTATAATCCTTATCACCATCCATTAAATGTCCCAAGTTAGAATCAAATTTTCACTTCCTTTACATTTCACAAATAATCTGTCCTAAATGCTGTTCAAGTCTGCTACATGAGTGCCCTTCTCTCCTATCCTGTGAGGGTTTCATCATTTCAGCTGGTTCAGTCTGGACTCTCTTTCCCTTATATTCTATGCCCTTTCTTATCCATCAATCTCTTTCTTGCTGACCTTAGTCATTTTTCAATAGTAATGTATTTTGGGGGGGCACCTGGGTGGCTCAGTCAGTTAAGCCTCTGACTCTTGATTTCATCTCAGGTCATGATTTCATAGTTTGTGGATCTAGCCCCGCATCGAGCCCCACATTGGGCTCTGTGCTGACAGCGGGGAACCTGCTTGGGATTCTCTATCTCTCTCTCTCTATTCCTGCCCTGCTTGTGCATGCTCTCTCTCAAAATAAATAAATAAACTCTAAAAGTAAGAATAAGAGTAATGTATTTTTTAACATACTATTTGTTTTAAAAATTCGCACTGTATTTTAAAAATATCGATGTTATGAAAAATAAAGGCTGGGGAACATTTCAGATTAAAAGAGACTACAGTACAAAAGAATGAAATGCAATACACAATCCTGGATTTCGTCCTACACACACACACACAAAAAGCTGTCATAGTATGAAGGTCATTGTTACAAAGTTGATAAAATTGTAATAAAAATATTATATCAGTGTTTCCTGAATTTGATGCCTGTAACATGGTAATAAAAGAGAATGTCTTTATTCCTGAAAAATACACACTGAATTATTAAAGGGTAAAGGAATTTGGGGCGCCTAGGTGGCTCAGTGGTTAAGCGTCTGACTTTGGCTCAGGTCATGATCTCACGGTTCACGGGTTTGAGCCCTGCGTCTGCCTCTGTGCTGACAGCCCAGAGCCTGGAGCCTGCTTCGGATTCTGTGTGTGTCTCTCTCTCTGCCCCTCGTCCCCACTTGTTCTCTCTCTCTCTGTCTCTCTCAAAAAGAAAGAGAAGGAAGGAAGGAAGGAAGGAAGGAAGGAAGGAAGGAAGGAAGGAAGGAAAGAAACGAAGAAAGAAAAAGAAAGAAAAAAGGAATTAATGTGTGAACCTACTCTCAACTAGTTCAGAAAAAATAAAATGTGTATTAAAATGTGCACATGTGTGGGGGCGCCTGGGTGGCTCAGTCGGTTGAACATCCGACTTCAGCTCAGGTCATGATCTCTCACTCCGTGAGTTCAAGCCCCACGTCAGGCTCTGTGCTGACAGCTCAGAGCCTGGAGCCCGCTTTGGAATCTGTATCTCCCTCTCTCTGCCCCTCTCCTGCTCATGCTCTGTCTCTGTCTGTCTCAAAAATAAATTTAAAAACATTGAAAAATAACTTTTAAAAATGTGCGTGTGTGTATACACATGCATATCCATATCTGTCCATTTGTATCTATGTAAATAATATACATGCTATAGGTAGAGGATAATAAGGCAAATGTGGCAAAATAGTAACAATTGGTAAATCTGGGTAAAGAGAATATAGGAATTTTTGTACTATTCTTGCAACCATTATGTAGGTTTGAAATTGTTTCAACATAAAAAGCTTCTCAAAATTCATTTTTAGTATAGAGGCGCATGGGTGGCTCAGTTGGTTAAGCATATGACTTCGGCTCAGGTCATGATCTCGCAGTCCGTGAGTTGGAGCCCTGCGTTGGGCTCTGCTGACAGCTCAGAGCCTGGAACCTGCTTCGGATTCTGTGTCTCCCTCTCTCTCTGCCCCACCCCCCACACTCATGCTCTATCTCTCTCTGTCTCTTGAAAATAAATAAACATTAAAAATTTTTTTCATTCATTTTTATTATAACACACACACACACACACACACACACACACATACACACATACAATTTCAGCAGCTTTCCACAGCCCCGTGTAAAGAAATTTTAAGCTTCTCAGCATCAGACTCAAGAACTTTCTATAATCTGGTCCCAACTTAGTTTTTCTACCTTATTCTTTCCTTTCCTTAGAGGTATTTTTTACTCTATTCATGCTGAAATGATCACAATTTGTTCTTTCTCCTGTGTTTTATTTCTGCTGTCCTTTCTGCATGGTGTGCCCTTCCTGCTCCTCTGCTGGTAACCTCCCGTGACTGCTTTGAGACCAAGCTCAGGAGTCACTTCCTCTGCAACACCCTCCTCTACAACTCTCTGCAGAGTTAACATTCCCTCCCACTATGCACTAAATTTTGCATTTCCTAAAATTCATATGTTAAAGCCCTAACTCCCAGTGTGGTAGTATTTGGAGATGGGGCCTTTGGGAGGTAGAGTAAAATGAGTTCATCATGGGTGGGACCCTCATGATGTGATTAGTGTCCTTTTAAGAAGAGACACCAGAGAGCTTGCTCTCTCTGCCATGTGAGGACACAGCAAGAATCTGGTAGCCATCTGCAAATCAGGAAAAGAGTTCTCACCAGGACCCAACCTGCTAGCATCTTTATCTTGGACTTCTCAGCCTCCAGAACTATGAGAATATACATTTCTTTTTTTTTAAGCTATGCAGTCTATGGTATTTTGTTATGGCAGCCTGAGCAGACTAATGTCTGCTTTTTTTTTTTTTTTTTTTTTTTTTTTTTTTTTTTTTTTTTTTTTTTGGCAACACTTTGCATAGAGGTAAAATATAGCATTTAGGACTCTTTCTTTTTTTTTTTTTTTTTTTTCAACGTTTATTTATTTTTGGGACAGAGAGAGACAGAGCATGAACGGGCGAGGGGCAGAGAGAGAGGGAGACACAGAATCGCAAACAGGCTCCAGGCTCTGAGCCATCAGCCCAGAGCCTGACGCGGGGCTCGAACTCCCGGACCGCGAGATCGTGACCTGGCTGAAGTCGGACGCTCAACCGACTGCGCCACCCAGGCGCCCCAGGACTCTTTCTTATGTTGGGTTGCTGATGGATCTTTCTCACCCACTGGGAAGTGAATCCTAAGGGTAGCATCTGTGTGCTTTATCTTTCTGTCTTCAACACAGCGCCTGACCCACTGGATTCCAGGCTTGCTGAATGAATGAACCAGCATCTGAACCTGACTACTTTAGTCATTCATTAACCCTACTGTTTGAGCTTGGATTCATTGCTACTTTACTTGAATTTGTGACAAGTTGACTTTAGCATTTGACAGAGAGAGCCACAGTGAGCCTCAGTTTCTAATCAAGCAGAGGTATTGAATATAGCCCTGCCTGCCTGTTCCTATATTGTAAATGATGGATTTCAGTAACCTCAAAAGAATATCTTAGTAAAGAATGTTGAATGCATTTAATTGAAAACTGTTACTCTGGAAAAAAATACTTTCCTTCATATACTAGATGAACATGAACTAGATGATAAAGCATACCTACACTAATGGAGAAATTTTTTTTATGAAGTACTGTTATTAATAAATTATGAATAATTTTTCTTTAGGTAGTACCAAGTTAAACAGCAGTAGGAATCTTGGTTTCCATTTGTTTGTTACCTTCACTCCAACTGATCTTTTATTAAAAGTATTTTTTCTTGGAGTGCCTGGCTATTTCAGTTGGTGTTTCCCCACTTTGGGTGTGGAGCCTACTTGAGAAGAAATATTATTTTCTATACAAGGCCCTTGTTTTTGTTTTGTTTCAAAGCTTGGCTTAAGTCTTTTTTTTTTTTTTTTTTTAAGTACACTCTACCCCAGGCACCCTGTGGCTTAAATCCTTTAAGCCATTTATAAATCTTGTAAATGTATAAAGTCACATAGAACTTGATCTGTCCCTCCTTGTGTGTGTGTGTGTGTGTGTGTGTGTGTGTATGTGTGTGTCTCTTTCTCTGGGGTTTTCTTTCCGTTTATTTTGAGAGAGAGAGAGAGAGAGACAGGGAGAGAATCCTAAGTAGGCTCCACACTGTCACTGCAGAGCCCGAGGCACGGCTCAAATGCAAGAACTGAGAGATCGTGACCTGAGCTGAAATCAAGAGTCAGATGCTTAACCAACTGAGCCACCCAGGTGCCCCTCGTGGGGTTGTTTTGAAAATGAAAAAATATATGTAAATTGTGAACATAGTAGATAATAAACAGTAGCTCTTATGATTAATACTTTATATATCAGGAGAACAAAATAAGAAACTGATAGGTAATTAAAATATCTGAATATCGCTTTTACTAAAACTTTTCATTTTGTTTAGAACACTCATTGGTAAATTGAGCTTATTCATATTATCTCATAATTAAGATTATTAAGATATTAAGATTAAATTAAGTAAAATTAGAATCATCTATTGTATTACATGACATATACATCTATTGTTTAGATGTATATATCACCATATATATGGATATATATATCCATAAATATTTATTCTCTACTCCCCAACCTCCACACACATAACTCTCTTTTTTAAGGAATGGCCCAGAAAATAACTTTTTACATACTTAGTCATTATACATGTCATTTGGAGTACACACACTGTAAAATAAAGGTCAGTTACCTATTCATCATCTGTCATGTGAATCCTACATTTGCCATTCTGTGTGGCTTCAGGTAATAGATATACTATATATGAACACATTCACCTTTGCTTAGCTCAAATATGAAAATACCCCAATAGTCATGCATATAAGGGACATTCTAAATTTTGAGAACTATTAGAGTTGGGTATTTTTAATCAAATGATTTAGTCATTGCTTTCTTATAGAGATTTTTGACTCTTTTAGTGTTAAGGTCACAAACATGCTAGTCCTCTAGTCATTTAGTGTGCTTACTATTTTGATTATTATAAGAGATTTAGAGCTCACTATCCTTGGGGCTCCTGAGTGGCTCAGTTAGTTAAATGTCTGGCTTTTGATTTCAGCTCAGGTCATGATCTCATGGTTTGTGAGTTTGAGCCCCACATCAGGCTCTGCGCTGACAATATGGAGCCTGCTTGGGATTCTCTCTCTCCCCGTCTCTCTCAAAATAAATAAATAAACTCAGAGAGAAAATTTTTAAAGAAATGAATTATACATAAAATTAAACCCTCTTATTCACAGAGCAATTTTCTCTGCTGTTTACATCAGTTTACACTGTACTTATCTTTTCTTTCAAGGCTCTTAGCCACTGCCTTAATGATTTCCTTTTTCCATTTTTTTTTATGTCAATTTAATCTCTTATCCTAAATCAAGGTTTACTGTTTTGTCTTTCTCCTTTCCGGTCCATCTGCTTTCACAATAAGGATAAAAGAAGATTTTGCTGTATTATCATAAGGCAAGACTCTTAACAGAGCAAATTACATTTTTCAAATAGGTTCTAGTATGGATTGCAACATGTTTAAAGTGATTGCTCCTTCCTTTACTCAACCTCAGATTTAATTTTTAATTAAATTTGAATTCAGTTTTTCCTTTCTCTCTCTCTCTCTTTTTTTTTTAGACACGAGGGTCATGGGAACAAGTTTGAGCTTAGTCACTCATACGGGTTTTAATCTTCATAGTTATTTTGTAACTCAAACAAATATTAGTCATTCTAAGAAAGGGTTAGAGGAATTATTTGGACATTTCATAGGACTTTAGCTCAGATAAGTTATTCCAATAACACATTTTTACCAAAAATTGGCTTTAATTATTGTTTTCCTGACTTATCTGCTTGTAAGCTCTCTAAGTTCCATCAGACTCCAGGAATGCTTTAAAATAGTGCTTTGGCCTAAATATATTGGGAGAAATTATCAGATTTTTTTAAATCACAAGATAGTACCATTTCTAAAGGAAATTAAAAAAAAAAATTTTTTTGAATGTTTATTTTTGAGAGACAGAGACAGAGCGTGAGCCGGGGAGGGGCAGAGAGAGAGGGAAGCACAGAATCTGAAGCAGGATCCAGGCTCTGAGCTGTCAGCACAGGGCCCAACACGGTCTTGAACTCACGAGCTGTGAGATCATGGCCTGAGTCAAAGTCAGCTGCCCAACCAACCAACCCACCCAGGTGCCCCTAAGGGAAGTTTTTAATAATAATTATTATATTGTATAAAAATGCATTTTTGGGCGCCTGGGTGGCGCAGTCGGTTAAGCGTCCGACTTCAGCCAGGTCACGATCTCGCGGTCCGTGAGTTCGAGCCCCGCGTCAGGCTCTGGGCTGATGGCTCGGAGCCTGGAGCCTGTTTCCGATTCTGTGTCTCCCTCTCTCTCTGCCCCTCCCCCGTTCATGCTCTGTCTCTCTCTGTCCCAAAAATAAATAAAAAACGTTGAAAAAAAAATTTAAAAAAAAATGCATTTTATAGTTTCCTTTTAGCTTTTTCCTTAGCCATTGTTTACCTATTCATGATGTACATGGAGACCAGTAGATACCCCTTATATGACTATTATAGTATAAAGACACTTAAGGAGTTGGCTAGAGTTACACACAAGGTGTGTTCCTTTAGCCTTTTGTCTTATCCCTGTCTTCAGGGATGCCAAATAAAAGTAACATTTAGCAATATTTGCTTCTGATGTATGGCACCAGCAAGAGCCACATTCAGGAACAGGAATCTGTGTCAAGAGGTAGGCTCTTGCTTCGGATTCTGTGTCTCCCTCTCTCTCTGCCCCTCCCCTGCTCCAGTTCTGTCTTTGTCTCTCTCTCAAAGATAAATAAACATTTAAAGAAAAAAAAAAAAAAAAGAGGTAGGCTCTGGCCTCATTGTTCATCTGTCTTCTAGCCCCAGACTGAAATGCCTGTAGGGGTGAGTTGAGGTGGGTGAGGCATGGGTAGCATGGGGCCTGATTCACCTCCTGTCTTAGTTACTTGGGCAGATTCCTCCACTTCTCTGAGTATCAGTTTCCTCATTGGTAAAATAAGGGAATAGTCCATAGTACTTACTGAACACTATGTGCCAGGCACTGTTCTAACCACCTTACATGTAAAATCTGTTCCACCTTCACAACAACTCTGTGAGTGTGGAAGATCCAACACACACATACTCTCAATACCCCTACCCTGCTTTTTCCCCCTATCATCTTATAATCTTCAAATATATATATTTTAAAAATATTATATTGTTATTGTTCTGTAAGTCTCTTTGTTCTAGATGGTAAAAATAATGTCCCCAGGGTAGGAATTTCCACTGGTATACTTTTAGAACAGGGCCTGGCACTCAACGAATATACATTGGATGTTGAATAAATCAAGTACAGAGATTAAGTAATTTACTCATGCTCACAAAGCTAGTAAAAGGCAGACTTAGGAATTGAGCCCAGACTGTTTATCTCCAGAACCCGTGCTCTGGAGATATAACCCCCAACAGCACTGTGTTATACTGCATAAAATTAGATAATTGATGGCTTCCAAAGCTATGGCTCATAATGCTGTTTCACATCAGTTATATCTGGTGCTTTAAAAAATACAGATCCCTACAGCTCCCCACTATCTTCCATCAAATACTCTGATTCCCCTTTAGTGGGTCTGGAGTCACTCCATTTCATCCCAAAATTCCCAAATGAACTAAATTTGCATCTGAGGTAGAGAATCAATGCTTGAAGTTTATCCCAGTAAATTTCTTAATATTATAAATCTCAGAAATTTATTCTGAAAGGAGCTCAGACTGAGGCTAAAAAACAAAACAAAACAGAAAGGCAAATGGAAGACAGTAGGACCAAAACCTGCTTCTGAGTTAGGTTCTT
Source organism: Lynx canadensis (assembly GCF_007474595.2). Lineage (NCBI taxonomy): Eukaryota > Metazoa > Chordata > Mammalia > Carnivora > Felidae > Lynx > Lynx canadensis. Next base: position 105,402,860 of record NC_044307.1, read on the forward strand.
GTTCCGGCTCATGGTTGAGTTCATGGCTGAGTTTTATGGATCTTTCTATAAAGACTTTCTAGCTAATCCTAAATGTTACATAGAATTGGCCTCTGATTCATAACTAGAGTTTTTCTGTTTTTTGTTTTTAACATGAGAGGTATTTTAATTTGAAATTGCTGTGAACTGGGGTGGGGAGGGTGCAAAAGAATGGAGAAGAAGCCCTGGCTGAGGTCAAACAGGAAGGAACCAGCTTGTCCACAGCTCCCTGGATCTCTGGCTTCCAAGATACTAGCTGCTCCTCTTGCACAAAGATGCTGGGCTCAGCTTCAAAGGGTCTGGAACTTGTCAGTCAGGGACTGCATGGCCACAAGTTGCTCTTTAAGGTCATCTGTTTCTCTGTAACACGAGATACTGAGGACAGCCCTGTGCTCCAGATGGTTGCTGCTGCCTTTCCAGTCTTGGGGGGGTCATCAAGCAGTTTTTGGTCCCCAGACAGTTCAGGCCCTCTGGGCAAGACGTCTCCATGGCTTAGGACCAAGGGCTGTGAGCTTCCTGGAACTTGGGGTGGGGGGGTGCTCTGGTGTTGAGGTCACCACTCCTGCAGTGTCCACCATGCATGCATAAGCAAGATGGCCCTGGCCTGTGTGTTAGAAGTTGGCCCTTTGGGGCTGCATCTTTGACTGATAATGAACTAATAATAATCTATGTGATTTGAAATCAGTGGTTTCACAATTTAGTAATTTAACCATTTGCCTAAATGCTCTGTAGTATGTAGAATATGCTGTCTGTCCTAAATGTGAGACAGAAAACCATCAAAACCCTACAGGAGAAAACAAGACAACAATCTCTTTGACCTCAGCTGCAGCAACTTCTTACTTAACATGTCTCTGAAGGCAAGGGAATTAAAAGCAAAAATGAACTATTGGGACCTCATCAAGATAAAACACTCCTGCACTGCAAAGGAAACAGTCAACAAAACTAAAAGGCAACCGACAGAATGGGAGAAGATATTTGCAAATGACATATTGCATAAAGGGTTAGTATCCAAAATCTATAAAGACCTTACAAAACTCAACACCCAAAAAACAAATAATCCAGTGAAGAAATGGGCAGAAGGCATGAATGGACACTTTTCCAAAGAAGACATCCAAATGGCCAAAAAACACATGAAAAGATTCTCAACATTGCTCATCATCAGGGAAATACAAATCAAAACCACAGTGAGGTACCACCTCACTGCTCAGAGTGGCTAAAATTAACAACTCAGGAAACAACAGATGCTGGTGAGGATATGGAGAAATGGGAACCCTCTTGCACTGCCAGTGGGAATATAAACTGGTGCAGCCATTCTGGAAAACAGTGTGGAGGTTCCTCAAAAACTTAAACGTAAAATTACCCTGCAACCCAGCAATAGCACTACTAGGAATTTATCTAAAGGATACAGGAGTGCTGATTCATAGGGGCACACGTACCCCAATGTTCATAGCAACACTATCAACAATAGCCAAATTATGAAAAGAGCCCAAATGTCCATCAACTGATGAATGGATAAAGAAGATGTGGTTTATGTATACAATGGAATACTACTTGGCAATGAGAAAGAATGAAATCTGGCCATTTGCAGCAATGTGGATGGAGCTGGAAGGTATTATGCTAAGTGAAATAAGTCAGTCAGAGAAGGACAGATATCATATGTTTTCACTCATATGTGGAAATTGAGAAACTTAGCAGAAGATCATGGGAGAAGGGAAGGAGGAAAAAATAGTTTCAAACAGAGAGGGAGGTAAACCATAAGAGACTCTTAATACAGAGAACAAACGAGGGTGGATGGGGGCCGGTGGAGAGGGGGAAATTGGTGATGAGCATTTAGGAGGGCACTTGTTGGGATGAACACTGGGTGTTTTGTAAGTGATAAATCATGGGAATTTATTCCCAAAGTCAAGAGCACTGTATACACTATATGTTAGCTAACTTGACAATAAATTATATTTAAAATAATAATAGTAATAAAATAAAATCAGTGGTTCCACAATTTAGTGATTTAACCATTTGTCTAAATGCTCTGTAGTATGTAGAATATACTGTATGTCTTGTGGAAAAGTAGCAGTAATAAGGAATGTTCTGATAGAAAATGTTATCCTTCTTTTTATTAAAATAATAACTTCAAAATTATGCTTCTTTTTCAGATATCTGTGTCTAACAATAAATGGATAGATAGCCTGACCCTCTCCTGGAACTGGACTTTAGGAAATTTGTTTTTCATAGCTTTTAATTAATGATCCAAACTCTACTAGATAAGCAGAATTTTTTAAAAATACTTTTTGATGACTCATTATTCCTTCAAGTCATGAGATAATCTTTACCACAGCAATGCAATGGAACATGGTGCTAAATGACCTGAAACAACAGCTATCCCAGAAAGATGGTCTCTGGTTGTCCTGTAGGTGACTTCGAGATCCTAAAACTAATTATAGTAAAGAATATATTTAACAGATGTCCGTGAAATTGATTGAGAACGCCCCCCCTTTTAAAAAGTATAATACACATACCTTAACTCATTTACTTCTAAAAAGTTCTGTGAGTTATGTTGGCATGGATTCTCCAAGAAGCAGATGCTAATTCAGGATTAAATGTACAAGAAATTTATTAGAGTAAAAGCCTGGGACAGGAAATGAGGAGGGAAAATGGGGAATATGAAATGTGAATCTGATCATATCCTGGTCCTCCTTAAAATCCTACAATGTCTTCTTATGGTCCTTAGATTATATACAGTGTCTTTAACATGGCCTGTAAGGCTCTGCATGATCTGGCCCTTACCTCACAGCCTCAACTTTTGATTGGTTCCACATCAGCTTCTTCACCCCAAACATGTTGGTGAACTCTTAGCTTCTTAAAAATGTCCTTCTCTTTCCTGTTCATAGGCCTTTGCACTTGACGTTCAGTTCCTCCCTTTTCATATAGCTAACTCCTACTCCTTCTTCTCATCTCAATTTAATCATGACTGTCCCTGACTCTCCAACAAGAGTCAGTAAGAGTTACCTTATGTATGAACTCAGCTGTCAGTAGATTTCCCTTACACTGCTTGTCTCCAGCCCATAAAGGGATTTTCTTATATACAAGAAATACAGGTCCCAAAGCCATGTCTGCTGTTGGCCTTCCCAACTAATTCCACCATCATTTTGATGTGAATTTATATCTTACTTAATCATCTTGCCAGTGGTAAGTGGGCAGATTTTCCTTAGTTTTTGGCTTGACTCTGAGGTAAGTGCAATAGCAGGCCTAATCAGGGAAATAAAGATATTTTGCCTATTTTCCCTGGACTGCTTTAATATCTGGGAACGAGTAACCTGCTGGGAGTTGGTGGTTTGGATTTATGGCTAGAATATGAGTTTGGGAGTCAAACTCAGGCTGTAATCCTAACTACACCCCTAATAGCTGTTTAGGTTGACTCTGTGAGTCTCAAGTTTTCATCAGTCGAAAGGACAGGGAAATCACGGCAGACATGGAAGAACACAGTTGCAGGGTCTGTAGCTGTGGAAGTGTCAAGACACTGTGAGGATTGAGGATTACATACAGTGCCATATATATATATAGCACAAAGAGAGTGTGGCTTTGTTGGACACCTGCCAATTTTTAACTCAATCAGCTTGAGCTCAAGTAAAGAACAGACTGATAATTTGACTATGCCCTTACATAGATGTTCACTGCCCTCCCCTTTCCTATCCCTGTCAATGGGTGGTGGATTCTAGGGGCCAGTATCATCCTTCTGAGGGTGCATGCAGTCCTTGTCTGCCTGACCTAAATTGTGGGTAATGAAGGCTCAGGCGATTGTGTGTGCTCTCCTACTTGTCTGCTTTTAAGTTTTCTCTAAATGTATTCCATTTCATGTTTGCACCATGAGGCCATAATAATGAGTGCCCATGACCTCTTCGCATGACAGTTGGAGACCAAGTAGGGACAAGTACCACCTGTTCCAGTACTATGTGGTTTTGGAAGCAGCAGAGTTTAACTGCTCACCTAGGATGGGAAACAACCCTCTTGGGGGCAGGGGAGGTCACCTGAAAATGTCTAGGGCCATGTGTTGCTATCCCAGAATCATGTTTAGTGGCATCAGAGGAGTCCTTCAGACACCAAAGCTCCCAAACTCACAAGTCACTGGAAAGAGGTGGATTTTTATGCAAAAGGAAAACCCAGAAGACTGAGACACTAGTTGCCTGATTTTTGCAAAGTCCCAAGGCCTTACTCTCAGTTATTTTACCAGGCCTAGGGTAAGGCCAGGCATGTTTTTGAAAATGTCTGTCACAAGTTGTGATGTGTCCCCCTGGGCAAGGACTGCTAGAATAAGCCATCACCAAAGTCCCATTAGCTTTTTAGTTCAAGAGGCAAGCTAAGTTGTAAACATACGGGGTTTCTCTCTTGTTTTCTTGGATAAATTGTATAAAATAATTTGTAATTTCTACCTTGCCTTCATCCCCAAATGTCTTGTACCTTTTATCATTTTCATAGAGCCTAGTGCCCTGTGTAGCAACTGGGGTAGGTAGATGGACTCCCGCAAAGGTAAGATGTTTATACAACTTTTGTTTGTCACATTCTGATGCTCTGATGTGTGTTGTGTAATTTCCTTCTGCCTTCTGTGTGAAGACCACGACACTCTGATTTACAATTCTGCCTTTTTACTTATTTTTTTAAAATGTTGATTTATTTCTTTTGAGAGAGAGAGCATGCATGCATGCGAGCAGGGAAGGGGCAGATAGAGAATCCCAAGCAGCCTCCACAAGTCAGTATGGAGCCCGGCACGGGACTTGCTCCCACAAACCGTGAAATCATGACCTGAGCTGAAATCAAGAGTTGAGTGCTTAACTGACTGAACCACCCAGGTGCCCCTCTGCCTTTTTAAATGTGTAACCCATTATAATTTAGTGACTAACTTTGCAGCATGTATTCAGATATTTTCCTGACCCGTTACTATAGTAACGGGGAGAGAGGCCTCATCCTGGAGGAGCTCAGAGGAGAGAAAGCAGAAGCCTGAGGAATAAGAGCCTACAGAGAAAAAAGGAAAATCTGAGGTAAGGGTTCTCTTCAGCTCTTTCTTTGAAAGAAAGACCTTTATGTTCGAAATATCATAGGGGCAACTTGTGCCAAGAGTGATGAAATCTTTTGGCAGTTACTGTGATCTTCATGTCAGTGCCCTTCTTTAGACCTTGCTGATAATATGTAAAGGGTGCCAACATAACCCTGTGTGACCATTGTCCCTCTTCATTGCCGTGTATTTTCATCCAGTGCTGTGGCAGTAGGGATAGTTTAGCTGATGCTGCGGAGGCCAAATCCTGACTCACTACACTCCTAACTCCATGTCTCTTTTACTTGGCCAAGAACACTGTTATATTCTCTCTTCGTTTGTCAAATGTGAAGATTTTGGGTGCTCCCTAAAGCTTACTGCTGAGCTGCACAGTATCAATTAGGAGGAAGACTTCATGGAAAGAAAAGTAAAATATATAGAAATCTGAATGAGGGAAATAACGTGTAAGAGCAAAATGAAGCATAAAAATCACTCAAGAGGTGAAAAAATAAATACATGTTCCTAAATCCATTCCATTAGAACAGTCTATAAAGAGGGAAAGCCCAAATCAAAATGTTACCATAAACTTTGCAAAATGATTACAGTCAGGCAGTAGAGTTCATGACATTTCACGTTTACTAAACTGTAGCCTTGAGGCTGACGTTGGGGGTCACTTGTGTGATCTTCAAATATGCATGCCTTCTGGGGAAAATGGATGGGTTTCTGCAAAAGGGAAATTAATGGATTCTAAAAGGGTTTACAGTGTAGACAGTAAGGAAAGAAAAGAACAGGGAAAAGTCAGGGGAAGGTATCGTTAGCTGATAATAGTGCCATCCTTCTCCAAAACAGACTCCATTTTTCTCACTTAGTTACCCAGCACATCACAAAGAGTAATCGATTGCCCCTTAAGTACAAAAAGAGGTGAGTCAGAGACTTTGTGGGATTATTTCCTAGTAGAAAATTAAAATAAATGTTTCATGGATTTCTCCCTCTCTTCCATCACAAGGTGAACAAATACATAAGGAAGAGGAGGATTAGGTTAACAGACAAGGTTGAAATGAGTTTTTGAGCTCTCAGACATGACCTTGGGAGGGTCTGAACCCTGAGAACCTGAACCATTATCATTTTAGGGTTTCAGAAAAGCTAGAGTTGAAGGAGGATGAATTTTCTTGTCAGGATCTCAGGCAAATGATTTGCTAGAACCACAGCTGGCATCCAAGGGATAGAAATCATTGGGATTATAAGGTATTTGGAGTTTAAGACTTCAAAGCATTATAATAATAGTTGACTCCAAAATGTTCCCTTTAAATATTCTGTTATCAATGGGCCCATTATTGCTATATGCTTACTACTTCATTGGCCATTTTTACATATCTTTTAGAAAATGCCTTATTGTAGGAATTAAAAGCAAAAATGAACTATTAGGACCTCATCAAGATAAAAAAACTTCTGTACTGAAAAAGAAACAATTAACAAAACTAAAAGGCAACTAATGAATGGAATGGGAAAAGATATCTGCAAATGACATATCACATAAAGGGTTAGTATCCAAAACTTATAAAGAACTTAAGAAACTCAACACCCAAAAAACAAATAATCCAGTGAAGAAATGGGCAGAAGACATGAATAGACGCTTTTCCAAAGACGACATCCAAATGGCCAACAGACACCTGAAAAGATGTTCAATGTCACTCCTCATTAGGGAAATACAAATCAAAATCACACTGAGACACCACCTCACACCGCTCAGAGTGGCTAAAATTAACAACTCAGGAAACAACAGATGCTGGTGAGGATATGGAGAAATGGGAACCCTCTTGCACTGTTGGTGGGAATGCAAACTGGTGCAGCTGCTCTGGAAACAGTGTGGTGATTCCTCAAAAAGTTAAAAATAGGTTATAGGAGTGCTGATTCATAGGGGCACATGTACCCCAATGTTTATAGCAGCAGTTTCAACAATAGCCAAATTATGGAAAGAGCCTAAATGTCCATCAACTGATGAATGGATAAAGAAGATGTGGTTTACATATACAATGGAATACTACCTGGCATTGAGAAAGAATGAAATCTGGCGCCATTTGCAACAACATGGATGGAACTGGGAGGTATTATGCTGAGTGAAATAAGTCAGTCAGAGAAAGACAGAGGTCATATGTTTTCACTCGTATATGGGTCTTAAGAAACTTAACAGAAGACTATCGGAGAAGGCAAGGGGAAAAAAAAACCAGTTATAGAGAAGGAGGGAGGCAAACCATAAGAGACTCTTAAATACAGAGAACAAACTTAGGGTTGATGGGGGATGGGATGAGGAGGAAGGGGAAATGGGTGATGGGCATTTAGGAGGGCACTTGGGATGAGCACTGGGTGTTGTATATAAGCTATGAACCATGGGAATCTACCCCAAAAACCAAGAGCACACTTTACACACTGTATATTAGCCAATTTGACAATAAATTATATTAAAAAAAAAAGAAAATGCCTTATTGTATATTTTATCTGCCTAACTTTGCAAGCAGTTAAAACCATTAAGTGTGTTACTACAGAAGTTACAGTCTTACACAAGTAAACTTACAGATGCAACTGCTAAACATCAAACCTTTAATTGCCATTTTTGCTGCTTTTAATACAAGTTCAGCTCTGTTCCTCTGCACAGGGCACTTCTACCACAGAGGCCAGAGCAGCACATCAAAGCCAGAAGTACACAGAGTCATCAGAGTTCAGATTTTTTCCTGCTTCCCTGTGGAGGGGTCAAGAACATGAACATCCTCAATTGTTAGAGCAGGAGGAAATATTAGTCCCATCAACAGAACCAAACAGGAAACACCAAATGGGCATTTCTTCTATTTATTTTGTGACCGGTAGGAAAGATGTTTATTTCTTTCAACCAAATTTGTTGGTAAAGCGTAAAAATCATATAAGATGTAGTCATTTTCATTTCAAGATTTAATGCTGCTTTCCAGTTATTTTTACTTACTACAATTTCTGCAGTACTATGTTCTTAGGATGTTGGAATTTTACCATATCTGAAGTAATTTTTTTCTTTTTTAAACTGTGAACCAGAAGCTTGACATTTGCTGCAGCCTATTAAGATTCACGTTATGATTCACCCCAAATTTAATTACATTTCTCAGAACATTTTCTTTCCAGATCCGGAAGGATGCACATTTATTGAACAGCATGACTTCTCCTCCCTTCAGTTTGCGATAAGGGGCTAAACGTGTCAGATAAGGCCAGGAAATACCTCAAATGGTACTTCTGAGGTTTGTCTGCCTTAGCAAAATTTTTAATCTTGGTATATCAGTTGGTTATCCACTCCATGACATTAGAACAAGTTCTTTTACTGCACTGCCAGTGATGGCGGATAAACAAAAATGACGCACATTGTAATGATTTAACAAGCCTAGTGCAGGAGCAAAAGTGAATGTAATTTGTATTTTTAATGAATATTTCCAGAAATAAATCAACAAACCACTTCATTATTCTTGTAATTACTTGGCATCTCTTAATTCCAGAAGAAGACTCTTTGGCCTACTTGTTAGAAGAAAATGAATGTTTCTTTTCAGCTTCCCTCATTATTTTTCTCATCCGGACAGAGGTATACCAAGGATGGGATGGTGGCAGTGGTCTACCCCTACTAGTATAGGCGGTAAAGGAGTGCGTTGTGTGCAGAAAATTTTTAAGGAATAAAATAAAATAATAGTAAAAGTCTGTCTGCTTATATTAATACTATGCACTGACAATTCTAAGCAATGCCAGTGATATTACTCGTGTCTGAAAAAGCAATCTTCTGTAGGTTTAAGTTCTAAACACCTGGTGCACTTACTGAAATGTAATAATACATATGTAAGTTGAAAATTACCATGTTTTTAAAGTTTGCTTATTTTGAGAGACAGCATGTGCAAGCCGGGGAGGGGCAGAGAGAGAGGGAGAGAATCCCAAGCATGCTCCACTGGCAGCACGGAGCCTGATGTGGGGTTTGATCCCATGAACTGTGAGAACATGACCTGAACTGAAATCAAGAGTTGGACGCTTAACCGACTGAGCCACCCAGGTGTCCTTACCTTTTCTATTACTTATTCTTCAATAAACATTGTATTCTATATGGAAGTAATTCCAACTCCCCTACAGGTGAACTCAGCTACACTTTTATTTCAAGAATAAGCAACCAACTTCTGTTTTTTATTTTCATAATCACTCTGGTATAATTGTTTATTTTGAATCTGTGTTTAAACTCAGGATTACACAGTACATAGGGTTAGAGATATGAACTGAACCTGAAGGAAGCTCAAATAATTTACGAACATTACAAGCTGTGGGGGAATTTTACCAAATATAATAGAAATTTATGATGAAATTTCTGGTGAAGGTGTTTTAGTGGAAATTTTCAACTGCAGAAATATTTGAAACACATGAACCCCAGAGAACAAAGACTTGGACAGTTTCTTGAATTTACTATGAAATGGGATTTTTATGAATCTCTGATAAACAACCTTATTTGAAAGCTTTCTATTTCTATATCTCTCTTCATGTGAGAGAAACATATGAAATTAAAATAAGTAAAAAGGGTTCTTCAATCAACTATTAGTGTGGATAGATTGACAGACCAGGTATATACTATATACTGATTCTATTGACCATGAATATATGAAGATCAGTTTGACAATAATACCATTGACAAATTTGTGGAAGTGAACTTTCAAAGCCAGAAACCACAATGGAATTATTCATCACCATGGCAGACCAATATGTAGGTATAAATATTTTTCTCCTGTTTTAAAAAAATGAATGTACTTTAAAAGTATTAAACCTGTATTTCTTACATTTTATTAATTTTTTACTAGCTCTGTTTTATATGTAAAATTTAATAAAGGAAAATTGTCATGCATTGCTTTTCTGGATGTAATCATTGTTACTTATTTCATTTCATTATTATTGCTGAAAAAACTGAAAAAAAATTTTTTTTAATATTTATTTATTTATTTTTGAGAGAGAGAGAGAGAGAGAGAGAGAAACACAGACTCTGAAGCAGGCTTCAGGCTCTGAGATATCAGCACAGAGCCTGATGTAGGGCTTGAACTCACAGACCAAGAGATCATGACCTGAGCTGAAGTCAGAGGCTTAACTGACTGAGCCACCCAGATACCCCAAAAATTCTTAATGTCAGCTAACCCAACAATATGTACAAGTGATAATATGTCACACGTAAATTGAGTTTGTTGTAATTATGCAGTGTTAGTTTAACATTGGAAAACCAATTAGAATTTAACAGAATAAAGGGAAGATTGTATGATCATCTTTCTGGAAAAGTAGTTGCTTAAAGTCAGCATTTGTTTCTGGTCAACATACAACTTTTGGCAAACTAAGAAAAGAATTTCTTTCATAGAGGATATCTGTAAAACACTAATAGCAGTCACCACAGAAAGCTTTACCTCTGAAATTAGGAATAAGACATGTATGAGAATTATCACTTCTGCTCAGCCTTATACTGGAGGTCCTAGTCACTGTGGTAAGGAAAGAAAAAGAATTTTAAAAAACGTAAAACTGCTATTATTTAATGTGACCTGTCTATGTAGAAAATGCCAAAGATTCTACAGATAGAATTAAATGAATTTAACAACTATATATTTCAAAAATTGCATTTCTAGGGGCACCTGGGTGGCTCAGTTGGTTGAGCATCCGACTTCGGCTCAGGGCATGATCTCATGTTCTGTCTCTCTGTTTCTCAAAAATAAATAAACATTAAAAAAATTTTAATTGCATTTCTATGACTGATAACAACAGAAAATAAAACAAGAAAAGTACAATAGTATAAAAATATTTAAAACTGAGGAATAAATATTTAAAAATTGTGAAAGAAACATTAAGACACTCCTGAGAGATATTAAAAAACACTAATGCAAGCCTTTACCACACTCATATATTGGACGACTCAGCATTTAAAATGTTAATATTATTGAAACTGAGCTTTAAATTCAATAAAATTGCAATCAAAATCCTACTAGGTTTGTATGTGTGATTAACCCTATCTGTGCATGACAGAGAGAGAAAGGAACTTGAAGACATTCTAAATATGTACATATATATGAAAATTCAGAGGACCAGGTACAGACAGGACACTTCTGAGGTTTTTTTTTATAATTAAAAAAATTTTGGGGCGCCTGGGTGGCGCAGTCGGTTAAGCGTCCGACTTCAGCCAGGTCACGATCTCGCGGTCCGTGAGTTCGAGCCCCGCGTCAGGCTCTGGGCTGATGGCTCAGAGCCTGGAGCCTGTTTCCGATTCTGTGTCTCCCTCTCTCTCTGCCCCTCCCCCGCTCATGCTCTGTCTCTCTCTGTCCCAAAAATAAATAAACGTTGAAAAAAAAATTTTTTTTAAATAAAAAAAATTTTTTTAAATGTTTACTTATTTTTGAGAGAGCGAGTGGGGGAGGGGCAGAAGGAGAGGGAGACACAAAATCAGAAGCAGGCTTCAGGCTCTGAGCTGTCAGCACAGAGCCTGATGTGGAGCTCAAACTCATGAACTATGAGATCATGACCTAAGCCAAAGTCGATGCTTAACTGACTGAGCCACCCAGGTGCCCCCAGACAAGATACTTTTGAATAGGAGAGAAGAGGTAGAATAATCTTTAATAGATATTAATACTTATTATATGTCTATAATAATTAAGACAGTGTAGTATTGGTGTAAGATTAAACAAAAAGATCAGTGGAAAAAAACCAGGGTCCAGAAAAACTCACCTTTGAAATAACTTCTTTATATATTAAATAGGACACAAAAGGACCAACAAAAGGATAATTAGACCATGCTAAAATTAAGAACTTTTAAATTTCCATTTTAGCAAAAGACACCTTTAATTACTTGTAGTCAAGCTACAGGGTAGAAAAATATATTACAGGGGTGCCTGGGTGGCTCAGTCAGTTAAGTGTCTGACTCTTGATTTCGGCTCAGGTCACGATCTCATGTTTGAGTATTCGAGCCCCACATTGGGCTCTAGGCTGATAGTGGGGAGTCTGCTGTGGATACTCTCTCTCTCCCTCACTCTCTGCCCCTCCCTGCACATGTGTGCGCTCTCTCTCTCTCTCTCAAAATAAATAAAGGAAAAAATATATTACATATCAGAGTCTAATATCCAGCATATATATAAAGAATATCTGCAGGGCCCCTGGGTGGCTCAGGGTGTTAAGCATCCTACTTCGGCTCAGGTCATGATCTCAGGGTTCGTGAGTTCGAGCCTAATAGCAGGTTCTCAGCTGTCAGGGTTGAAGCCTGCTTCAGATCCTCTGTCTCCCTCTCTCTGCCCCTCCCCTGCTCACGCTCTCTCTTTCTCTCTCTGTCTCAAAAATAAATAAACATTAAACAGAATATCTGCAAATCAGTGTATAAAACAACCCAAATGAAAAATAAGCAAAACATTAGAACAGGCATTTTAGAGGCATCTGCGTGGCTCAGTCGGTTAAGTGGCTGACTTAGGCTCAGGTCATGATCTCACAGTTGGTGAATTTGAGCCCCTTGTCGGGCTCTGTGCTGACAGCTCAGAACCTGGAGCCTACTTCAGATTCTGTGTTTCTGTCTCTCTCTGTCCCTCCCCTGCTCATGCTCTGTCTTTGTCTCTCTCAAAAATAAATTTTAAAAAATGTTTTTTAAATTAAAAATAATAAAAATTAAAGAAGAACAGGCTTTTTACACACGTACACACAAAAAGGATATCCCGACTGCCAAAAATATAAGAAACGTCTATAGTTTCTTTAGTAATCAGGGAAATGCAAATTAAATTAAATGTGAAGTAAAGCTACAGTTAAATACCACTAGGTTTTTTTCCAGAAGAGCTAAAATTAAAAATACCAACAATCCCAAGTATGGGTGCAGATGTGGAGCAACAGGAATTCTCATTCACTAATAAGATGAAAATTAGTAAATTGTCCATAAAAAGAGAATGGAATTAACATGTTTTCATATCAATTCAAGCAGCAAGTACTGATCTATGTTGTATCTTAACTGTCCTTCAGAGTAGGTATCATTTTTAGTTTACAAATAAGAAAAGTGAGGCTCAGGAAAGTCCAAGATATTTAATAAATCTATAAATCTATTAAGTGGAAATGCCAGCATCTAAATCAGGTCTTTCCAACTCTTCATGTTCTTTTCAGAGTATCTGTAAAAGCATCATTTTAAAATGCTACCCTCTTTTTTTAAAAAAATAAATATATAATTTTTTTCTATTTACCAATTAAGAAATATCGCTCAAATTACATTACTCAATCCCTTTTGCTCCTTACCCAGAGGTAAGACAATGCAATTTAGAAAATAGAAATGTGAAAGAAGTTCAGAACTTTTCTTTATATTGCTCTCCATCCTAGCTGGTTTATTAAATTCATCGTACTTTAGTGAACATTACTGTACTAATCTGTTTACGCATTTATCTGTCACTATTAGGTTCTAATATTTTTGAGGGCAAGCTCTTATCTTTGTGTCTTTATTATTCCCAGTGTATCACACATATATCTGTTGAATGAATGAATGAGCTTATGTACTCAACATCTTGATTCTGTGGTTAAATTCCCATTTTAACCTTTTTAAAGAAAGCTTGAAATCACTGCTGCCTTCCAGCAGCATTAAAGCCAAATCACATTTGTTTGTTTCTTTGTTTGTTGGGGGGGGGAGGGGCAGAGAGTGAGGGAGAGAGAATCCCAAGCATGCTCAGTGCTGTGAACGCAGAGCCCAGCGTGAACTTCCATCTCATGAACTGTGAGATCATGACCTGGGCTGAAATCATGAGTCAGATGCTCAACCAACTGAGCCCCAAAGCCAAAATCACATTCTGAAAGATAACGATTCTACCTCATTTTTTCATTTGATGTAATTCACAGTTTCACTTCCTGTGGCTCACTTACTTCACACACTGCCTAAGTTTCATAAACTATGTCCAGAGAATATAGCTCTCTTTGCTGATAGTATTGTTTTCTTCTCTCTGTGTGTACTTAATCATAAAGATCTTCTCAGAATTATGGTCAGCATATGAACATCCCTGTTGTACATTTGTATTGAGATGTCAACTCCTTTGGAATCCAAGAGAAATTTTATTCAATAATAAATCTGTTTTATAGAATAAAAATCTAAAAGTACAAATCTTGCAGTATAGTAACAGAAAGTATACCCTATTGAAAAGGATCATGATGGCCTAGACAAAATCTAAGAAGTTGAATGGAAGAATGATATACAAGCCTGCAAGATGCCAAATAATGTGAGGGAGTTAATTTTGGGTGAAGACTTGCTCATTTGAATGTAACAGTTATAATTTCTAAAAATTGTTTTAAAAATACACATTATTTTAAAACTAATACAGAATGCCACCTACCTGATTGACATGTGGTCCGCTGTATTTGTTTGCATGTTTTAAAGAATAAAAAACATTAAATTATGTTAATATAATTGTGCCCCAAATATCTGACTATATATTTTAGGCTAATTTCATAATCTTTGTTGCAAAATATTAATGACTGATACATATGTATTAACATTTATAACTATAATGAGAATAGCTCATGATAGTGATATACTGATAATGCCCATGTTAACATTTTATCTTTTTTAAAGCAGTAGCCCTATGAGTCATAAATACTATCATTACCCCTGTTTTACAGATAAGGAAACTGAGGCACAGATAATAAATATTTGTTTGATGTCACACAGCTGGTAAGTGGTAGAACTTGTGCATAAATCTAAATGATCTGGCTCCAGAACCCTTGCTCCTCACAGCCATGGTATAGTACCTTGTATACATGAAGAAAACATATATAAGAAAAGTTGCTTTGTGCAGGATTTACTTTAGCTAAATTTTGCAATAGTATTCATCATTTAAAATGAGAAAATCTCTAATCACAGAGTTAAAAATTGAAAAGCATTAGTATTACTGATGATTACAGAGGGTCTGGGTCAAATAAAGACCAAAGATTTAGAAAAACTATGGGGGCACCTGGGTGGCTTAGTTGGTTGAGCATCAGATTGTTGATTTCAGCTCAGGTCATGTTCCCAGGGTTGTGGGGTCAAGCCCTGCATCAGACTCCACACTAAGCATGGAGCCTGCTTAAGATTCTCTCTTCTTCTGCGCATCTCCCTGACTCATGCACGCTCTCTCTCTCTCTCTCTCTCTCTCTCTCTCTCTCTCTCTCTCTCCCTCTCTCCCTCAAATAAAAAAAGAAAGACAAATTATGTTCTGGAATCTGAGATTTCAGATAAATAGAGTAAAATGGTTTGACATACTTCTTAATGGCTATTAGCAAAAATGACCTGTGTGATTTGGTTTTTTAGAAATGGCTCTGAGAACCTTAAATATAAATTAAGTCTGCCTTGATTTATGTAGACTTTTTACTCCTGCATTCAGTAACACTTTTGGTGGTTTTATAGGACATTATGAAATTTGATATAACTATGAAGACCTTTAGAAACTCCAGCAGAAATTTTGCACTTACCTTGATTCTGTCTGGTGAGAGAAATAACAAAAACCACAGAGAATAAAAGTCATGAGTTCCTTCCTGTAACAAAACTCTTGTCATACTTCACATCTCTGTTTGGTGTCCCAATTAACCTTCCTTTTTTACTCTATTTATCGTTAATTAATATGCATTCTTTCATAGTGAAATGTTTTAAATTTGGATCATGTGAATTTAGAATTCATTGTAATTCAGAAACTGAACCAAAGATTACCTTTGGCATAAGTACAGAGTGAGTGGAAAGCTTAGCTAAACAATTTGACCCACACCCAACCAGCATCTGCAGAGTTTTTGTTACCTAATTTGCAAAATTCATGTAGCTTACTCTATTCACAAAGCTGTAGGGTAATAGAAAGCTTTTTCCATTTTCCAGCAAAATACTGTACAGGCAGCAACATGTTTATAAAAACAAAGCAGCTTCATGCCAGTTCATCAAGAGTCTCCAGCTTCCTACTGTCAAGGGTCTCTGGACTGTTGAGGGCTTGCCCAGACATCCTTGCTCAGGTCCATCTGGAACTGCAAGTTCCTCTGTGGTTCCAAATAGCAAAACAGTATTTCAGAAATGTTTGCTGTAATCTTTGTTTTATTTTTCTCATGCACCCTGTACTAGAATCTCTATTCATCTGTGTCCATTTACTAGTAACATGGTTTTTCTCAGTAGATAAAGTAGTTTGTCTTCTGGTCTTGAACTGGCTGAAAAAGTCCAGGGTGTGATCTCCTCCACCCCAATCCTGTCCATCTGCTTGCCATATTCCATGGCCACGTGTCCTGGACTTTTCATCTCCCATAGCTGATGTGGCCACTCGACACTTCCAAGAGCTTACATAATGTTAAATCTTAGAACACTTACAAGTTGTCAGGGAACATGTACCCACCCACAAGTAATTATCTTTTTTCCCATTTTTTCCCTTTCTTCTTTTTAAAACTTATTTATGTTGAATTGGAGAAAGTCTCCAATTCTTTTTTCACAGCTGGAGTTTTAGGTTGGTGAAGGGAAGTGCTAAATACAATTTAAAAAGCAATGTTCTGGGGGCGCCTGGGTGGCGCAGTCGGTTAAGTGTCCGACTTCAGCCAGGTCACGATCTCGCGGTCCGTGAGTTCGAGCCCCGTGTCGGGCTCTGGGCTGATGGCTCAGAGCCTGGAGCCTGTTTCCGATTCTGTGTCTCCCTCTCTCTCTGCCCCTCCCCCGTTCATGCTCTGTCTCTCTCTGTCCCAAAAATAAATAAACGTTGAAAAAAAAAATTTATAATAAAAAAAAAAAAGCAATGTTCTGTTGGGCGCCTGGGTGGCTCAGTTGGTTAAGCCTCCAGCTTCAGCTCACGTCACGATCTCACTTTGAGCCCCACGTCCGGCTCTGTGGTGACAATTCAGAGCCTGGAGCCTGCTTTGGATTCTGTGTCTCCTCTCTCTCTTCCCATCCCCCGCCATGCTCTCTCTGTCTCTCTAAAAAATAAATAAACATTAAAAAAATTATTTTAAAAGCAATGTTCTGTTAACAAACTCAGATTTTATTTTTTGAGCCATGGGAAACTATCATTTTGTTGTCGTTTTAACAGGGAGTGAAATGATCAGAGTTGGGTTTTAAGAATATCAACCTGAATACTATATTTTGGATGGATTAAAGAAAGAAGAAAACAAGGTCATGAAAACCAGTTATTGCTGTAACATCAGTCTGGGTGAGGAATCAATGAAATCCTAAACTAGGGAAGTAGTATTGGAAATGAATAAGAAGAAGAAAATTGCCAGTAGAATTGTCAGAGCTTGGCAACTGCGTAAAGTTGGGGGAGAAGGAAAATCAAAGGCAACTGAGGTTTCAGGTTTCCTGTTTCCCACTCTTAGTGCTAATACTATTATGGAAATATGGAACTACAGAAGAATTTCTCTTCTGCAGTCAGTGGACTAGTGAAATATCCAAGAAGAGGTATTTAACCAGACAATCTGGTTGTAAGAGTCAATAGTCTTTTTACTGATAGTCTGTGAAAATGGATGGAATTTATTTTATTTTTTTTAAAGTGTTTATTTTTTAAGACACAGAGCACAAGCGGGGGAGGGGCAGAGAGAGAGAGAGAGAGAGAGAGAGAGGGAGACACAGAATCCAAAGCAGGCACCAGGCTCTGAGCTGTCAGCACAGAGCCCGATGCAGGGCTCAAACCCACAAACCATGTGATCATGACCTGAGCCCAAGTTGGACTCTCAACTGACTGAGCCACCCAGGTGCCCCCAAAAATGGATGGAATTTCTCTGTGAGAGTATGTGATATAGAAAAATAAGAGTTTCATGGGATTTTAAAATACACTTACATATACACACACTCACGGAAAAAAAAAAAGGATTGAGAAAGAAAAGTATGCAAGGAAGGAGCAGTCATGGAAGCATGAGGGGACCCATGAGAGTACACAATCACAGAAATCCAGGGAGGAGACTTTCATGCAAATTTATTTATTTGGGGTTCATTGAGCCTCTTGGATAAGCAGATTAATGTTTTGAATCAAATGTGGTAAGTTTTCAGTCATTATTTTTTCAAATATTTTTTCTGCCTCCTCGTTCTCCTTTTCTTGGTTAACTCCCATTAAATGGATACATTGTTCTATGGTCTGTGTTCTTCAGCTTGGATCATTTCTACCGATCTGTCTTCAGGTTCACTGATTTTTAACTCTGTAATCTTGAATCTGATATTGAGTCCTTCTAGTAAATGTTTCATTTTGGTTTTCAAATCCAGAATATGCATTTCATTCTTTTTTCTAATTTCTGCCACCTTACTGATAATTTCTATGTTGATTCATTGCTGTAATACTTTCCTTTAATTCTTAAAACATGGTTTACTTTAGTTCTCTGAATTAAATAGCTGATTTTTAAAATAAGTGCTTTGTATTTTTTTGTCTACAAAATCCAACTTTTGGGATTTGGGGACAACCAGAGACTTTTTTTTTAAACCAGAGACTATATTGACTGCTTTATTTTCTGAATATGGGTTATACATTCTTGTTTCTTTGCATACTTCATAATTATTTAGTTGAAACTGGACGTATTAAACAGCATATTGTCTAGATTCATCGCTTTATTTATTTATTTATTTATTTATTGTTTACTTTAGAAGGTTATTGTTGTTGTTGATTCTTGTTTGCTAGTTTAGTAACTTGCCTGAACTAAATTAATGTAATTTTTCTCCTCTACCATTTGCACGTGCTAATGTCTCCAGATATGATATATATCTGTATATTATATATGTCATATATATGTATATCTCTATTTTTTAACTTAGCAGAGCTTTATTTATATGCATATATACATTATATCTGCATATCAGTATACACACACATATGTATATATAGTATTATTTACACACACATACACACACACACACACACAGTTGCTTTTATTTCTTAAGCCTGGTTTCCCTGTGTCTGCTTGACTTAGTGATTTGACAGGTTGTGCTCAACATGTTGAGCCAGTAAGGTCTCTGTCCTCTGTCAATGGATCTCTGTGTGAGTAGGGGAGCTCAATGAAAGTTCAGGCTATTTTTGGGGGTGCCCAGGTGGCTCAGTTGGTGAAGTGTCTGACTTTAGCTCAGGCCATGATCTCATACTTCATGAGTGTGAGTCAGGCATTGGGCTCTCTGCTGTCCACGCGGAGCCCGCTTTAGATCCTCTGTGCCCCTCACCCACTTGCACACACACCTGTGCTCTCTCTCTCTCAAAAAAAAAAAAAAAATTTTTTTTTTTTTAAGTTTAGGCTATTTTCAAGTCTGCTCCAACTTCAGCTTTTACTTTCCAGTGGGCCTTTTCCTGTCTCCGCTGTGCATGTACACAGCTCCAGGGTTGGCCAGGAATGGGTGACTAGCTCGGGCCCTCTCTGCTCTCCACATATACACAGACAGGGATATGCCTCAACAGTGACCACAGCCTCAGACTAGTAGAGCTGTTGGCTCTCTCTGTTCACCCACCTAAGAAATCATTACTTCTACTAATAATGGTCTTGGGAGTGGTTCTCTCCCACCACTCCAAATTGAGTGAGCTCACACTTACCCTAACAAGAGAAGTTGCCAGTCCTTAGGGCCTCCCCTGCCTCTACAAAACCTCTGTCCTTACTGAGGAGGCAACAGGAGATGGAGAGAAGCTCTAGGCCAGAATGCCACATGCTCTTTATTCTTACTCCAAATTCAGCAGCCTAAACACTTCCCAAAATTTCCAGCCTAAACACTTCTCAAATTGTTGTATACCTTTGGTCGATTTTCAGAGTGCTGAAATGATTGGTTTTGTCAATTTTATCTAACTTTATAACTGCATTTTGGAAAGAGGTTTCATACTTTACTTTCAAATTTTATGTTTTATTTTTTCTCTATTTCAAAGTGATTTGTGTGTCATAAAGGAATACAATAATAAGAAAACTGAAAAGTGATCAGGCCATTTCAGATGCCTTAATAAAAACTATTGAAGAGGGTATGGTTGAGGAATAGTTTTGCAGGTCAATGTAGTACCATTCTACATTATTCCAAGAGCTACTTACTACTTCCTCACAGAAGAGAAACCTTCTACTCTCTAACTCCTGTGGCAATAAACCTCACTTAAAGAAGCATAATTGTATCAGAACTCATTCTTCAGAGAAAGGCACTTGGCATCTCTCCTTTTTGTATCATAAAAGTTTATGCCAGAGAACCCTGGATAAACCAATCTACAAATCCCATTTTGAGCTTCTATCCACATTTTCTCAGGGACAAACCCCTGACACAATTGTTTGTTCTCGGAGGGTGCAAAAAATCCAGTCAGGCATTGTGTTCTATTCAATTGTTAACTACGTTATTTAAAACGATGCCTTAAAGAGCAAAGTTTATGGCTCTCTAAATATCAGGCAGGTCCTCACTGTTGTGATGGTATTCTCAAAGAGGAGTTATGTTCCAAACATGTATTTCCACTAAATGTACACTGCATGTACACATATAATCTGCCTCCAAGTAGGGAAGAAAACTAGAGCAATATTTGGGTATTTTTGTGTGAAGTTATACATGATGAAGATAGATTTTCATTGCATAATGATTTCCCCGGCATATCTTCCTTTCAGAAAAAAAAGTCTTGAAAGTCACTGTGTTTCATGAAATATTCCAGTCTTTGTTCTGCATGGTATTATTTTACACAGAGCTTATAGTCTTAGAAAAGAATGTTTGTTCATTTGTTAAAAGCTACTGAAATTGGCTTATATTATTGATACTAGCGTTTGTTTTTATACTGAGCTTAATAGAAAATTTGTTGTGATTGAACTCAAAGTTAGTTGCCTAGCTTTGTCTTTCTTCAAAATACTTAACACCATTAATAACTTTTCTGCAGCAGAGATGTGAATGTTTTTCCTCTTGCTGAATCCACAGTCTCAGAACGCTTATTTTAACAGAGCAGTCATCTGATCTCAGTTTGGCTATCCCATACTCAGATCTCCTGGCAGCCACAGAGTAACCCTTGCTGGTACCCGTGAGAGAAAACAAAGGGTCTGTTTGAGTATGGTAGAAGATGAAAAATAAACCTGGCACTTCATTTCACATCTTGAAACTTTTGTTTTTTATTTAGGAAATCTAATAAATTAGTCACCTTACTGATATTTAAATTCTTAAGAACTATTTTTTTTTTAATTTTTTTTTCAACGTTTATTTATTTTTTTTGGGACAGAGAGAGACAGAGCATGAACGGGGGAGGGGCAGAGAGAGAGGGAGACACAGAATCGGAAACAGGCTCCAGGCTCCGAGCCATCAGCCCAGAGCCTGACGCAGGGCTCGAACTCACGGACCGCGAGATCGTGACCTGGCTGAAGTCGGACGCTTAACCGACTGCGCCACCCAGGCGCCCCTCTTAAGAACTATTTTTGCAGCTTCTTACATTATATTCTTTGGTTGTGTCATAACTATATTCTATTATATTTTATAGCGGTGTTTGTTATTTATTAATAACTCATTATTTTTGCCTCACCAAATAGCTATGTAAACTGCAGCTTTTAATAGCATTCCACAAAGAGAGGGAAAATTAGGATTATTGACTATCTTGGATGATTTTTCATGAATCCAGTGTCCTCAAGTATGTAATTTTAGAAACTCAAGTTTATCAGTTTAATTCAAATGAAGTCTTTGCTGATTAGAATAGTATCCTCTATCATTCGGTGTATTCCAACTCTAATTTTATGGCATTTAGAATTTGACTTTGTAATCAAATACAAACGTAAAATACATAGCTGGTGAGCTATGAATGGAGACAAAGATCTTGAGGAACGTTCATCTCAACTCTGGTGAAACCTGGAGCGTTGTCTCATATTTTATAATATATGCTTCTAGTGGCTTCATTTCTCCTATTCAGAGTGCTACTTTTTAGTTTATGAGAACTTTAAGTCCCATCATTAAACCTTTACTAATTGTCTGTAACCTCCTTGGTTACACTTGGTTTCCGTGAGACTGTAACCAAATTTCATTCCAGTCTCTCCTATCATCTAGGAAAAGTTAATTAAAATCCCCAGACCTCAATTCTGTCTGTAAATATGTAAACTGAAAGGGTTAAACTAGATGTCCAGCCGTAACATTTTATGATTTTAGGTGTTTATACATTCTTGGAATTAGTATGAATACATAGTGGTGCCTTACTGAATGTTACCTTGAGCAAATCTATTATCTATCTACACGTAGCTTCCCTGGCACAACCAATCCATTCAGACTTACTTTATCCTGTTATTATATCTAAAGGTCAGTTCAAATAAAGTGACCAGTCAGAACCATTCTTCTCTCAATCACAAGAGCTCCCCAAACACAGCAGTTTAAAATGATGAAGTATCTGCCCTAGAAGAATCTCTCAATATGGTACTGAATTGGCATGGGTCATCAATCCTAATTTCTAGACTCTGCATGGAGGTAACTGTGTTTGGAATGGTTGTTCTTAAGCCAAAGACTTAACATCCACGGGGTTAACATTATGTAGAGCAGAGGTCAGTAGCTCTTGAACTGGGTGGTAAATATCAAAGAATTGAGACATATAAAGCAGGAACTTTGGGATGCTTTGAGGAGTGCACGTCAAACCACGACAGCCTCGGATGTTGTGCTCAAGAAGTAAGAGGGCCAAGAAGAAAAACATTAGTCAGGTCTGGGACTCCACTCATTCCAATAATATCCCTGGCAGAGAAATTACTACCTGTTTTGCAACATAGCCTTGGGGCAAGTCTGGGCAAGCTTTGGGTGGGCGAAAAATTGGCTTCCCAAAACTGACCTGGTTTGCCAAGCTAACCCACATACATGCCTCACATATGGAATCTTCTTTTTTCCTTCCTTTCTTTCCTCTTTTCCTACCCCTTCATTTCTCACATCCTGCCTCTCTGCCTCCTCCTCCAACCTCCTCCTCCTCCTTCTCCTCCTGGCCTCCTCCTCACTGCCCACCCCCACCCCCAATCTGTCTGTTCCTCTCTTTCTTTTTCAGAATGATCTGTGGAAATGTGGAATGTGTTTGTCAGACAACTGCATCAGGGACAGTTAAGCATAAGCCAGAGACATGAGTTTTGTCGTCATGATAAGTGCTTGGGGTTCCCCACCAGCTCATTTGTTTATGTTAGTTAAATACTAAAATCAAGATCTTTACTAATTTATAGTTCAAATACACATATGAGCAAATATGTATGTGTGTACATGGAAGTATATATGTACGTGAGTCTGAGTTTGTATAAACACTGATGGATGTTTTTCCAAATGAACTGATGATGACCTCTAATTTGTGGTTTAACAGAAGGAACTTTATGTCCTACTTTTCCTCTGGAGAAATTAAAAGACTACTAAGGGTGGTGGTGGGGCAGAATTGTGCATATTTGTGTATGAGTATGTGAGTGTTAGGTAATATTGGGTGGAAAATTTAGGGATCTTTTCCTTTGTAGTATTCCAAATAAATCTGTTTGTGTCATGGATAGTTACTAGGAATAAATATCTTTCTTCATGAAGTCCTTCTTAATTTCCAGAAAGTCTTATAAATGTTTATCGATAAGATATTTACATAGACTTTGCTTCATTAACAGTAATTGCTACCTTTGAGCATTTACTCTGTCTGGCATTGTCTAACACTTTACATTCTTCGTGTTTAATCCTCATAACCTTGAAAGATGTGCATTAATGTCCCCAGAAAAGATGAGATTTAGGGAGGCTAAACAATTTCCCTGAGGTTATAGAGCAAATAAGTTGTTCAGCTGTTGAACATAGATCTCTCTCTAGCCACAGGACACCTACCATTGTGACATAAAGATAGATAGAGGGCTTATTTAATGAGAGCTTGTCTGTAAAGATGGCTGCTTTTGGTGAATTTTAAGCTAATGTAAAATAAGTTGATAATTACTATTTTAAGTAATTATCTTATGGTCAGTCTAAACATACTCATAGGCCACGTATAAAAATTCTTAGAAAAGGTTTTAGAGTAGATGTAAGCAGCAGAATCATAATGGTTATCTGCTTTTAAAGAGTGACATAGCATCATTTTCTCAACTTAAGATAGCTTTTAAAATAATACACCTGTATCTACAGCAATATTTGGGGGTAATATTTCCTGGTATCTAGTTCTCTTAAAGAGAATGAAGATAGTATTTAGTGCAGTCTACACAGGAACAGAGAGTCTCCTTCCTCACATTTGTCCTTGAGATGTAAGGCAAGGATTGGGGGACTCATTGCATAAATGTTGACCCAAAGTACATAAATTTAATGGTCAAAATCCCTTTTAAAAATATGTTTAAGGTTGGGAAATATTTCATTTTCCAACCAATAAATAAATTTTTATTTCTTGAAAGCCTGTTCTTAAAGCTATGTGCTATTTACATGTTAGACCACACAAACCTGTTTTAGACCTTACCACCACTCTAGGGATTGGCTATTATTCTCAAATCAGGCTCTTTTGGTTGCAAGAAACAGAGTTCCTCTTTTCATGATGTCTCAAAAGTGTTAAGTTATTTTAAGGATGGATGGAGAGTTTATATAATAAGGGAGCCAAGAAACTCATGGTATTGCTGTACAATAAAACCTTATAAGAACTTCAGTCAGAACTCTGTCAGAATGGGAAGTAGTTCAAGAAACTCACTCTTTCCACTCCAGGAAAGGATGATATTTTTCTGGCATTAATTTTTCTTTAAATGTTTGGTGGCATTAACCACTGAAACCAACTGGTCCTGGGATTTTCTTCGTTGAGGGGTTTTGACTGCTGATTTAAACTCCTTACTCATTATTGGTTTCTTCAGATTTTCTGTTTCTTCATGATTCAGTCTTGGTAGGTTTTAAGTTTCTAGGAATTTATCCATTTCTTCTAAGTTATTCAATTCGTTGGCCTATAATTGTTCATAGTTGTCTTATGATCCTATGTATTTCAGTGGTGCCAGTTGTAGTATCTTCTATTTCATTTCCAATTTTATTCATTTGAGTTCTCTCTCTCTCTTCCACCCCCCCCTTTCACCCCCTCCCCAATTTTGTCTAATTTGCCAGACTGGTTTCTTAGTCTAGTTCTTAGTCTATCAATTTTATCTTTTTGAAAAACCATTGTCATTGATCTTTCCTATTGCTTTTCTGTTCTTTATTTCATTTCTTTCTGCTCTTTGTTATTTCCTTCCTTCTGCTAATTTAGGGCTTTGTTTTTCTTTTTCTAGTCCTTGAAGTGTAAAGTTAACATGTTTATTTAGGATTTTTCTTTTTTCTTAATGTAGGTTAAAACTACTTTTGCAGCATACCATCGGTTTTACATAGATATGTAGCATTTTCATTTTCGCTTGTTTTGAGATTTTTTTTTATTTCTCTTTTGATTTCTTCTTTGACCCATTGGTGGTTCATGAGTGTGTTAATTTCTATAAATTTGTGAATTTTTCAACTTCTCTCCTGTTATTCATTTCTAGTTTCCAACCATTATGGTTGGAAAAGATACTTGGTGTGATTTCAGATTTCTGAAAGTTGCTAAGACTTGTTTTGTGACCTATCATATAATCTATCCTAGAGAATCTTCTGTGGGTACTTCAGTAGAATATGTTTTCTGATGCTGTTGGATGGAATATTCTGTATATGTTAGGTCTATTTGGTCTAAAGTATGGGTCTAATCTAAAGTTTTTGTTGTTGATTTTCCATCTGTTAATTACCTATTGTTGAAAGTGGGGTATTAAAATCCCCTACTATTATTGTATTATTGTCTGTCCTCCCTTCAGATCTGTTAGTATTTGCTTAATATATTTACGTGCTTCAATGTTGGATACTATATATTAATGATTGTTATATCTTCTCGATGAATTGATTCCTTTATCATTATATAATGATATTCTCTGTCTCTTGTTACTATTTTTGGCTTACAGTCTATTTTGTCTGATAAAAGTATATCTACCCCTGCTTTGTGTTGGTTTCCATTTGCATGAAATATCTCTTTCTATCCCTTCATTTGGAACCTACATGTGTTCTTAAAGCTGAAGCGAGTCTCTTGTAGGCAGCAAATGATTGGGTCTGTTTTTTTTATCCATCCAGACTCTGTAAGTCTTTTTTTTTGTTTTGTTTTGTTTTTTTACTTTTTATTATTGAAATATAGCTGACATGCCTCTGTAGGTCTTTTGATTGGAGAACTTAACCCACTTATATTTAGAATAATTGATAGGTAAGGACTTACTAATGCCATCTTGCTGTTTTCTGGTGTTTTGTAGTTCCCTTGTTCCTTTCTTCCTCTCTTGCTGCCTTCCTTTGTGAAGTGATGATTTTCCATAATGGTATGTGTTGATTCTCTTCTTACCTTTGTGAATCTATTATGTTTTTACTTTGTGATTACCATAAAGTCTACATAAAACATCTTATAGATAGGGATGCCTGGGTGGCTCAGTCGGTTAAGCAGCCAACTTGGGCTCACATCATGATCTCACGTTTCATGAGTTTGAGCCCCGTATCAGGCTCTGTGCTGACAGCTTGGAGCCTGGAGCCTACTTTGGATTCTGTGTCTCCCTCTTTCTCTGATCCTCCCCCACTCGCACTGTGTTTCTCCCTCTCTCTCAAAAATAAACATTAAAAAAAATTTTTTTTTAAATCTTATAGATGTAACAATCTATTTTATGCTGATAGCAACCTAACTTTGATCACATACAAGAACTATGCCCATTTACTGCCTTTCTTTTATGTTTTTGATGTTACAATTTACCTCTTTTTATTTTATTATTTATTTTTTTAATGTTTATTTATTTCTGAGAAAGAAAAGTGTGCATGAGCAAGGTAGGGTCAGAGAGAGGGGGAAAGAGGATCTGAAGTAGGCTCTGCACTGTTAGCACAGAGCCTGACGTGGGGCTTGAACTCATGAACTGTGAGATCATGACCTGAGCCTAAGTCAGATACCTACCTGACTGAGCCACCCAGGCACCCCTACCTCTTTTTATATTGTGTATCCACTTCTTTCACCGTTTCTCTTAAATGGTAATGAACTCCTTCAGCTTTTGTTTGTTAGGGAAAGTCTATCTCACCTTCATTCTGAAGGACAGTTTCACCAGATAAAGTATTCTCATCAGCAGTTTCTTTCTTTTAGCACTTGGAATATATCATCCCGTTCTCTCCTGACCTGCAAAATCTCTACTTAGAAATCTGCTGATAGTTTTTCCCTTGTATGAGATAAACTACTTTTCTCTTGATGCCATTAGAATTCCTTACTTGTCTTTAATTTTAGACAGTTTTATTATAATGTGTCTTGGAGAAGATTGTTTAGGATTTACATTTTTGAGATGACCTATTAGCTTCATGAACTTGGATATCCACATCTCTCCCCAGGTTTGGGATGTTCTCAGCCATTATTCCTTTAAATAAGCTTTCTACCCCTTGCTCCCTGTCTTCTCCTTCTGGGACTCCAATTATGCAAACATTGTTCTTGGAATCATGCTCTATAAGGCCCATAGGCTTTCTTCATTCTTATTTTTTTCTTTTTTCTTTTTCTTCTCTCATTAGATCATTTGACTGATCTGTTTTGTAGATCATTGATTCTCTCTTCTTGGTCAACTCTGCTGCTGAAACTCTCTACCCAGTCCTTCAGTGCAGTCACTGTATTCTTCAGCTGTAAAATTTCTTCTTTTTTAAAATGTTTTATATCTCTTCTTTGAACTTCTCATTTTGTTCATGTATTGTTTCCTGATATTATGACATTTTCTTCCAGTATCCTCTTGTAGCTCTCTGAGCACCTTTAGGACAATTATTTTAAATTCTGTGTTGGGAAATCCCTGGATCTCTATTTTTGGGGAGCCAGTTACTAAGGGTTCTACTGTATTCCTTTAGTGGAATCATTTGTCCCTGATTCTATGTGATCTCTGTAGCCTTGTGTAGGTGTCTATGCATTTGAAGAAACAGTCACCTCTTCTGTGGGGAAATAGTTTCAAGAATTCCTTATACTTACATAAATGGGTTAAAAAAGCTTAGAAAAAAAGCTGCCACCACAGGACAAAAGCACCCAAGGTTAGTTAGTGAGATATTGTAATGGGATCACAAGTAACTTGTTACATCACCTGCAGGAAACTATTTTCCATCTGGTGCCAATATACTTTGATCACTTCAAACTCCACTTGCCCTCCAGTCCCTGTGCTTCTTACACACACAAGTTAATGATTATCTGATTGTTTTCTTCATGTTCACCACGTGTATAAGATCTTGAGCTCAATAAATATGGAGATGAAACCCCTGTTCTGGGCTTTTGCCTCCTCCTGGACATTAGCCTCTCTTGTATTCAATTCTGCATTCTCTCTCTTGCTGGACAAGAAAGAACTCCAAACTCATTGTCTGCAGCACTCTTCCAGATATTATGGACTGACTTCATTAAGGGAAAACTTTCACCTGTGGGTGGGGCACACTGGAGCATATTGTGATCCCAGGTCTGCTGGTATTGGGCACCAAGTGTGAAGGCATGTGACAGCACTGTGTTGGGGGTAGGAGGATACATGATGTCTCTTTGGCTCAGGCTACTGGGCTCCACAGTATTGACAAATATATGATGCTTAGTAAGCACAGCAGTAGTCCATAGTGGCTGCAAAGGTTGTTAGGGTTCTCAATGGCTTCCAGATCCAGTGGCTAGGGAGCAGGGCAGGCAGAAGTGGCAGCTGGAGCTGGTGATGGGCACATAGTCTGCTACAGGGGCCAGCTGCAGGTGCCTGTGCAGTGGCAGAAGTTGGTTGCAGACATACACATGGGGGGTCTGGGGGGGCAGGCAGCATTGGCTGGGGCATCTGCAGGGGCTCTGGTTCTGGGTGTGCTCTCCTGTGGTTGCACAATTGCCCCCTACACTTGTGCCTGCAGGGGAGGTTGATGATGGGGATTGATCCAGGGGCATACAGGTGCATAACTGGAGGGGCCAGCTGCAGGAAACACAGTGGAGAAGCTAGGGCAAAAGACAGGGCCTGATGTGGGCCCACAAGCTACGGTGTGGAGGCCCTAGCTGTCAGTTTATCCTCCTGTGGCTCCAGGAGGTCTCCCTGGGTATGCACACTGCAGTTGAGGTCAGGGACAGTTGTCAGGCCGTTGTGTGCAAGTGCACAGTTAGAGCAGCTAACTTTGAATGTGCACACAGCAGTGGGGGTCAGCTGTGGGGGTTTCTGCTGGTGTCTTGCACTCTTGCAGCTGTAGAGGCCTGGGCTGGTTGCTGGTGTAGTTCCGGGCTCTGATGGGAGTGTGGCAGGGGAAGGAGGAGGGCAGAGGGTCTCAGCTGGCTGGCATCAACAAATGAGAACACCTGTGGGGGGAGAGTTGGCAAAATCCACAAGGGTTCTGTTGCATCTGTGCTGGCCGTTCATTTTTTTGGTAGCAAAATCTGCTGCATTTGTCTGCAGATCAGGTTCCTGTGAACTGTGACTGCTCCTGTTGAATAGCTGCTAATGGTAGTGCCTGCTTTCCTTCTTCATTCCTAGCTGTCTCTCTCTCAGCTGCGCTGGTCTGGGTGGAGTGAAACCAAAGCAGGATCTTCGTGTGGTGTTCCAAAAGACTGGGTAAGCTTGTTGTTCACCCCACTATCCCTTTCCTGACAAAGGGAACTCTTTCTACCTGGGAAGTTCCCTCTTGGTTCATGAACAGTGCTGGCTGGTGGATGGAATGATGCAGGAAAAATGAAGCTGTCTTCATTCTCTTCTTGTGAGTTTTCAGGTTTTCTGTTCCACTATGTTGCCAAAGTTTCTTTAGTGAACTCCAGAGCTCTCCTAGAACTCATTTTGTTTGTAGATAGCTGTCTAATTGTTGATCTTTGTTGGCTGGGGGGAGGTGGGGAAGGAGGCTGGGTTCTCCTATGTCACCATTTTGGTCTCTTCTATTATTTTCCGGCTGATAGTTTCCAACCTTCTCCTCCAGTTAAGCCACAAATACCCTCGTCTACATTTAAGACCCCTTTCTTTTCCCTTTGGGATAACATTGGCTAGAGCTCAGTCAACCAGCTTATTTCAATGTATCTGTTTTTTGAATATAGTAGCCTCTTTTGTCCGTGCTTAAATGATTATGGGAGTCTAGAAGGGAGACTTCTAATACATACACCTATTTTTTTTTTCATGTCAATAAAATGAAAGTATGGGACTCTTCACTTTGATAAGTTTTCTCAACTGCTCAGTTACCACTCAACTAAAGACACCTAGAGGGTGAGAATCAGTCCTCCGTTGAGGGCAACTAATGTACACAGAAACGTTCAATGGGCTCAAAAATAGTTGTGTAGTTATAGCTGCAGCTCCATCAAGTCTTCAGCTTGACACACCCCACACTTGGCCTTCTTTGTTTTGCAGCATCAGCTCTTTGTTCTTTAGTACATTTTAACTTAAAAAAGTTTGACCGCCTTTAATAACTAAAAGCACTCTATGCTATCAAGACGAGTGTTGAAATCTTCCATCCCACTGAATACACAGCAGATAGTCCTCTGATAACTATCTGGAGCCTCTCTGGAGAGGATACGAGCCACATGACCACTGCTTCCTTTATTCTACCCACTCTGAACAGCATGAAGGCTTCATTCGGTCAGTAAAGAGATTTTCAAACATTACCTTGCAGACTGGCATGAACTGGCTGCACAGCAGCAGATTTATCTGGTGAGATTCTTCTAAGATATGACTCATGCCCAAGGAACAGGGTGGGCTCAGAAATATTTTTTTAAGTTCCTCCAGTAATGTTGGTGAATAGCCAGGGAACCATGGCCCAGAGCATCAAAGAGAAATGTAGCTCCTGCTCTCATCTTGTGAACTTTACACTACTGTCTAGAGTAGTGCTGTCCAGTGTGGTAGATGGTAGCCACTAGCTATGTATGGCTTTTGAGCAGTTGAAGTGTGGGCGGATACTTGGAGACTTCAAAGACATTTAAATTTATTTATTTATTCATTCATTCATTTATTTTGAGGGAGAGAGAGAGAGAGAGAGAGAGAGAGAGTGAGAGAGAGTGAGTATGAGCAGGGAAGGGACAGAGAGAGAGGGAGAGACAGAATCCTAAACAGGCTTCTCACTGTCAGTGCAGAGACTGACTAGGGGCTCAATCTCACACACTGCAAGATCATGACCCAAACTGAAATCAAGAATTGGATGCTTAATGACTGAACCACCCAGGCTCTCCCAAAGACATGTTGACATAACAATATTTTGAACATATTGGGTTGTGCAAAAATTTTATAAAATCTTATTTCACCTGTTCCCATTTATTTATTTATTGTATATAGACGACATCACAAAAGTGTTGTGATTTTTTTCTATTAAGATTTTACTTTAAATAATCTCTACACCCAATGTGGGGTCAAATTTACAATCCCAAGATGAGGACTCTCACACTTTACTGACTGAACCAGCCAGGCACCCCTCCCCTTTTATTTTAATTCTTTTAATGTTTATTTATTTTTGATATAGAGAGATAGAGTGTGAGTGGGAGAGGGGCAGAGAGACAGTGAGACAGAATCCAAAGCAGGCTCCAGGCTCCAAGCTGTCAGCACAGAGCCTGACTCAGGGCTCAAACCCATGAAGTGTGAGATCATGACGTGAGCCCAAGTTGGACGCTTAACTGACTGAGCCACGCCCCCCCTTTGCATATTTTAACATAGCTACTAAACTTTTAAAATTACGTATGTGGCTTGCATTATATTTCTGCTGGATAGTTCTGATCTGGAAGTCATTTGTCCCATGGCTCAGGAATTTTGAGTCATAAAATTCTAAAGTTCAAGGACTCTTGTAGATGATACAACCCTTTCATTTCGTAAATGAGGATACTGGCACCCAGGTGGGTGAAGTGACTTATTTAGGTCACCTGAATTGATGGCA
Organism: Lynx canadensis; assembly: GCF_007474595.2. Classification (NCBI taxonomy): domain Eukaryota; kingdom Metazoa; phylum Chordata; class Mammalia; order Carnivora; family Felidae; genus Lynx; species Lynx canadensis. Next base: position 105,434,626 of record NC_044307.1, read on the forward strand.
GAGCCAGGATGTTCCTGAATGCCATATACCTGGATCCCTGTCCAGTGCTAACTTCTCTCTCCCCTGCTGCTTGTGTTTGGCTGCAGTAGCTATACTGAGTGTTTCAGGGTTCCTATAAGTCTGGGGCATAGAGAGTTTCACCATCCATAGCCTCTATTGCTGTCTCTGCTCATGGGCTCCTGTCTGCATAGGTAGTGCTTCCAAAATTCATTACTAAAGAGTCACATTTTGGCCTTAAGTTACTATCTCCCCTTTTCACCATCTCACATTAATTTCTAGTTTTGACTCTACACGGAACTGTGGTTTTAGTGATGTCTTGGTATTTTTCCAAAGTATGGCTTAAAAAACTAACAAACAAACAAAAACTGTCTAGCTAATTAAGAAGTGTGAACTTTAGAAATTCCTTAATAATGTTTTCCCCCCAATGTCTATTACATCCTGGTTTTCTCTGGCATCCACAACACAGTGTTTCTTCTCTTTCCTTCTCCGGTGCTAGTTCGTTCTTCAGAAGGGTCAAGTGCTGATGGGTGGTGAGCCACTCCCTGGCTCTTGCCCTTTAGACATAAAAACAAGTTGTTTTTTACATGGCATCAGCAGAGACTTGCTTGTATAAGACTTTTCCTAAAAGGCAAAAACTATTTTTTCCTTTTCTCTCATCCTTTAATAAATTATTTGAGAATTTTAAGAAAATAATATTATTGGTAGCATCCAAAATATTTCTAGAAACCTCCCCCCAGGCCCCCATAGGAATATTTGCTGTTCTCAATGGTACATTCCAGGGATCTACTTCCCTGGATGATTCCAAGTCTGTTGAGATCCATGTATGTATGAGTCCAAAATGTATGAAAATCCACTTATGTGTGTCAAAGTTAGTGAAGATGAAAAGAAATACCTGGCGGAGGTCTTTGCATTTTGATGTATATCCTTCTGGATTCCTTAGATTTAAGCTTAGCTGTCAAGTATAGAATTTATAGAATAATCAACCCAAGTCACTGATAAATTAAAATGCCCCATATAAATAAGAATATGTGAATAAACCTGGTTTCAGGATTTCTCAGGCCTAGGTCACAAAAAAATTTCTAGTTTCAGTACTTTTACTGTCTAGTTGAATTCTTGCCTCTGGCAGAAGGCAGGAGAGTCTTCCTTGCCTGACTCTAAAGTCCTGTCTGTGTCGAATGTAGCAAAACTTTCTGATCATGACCCTCTTTCTCTCATCGCTTACAGGAGTCTTTTACTGCTGCTGATTCTTTCTGGCCATAAAGATATTTACTCAATGAAAAGAATGAAAATAATAATCAATAGATGACATGTTTAGAGATCACAATATCATCACCATACTACCATACAATTATTTATAAATAGAGGAGGTGAGAAGAGTTTTTAAGTCTCTAGCTTTGTCAAGGGGAAGAGCTATTCTTTAGTTACTAAAAACCGGAGATGAGGTAGTGAGGGAATATGGGGGTGTAGTCTGGGATGGGGTGTCTTTGGAAGTATCCTTCCCAGTGGCAAGAACTGATGACTCATGATCATCCAGCTGGATCTTGTCATTTGCTGAACTTCTCATTTGATGAATTGAATGATTTCTAGGCTGTAGGGAACCCCCGGTGCCTTACAGCTCTAATTCTTGCACAATTTATTGGTGTGCTTCACAAACACATAATCTTCCTGTTAGATCTATGTGGCCCTTGGGAAAATCATAAAGGCCCTTTAAACCTTACCTATTTACCACTGTTTCCTTCTCTTCCGGCCAGTATGAGTAGGCTTCTAAATGCCACATGGTATTTGTTTTTAAGCAAATTTGACTTCTTGTTTGGGTAAAGCATCAAGGTATCTTCCTAGATGTTTAATGGCCAGATTTACTAGAGTTGGAAAGAATTCAGAAGACTTTGTTTCAGTTTCATATTTCTTAGAGGACTGTACCCTTAAACTCTAAAAGTAAACATGAAAGATATTTTCTTCACATACAGGATACACCCAGTGCAGTGTTTATAAGCTACAAGTTGCAATCTATTTAGTTGGTCTTGAAATCTATTTAGTCAACCAGAGTCTGTTTTTAAATGAAATACACTAAAATAAAAAAATATAAATATTGGTTTCTAGACCTTTGTTTTATACATATCTATTTATATATCTTTATCATCTGTCTATCATCTACTGTCTATCATCTGTATATCCGTATTAGTTTTTAGCTTTAAAAAAGCTTGGGGCACCTGGGTAGCTCAGTTGGTTGAGTGCCCGACTTTGACTCAGGTCTTGATCTCCCAGTTCAGGAGTTGGAGCCCCACATCCGGCTTGCTGCTGTCAGCCTGTCAGCACAGAGCCCACTTCAGATCCTCTGTCCCCCTCTCTCTGTCCCTCTCCTGCTTGCACTCTCCAAAACAAACAAACAAACAAACAAAAAACAAAAAAAAAAAACTTGAAGAGGAGTGCTTGGGTGGCTCTGTCAATTAAGCGTCGGACTCTTGGTTTTGGCTCAGGTCGTGATCTCCCAGTTTGTGAGTTCGAGCACTACATCCGGGTCTGTGCTAATAGTAGGGAGCCCACTTGGGATTCTCTCTCTCTCTCTCTCCCTCTCTCCCTCTCTCCCTCTCTCCCTCTCTCTCTCTCTCAAAATAATTAAATAAATTTTTTAAAATCATGAAGAAAATCCGCCTCAGGGGAACAATCAGAAATAGATTATTAGACTTTGTAACAATTTTAGGATTTCTTGATAGACTGAATAGGGAAGACTTCCTGTAAGTTTGCTGGTGCGATGACATCCTTCTTTCACAACCTCTTCCTCCCACAACTCCTATATTGGTTTTTTGCCTTTTAAAGCTATGGGTAGAGACATACAAAGAGGAGGTATTACTAAGTCTTCTAGACATTTTGATGAATTATCAGAGGCCTTTGCCTGGATGGCTCCAAGTTCTCTGGGCCAAACCTGGCTGATGTTCCTCCCCACTGATGCCATCCAGCAGAAGAGGCAAATAGAATGTCAGCTCCTCAAAAGGCTTGCCTTGATGGGAACAGACTGTCAATGGTGCATTAAATGAAAAATGTTGTAGAAAAGTTTGGGCACCTGTGCCGATACTGTCTTTCATGCATCATACCTCAAGCATGTGCTTGGAGATCAGTAGCCAATGAGACTTGTTTATACTTCTGAGCAGGACTACCAAACCATTAACAAAAATTTAAAGTGAAAACTTTCTAATATGTAAAAGCAGAAGGAGAAGGTATCATGAGAAATATTGCTTCCCTATACAGTTCTGACACTTCACTCACCCACTCAGGATATAGAATATGGTACTTTTTAAATTGTTGATCCAGAATAACTGAGCTATCATTTGCCATCTCAGTATCAAAGCAACAAAAATCACCTACAAATATGGAGGCCAAAAATTACTTATATTTTCTGACTTATCCTTCATTACATTTATTCTGCTTATTGGGAAAAGAAAGACACAGGCATATTCTGCTTCAGTTTCTGGTAAAGCTGGCAAATAAGACTTGCTTATGGATTTCTGAACTAAGAAAATACATACAGTTCTGACAATGCTTCTTGCAATAAAAACAAAATTTTATGTTTAGAATGGTATTTTAACAATGTCCTCACTGAATATGAACAGTATATTTTGCTCAGCTTCCTAGTAGTAAAATACAATTTGAAAATAACCATTGTTGGGGCACCTGGGTGGCTCAGTCGGTTGAGCAGCCAACTCCGGCTCAGGTCATGATCTCGCAGTTTGTGAGTTTGAGCCCAAGTCGGGCTCTGTGCTGACAGCTCAGAGCCTGGAGCCTGCTTCAGATTCTGTGTCTCGCCTTCTCTCTGCCCCTCCCATGCTCATGTTCTGTGTCTCTCTGTTTCTTAAAAATAAACGTTAAAAAATTTAAAAATAACCATTGTTATCAGTTTGCAGATTTCAGTAGTTGTAAGCCATCATGATCAAATTTAAATATATCTTCCTATTTATAATTTTAGTTTGGCTACTATAGTCATAGGTTTTGTTTCCTATATGTAGTAAATACTGTTTTCATATTAGTGGCATTCAGAAGCTTCTTAGCTTACAGAGAATGACATCTTATAGGTCAGGGACATGTAAAAGTTAGTACTATTCTTTCACACTCAAAATAGAAACTGTGATACAGATCTTTCATTTCAATACAGTCATGTAGTTAAGGTCATGTAGTTAAGTGGAAACGGCTGGTAGTTTTGCAATATTATTACAAATCAAAATTCCATAATATTTCCTGTTCCCTTAAGCACTGGTTAATCTCAGCTTGTCTGTGGTTCTAAGTGTTAATATAGCTTGCTTTCCTCATAAAATGATATCTTTGACTTGTGAAGCAAGATCTCTTAGGTTAAATTGTGAGGCCATGGTCATTCTTAGCAGCATCCAATAAAAACAGAATTCACGTGGCAGCATTGTTTTCAAACAACTCGCTACCAAATTATGTTTTACTTAAAAACTTGCTTATAGAGAAGGAATATTATCCTGTATCTGCATTTGGAAAGAAAGTTACATTTTGACATGTACTCTGGCATTTTACTTATAATTTCCCTGGTAATGTTTACTTATTTAAAGATGCAGAAAATCTTTGAAAGCTAGTTTTTGAGGGACTTGTAAACAGAGGTGACACCATTAGCCCCCTTCCAACAGAGTATGGATTTCAGAGTAGATGGATCAGTTTGATGTTAACTCTCCAGTTGCTTTGTGACCACCAGTATGGATATTTAACATATTCATATGTGTGAAAATGTTGCCATCAGGGTGCCTGAGTGGCTCAGTCGGTTAAGTGTCTGGGTTAAGTGTCTGACTCTTGATTTCGGCTCAGGTCATGATCTCATGGTTAGTGAAAGTGTGGAGTCTGCTTGGGATTCTCTCTCTGTGCCCCCCCCCCCCCGCCATGTGTATTCTCTCTCAAAATAAATAAACATTAAAAAAAAAAAGGAAATGTTCCCACCTTAGCCTTATCAGAACAGAATTCTAATTAAGCCAACTACTCAAATATTTTTTTTTAATCTTTATTTATTTTTGAGAGAGAGAGAGAGAGCACGAGTGGGGAAGGAGCAGAGAGACAGAGACAGAATCTGAAGCAGGTTCTAGGCTCTAAGCTGTCAGCATGGAACCCAATGCGAATCTTAAACTCACAAACTGTGAGATCATGACCTGAGCTGAAGTCAGATGCTTAACTGACTGAGCCACCCAGATGCCCCTCAAATACTATTCTTAATAACTCTCCTATTAAACCCTAGGACTATTATGGAGATTTTTAGTTTTCATTCGTTAGTTACTTGTCTCTCTCTGATGAGTTTGAAGTTTTTAACTGTTGAGTTTTTAACTGTTTCATGTGCCTGGAAGAGAAAAGAAAAAATATCAAGGGGTTGTGTTTCCTACTTTTATGTGCTAACTTTTGTGCTGACATAATTAAATTCACTGGTCATACCTCTGGTGATTTGAGATATTTTAAAACTTCATTTGTATACAACTATTATTCTAAGTTTGTGAGGGAAGTGGCATCTACAGTTTTAGCCATTTATGTCCTCGTATCAAAAGAGAATTTAAAATTATATAACTCAGAACATAAGTTTTAATACTAAGAAATACTCATAGTTCCTTTATTTATATGGTTGAATGACCTTTTTGAGATTTTCTAAATACAGTAAAACCTTGGTTTGTGTGCATAACTTGTTCCAGAAACATGCTTGTAATCTAAAGCACTTGTATATCAGAGCGAATTTCCCCATAAGAAATAATGGAAACTCAGATGATTAATTCCAAAAATTAATTCCAACCCAAAAATATTCATATAAAATGATTACAATACTGTAATATAATACAAATAATAAAGAAAAAATATAAACAAAAATAAATTAACCTGAATTACCTTTGAAAACTACCTTTATATGAGGTCATAAAGGTGGGGTCATAATCCCATAGGAGTATTGGCCTTAGAAGAAGAGAGAAAGAGCTCTTTCTATACATGCATGCCCCAAGGAAAGGCCACATGAGGACACATGTGAGAAAACAGAAAGAGAGCTCCCTCAGAAACTGAACTTGCCAGCACCTTGATCTTGGACTTTCTAGCCTCCACAAACTGTGAGAAATAAATTCCTCTTGTTTAAGACACACAGTTTATGGCATTTTGTTGTGGCAGCCCAAACTGACTAATATACCAAGTAATGCTGATGCTGGTGGTCCTTAGACCACATTTTGAGTACTACTAGCATAAGCCACATCCCTCAGGAATTCTGTTTCAATTTGTCTGAGGGTAGTGCAGGACATTATTATTTTTTAATGTTTCCTGGGTGATTCTGATATATAAACAGGACTGAGAACCACTGATCAAGGCCAATTGCTTTAACTTACAGCTAAGGACACCGAGACTCAAAGAGGTTAAGCGGTTTGCCCTAGTTATCATGTATGCTATTGCTGAATTTTCCAGATTTATAGGAGGAGAAAAAATTTCTTCTGGGGTCACATGCTGGATTGTGAAAGATTTAGTCCTAGAACTCAACACTCTCCATTTCCAGCATTGACCCATTCATTTCCCCCCAAACAACTTTAATTTGTTTAATTCAGGCAGATTCACTTTAAGTGGCTTTTTCATTGTAGTACAATCCAAGAATGTTGTATTCTGTGTTCTGTGTTCCATAATAGTTGCTATTTGTTGACACATGCTTAATGACTGATCATAAAATGTGTGTGTGTGCATTATGTATACACATATGTGTATAGATGTACATACATGTGGCTGATCTTCACACTGTAGTGGTAATCTGCCCACTATGAATAGAAACATTGCCATCTAGCATTATCCTTCTTATATAATAGCAGGAAATGTAGACAATTGATTCATGCAATAAAAACATGAAAGTTTGTTAAAACTTTTGAATGCCTTAAAAATTCCAGGTATAGTGAGGTAATGAGGATAAATGACTCAAACTTTATTGAGGTAAAACTTTACTGAGGTTAAACTTTATTGAGGATCTCACCTCAAGGTCAGGAACTTGGTTAGATAGCAATTGTTAAGTAGGTGGTGATGAGCATATTTCACCCACATGTCAGTGGGAAATGTAACATACAGCATCTAGTTTAACAATGCTTAAACAAAGGGTGCCATCCACTTATATTTATATTTGAGTAGACATTTGATTTTCTCCAAAAATAAAGCTTATTTTTCCTTGTGCATCCACATTTTGTTAATAGAAAGAATGCAAATTCAAAATTTTAAATAAATTGCCACAGCTCATGTAGAATACAAGAACCTCAAAAGGAGAAGTTAGTTACATTTTCTTGGCCAATGATGCAGCATAGAGAAGTGGGAAAAAGAACACGTAGCCAGGAACCAGGAGGCCTGACTTCTTTTCCCATCTCTACCAGTAATTAGCAGGAACTGGCAATCACCACCTATGCTAACCTCAGTTTCTTTAGAAAATGAAAGCGTTGACATATGATTATTCCAAGTGTTCTTCTTTCTTGCATAGATGATTAGTGCTTCTAAGAAATGCTGGTTCTCTGTTAGACTTTAGTTGGGTTTTTAAATTTTGCTGTTTTAGCATTTTTTAAAAACACCAGTATTTTTCCATTTGGCCACGAAGAGCAAAAATGGCCACTCCAAAATCGCGTTATTTATAAAAATGATAAAAACTAGAACTAGAGGAAACAATCTGTTCTTTGGAGTTAGGTTAGAAAAAAGGTATAGAAAATGTCATTGGATTACATATTTAGGTTTAACATCAGCAAACTGGCAATTATTCCTATTACCCAAAAGATCATCTGAAAGATACTATAAATGAAAAACAGCCAAGATTTTCTTTGCTTAATACAGTTAATCTCATTGGCAGAAGACAAAGTCCTGAATAGCCTAGCTGTTAAATGTTTCATTGTATTTTATTATTTTTTAGTACTTGGGCAGCAGAAACTTGAAACAATCTGAAAACAACTAAACTAGTTCAGCCAATACTGAAATCAAGTATTACTTCCCCAAGCTGCATTTCCAACAATAGTACTTAGAAATAAATATATTCGTGAACTGGTTATAAATAAAAAGCAATCTTCACAATATTGTATATAATTATTAAACCAGTGCAAACGTGGTGAATTAACATCTAAATCTAATGCTTCCTTTGGTTCAAGTGCCCATTTAGTAACTTCTGCAGAACGGTGGTTCCCAAACTTTCTGTATATTGGAATCACAGGGCTTTAAATGCCCCAGTCAGTATGCTTTGATTAGTCCAGGCTACAACCTGGGCATCAGAAGTTCTCAAAGCTCCCCAGATTGTTGTAAATGCTATGGAGCATCGGTTCTAACTTTGGCTGCACACTGGAACCATCTGGTGTCTTTAACAGCATATGGGATGCTGGGGCTTCATCCTAGAAAGAATTAAATCAGAATTTCTGAGAGTGAGCCTGAGCATTGTTGTGTTTTAGGTACTCCCCCAGGTGATGCTAATATGGGGTTAGAAATACTATTATGGAACATTGCCAAAGCAATTCCTTATCCTCCTGAATATGTTAGTGTAAAATCCCATAAGACTTGGCTTCCAAACTAATGTAAATCTGGCATAATGTCAACAACTTAGAGTAGACTGTGAGTGGGGTGCATGAAGGGAGAAGTTGGGTTATTTCTTGAAATAACACAGTGTAATAGTACTTGGACATTGGGCAATCAGATTCCTGGGCTATGAACCTGACCTCAGAACCCTCTTAAGGCAATTCTTCCTTAATTGCACTTTTCTAGAAGAAGCCAGAGTTTGGTAAAAAGAAGATTAAATACTGTCCAAGCTCCTGCTATAAGGAATCACCAAATTAAATCAAGCCTCAATAAACATCCATTTTCTAAGCTTTCTAAACTCTAAACATTCTTTGTAGTTCTCAAAAGCCATGCTTAAGAAAAATATTAAATACTTAAACTACTTTTGGTTCTTTTCATGACTCAAAAAAATAAACTCAATTTCAGTCATTCATGTGGCAAGTATCAATAATCATTTGTTTAATTTCAGAGAATAGTGCTGTAACTTAGTAGGTGTATGGGACACTGTGGGTGGTTTAAAACAAATCAGTCAGTGATATAAAAATCATCTATTTCAAAAGTCGGTTGAGAATGGAGAAAAACTTTCACCTGAGGACATTCAAACCGTAAGTGGGGTTTTAGATATAAGGTTAGTACAGGTCAAATGATTTAGTGGAAAGAGCCTGTATTTGACACCAGAAAACTTAATCCTATGTGGTCTGAGCCATTTATAGCTTGGGAAATTCACTTCCACTTTCTGAGCCTGTTTCCACTTAAATGGGCATAGTAATGCTGACATCAATGCCTGTGAGGATAAAATGAGATACATATGGAAGTGGCTGGCATACTTGATCTATTAGAAGATTGTGAAGCCAGGAGATATGTACCTGTAGAAGAATTATATATAAAAGCCTTCAATTGTGACTGAGGATGGAGAAGGTGCCACTCAGTTATGATTAATAACATAGGTAAATGTTTTGTTTTACTGATGGAAACTAAGTTCAGGAAGCTTGAGTCATCTAGAGGTGAAGCAGTAGCAAGAGAACAGTCTAGGTAATGGAGAGGGGGCAGGTCGGCACTGGACAAGTCAGGGAGACTGCGGGCCTGAGTATGGGGGGTTGGAGAAAACATCTGGTGGGTGTCTTGGCCAGGACTGAATGCTCAGAAATGGGAAACTGAAGACTATTACTAAGTACACCTCAAGTGCAGTCAGGCTGGAGCAAACCAAAATGATCATACCTTTTCAGTGACTCAAGGATGAATCTTTTAGGTGTAGGATAAGGCGGTTTTACAAATAGATTAATTTGGCCTCAGGGAGGAAAAAAAGAAGCATTTCAAGGACTGAGGCAATTGTACAGTCACGGACCAGCTGGCTGGTTAGTAAAACCTAAAGGGCAAATTTCAGTTTAATGAATTAAACAAGAGAACATAAACCATGTACTTTTAACAGCCCCATAAAATTGGGGTCCATTAGGCTAGAGCCAAAAATAAACTAAGGAGAAAAATATATATAGTTTATTTTGTTTATATATATTTTTTGTTTTGTTCAGACAAAAAGAACATAGAAGGAATGCACCTACTCGAGATAGATGACAAACAGAACTCATTCCTTTTTTCTTCTTTATCATGAAAAAAATAATCCTCTAACCGAAAGAGTGAAATGAACATTGTAAGAGTTTGAAAACTTAGGTGAAGAATCTGTGAGGAAATAACCTAGTTCTATAAAGCTTAACTTCTCGTCTCCAAAAATTGCATCTCAGCCAAGAGTTTGTAAATAATCACTTTCATCTCAAATCAGCACAGAGAGAGATGAACAGTAAAGGACCAGAGATGGAGAAGTAGAGTTCCAATTTTCAAAAAAGAAGCCGCGAGATTCCTGAAGCCAAGACAAGGGGCTTTTTACAGATCTTGAACAAAATTAACAAACCAATTCTTAAATGGTATCTGGGCACTTAGAAAAGGAAGAAATCCAGAAGTTAACAAGAATTCACTAAGTAGTTGTTTCCTTTTTTTGACAATATTGCTACACCAGTAGAGCAAGGACATCTAATAGACAAAACACATCTGTTGTTTAAGCTGTATCTGGGTGGTAGAAATTGCTTTTTCCTAATCTGTTGGCCTGGGTAAGGGTGGGTAACTTTTACTAATTTCCACAAAGACACCACGCACACATGCACATTAGCTGCTGCTCTGGGACGACAAAAGAAAATATAATTAAGTAACACATGGATTCTCCATTGATGAGAATATTCATCAACAGCGTGCTGATTCAGTGTCAGTTGGCAGTGGAAAGTGCCTGGGAATGAGGACTTGAATGATGACACGGCACACAGACCGAATTTGCAGAAGACAAAATTGGAAGGTAGAATTACTCAATTACATCAGTGATATTCAACATGTCAACAAGCTAGAAGAAGAGGCCTAACTTAGCACAATCGAACTTAATGGAATCAATCACATGTTAAGTGATGAACACCAGCAATAATGAGTATAGGTCAGGAAGGTGTGTTTCTGGGCAGTTGTGAAAAAGACGACTGCTTCAGAATTTTAGTGGATTGTAATATAGGAGTCATCAGGGTAATACTGCTGCCATAAGAGCCCACAGGATTTACTTGAGGAAATACCGTAATTAGAACAAAGCCATTAACCATTTTTTTACTCTGTGTTATTTGGGATGAAACCTTGAATTTATTGTTGGGGTCACATTTTGAGAGGGACGATGACAAAAGAAACTGCCTTCCAAGAGCTTTTCAGAAAGGATGAGGAAGAGCTGATGGAGTTGGTAGGTACCCAGGCACACTGAAGCACTCTTCTGTGGAACTGATGTGCCAGATGCTTCCTGGAAAACACCAGAATGGCAGATCTTCGAGGCCTGTTGTATGGGGTGGGGGGTGGGGGGCAGGCTTTGCAAGAGTAGATGTAATCCAGAAACAGGTTCCAATCAATTGAAGGCAAAACTGGGGGTGAAGAGGGGAGCAAATGACAACGGGTACTGACACTTTTGAAGAGTTCCAAATCCTGGTTGCACATTATGATTACCTGGGAAGAGATTTTAAATGCTTATGCTTAGATACTACCCCTAGAGATTCTGATTTATTGGTTTGGTATGGAGCCCTCATTAAAAAAGTATTTTTATCAAAGCCCCTCTGCTAATTTAATGATCTAGGTTGGAAACACACTGAACTAGATGACTACTCTGTTGAGAAATTAAATAAATCAAACCAGATGCTTTTTCTAAAGTGTCTCCCAAGTGTGAGAAGATCAGTGGAAATTAACTTCTGGATTACCTTTTACAGCTAGGCACTTTCACAATTAATCCTAATAATTGAATTAATACATTTAAATCCCTTAGCACAGCGTCTGGCATGTCGTAACTCTCAAATATTATCTATTTTTATTGTATCCTCGGTATAACGGTTCAATGGAGGGATTGTATCTCTACATTACAGATGAGGAAACTGAAGCTCTGCAGTCAGTTTTCTAAGGCCTCTGGTAGGAAACTGCAAGATAAGCATTTAAACCAGATTACAGCCAGATCTAAATTAGAAAGTCCTTTCTCCTCAGCCCCACAGGTCACTTTTAAACCTTTTGGAAGTTTATGCAAAACAGTGGTTTACCTGTGTGAACATTTAAAAATTTAATAAAACCACTTCCTCTTGACCTGTTGGTAAGTAATCTCTCTTCATATGCATTTTCTGAAAAAGAGAAGCATAAGAGGAGACATCCACTTTTTTTCCCTAATGTGGCCTGGTGGAAACTTCTCTGAAGGTCTTGAGAACCTGCGAGGGGACAAGGGAAATGGAGGTGGCCCTTTAGAGCTCAAACAAAGCACTTGGAAGTGAACGAAGAAAAGACACTGCTCTCAGGTAAAACATCTCCAATTCTAATGAATGGGTAAACATTTGTCACTTTTGTACAGCCTGGCTCTGGTAGGTTTGATTACACGCTAATACGGAGGGAAGCAAGTTAGGCCTTAGGTCATTTAGAACACCTCCCTGGAGCCAGGTTAGACCAGGCTGCGCTCAGTGGCTGCTTAAGAAAAGAGTGGAAACTTCTCCAAGGGGGATTGTGACGACGACGACTATTACTACTACTAAGGTTATAAATCCTCCACCTGAAAAAGTGTTGGATGAGAGATCTCTGTCCTCTCCTTCCTACTCCCTCCCTCTCCCCGCCACGCGGGCCTGGGCGATAAGGTAAAAACTGCATACAACTGCTCTGTCCCTGACCCCTTTACCTTTGATGATTAAAATCCGTTCAGTTTGCGGGCTTCAGTGCTTTCGGCTTTAGTGATCTTAAGATCGTTAGTGCAGTTAAAGGGGAGAACTGCGTCTAAGTAGGTGATTTCCTCCCTTACTCTCTGAGAGTAAAACCAAATGCTGGAGGAAAGGAGGAGTAGCTGTTGTGGAGAAGGGGAGGGGAGTGGGCAACAGCCCGGGTAACAAGGTTCTCAGCGTTTTCCTCGATTTCCTTCCCCGGGCTGGACGGAAGCATCAGCTCCTCCCCTCTGGGCCTCCAAAAGTATCTTTCTGTTCCGGGCGATTCCAGAGTCGAACCCGAAACGTGTGGGTCACTTAGAAACGAGAGCAAGTTGGAGCCAAAGAGGCCCGGCAAGGCAGGGGTGCCTGGAGTTGGGGCCCCAGTGGAGGGGAAGGCCGAACTCAGCGCCGAGCCGCGAGTCCCAGGAGAGGAGGAGCGGAGAAGAAGGAGGGCGGGCCGGAGGTCGGGGTCCGGCGGGGAAGGGGGTCCCCGTTTCCCCCTCCCCATCTCGCCTCCCCGGGTTCTGGTGACGTTGCGGTTTCCTCCCTCTAGCAGAGCCTCAGCGCCCGCCGCGTCCCGCCCTCCTCCTCCTCCTGCGCCCACACCCCTCACCCACCCGCTCGCTCGGCTCGCAGTAGCGCCGCCCGAGGCTGAAGCGGCGCATCCCGTGGCGCGGCGCCCACCGGCACCCGAGGCGCGGCGGGCGCGCTGAGGGCTCGGCTCAGAGGGCGCCGGGGGGCCCGGGCGCCGTGGAGTGAGGGGGCCGCGGAGCCGGGGCCGAGGCTGGGGAGGCGACGCCCGGGAGGACGAAGCCGCGGCGGGGAGCGGTAAGCGGAGGGGCGGCGGCGGTCGCCGTTCTGGGCCCCGCGCGGCTCATCTTTCTTCCGGGGTCTCGGGCGGGTCGTAGGGTGCCGGCGGGAGGCGGAAAGCCACGTCCCCTGCCCCGCGCGGAGCGGCGCGGGCTGCGCGCCCGGGCCCTGCGCGGCTGGGCTGCTGGAGGGCGCGCGAGGCGTGGAGCCGGCGCCGTGGGCTTCCCGCGTCCGGGCAGCTCCTAGCCCCTTCCCAGCCCTTGAGCGCCCAGCGCAGAGTCGGCGCACGGTGAGGACCCCGAGATCGCTTTCGGTGCCTTGGCGCCGCGATTTCCCGGCCAGCCCACGGGGCTCCAGCTTCTTCGGCCAGCTGGGTGGCACAGCCTCGCGCCCTGCTTTCCCTGCGTGCCCTGCTAGTTGGGGAGGGGTTGGTGATTGTCGTGTGTGCGGACCCCGGCGCGGGTAGCCTCTCTGTGCGGCTGCGGAAGCCCGGGGAGCCTGTCCCGAGCGCCCCCCCCCCTCCCGCTCCCAGATGCTGGATTCCAGCGCCGCTTGGATCCCCCGAACCGGGAGAAATTGTGGGTAAACCTCACTCGCAGGCAGCTCCTGGTGGTGGTGGTGGTGGTGGGACGCCTGACTCACAGGCTGGGAAGCTCTGTAAGCAATGCCACATGGGCTCGAGATCTGTCGCGGCTGGAATCCGAGCTAAGTTTGTGACCCGAGAACTTTCTCGTTTTCATCGCTCATTTGAGGCAGCAGCCTCCGCTTAGGCTGGCTGGCTGGCATTAAAGGTTGAAACCAAATCCACTGCTTAAAAGCAGGAGATGAGCCTAGTTTACCTGGAATTCCTTAGGTCAGGAAGTGACACTTTTAATTTCTAGGGATCTTCGTGTAATGAAGTTCTTAAATTTGTTGTTGTTGTTAGTCATGGCTTAGTTAATGATACATTAAATTTGAGAATGGACGTTCTCACTTAGAATTTTGACAGAATTTAATTTTTCGGGAGTCCCCTTCAGTTTTTTTTTGGTTTTTTTTTTTTTTTTTTAATGTCTTAGTAAGTGATAACCTCTGAAATGCTATATGTGCAGTATTTGGTAGAATGTTCAGACAGTACTCCCAAAATGGGATCACAAAAATGTAATGCTCATGAAAGAATGAAATACAGGATTATCTGACCATTTGTCTGTCATGTGTTAACTTTTTTCTTTCAAGTTCACCATACAGGCACAAGTCCTTTTATGAAGTGTGTATGTGTTTTAGTAAAAATGGAGAAAAGATGAAATTTAATGCCTCCAGCATCTAGTGACCCCTTTGTGTGAGTACAGCAAAAAGTGCAAGACACTGCTGGTAATTGAGGGGATATACAGAGATGTATAAGAAACTGCCCTAATTCTCCTGAAGCTTCCAACGTGGAAAGGGAGAAAACATAAATAAAAAGCACCTGAGAGTTTGAGCTTGGGAAGTGTCATTGTCCATTGATGGGCATATCATGTCAGTATCAGTTTCATCAGTTTTTGGTTAATTAAATAAAAACAGTGGCCTGCAAAGTACATTTTTACATTCAGATTAATAAGTATTGATAGTACAGTCACCAAATAAAAGGGAGTTCTCCAAAAAAAAAAAAAAAATTTTTGGACAAAAAGGGAAATTTGCAACAAACACAGTATAGGCCTTTGCCACCCTGAGGATTATTAGGATTTTGCTGGTTCTGCTGGGTGAAAGCTGTTTAATGTTCCTCCCTCTGAGGTTAGGGGCCTAGTGTGGGAAGACACCTGGTGAGAAGTCAGCTGGGTTGACCACATGAGGTCAGGACCATTATAGTGACTAACATTTACGTGAGCAACTACTTTAGTATTTATAAAATTAGTCCACAGATTAGCAAATACAGGTTTTCAATGAGATTTGTGGTCTGGCTACTCAGTATCTTGCAGTGCTGCCTGGAGGGGACATGGTGGTCATCCATGAAGTTCTTAACTTTACAGATGTCCTTCCTCCTCCAGTACTTGTTTTTGTTTGTTTGTCTGTTATTTATTTTAATTAGAGGATGAGAGAGAGAGAGAGTGTGTGTGTGCTTGCCCTTGAGTGAAGGAGAGGAAGAATCCCAAGCAGGCACCACATTCAGCACTGAGCCTGATGTGGGTCTTGATCCCATGACCCTGGGATCATGACCTGAGCCAAAATCAAGAGTGGGACACTTAGCTAACTGAGCCACCAAGGCACCCTCCCCTGCTGTGCTTCTTTTTAAAGATTATTTAATTTCTGAAAAAGTGTTTTGTATCATAGGTGAAAATGCATTCTGCAATTACATAATAAAATATTTATATATATCTTAATGTACTCTTTAGTGGATTATTTTGGTATTTATTTGTACTGCTTTGGATCACACTATGTTGTGTGAATGATATTACATTATTCCCATTCAATACTACAATTACAGCAATGATTGGAAAGGAATAAAGGATAAAATATTTAAATTTGCATTTCAGTATATCAGTAACCAATGTTTTCAAAGGGGGTAAAGAACTAGTAAAAGACTAGCATTTCATCATTGCAGCATATATGAAGTATTACTTAACCATTAGCATGTTTGAGTCTAAAATATAATTGGTATTCTTACTCTTTTTCACCCCTTCCTCCCCAGTGAAACAGAGAAATACTGTTATTGTCCTGGGATGTGTTTGTGGCAGGTCTTTGAGGAGGTGAAGAACATCATCATGGTGGATATTGGTATTTCATTTACTGAAAGGGGCTGGACCTTTACTATTCTGAAGGATTGGGTAGGGCACGTGATGAGGTTCGACAGTCATCAGCCTTCTGAAGGAGTGTGTGCAAACAGAGGACAGAACAGTTCTTGTTACTGAGCCTTAGGGTTTTCTCATCTTGGAATTACATTATCTTCCCCTAACTGGGGGTCACCAAATTACCAGCAGATGTTTGGATGACACAATAAAATTCTCTAAACCTAGAATCAGTGCCCAACATAGCAATTAGGCAAGTGTATAAGCCCAGAGTACCATAAAGAGAAATTATTTCCCCATGCAATTCATTTGGTGAGTTAGTAGTGGCAGAATAGGAAATAGAGATTAAAAATCCCAGATTCCTGAGGCACTGATCCATGCGTCCATTTGGTGACAGCAATAATTGGAAATGGATGAATTTCAAAAAGTCTTGCCAACTCTAATGCCCAATTCTAAGAGGAAATTCCCTTTTAAAAATTAAACTCTGCATTAAGTGGATAATATCTTTAATTGAAGTAATTGTTCTTTGAAGAAAATCTGTTACCGAATAAACTCAGTCCCATATTCTGGCCCATCTGAACTTACTGTTTAAGAACTTCTAGTCTCGTATAAAAGATTGGTTTGGTTAGCTCGCAGTGGAGAAGTGTTACAGAAAAGATTCAAACTAGTGGAATGTATTAGGTCAAGAGGGGCCATTAGGATTAATAAATTCTTGCTTACAAATTCATATGTGTGTAGACAATTGAAGGAACGGAAAAGTCCCTGATAGATCATATGGCTATACTAATACTTGCATTTAAAAATCGCTTAGGGGGCGCCTGGGTGGCTCAGTCGGTTAAGGGTCCGACTTCGGCTCAGGTCATGATCTCACGGTCTGTGAGTTCGAGCCCCGCGTCCGGCTCTGTGCTGACGGCTCAGAGCCTGGAGCCTGTTTCAGATTCTGTGTCTCCCTCTCTCTCTGCCCCTCCCCTGCTCACGTTCTGTCTCTCTCTGTCTCAAAAATAAATAAAACATTAAAAAAAATTTTTTTTAATCGCTTAGTACTTTAAAATTTTTTTCAAATCTTATATTTTCATATTTTAGCATAGTGGAAATGGAGAGTGATATAGAGCAGGTGTCTTATCCTCATTTTAGGGGTGTGGAAATGAAAGTACTGTGAGGGTAAGAGACTTGTCAATCATTTTACAAGTAATTAGTGGTCTACCTTAAATATGAGAGGAAACTGTTACACATTTAATTCTACTTTGCTCCTTTATGACTCCAAGTGCATGTTATTAAAGACTCTTACATTTCATTTTCCTACAGATCTAGTTTATTATCTCCTTTACTACTCACTACTGTCCAGGGACTGTCAGCTCCTGTCAAATGCTTATGTGCTTTCCAGACTTCTGTACACTGGTTTTTACAGACCCCCTTCCTACAGCTCCCTCCACTTCCACTCTGGGCTTTGTAAGGATTCCATTGTGGGAATGGAATTCTCTTCTAATTCTCGAATTCCTGCAGAGCCCTAGGCTCACCGCTCAGTCCTCATTAGCTGACTTCAGGTCTTTGGGTGCTTTACCCATGGCGTGGCTTGCTCCTGCCTCTCAAGGCAAGCTCCAGCCTGTTGAGGGTGTGGAATCCAGATCCTCCTTCAGACGCCCAGAAGAGTATAAACCTGCAGGAGGCAGAGTGTTCGCAGAGCCTGGTGGAGATCACAAAGGAGAAAAGGGAATGATTTTAATTTGGCAAGAGAAGAAAAGAGAGTTGAAGCCATCTGTTTATTTCTTGAATAAAATAGTTTGTTCAGTTCTTAATTCAGAATAACACTGTGAGTTTTAATGTGTGTTAAGATTACCGCTGGATTTCCTTCTAGTTGTTTCAGCTCCTTTGAGAGATTCTGTAAGCATGAACTTGGTGTCATCAAATGTTAGTAAACAATTCCTGAAAGAACAGATTTGCCTCTTCAGTAATAGGTAGAACTATAAACATACTGATAATAAGTGTAGTTTGTTTGACATTTTATATTTGGGAATGGTTATAACCATCAGGTAAGTATGGTCCTGTTTTTAAAAAATAGAAGGCATATATACAGTTAATTAACATATATATGACGTATCCACTGTAGGTTATTTGTGTCCATCTGCTTCGTACTAGACAGGGTCAGAGAGAGTTTGCAACTGAACATATATGTCTGCATGCCAAAAAAAATTTTTTTTTAAGTTTATTATTTCTTTTGAAACAAAGAGAGAGAGAACCAGTAGGGGAGGGGCAGAGAGCGACGGAGGGGACAGAGGATCTGAAGCAGGCTCCGTGCTGACAGCAGAGAGCCTGATGTGGAACTCAAACCCATGAACTGTGGGATCATGACCTGAGCAGACATCAGACTGAGCCACCCAGGTGCCCCCCAACCCCACCAAATTTTTTTCATATTATTTAAGGAATTAATAGTGCCTCTCTTTCCCCCAGTTAATGTGAAAAAAGTAGCAAGATAAACCTAGTAGGTTTCCCTGTGTGTGTTTAAAGTGGTGCACATTGCTCTTTAATAGAAATTGAATAGGTCCGCAATCAGTTAAATCGCTGTCATTGAAATCTTTCTATTTGAAATATTCATTGCATACGCAGATGGCTTAGCGTTGTAAATTTGTATTTGTTGATTAAATCAATGCTTCTGCATTTTTCTCATGTGTAACAAACTTAGCTACTAAGCAAAAGGCACTTAATGCATGCAGATGTTATACCACAACAAAGTTGAATCAGCATTTCATAACTCTTAAAAGGAATTTGTAAAGGAAATGGGCTTACCAAGCTTGTGGGTCTATAATATTTTTATTGATGAAGTACACAGGCCATATACTGGCTTTACTGTTGGGAGTCTAATGGCTATTGCAAGAAAAATGGGGGTATTTGTTAGCAATTCATGAAGTGGGAGGTAAAAACATTAGGTTGGTTATATAAATTTTAGTGTAAAACATAGTAATCTCCAGATTATGTTGTGAATCTAGCAGGAATTACTCATTTACAAAAGTAAAAGACTACAGATTGACAATTTGATTTAGGATACTCCCTGAGGCGCCTGGCTGGCTCAGTCGGTAGAGAGTGTGACTTTTGATCTGAGGGCTATGAGTTCAAGCCCCACGTTGGATGTGGAGCTTCCTTAAATTAAATTTTAAAAAATTAGGATACTCCCTTAGATTGAAGTATGGAAAGGGTTATTGCATTGCTAAAGTTAGCTTGCATCCAGAAAGTTGCGTCAGTGACAAGAAACTCAAGAATTGCATGATAAAAATCACCAAGTACTTTAAAGGTGTCCCATGCCAAGGTACACTCAACACCCTGACACACCAGGTAGAGCAGTAGTGAAGACAGCCTGGCTGCGGGACAATACTGCTTACCTTCTTCACAGTTCTGACTGTAATTCTTTCTTCTTGAACAGCACTTTTATTGTTAGAGTCTACTGAGAATAGACTGTAAGTAATGGATTTCTAGAATTCCACAAATTCTGGTGAAGAACTTTTCTTGGGGCCTTTGCTGTTTAATGATATCATTCCAGGAGGTACAAAAGGGGCCAGACTCACCAACCATGCAGCCTGGGGGCCAGCTGCATTTTGGAATCACCTGCAGTGTTTACACTTCTCCCTGGGGGGGAATGGGCCTGGCCGGAAGGAAAAAGTAGCCTGAAAGGGAATGTTGAACAGCTGTTTTCCATCTTCCCTGAAGAAAAAATAGAGGAAATAGACTTACAGCAAGCATCAAGAGGGATTTATGCTAAATACAGGGAAGTTTTTCTGAATGTTTTAATCTTTAGAATGGCTTTCTGAAGGAGGCCTTTGAGTTTTTCTGTGTTTAGAAAGATTTAAGTGAGGCTGTCCTGGAGGGATATTAGCTTTTGTCTTCTCAGGTTCTAAATTTATGAGTTTGGCTCATCTGGATATGAAAATCATAGGAATTAAAAAGGATTTAAGTATAGGAATATAGAAGAAATGGTCAGTTTTTGTGTTTGAAACACAAGTTGCCTTCATAGTTTCTACTTAGCATTTTTGTTTATTAGAACAAAGTATTTGCTCACTGGCTAAATGTTGATCATGTGTAAGAGTCCCGCAGCCTTTATTCAGGTACACATTATAATATCTGAAAATTCCTCTTCTCTCTGCTTAATCTGTTCTCCCCCAAACAGGTCAGTTTTCCCCACACTTCTTTTTTAATCTAGAAAACCTTAAAAGATTTTGGCATCAGATTCTAGTATTCCATTTGGGCTTTTCAGTAATATCTTTTCTGTTTTTCTGCTCCATTTTTTATAGTATAACTAGACTGTCAGTAGTGGCCACAGGAACATATGGGGCATTCATCAGTTATTTGGTCAAAATACAGAGGTTGCCTATGTCAGAAAGAGTCTGGAAACTTTTCTCATTTACCAGACTTCTTATTACAGTATTTATGGTTAAAAATAATAATGGTATTTATAAAAACAGAATGTGAACTTCGTTTTTCTTTAGGAAGATAGAATCTCCAAGAGAATTGATTCTGTGGTGTCAGTCCGGTGGTTCTGTTTTTTCTCAATATTAAAATTAGTCCTTAAGATGTAATTATCTTAAAAGCAGGTTCATTTGGATGCGACACGAGGTGTTGGAAAAAGCACTCTCAGCCATTATTGGGTCACTGGGCAAGAAGTGAAGCCCAGCAAAGTCAGTGTCTTAGGCAATTGGAATTAAGTGTTTCAACTTACTTTTACAGCCCATGGTTTTAAAGCAGTTTTGAAATGTTTTCACCATGACCCTTTTCAAAGACAACTCTGATTCTTGGAAGCACTGAAAAACCTGCAGAGTTATCTTAGGTACAAGTGTCTTTTTGCTGGCCCCTTTGGTGGTAAGGTTAATTTCTTCTCTCCCTCCTTTATCTTTACTTTTGAGTCTTCCACAAGTTAGAGCCTATTGATTCTACTGAGAAACCCAGTAGAAGTAGAGAGCAAAATAAGAATCAATCTGTTGCTTTTATGCAATACTCCCAATTTGTCCTTTCTTAAACATTAGTGTGAAATTTAGGGGTGCCTGGGTGGCTTAGTCAGTTAAGTGTCCTACTTCACCTCAGGTCATGATCTCACGGTTGAGTTTGAGCCCCGTGTTTGGTTCTGTGCTGACAGCTCAGAGCCTGGAGCCTGCTTCAGAATCTGTGTCTCCCCTCTCTCTCTGCCCCTCCCCCGCTGGCACTCTGTCTATCTGTCTGTCTCTCTCTCAAAAATAAATAAACATTAAAAAATGTTTTTAAACACTGGTGTGAAATTTTAAGCACCTCTGTTTCCTCTGAGAAAATCAGCATTGTTCAGATTGGATTCATCACATGTTAATAACCATGTGCTATGTTTGAGTTCTAGGATTTTCACCGTTAACATTTTTAGACTTACTGTGACTTGTATAGAATTATTCCATATAAGATTCAAATTAACTAATAGTATTTTGAGTATCTGCTGTAGGAACGTGGGAACTTTACAAATTCAATTTCACTTCTACTTGTTGGATTTCATCTTCCAAGTTTTAGGTTAAGTTGGTCCACTCAATATCTCTTTCTTGGGGAAGCAATGTGTATAGTATTTATACTACTAAATTGCCATAAAATGATAAATCCTGTGCCTAAAGAAGCTGAATTGAGCTGGCAGCATCAGGGTGGTTATATAACAGATCCTTCTTTGTGTGCCTACACCTTTTTTTTTCTTGTTGGTGAAGCCACTGAAGTTTGGTTCAGTGATTGCAAGTTTTAGAAGAGATAAGTCTGTGTTACTTGGGAATGAATGCTTTGATATATAACTTCTTCCAGTGTACTTTTGAACCTGGAGAGTTAGATGAAAGAACATTATACTTTAGCGATAGAAATACTGAAAGGGTTTAGTCATTCAGCAAGTATTTGCCAGGTACTTCTGTGTTTGAAGGGACGTCTGTGTGGAGGCAAAGAGGGGAAACATACAAAATAAATATGACATGGGTTTCCAGCCTTGGGGAGCTATAAAATCTGGTTGGAGAAGGATAATCAAGTATGAAACTTTATGAGAACAACTAAGTGCTGAAAGGGCCGAATGCATGCAGTAGAATTGCAGGAAGGAGAGAGCTGTAGGATTACATGGGCAGAGAATACCCATCTAGGAGCGGAGAATGAATTGGGCCTCAGGGGACTTTATGCCAAAAAGGGGAAGGGAGAAAGCATCACAAACAGGGCAGCTGAACCAAAGCACTGGAAGAGGAGTCAGCAGAGAAAGGGAGTGGCTGAGAAAGGAGAAGGTTGGGGAGAACATGGGAGAAGCGTGGGAATTCACTTCCCCTGTAACATTCTGTTTCCTTTCTTCATTCTGCATCTACTCTTTCATTGTTTTCCACAAGTACTTCTTGAAGGTCGTATTGCATGTAGTCAGTGGTACATGACACTATAGGAAAAGACCAATTAGTACTAAATGCATACATTAGTAAACACATATAAAGCTATAGACATTTTTATTGACACCTTTTTAGGTCCAATTCAGGTACCCCCTTCTCAGTACATCCTTCTTTCTCCACCCTAGCCAGATGTGTTAACTTCTCTAAATCTCAGTAGTACTTTATCATTCTCTTGCATACATCCTCCTTTTTATTTTAGTGGTATGTGTAAAAATTTTATTTCTTTTGCCATCTTCTAAGATGGTGTAAGCATCTTCTTGGCTGGCATTATTTCTGATTTCTCAAAGAATATTGAACAATGCAGGTATGAGGCCACAGGGGAGACCACTTATGGATGGAGTTGCCAGGGAAGGCTTCATCAAGATCCTTGTGTTCTTTGAAAAAGAAAAGAGGTCGGGTGTGGAGCAGCACAGAGGGGGAGCCCCATGAAAGAGAGCGATAGTGGGAATAAAGAACAAAATGTGAGTTGTACTCAAGGAAGAGCAGGTAAGTGTGAAGAGAGAATTTGTATAGGGAAGAAATGAGTGATAAAATGAAGGTAGGTAAGTGTTAGGTTATGGAAGCTCTTGCATGAGAAATTTGTTTGTTTTGTTGTTGGAATAGAGGCTCTTGAATAGGAAGGTGGTATAATGGTGATTCTTTAATTTGTAAGGAATTTTGTAGTTTACAAAGATACTTGTTTTGTAGGTAGTATGGTCAGACTGTGGGTTTCTCTCTCAGCTCCTTTGGTTTCTATGTGACCTTGGGTAACATACTCAACCACCTATGCCTCAGTTTCCTCATCTGTAAAAAGAGGATGATATTAGTATCTACATTATGGGCTGTGGTGAGATTAAATGAGTTAATCCATGTGAAATACTTAACATGGTTCCTGGCATTTGGTAAGCGCTATATATATTTATTGTTTATAGCAGCCTCTGGTTCAGATATAAGAAATACGACCTCTACTTTAGAAATGAGAGAATTGTGGAGCTAGGACTGTATGTTAGTTTGGTAGAGCTGCTGTAACAAAGTGCTTCTGAGTGGCTTTCACAACAGAAATTTATCGTCTCACAATTCTAGAGGCTAGAAGTCCAGAATCAAGGTGTTGATCAGTTTGGTTCCTGCGAAGGCCATGGAAGAGACTCTCTATTCCACGGCTTTCTGCTAGCTTCTGGTGGTTCCTGTCAATCTTTGGTGTTCCTAGGCTTGGCAATACTTCACTCCTATCTCTACCTTCATCGTCATGTGGCATTCTCCCTGTGTGTCTCTCTGTCTCCAAATTTCCTATTTTTTAAAAATACCAGTCATACTGCATTAGGAGCCCATTCTACTCCAGTATGACCTTATCTTAATTGTATCTGCAACAACCCTGTTTCCAAATAAGGTCACATTCTGAGGTACTGGGGATTAGGACTTTTACTTAGTGAACTTTTAGAAGACATGGTTCAACTCCTAACAGATTCCAAGTCAGATCTTTTGAGTCTACCATACGGTGACCATGGTGTGCCAAAAGGATTGTGGGAAAGGGGAGGAATCTATAGGTCTATATGAGAAACAACAGGCTTTCATTGGCTCTTCTGTCTCCTCTTTGCCTTAGACCTGCACCATTCCCTGAATAGTCACAGTGATGGACATGCCGCAAAGAGCCTTGGGATATCAATATGTCCCTGTCTTCTGAAAGGATCTTTTGCATTTCTTTCTTCTTCTCAGCATGGCAGTCTCTGTGACTTCTTTCCATTTGGGGATTAGAGATAAGTTTAGGGACATTATACTTGCACTGGATAATTTCAGTCTTCCCTATAAATTTGAAAGATATATCACTGTCCCAAAGTATAGGTGATAAAGGAAGAAGTGAATACTTTTGGAAAGAGGCAAAAATCCACAGTATCAACAGCAAGGATTTTACTAAAGAGTCGATTGGAGATGAGTGAGTGGGTAGATATGCAGAGGTAAGATAGAAGTTGATGCCTCAGGTTTATAGTTGGGATTGAGGTAGAATGAACACCTGGTCCCCCTCCCCTGCCTCGTTTAACTCAGGAATTGCCTGACAAGTGGTCATCTAGCCTCCACATTCATTTAGGACTAGACCTGAGAAGAAAGTTTACAAAAGGATTAGTACAAAAGGAGTTTTCTCCAGCATCCAGCTCAACTAAGAGAATGCCATCAGGTTTGACCAAAAGAAACAGCTAGGTGGGACCTGGCTGTGAGCAGAGATTGGGTGAAATGGGTAGGGCAGATATGAGAGGCATATGCGTAGATTAGGAGATGTGGAGAATGGGGCCAGATTCCCAGATGTTAAAGACAGTATGAAATGTAGACAGTCAAGTCAACTGGATATTCACCAAGATATCCAGTAAAGCATGCATGACCTTGGACATACAGACACAAACGTTAAATATCTGGCCATATTATAGGCTCTGACTTGGGGTATTTCTGGCAGGACACTTTTTTTTTTTGGCCTGTGGATCTGTGGCCAGTGCTTATTCTTTTCTGCCCAGTTATCAGTCTCCAGCAGTTTAGTAAAGCTTTTCTTTTCCTTAAAGATTATTTCCTAGTAATCTATAGAAACTCACCATAATAAGATATTTAGCACAAAATAACAGGAGTGGTATAGATGTACAAGAAATAATAATTCATTAGAAAGCATCTTTATTCTTTTAAATTCTCCAGATAAAAGAAATGTCAGCAGTACAGGAAATTTTTTTTTATTTGTAAATAGCAGCACTAATAAAGCCCCTAGACCAAACCATTAAATAATAATAATAATAATCTTTGGGAATATAGTTAAAAGGAGGGACATGAAGGGAATCACTCTAAATTTCAAAACAGAACAACCTCAGTGAAAGTCTTAGCACCAAGACAACTAGCCAGTGGAAGGAGAGGCCTGCCCGGTCTGGGCAGGAGTGGATGGGAAAAGTGGTGGAATGTCTAACCCCATGTAAAATGGGCTGAAAGTTTTGAGGTGGTGTTTAGAAAAAGGCTCTGAGAAAAACCCATGCAAACCATCCATGGACTGTTGGGAAACCAAATGAGATACTCTGGGTGAGGAGTGAGATCTGAGGTGGGCCAGGCACCTTAACAAGGACGTGGCAAGACTTAGGGGCACAGCAGTACCTCTCACTTATAGTGCGAGCTTTGTGCTCAAAGGAGGGTTGAGAAGGCAGCGGCTATGGTGCCAGCTGTCAGTAAACCGTAATCATTGCCCTGCGTAACCTTGAAAGGGTCAAGGTTGTAGTACATTTTACCTCCAAAGGGTTTGTCTTGGTACACAAAGAATTTTATCACTTCTCTATATGTAGTTATGTTTGTATAGTTATATGATTATATACATAATTATCCCTCAGTTTTTAAAGGTTTACATCTTGACACATTAGTTAATCTATTCAGTAAATGATCTTTGCATGTTTCTTAAGAGCTGGGCACTCTTCTAGGTGTTAGGGATATAGCAGGAAGCAAAGTGATCCCCTGGAGCTTAATTCTAGAGGATGGAGCTAGGCACACAAAAGAAATAAGTAAATTATATAGTAGATTAGAAGATTATTAGTGCTATAAAGAAAAAATAAAACCCGGAAGGGAGTTAGGGGATGGTGATGATTGACTTAAGTAAAATGAACACAGCCAACCTCACTGAGAAGGTGACATTGAACAAAAACTTAAAGGAGGTGAGAGAGCAAGCCATGTAGATGTCTGGGGGTAGCGTTCTAAGCAGAAAGAACAAGCACACAGATGCTGAGGAGGGAGCGTGTCCCATGTGTACCAGAAGAGCAAGGATGCCACATGGCTAGAATGGGGAAAGAGAGAAAGAGCTGTAGGTTGTGAAGGCAGAGAGGCAACGGGGCCAGGCCATGTTGTATCTTGAGAGCGATTGTAAGCACTTTGGTTCTTATTCTGAATGATGGGGAAGCCGTTGGAGGGTTTTAAATGGAGCAGTGACATAATCTGAATTGTGATCGAACAAGGATGGCTCCGGCTCCTGTGTTGAGAATGGCCATTGGGAGGTAAGGGTGAAGTCAGGCAGACTAGTTTGGAAGCTTTTGCAGTGATTCAGGCAAGACATGGTGTGGCTTAGGCATTATGGCAGTGGCGAAAGTGTCTGGATTCTAGGTATATTTTGAGGATGGAGTCAACAAAATTGGCTGATGGTTTAAACATAGAGGCAGAGTAGGTAAGGGAAGGAGCGGGAGTTTGGGCCTGAATTGCTGGCAGGATTGGTTGCCAATAACTGAGATGGGCAAGTCCTGAGAAGACAGTGCCTGCATCTTTGGGTTAATTACATGTATGTATCATTGTTTCACAGACCAAGTCTGTGGTATTCTGAGTTTTGATTATGATTCATGAGAGGACATTTGGAAAGTACTCAGGGATTTTGGTGCCAAAGAACTATGATCTGTGAGACAAAAATGAGAATCAAAAAAAGTACATATAAAAATGGTTGAGAATGTGAAAGGCAGTAAAAAGAAAAAATTAAATTTTGTCATTGGTGAGTATTTGAAGGTTGGAAAAATTGAAGAGTGCTTGAATATAAGTAAGGAATGAAAAAGAACTTTAAATATAGCGAGAAAAACATCACTTTGCAGTATATACTCAGTAGACATATTCATGAATGTATATACGTATCCAGTAAATGAAATTTTAATTTTGATTATGCTGGAATTATGGGTTTGATGCCAGCAAATTACTTTCCCATGAAATTCTTTTAAGCTTTTTGCCTAACTTCTGTGTATTTTTTTTTTTATATTTTTAAATATTTATTTTGGAGAGAGAGAGACAGTGTGAACAGGGTAGGGGCTGAGAGAGTGGGAGACATAGAATCCAAAGCGGGCTCCAGGCTCTGAGCTATTAGCACAGAGCCTGATGCGGGGTTCGAACTCACGAACCGCAAGATCATGACCTGAACCAAAGTCCGATGTTCAACTGACTGAGCCACCCAGGCGCCCCTGTGTATTTCTTTTTTTAGATACTACCTAAAGCTTTCAGGCGGTCTGTAAGTACAACACTGTATATTCTGCTGTGTCCTGTGCTTCAACAGCAACATCCTTGGACAGAGACAGAATCATTTTCCTGGGGAGAAAAAATCAGCAAAAGTTGAGTGAAAAAGAAGATTTGGTGAAGAGTATCACCACATTTTCTAATGGGGCAAAGTGTGTGGCAAGACTTTCATGATTCTAATGGGAATTTAGATGATTGGACTAAAAAGAAGGTTGGGTGGGGGCTTCCCGCTGACCACCATTGGGCCCAGTGATCCACTAGAAAGTACTCACAAGAAGCTGTTTTAATCATGAATATGGTTTAACAAAACCGTATTCTTCTGGAGAATATTCAACTTCTGGAAAGCTGGTTGTGTAACCCCAGTCCAGGGACAGGAGAAGGCTGATGGCCCAGCTCAGGCAGGCAGGCAGACAAGAGAGCAGGAGAGCGAGTGTGCACACGAATGAGAATGAATTCTCCCTTCCTCTACCTTTTTGTTCGGTTCAGACCCTCAGTGGATTGACTGAGGCTCACCCACATCAAAGAGAACAGTCTCGTTTACTTGGTTTACTCAAATGCTAACTTTTGTGGAAACCCCATAACGGACGATCCAGAAATGGCCAGTCAAGTTGACATATAAAATTAACCATCACAAATGGTAAGAAAGGAAGTCACATACCTAAAAATCAAAGGGGAGCGTTGGTCACAGAATTAAAGGTAGTTTTATCCACAAATTCAAGGAATTACATTATCAACTGAAAGTTAATGCATATTGCCACTTAGGGGAAGTAGAAAATGTATTTCAATCAAACATCAGATTTTTGAAGTTGTATTTAGGTTTAGAAGTGATTCTTTTCATCTTTTAAATTTCATCAAGACTGGGGTTTCTAGGTTTAGGATGTTTTTCTGACTGTAAACACATGCGTCATTATGGTATATCTGTAAGCTTTATCTCTCTATATAAATATTGGTTGATGAAGAAATTGTGTTAGATTTGAAGATTTCTTTTCTTCTCAGATGTGTTCAGTTACTTGGAATATGTCGCCTAAAAATTATAAATGTGCAGTTGAGCAGGAAGGAGAAACCTCTTGACTTCACATACTTTATATTTGTCAAAATATTTTGGTATTTTTAGGCTCCTGATGACTCTGCAAGATTCTGAACACACAATGCATTATACCTATTTTAAAAATAACATTCTTCGTGTGTTAGTTCTGTGAGCGTTTCCTCCTGCTGTCATGGCCCCCTTGCTCTCAGTTGGACTGACCTTCGCAGTCTCATCGATAAGAAGATGATGGCTGCTAGCACTTACAGAACACCTCCTAAATCCTAGACACCCTTTTAATGTTTTAAGTAAATCAGCTACTTAAAGATCACAGAAACCCTATGAGGAAGGTATTATCCAGTTTACAGAAGAGAAAACAGGGGCATAGCTAGGGCTGTGGTGGTGCTGGGATTCATTCAGACCTTGGAAGTCTGGTTCCAACTTGTGCCCACAGCCACCAATCATGTTCTTTCCTTTTTTTTTTTTCTTTTTTTTTTTTGAGAGAGAGAGAGAAGGTGCAAGTGAGCAAAAGCCAGATTGAGAGAGAGAGAGAAAGAGAATATACCAGGAGGGCAGAAAGAGAGAGGGAGGAGGAGAGAGAGAGTAGTGGGGCTCACCTGAAACGGGGCTCAAGCTCACCCTAAGCAGGGCTCGAGCACACCCGATGTGGGACTTGAACTCACGAACTGTGAGATCATGATCTGAGCCAGTCAAATGCTTAATGACTGAGCCACCCAGATGCTCAGCCACTAACCATGTTCTGAGGTGAATGGTGATGGACAAGTATTTTGGGGGAACTCTTACCAGAAAGTGGCAAATGCTTTCTAGGTGTTATTTAATCTCCCAACTGTTATATGACACAAATACTATTTTCATCTTCATTTGAAATAAGGGACTAGGGTTTTAGATAGTTATAGTTGACTTGTCCAGAGTCACAGAGCAGTAAACCAAGGCCACTCTGATACCCCTCTTAGCCACCTCACCAGTCTGCCTTCATCAATCTATGGCAAGAAGAAAAATTGTATTTTAGTTTTCATGAGTATTTATGGTTTAGTTTAATTGTTATTTGAAGCTATATGCAGTTGCATTCAGCCATGGGCTTCGGTATCTTTATCTTCCTTTCTATGCTTTATATTTTTAGCTAGTAATGCCAGAAAAGAGTGTTTTCATGGTTAAAGCTATTGCTGGGAAGGCCATAGGTGGTTTTGCATACCCTTCCAGGAAAGCTTTGGTTACTTACTGTTGAGAAAAATTTTGGAAAAAAAAATTTTTAATTTTCTTTTTGTACCAGGTATAGTCAATAATCAGTTAAATAAATTATGTTGGACTAAGGGAGAATTCTATTCATCTTTATTGTCAGAGTAATATAAGCTCTGCAGTTAAAAAAACACAACTCAGAAACATCATTTTTTTAGATTTTTATCCTATAGTTATTAATTGAAGAGCATAGTTTTTCTTGTTTACATTTTTTTGGTTTGTTTTTTGTCTTTTGTTTTTTTAGAAAGAGAGAGTATGTGAGCAGCGGGGAGAGGGGCAGAGGAGGGAGAGAGAATCTTTGTTTAATGTTTATTTATTTTTGAGAGAGAGAGAGAGAGAGCACAAGCAGGGGAGGGACAGTGAGAGAGGGGGACCGAGGATCTGAAGTGGGGTCTGCACTGACAACAGTGAGCCTGATGCAGGGCTTGAACTCACAGCTCAACCGACTGAGCCACGTGGGTGCCCTGAAAGAGAGAGAATGTTAAGCAGACTCCACACTCAGTGCAGTCTGGTGTGGGGATTGATCCCACAATGTGGGAATCGTGACCCCAACCCAAATCAAGAGTCAGTGACTCAAGCAACTGAGCCACCTGGGCACCCGTCTTGTTTAGTTTTTACCCCATGCCTAGCATGGTTCTTTGATTTAATAGCTGCTCAATACATAAGTGAGTTAATTAATTAATGTTTATAAGTAATTCTTAGCCCCTACATGGATATTCCAGTTGTGGAAAAAAGTGCATTGGAAAACTTCATGTTCATAAGTTACTACTTCTTAAAAGTTTTGGAATACCAAAAAGAAATACAGTTAATTATACTCAGCATTATATTATTCTGAAAATAGTATCCAAGTAAAAAGTTCTGAAAATACTATAGGATATGGTATTCCAATACCATCATTAAAATCAATCAAGGGGTGCCTGGGTAGCTCAGTTGGTTAAGTGTCCAACTTCGGCTCAGGTCATGATCTCATGGTTCATGAGTTCAAGCCCTGCGTCGGGCTCTGTGCTGACAGCTCAGAGCCTGGAGCCTGCTTCGGATTCTGTGTCTCCCTCTGTCTGCCCCTCTCCTGCTCGCACACTGTCTCTCTCTCTCTCTCTCAAAATTGAATGAACGTGAAAAAAAATTTTTTTAAAGAAAATCAAAATTGTAATGAAGAGGTACCAATTAGAAGATGTCCAGTTGTTAGACTGCTAGATAAACTACAACTGATTTATAGCTTAGAAAGTAGAACTGTTTCGGGACTCCTGGCTGGCTCAGTCAGAGGAGCATGCAACTCTTGGTCTCAGGGTCATGAGTTTGAGCCCCACAATGGATGCAGAGGTTACTTAAATAAGTACAACTTTTAAAAAAGTATAACCATTTCATTTCCTCTTTGTAAGCAAAATTAGCTACTTCAGTGTTCTCCCAAGTGATTTGTAGATCCTCCACCACACCTCTACCCTGCTTTCACTTTGCCTCCGTGAAAGTACAGATTTTACTTTCTTTCTATTTTCTGTAAGACAGCCATGCTCTTAAAACCTGGATCTGACTTATTCACTTATTTATTTAGGTAATACCTTCATTTATTTGTTTTTTAAAGTAAGCTCTATGCCCATCATGGGACTTGAACTCACAACTCTGAGATCGAGAGTCACGTACTCTACCAACTGAGCCAGCCAGGTGCCCCGAAAGCTGGACCTTAATGGTTCTTAGTTTTGTAGTAAGGTGCACCAGGCAGACAGAACTCTACTGCTAAATGATGCCTTCAGTTTGAGAACCACTAAATTACTTACTCAAGTAGCCCTCTTGTGAATGGGATCTGGAGCCTTCATTTTAAACATAATTTCGGTTAACCATTCTCACAGAAGAAAGTTATAGTTATCATTGTTGGCCTAAGAAAGAAGTGAGGTCCAGATTATATTGTGAGGAAATGTGTTATCTTCACAAACACTTTCCTGGGGACAGTGTTGGACTGCACAGAGCTGCACTTAACTTACAAACCTAACTTCAAGTTCCTCCAGTGTTGAGCATGAAGGTGATGTGTGCCATGATTATACATGGTGTGGTTTTGCTGTGTGGGTTCAGGGTTGTAATTACTCCCTCAGTAGTGCGTGTAAATTCTTAGGGGTTCCGTATGCTGTAATTTCATATCGTGGATTTTTGTTTAGAAATGACTTTTTGGGGAGATATATTTCATTTCATCCTAAATAAGGAAAACAATAAGCCCTCAGTAAAAGGAACTTTCAATTTGATTAAGAGCCCTTGGTTTTTAAATTTTTCTTTTTTGGCTGAGTCTATAGGCTTTACACATCAGGGAGTATAATTTTAGGGAATGATTGTATAGTACCAAAACCATATGTTTTCTTAGGATTTGATGTATGTAAGAATAATGTTAGATTTATTTCACTACAGAAATTTATGAAGGACATATAAGGTTTTATTTTGATATTGAGGTAAAATTATTTTTCAAAAAATTATCCAAATTATACATTTAATAAAAATTGAAATAGACAAGTAAGGAGAACCTTAAAAATATGTACATTCCGTTAGTTAAAAAATCCATGGAAACAGTGGAGTAGTGTGTGTGAGACCACAGCAAGTTGTTTCTCAAATACTTGGAAATAGGTTTCTCTGAGAGTTAAATCCCAAAATAGATCAGAGAAGGAAATGTGCGGCTCTGTTACAATACGTTAGCGCTCTCAGGGCATCAGAGTTGCCTAAAACCCAATTAGAGGCCTAAAAATGAGGGAACTTGGTTTTCAGTGGAAGAACACACGAGAAAGAATTGCTGACTTCTACAGTGTCTATACATTTTCCAAGGAAGAGTGTTCTGTTGTCTGGTCAGCAGGACTGCTTTAGCCCTTCATGGATATGGGCACATCCAGTTCTACTGTGGGAGGTATTTGTCCTAATCACATAACTAACTGACTGCTGGGCCCATCCATTGGCTTGGGCAAACTGGAGCCAGTACTCTTGAGCTGAGCTTGATGGGCTTGGTGGCAGGAGCTGTGGGACATGTATTTTGCTCTTCTTTCCTAAATGATTCAATTAAAAAATGTTTGTTCTTAATGATACCCCAAGGGCATCTGTGATATATGCTGACAACACAGCCTCCTTTCAAGCAAATTATGCTCTTGACTGGTTGAGTTACCCCAATCCCAGGGCCTCTCCCCCAGCAATTATCTAATAATTTTACTCCTTGTGTACATTTCTGATGAAGTCAGAAAATATCTCCCAATCTGACTGATGGTTGTATTTCTTATGAATGAATGCACTGATATCCTGGGAGAGAAGGGTTTTAGTTTTATTATCATCAGATAGCACATCCCAGGATGATCAGCTGGAATACTGATGACATTGCCTGAGCCAACAGCAGACCCTTGAGGTTAGGGTCTTATCAACTCAGGCAATGGCAACAGATGTCTCCCAAGTACTCACGCATCCCTTCAGTCATATAAATTTGTTACTAGGAAACACTCCCCAACCAGAGATTTTCTTTTCTAGTCACTGTTATATACTGGCCCTTTTGAAAGAATACAGTAAGAGCAGTCACCTTTTATACACCCAAGAATTACAGACCTTGGGAGGCAGTCAAACTCAGATAATCATTTATTTAATCATTATTCTTTTCTTTGAGGGCCAAACCCCTGCCCAGTACTTAAAAATCTCAAGGGTTATATTCATTCTTTTCCAGTGAGTATTGAGCGAGCTAATGAAATATGTGTTAGAGTCAGGAGCATTGTGTTTGAGTTTCAGCTAAGTTTCTTTTTTTTTTTAAATTTTTTTTAATGTTTATTTATTTTTGAGACAGAGAGAGACAGAGCATGAATGGGGGAGGGGCAGAGAGAGAGGGAGACACAGAATCGGAAACAGGCTCCAGGCTCTGAGCCATCAGCCCAGAGCCTGACTCGGGGCTCGAACTCACGAACCGTGAGATTGTGACCTGAGCTGAAGTCGGACGGTCAACCGACTGAGCCACCCAGTCGCCCCAAGTTTCAGCTAAGTTTCTAACAAGCGCTCGACCTTGCTCAGTCAGTTAATATCTGTGATTCTCCTTCTTTTGCTCCTTTTTCTTTCAAAAAAAACTTTTATGGATGGATTAATATAACCTTGCATGCCCCAAACTTCTTCCCCTTTATTAAAAATATTTATAGAGCTCTGGGGTGCCTGGTGGCTCAGTCGGTTAAGCGTCTGACTTCGGCTCAGGTCATGATCTCAGTTCCCGGGTTCGAGACCTGTGTCAGGCTCTGTGCTGACAGCTCAGAGCCTGGAGTCTGTTTCAGATTATGTCTCCTTGTCTCTCTCCCCACCCTCAAAAATAAATAAACATTAGAAAAATTATTTATAGAGCCCTTCCTTCATGTCAGGTTCTATGTGAAGTGCATCACATAATATTTAATCACTCTGTGAAGTTGGGATCATTGATGGATGAGAGAATGGAGACTTTGAGAGCAGGAGTCAGTTGATCAAAACTAGCAGACAGCAGAGCAGGGGTTTATACTCATGTCTGCCCAGCTCCATGCCCGGTGTTAATCATAATGTAAGAGTGTTTTTAATCCATCTTAATTTGGGACATGTTTTACTTTCTGCAGGGTAATCTCAGTCTTCAATCCTTATACTTTCTACATTTTCTGAAGCCAAGGAAATTGAAAGACCTTTTGTATCATCATGTGTTTCATTTATAAACTGTCCCAGACCTTTTGGAAACCTTCATTTTTGAAACTCCATGTTACTAGTCTAGTTTCTAGTTCTTTTTCTTCTCAGCATATTCTTTCTGTGCTTTCTTTGTGTAAGGATGGCAAAAATGGAACTTTTAATGTCACTGAATATTGTTAAAAATTTCATTAAAGAAAAGAATGTTGGCTTAGCATTTAAGAGATTGGGTTCTAGTTTTGCCTGTAAGATACTGTTAGAGTATCAGTAGACACTAACTCTAAATACTGTTTGTAATATTAAGTTATTATAAATTAAAGATCAAATGTGTGAAAAGCATTTTACACAAAATTTCTCTGTGTGTCAGTAACCATAACAGCTGCAGTGGATTGTTGGAACCAGGATTAAAGCAAAATAATTTTAGGCTTATTGTTGCTTTGTGAGGACCTACTTAAAACAATTAGAATTCAGGCATCTTCTTAGAGACACCTGTTGTGTTATTTGGCTTGGCTTAAGCATAATGTCAAACTTTGGACTGTTACTGATATAAGCAGGGTGGAGATGATTAAATTGCTGTCTCAATTATCTGGTAGTGACAGGTTAATTCTTAAATGACTACAGTATATTACAGTCATTGATTAGGTCAAAATTTAGGAATGTTTTCCTTTCCGAACTGTGTTGAGTGAAACAAAAGAATGGGAAGAAAAGCTGGATAAGGAAAGTTAGTGTGTTATAGGAGAAGAGAAAGACTTTTAGGGGAAATGAGGCTCAGTAGAGTCATTCAGAACTATCCTGAGAATTGAACTATGGGTAAACTGAAATATTAGCGGCACCTGCTGAGGGTTGCTCGTGATTTTGCCATATTGAAAATGCTATGCTCTGAGCTGGGCCAAATGCAGCCTGAAGATTGAAGGGAGTTGACAGTGCTCTGCTGTGTCTGCAACACACTGAACTGGGGGGAGAATGGCTTGAGAGATCATCCACAGACCTCTGAAAGTATAGACTTGTCCAGCGTGTGTCTGTGTGTGAATGAGTATGTGTGTGTGTGTGTGTGCATGTGCGTGTGTGTGTGTGTGTGTGTGTGCTCTGAGCTGTCAGCCCATAGCCCAACACGGGGCTCGAATTCAGGAACTGTGAGATCATGACCTGAGCCAAAGTCGGACGCATAACATACTGAGCCCCCTAGAATGCCTCCGAGTTGGCCATTCTGGTAAACTCAGTGGCCATTGTTTTACTCAGCATTTCAACATCTTCCAGTAGTCATTCAGCTATCACCTTCAACAATTTTTGCCTTATCTATTTACTTTTTTTTAATATAAACTTTTAAACTTAAATTTGTTGTAAATAGGAATTTTATATCTGCTGTTAAAACTTCAGGTTAGATGTACTAGTTATAGTTTTTCCTAACATACATTGAAATAAGTTGGCATAAAACCTGTCCATCTGTGGTCTACCTAAAATTATCTTGAGAAATGCTCCTTTCATGTTATTCCAACTCTTCACAGAGTGGTACACAGAATGCTGAAGGTAGAAGTTTAAATATGTATATATTAAAATAATTTTTTTAATACGTATTTATTTTTTAGAGAGAGAGAGACAGAGAACACAAGTCGGGGAGGGGCAGAGAGAGTGAGGAGACACAGAATCTGAAGCAGGCTCCAGGCTCCAAGCTGTCAATGCAGAGCCTGATGAGGGGCTCGAACCCACGAATTGTGAGATCATGACGTGAGCTAAGGTCAGAGCTTAACCACCTGAGCCACCCAAGTGCCCCCCAGAAGGTAGAAGTTTAAAGAGGAAACCCAAAGACTAGAAATAGGGGCTTTTCAATGGAATTTTCTAGACAGACTTAAGATGGTAGACGTCTCCTTTTAGGTTATCAGCCTCAGTAGTTTGGGTTAGGCTTTAATTAGGTTTAATTTCTTTCTTTTTTATCTTTCTTTCAAAATTATTTTTAGGCTGCCGGAGTTTCTAGGCCTTGTAAATAGTTTGTTTCCTCTATAAGTTTCCTAGCAGAATTTTTTTCTGAAAAATTCTAAACTTGCTTTGGCTTCAAATAAGGGAGAATAAGGTTTCTCCTTTCTCATTTTTAGTAATGATATCTACTCTGCCAGTCCTAACCCAAGGGTTAATTCAGTTCAGCCAGCATCAGGAGCTGCCTTTTCCTCGTCAAGCACAGTGTTAAGCCCTGTGATACAAAGAGGAAGCTATGGTCCCACCTTCTGTGAGGCACAGCATATAAACCGCCAGAATAGTTCCATGTGATACAAGTATGTGCCAAATACAGAAGAAATGAACTCTTTGGATAGGTCAACAAAGGCCTTAATCACCGGGAGAGCTGTGAAGGCTGGGTGGTTGAGTGCAATGTAATAAGAAGGCAACATAGTCTGTGACACGATGAGCGCCGTGGTCCTTTCTTTTCAGGCAGTCTTTGTGATTGTTCTGTGGAATTTCTGTGGGTTCTACATTGGTCCACATGGTATTCCAACAAGAATTAATGTCTTAAATGTGTGGTAGGTAGCTCACAGCCTTTCTGCCCTCATACCCGCATGTGAATTTGAAGCAATAACTAGGGAACTTTCAATAACAGTTGGCATGTTGAGATGGCATCATTCCCAAAACAACATCTTAATGAGGTTCTGTGCTTCAGGAGCAACTCTTCTTGTTTAAATACACTTAGCCATGACCTACGTAACTGGACGCAATGTGGCAGAAGTGCCTGGGATCACAGCGTGAGTCCTACATTGTAAGGGATCCTCTGGAGCGCCCCACTACCTCAGTAACTCTGGACCTGAGTAGGAGGATAGTATGGATAACAGGAGGAGGAAGAGAATAAAACCAATCTGCCTGTAGCTACGTTTAGGGAATGTTGTTATAGGATCTAAGACAAATTCTAGTCTCCCAGTGGGTTCCTAGCCATCCCTCCAAAATCCAGCACCTCACAAACACCTAGAACGTGAGCTACACATTCAAAAATGAGTAGTTGAGAGAAGATCTTCAATTAAGCATCAAAGGAAAAACTCCTAATCCATCCTCACACTGGGTGCCTAAAACGTCCAGAGTGTTAATTGCATTGGTAACTGCATCCAGCCTTAGACTTTGGGGGATTTAACATATGCAAGCTCTTTTTTTAATTGTTTGCATGGATATTCAATGAAAAAGAGCAAAAAATAAGCCTCGGAGTGGAGGTGGGGGCAGTGGGGACTAAGCATGACTTCAGACCCAGCCATGTCTCTGTGTTGCCAGAGACCACACCCCTCCTCAGACATAACCAAGGAGGACTATTTCTTTTGGCCAGGCCTCTGACCTTGAAGGGTCTAGCCAGCCGCCGTGAAGCTTTGGGTGCTAGACATAATATGAGTAGATTCCAAGAGTTATTTCTATTTCATATATTTTATTTAGCATGGCTATACCAGTTTTTTTTTAATTCATCACAAGTTCTACTCTTGAAATACATCTAAAATGCTTTGCAAAATTGCTGCCATTGAATTTCATACATATAGTCTAAAACACATTCAGAAATATACAGAATATTAGAATTAATGGCAGCGTCCATAAGTGATGCCATATTGCCTTTTTCTTGGAGATACAGCAAGCTGAGAATGTGGATTGATCTCCAATGTGTGTTAAATCTTTAGTTTTCTTTCTTGTGAATTTGATGAGGCAGTTTTTCCTTGGAAAAATAGTTTGTGTTCAGCTGGGGAGGTTGATTTTTCTCCATCAGTTTCTCTCTTTAATAATTGAAAACTACTGTTCATTATTTACATAAAACTGTCTTTTTCTGGTCTGCTTTCTATAACCTTTCCCCTCTGAAGAATTTTAAGAATTCCCTGACTTTCCTCTGGGGGATTTTATGCCTGCTTTATCCCAGATGTAAGACATAGACTAGGCTGAGGTTTTCTTTTTTCTTTTCTCTCTTTTTTTTAAATGTTCTTGTATTTGAAAGACGTTCTTTTAACCTGTGCCACTGAAAAAAAGGGTTTTTAAGAAAGTTAAGTGGTTAAGAAAATATGAGCTTGGTTTCAGTGTCTGACTTACTGGATGACATACCAAAATCCCATGTGCAAAATGAAAAAGTGGGCAGCAGTGTCAAATAATAAGGGGAAAATGCACACATGTTCTTTCAGCCTTTTGATTCTGGGGTTTTATTTTCTGAGTGAAGGCCTGTCAGTTTCTAGTCTCAGCAGCTCCTTGTCTGGTCTTTCACTGCATACTTGGCTGATGTCAGCCCAGGGATTGCAAGGGCTTGGCTGACGGTTTACCCTGCTTTGTCTTCTCCGTCCCCACCTTCTGCTGACACAAAGAGAATATAGCCTTACTCGTAATATTTTGTCTGCTCACATTCTTACAGATGTATTGATCCTAATCCCTGCTTTAGAATGCAGATTGTTAGGAAGCTGGGAGAGGCCAGAGTAAAGGAGCCAATATGAAGAAAGACAGGATTAGGATGCCTGGGTGGCTCAGTGGGTTAAGCATCCGGCTCTTGATCCGAGCTCAAGTCTTGATCTCAGGGTCGTGAATTCAAGCCCTGCATTGGGCTCCACACTGGGGGTGAGGCCTACTTAAAAAAAGAAAGAAGGAAAGACAGGATTTTTCTTCTTTCCTAATGTCCATTCAGATTCCCAGACAACATTTCACCACCAGCTTTTGGTTACTGTGGTTTTCATATTAATGTCTAGAAAATACCATAAAATCTAAACTTTTTTTGTATGACAAAGTGTGAGAAAAATACCAAGGAGAGTTTTTCTTCCCTGCTTGAGCAAATATATTACATGGTTTCCCCAAGTCCAAAGTTCTGTTTCCCTCAGTGAATATATATCTGATGTATCATGTTTAATTGATTAATTAATAAAATTAGATTATTTTTATTTAAGTATGGTTGAGACACAGTGTTACATTAGTTTCAGGTGAACAACTTAGTGACTTGGCAGTTTTGGACATTATGCTGTGCTCACCACAAACGTAGCTACCATCTGTCACCATACAACGCTATCATAATATCATTGACTGTATTACCTATTATGTTGTACCTTTTATTCCCGTGACTAAATTATTAGGTTTTAGTAAGTCTCTTCCTAGTTCAGATTTTTGTTGCATTTTTTTAAAAAATCTAAATTCATAAGCTTTATTTTTTAAATATTTAGACCTCATAATACAAGCAAGGTTGTGTTTCCTATTGGTCATGTTCCCCTGGTTGACATACCCTTTTCTTCCTTTTTCCTCATGTAGGATCTTTCGAAGATGGTTTGGCTGCCTTGGAGACTTGGAGATCTGATGCCACGATGAGGACTCACACACGGGGGGCTCCCAGTGTGTTTTTCATATATTTGTTTTGCTTTGTGTCAGCCTACGTCACCGACGAGAACCCAGAAGTCATGATTCCCTTCACCAATGCCCACTACGACAGCCACCCGATGCTGTTCTTCTCCAGGGACGAGGTGGCGGAGCTCCAGCTCAGGGCTGCGGGCTCCCATGAGCACATTGCCGCCCGGCTTACCGAGGCCGTGCACACCATGCTGTCCAGCCCCTTGGAGTACCTCCCTCCCTGGGACCCCAAGGACTACAGCGCCCGCTGGAATGAAATTTACGGCAACAACTTGGGCGCCTTGGCAATGTTCTGTGTGCTGTATCCTGAAAACATTGAAGCTCGAGACATGGCCAAAGACTACATGGAGAGGATGGCAGCTCAGCCTAGTTGGTAGATTTTTGTCTTTTTCTTCTTACTGTATTAACTCTGTAATTTAAAGAAATGAATTCATACTCAGATGAGATTTCAGAGGCCAGATTTTCACCTAGGTGTGTGTGAGTGGAGGGGAGGAGTTGCTTGTTATTTGTGGTGTCAGCGGCTTATGAATGGTCCACAGTTTCAAAAGACCCAGTAACGTCCATGTTTAAAGTTAGCAGGAAAATATTTAGCTACAGCCTAGCCAAAGAAAACATAATTTGTTGAATTGAGTAAATACTATCATCTCGATTGTTGAGAATTCTTTGCCCCCTGTTTAACAAGCATGTATTACGGTCATCTGGCTTTAGATTTTGCTTGAGCCCCAAGTGGTTAAGACTTTTGCCAACAAGAGATTTTAGCCAGTTAAGATCTCTTTACATTTTATGACAATTAGGAGCTAAAAATGAATGTGATAGGATTAACTGGCAATTTATAAACAAGATCTTATCCAATAACTACCAAACTATACTTATCCAAGAACTACCAACGTTAGGAAAACCAGTGTTGTGTAATTATGTGAGGAATTCTAATTACATAATAATTTACTTCAGATTTCCAAGATTTGAAAACAAACTTGCTACTTCCTTGTTGATTAGCTTAAATTTATTTTATTTGTTTATAGTGAATGTGTCTACCTGCTGTCAGAAAGATAGGCAATGAGTTGATTAGGGATCCTGTGGGTATTCTTACTTGAACTGTGTTTTTTGTTTTTTTGTGTTTTTTTTGTTTTGTTTTCTTTTTTGCTGTTACCACATTTTTATTTTATTTATTTATTTTTAATATAATTTATTGTGAGGTTGGCTCATATAAAGTGTATACAGTGTGCTCTTGGTTTTGGGGGTAGATTCCTGTGATTCATCACTTGCATACTTAAACTGTGTTTTAATGCATATTCATGGTATAATTGCACCAAAAAAATACAAATTATATGAAATATCCTTTTAAAATTACAGAGGCTGCTACTTTTTTATAGGGCTATAGACAGCTCATTTTTAAATGCTTAGAAAAAAATCAGTGAATACATATAATGCTGTGATGAGTTATATCCCACATATCACAGGGGTGAAAAATGGTCATTTGCAAGCTTCCTGAATTCAGTCAATATGGTAATGAAATTTAATTCTTCCTAAATTTCTGCCAGTATCATCAAGAATGCTGTTTGCTTATAGTGTTTGAAGGGTTTTCTGGAATTTCTTAATGAAAAACATTACTGAAGACCTGGTGTTAAATCCATATCAGAGCTGCCTTTTTAAGATTCATTGTTAGGTGTGTATAATCATTTTGAAGCTTATAATATTTTAGGTTGAAAACAACGTTTTTATTTGGTTTGTTTCAAAATTGAGCCATGTATGCAGTAGTTTCTGATTTTGATTTTAATTAACTGATTTTACTCTATTCCTGACACCAAGAAAGAAAACAAAATATGTGTGAAATTTATTTGATATTTGAACTACAAGATTATATTATCAAATGTTATAATTACTCATTTGACATTGTGCCATTGGTTAAAAATGGCACCCATTAAATACTTTATTTAGGAAAAAAAAACTGTTGCCTATAAAGCTGTTTTTCTTTTCTTTTTAAAAAAAGTTTATTTATTTATTTTGAGAGAGAGAGTGAGAGAGAGAGCACACAAGATGGGGAAGGGTAGAAAAAGAGGGAGAGAGAGAAAATCCCAAGCTGGCTCTGCACTGTTAGCACAGAGCCTGATGTGGGGCTTGAACCCACAAACCGTGAGATCGTGACCTGAGCTGAAGTCAAGAGCTGACACTTAACTGACTGAACCACCCAGGTGCCCTTTCTTGTTTGTTTGTTTGTTTAATGTTTATTTAAATTTGAGAGGGAGAGAGTATGCACAAGCAGTGGAGGAGCAGAGAGAGAGGAAGAGAGAGAATCCCAAGCAGGCTCTGCACTGTCAGCTCACACAATGACAAGGGCTTGATCCCGCAAACCGTGAGATCATGACCTGATTGGACGCTTAACTGACTGAGCCACCCAGGCGCCCCCGTGTTTGAAATTTATTTGGAGATTTTACTCATTGTTCAAATGACTTTCTAAACTAGAACATCTGTTTAATTCACAAAGTTTTCCTTTTGGCCTTGTTCCATTAAAATGCTCAGTGATGCTCCCCTGGGCCCTTTTCTTATGCCTATAAGAATCTGAAGGTAACGCCAACGAAGAAGGCTTAGGGGAACATAATGGTGGTGTGTCTTTTATCTGGTATTAAGAAGAAGTACATCTGAGGTGTACATGCATATAAGTTTCTTAATGTGGTTTATTTTTCAGTTGAGTATTTTGTAGGTAAAGAGCTAAAAGGTAACATCTCTATATTCACTTATTTAAGGCTTTGGGGCCATCGTAAAGGAAAAGTTACAGGAAAATACTATCTAATTATACTGATATAATATATAATATTATATATAATATATAATTATATATTTGATATAATATATGATATTATATATAATATATAATTATATATTTGATATAATATATAATACTAATATAATTATACTGATATAACTGTTACGTGTCCATTTTATATAATGCATACCATAAAGTACAAAGGGAGCCTGAAAGATTGATCCCAAGGGTGGTAGTGATTGAAAAACAAGAGTGTGCAAAACTTCTTTCTTCTTTTAGCATCATACTTGCGTGTGTCTCCCAGTACCCCAATGCGTGGGCTCCACAGAAAGATGAGTCCTGTCTGTGTGCTGTATGTGCTTTTGCAGAGATGCCACATTCTCTCTCACACTCTCCTTGGTTCTTCTGACTTCTTCATAGTAGTAAAAGTAGCAGAGTAATTTAAGCTTGTTCTTAACTTAGTTCTAAAAATCAAATTTAGGGGCCCCTGGGTGGCTCAGTCGGTTAAGTGTCTGACTTCAGCTCAGGTCATGATCTCATAGTTTGTGGGTTTGAGTCCCGCATCAGACTCTGTGCTACAGCTCAGAGCCTGGAGCCTGCTTTGGATTCTGTGTCTCCCTCTCTCCCTGCCCCTGTCCTGTTCGTGCTCTGTCTCTGTCTCTCAAAAATAAATAAATGTTTAAAAAAAATTTTAAATAAAAGCAAATTTGAAAAGATGTCATTTTTAACCTCTATATAAAGTGGCAAATCATTTTCAGCTGTAGATCTCATCTTCCAAATGAGAGCTAGAATTTGGGCTGCATTTGGCTCTGTATTAGATGAAAGCTTGATGAGACCTTGGGACGCCTGGTGGCTCAGTCGGTTAAGCATCCAACTCTTGATTTTGCTCAGGTCATAATCTCATGATTGTGGGATCGAGCCTTGCATCCGACTCTGCACTGAGCGTGGATCCTATTTGAGATTCTCTCCTTTCACTGCCCCTCCCTACCTCAAAAAAAAAAAAAAAAAAAAGAAGAACTTAATATGAAATCATTTGGAGAAAGCCTAATGACCTGATACCCTAAATCTAGAGCTGGTAACAATAGAAATGCATTTTGATTCACTTAAAGTAAATTCATATTTTATATAATTCAATTTTTATATAGTGTCACCTAGTCACTAGAGCAAGGTCTGTGTATGTCATTGGCCTTTGGGGGTAT
Source organism: Lynx canadensis (assembly GCF_007474595.2). NCBI lineage: Eukaryota > Metazoa > Chordata > Mammalia > Carnivora > Felidae > Lynx > Lynx canadensis. The sequence continues at coordinate 105,478,499 of NC_044307.1, forward strand.
TCTCAGTTATAAATGGTTGCTTTCTGCCTTCAGACCTTACATAGTTAAAAAGAACACAGCCAGGGGGTGCCTGGGTGGCTCAGCTGGTTACTCATCTGACTCTGGATCTCAGCTCAGGTCATGACCTCACGGTTTGTGAGTCTGAGCCCCACATTTGAGCCCCATACTGGACCCTGCACTGACAGCATGGAGTCTGCTTGGGATTCTCTCTCTCTGCCCACTTGTGTTCTCTGTCTCTGTCTCCCAAAAATAAATGAATAAATAAACATTAAAAAAAAAAAAGAACACAGCTAGACTTCAAATAAATATTCTCCATCAGTTCCCCCCCCCCACCTCCCAGAAGCTTAAAATTTAAGGTAGGAAAAAAATAAAAGCAGTTCTTAGTAGGGATTTAAAGAAATATCCAGAAAGTCAATTTTTGGAGTTTTGGGAGTCAGCATATATTACTCTACTTTTCCTAAAATTTTCATGTGTATATTTTCATTTACTTATTTATAAGATTGAAATTAGAAGTAGCTGAGAAAGAAAGGGAAAGAAAAAGGTTGGGGATATCAGCTGAATTAAGAATGAGACCGTTGTAAAATGTTGTCCCTCGCAGACCATGGGTGGGCCAAAGTGGGCCCGGCGTTTTTCGACAGCAAAGAGAGTAGGCTTCGTTAGTTCTGAAGTGTAGGGTGTCCATGATATCAAGAACGGATCAGTTATTTTACAGAACTACTACCTTTGAGCCAAGCGCCAGACAGAAATGTCTCCTGGGGTTTGGGGGAAGAATCTTCCCAATGATCTCATGAACACCCTTACAGTGCACGTGTGATGAGTTGCTTGCATGGTGCTGTTTTTTACGCCAGACCAGACTAATGTTAAAGGCAGGGTTGTGTCTTTGGCTCACGCATGTATCCTCCAGCTCATAGCATGGCATGAAGTAGATTTCTGTCCAGTGAATGAATATACCATAGCATCCCCGGATAAAGCATCTCCAAAGTGAAGTTCATTGAAATACAGGGATGTATGGTTCAGCCTCAGACCACTTTTTTTTCCCCTAGTCTAGCTTAATCCTTCAGTAGAATTTTGTATATGTATCAGGCAGGCTCCCTGTACATTGTGTACCTCACTCAAGCTAGCGATCAGTAGATACCATTACACTCCTTAGGAAGTTCTTGCAGGGATCTATAGCTAAAAACAAACAAAGGAAGTAGAAAAAAACTCACTCGTGATTATTGGAAAACACTACAGATCCTTAACCGCTTAAGAAACGTGCAGTTAAGTTGATCCTATTTTACTTAATAACGTGAAGAGATGAATGCATTTAAAAGAGATTTAAGATAAGATTGTAACAAAAAGGATTTGTTGTTCAGCTCTAGTTGATAGCATATAGCGATCCTGTGTGCATTTCCAGGCAACAGGCTTTTTTGTCTAAGCATTGTACACCCTGGGGAACGGGCCTTGCATAGTGGTCTTTGGAGGCAAAACAGTGCTGGCAAGAAACTGAGGTTTCCACAGGTTTAAAAACCTGCCATTTTATTCGCCATGCATCCTTTGGCAGGTGTTTTACCCTGTAGCAACCTCAGTTTCTTCATCTATAAATTGTGGATGAGCCTTCCTGTGCAAGATAGTTCTCGGGATTAAATGAGATAATGCATGTAAAGCTTTTAGCATTATGTACCTGGCCTGTAGCTTTACTAAAAAGTCTATTATCTTTAGATACGAACATGCAGCTTGATTCTCAAGTTTCTTGATACACACTACTCCGTTTTACCTGCTCTGTCACTCCGGAGTTGTGTTTTTGAGAAGGATTCATTGTGAATCATGCTTTCTTCCTTTCTTTATAGTATTTTTGCTTACTTATCGTCAGAAAATAAATCACAGAGGAAAGAAATTACTTCATTCTTGCATTGGAGCCAGTCAGCTACAGGAAATCAGAACTGGTGAGGGAAACAAAGAAAGTTGAACTTTGGGACAGAGAAGTAATTGTACTTTGATTTGCAACAGACTGAGTACTAAATCCTTGCCTATGAATCGCAACTTCTGGACAGTGATATCCGAGAGTGTATTTGCAAAATAAAATAAAATAAAATAATAAAATGAAGGAGAGGAAAAAAGAAAAAAGAAAGGAAAGCCTCTGGCATATGGAAATGAACCAATCAGTCTTATTCCTGTACATTCCAAAATGAAGTGTGTGCCTGTCTTTCTCAGTGTGGCCTGCTGGCTCCGAGTGCAGTTCCCTACAGCTGTTTTGCAGACTTTTTACTTTTCTAAGTTGTTCGGTAAGGCTGGGAATCAAAGGAAGGGGGAGGGTGTAGTTGGGTCCCAACACGCGCAGCCACAGCACTGTGAGTAAAAAGATCAGGTTTTCCTCTCCTGACTTTACAGTGGTGAAGACTGGGAGGCTTAGCCCAGAATGCACCTGGAAACCATTGGATTCCTGGGAAACAAATGTTGGGCTCTCAGAAAACCCAGCCCCCAGTTCTTCTGCCTTTTTGTCATTCCTGTTTCTCCTTCCTTTTACCCTTTCCCTTATCGATTTGCCGCTCTTTTTCTCTGTTCTTCTCATTCTGTGATCTAAAAGAAGTGATCCCCTTTTACCCTACTTCAGATCCTTGAAAATAGAAGGCTAAAACTGATGACTATGAGGCTTTTGATGATAGTCAGATGTTTTATAAAAGAGAGCCTACATTTATTTTATTTATTTTTTTAAGTAAACTCTACCCCCAATGTGGGGCTTGAACTCATGACTCTGAGACCAAGCGTTGCATGCTTTCCTGACTGAGCCAGCCAGGCTCCCCGATGATCAAGTTCTTAAAAATGTATAGAAACACATGTTAGGAACCTGGCCACTGGGAATTCTCTTCTTGAAGGCTATTTAATAAGCGGGTTGTTGCCAGTATAATAATAAACGAAGACATTGGGTAAGGACTGAGGTCAGGTGACCCATGGTGGGAGGAAGCATGTGAAGAGTGGCTAATTGAGAGGTGACGTCGGGTGTGCGGGTTAGCCGTGCATCTCCTTTGGGATATGATTGTTTGATACACAACAAGCAAAGCGTTCTCCACCTATTATTTCAACTGCTGGTGAGGATAAAGTAGTTTTAACAACGCTTCTTTCTAACAACACAGTTAGACGTTCTACAGCAGCTATGATCATACACAAGTGAGCAGAAATCCCAAGTTAATTTTTCTGGTTTTCTTGTTGTTTGACTCTCAGAGTCCGTATTGGTGATGAGTGACTCTCTCTCCTACCCCTCCTGCCCTTTTAGTGTCATTTTGCCTTTTTAGGTGTAACATGGGCTTTTAGAGTTCCCAGAGGGAGCGATGCTTAAGGCCAGAGGAATTCTTGTTCATCTTTTGATAGAGCTCTAAGTCAGTGCTCCTCACCCCATATATACAAACAGGGGCCACACAAGTGGTCCATGTGGTCTTTACAATCTGGACGCTTAAATTTTTCTAATATGAAAAACTTGCCAAGCATGATGTTTGAATTTTGTGCATTTCTTGCCCCTTATCTGGAGGGAAAACATTAATTGACAAGTGCTGCTCATGTGTCTGTATTCTGTTCCAATGATGCTTCATAGTCATTTTTTTTTAAAGTTGGCTTTCTCTGTCAGGTAAAATAGCAATCAATTTAATACTACTTAAGATGTAGGGTCTTCAGGCACCTGGGTGGCTCAGTCGGTTGAACATCCAACTTCCGCTCAGGTCACGATCTCGCAGTTCATGAGTTCGAGCCCCACGTCAGGTTCTCTACTGTCAGCTTGTCAGCACAGAGCCCGCTTTGGATCCTCTGTCTCCCTCTTTCTGCCCCTCCCCACCCCATGCTCTCTCAACAATAAATAAATCTTAAAAAAAAAGGGGGGGTCTTGCCGACATTAGGTTCTTACTAACGCCGTACAGATATTTCTAACTCCTAGAGAGTAATAATGACATGAGTATGCCCGTGGAGTCTCTTATAAGTGAATAGTTCATTTTACCTTAGTGATCTTCAGAGTGGCTTTTTATTTCTTCCTCTCCTTCTGCCATATCCATTGAGGGAACATGTTTTAGCCATGCTTAATACAGTCTGCCTCATCCATCTTTCCTTTTCCTTTCCAGTGTCAATATGCTGCATTGGGACAGCAGGAGGAGACATTGTCAGGGGTCTCCAGATCACTGCTTATCCCACATAAGCCTGTGGTTTAGAAGCTTTGTGTGTGGAATGGCTTGGAGGGGAGGAATCAGGAGGAGGGAAAATAGGTAGAAGCTTATAATATTAGTCCAGGAAGGAAATGAAGACCACAGTTAAGACAGTGAGGGTGGAGAGGGGCACCTGGGTGGCTCAGTTGGTTAAGCATCTGGCTCTTGATTTCAGCTCAGGTCATGACGTCACAGCTCGCAAGATCGAGCCCCGCAATGGGCTCTGTGCTGACAGCACAGAGCCTGCTTGGGATTCTCTCTCCTCTCTCTTTCTCTCTCCCCACCCTCTCTCGCAAAATAAATAAACAAAATAAAAAAAATAAAAAAAAAAAGGACCGTGAGGGGGGAGAGAAGAAGGAATGATTTTAAAAGACACATAGGACAGAGAAGCTGCACAGGGATTGATTGGTTACGAGATACTTTCTCACCATGTAGTTCTTTCATCAGAATTCCAAAGATGTCCTTTTTTTGGGCAGGGGGAGTTAAAAATTGTCTTTATTTCCTCTTAATCTTAGGGTCATGAGTTTGGGCATCACATTGGACACAGAGCCTACTTAAAAAATGAAAAATTAAACAATGGTCTATTTCATATCTGCAAAAAATCATACTACAGGTCCAATTCATTTATAACAAATATACAAGTAGATTAGGGTTTTTTTTTTTAACATTTATTTATTTTTGAGAGACAGAGCAAGCAGGGGAGGGGCAGAGAGAGAGGGAGACACAAAATCTGAAGCAGGCTCCAGGCTGTCAGCACAGAGCCTGATGTGGGGCCTGAACCCACAAACTGTGAGATCATGACCTGAGCTGAAGTCAGCTGCTTAACCAACTGAGCCACTCGGGTGCCCCAAGTTTGTTTTTAATTGAAGTACAGTTGACATACAATATTATATTAGTTTTAGCTGTATAACAAAATAACTCAACAATTATATGTTATAAAATGTTCACCACAAGGAATATAGTTACCATCTGTCACCATATGAAGTTATTATAATATTATTGACTATATTCCCTGTGCTGTACTTTTCATCCCTGTGACTATTTTATTTCTAGAAGTTTGTACCTCTTAATCCCCTTTACCTATTTTGCCCATCCCCCCCACATTCTTCCCCTCTGGTACCTACCGGTTCTCTGTATTTATGAGTCTGTTTTTGTTTTGTGTATGTGTGTTTGTTTATTCATGTGTCTTTTTTTGTCTGATTTATTTCACTTAGCATAATAGCCTCTACACCCATCCATGTTGTCAAGAATGGCAAGATTTCATTCTTTTTATGGCTGAGTAATATTCCGTCTCTGTACACACCACATCTTCTTTATCCATTTATCTGTCAGTGGACACTTAGGTTGCTTCCCGATCTTGGTTATTGTAAATAATGCTGGAATAAACATGGGGTACATACATCTTTTTGAATAAGTATTTTTATTTTCTTTGGGTAAATACCCAGAAGTGGAATTACTCGATCATATGGCATTTTGATTTTTAAATTTTTGAGGAACCTCCATACCATAGTGGCTGTAGCAAACTACATTCTCACCAAAAGTGCATGAGGGTTCTCTTTCCTCCATATCTTCACCAACACTTAATATTTCTTGTCTTTTTGTCACTAGCCATTCTGACTGATATGAGGTAACATATAGGTATTCTTAAAAAGACAGATCCCTGGGCCCTACACAGACTCCGTGAATCACCGTCTCTTGGAGCCAGCCAAACCACCCCCAACCCCATGTGATTCTGAGACACACTAAAATTTTTTTTTTTTCAACGTTTATTTATTTTTGGGACAGAGAGAGACAGAGCATGAACGGGGGAGGGGTAGAGAGAGAGGGAGACACAGAATCGGAAACAAGCTCCAGGCTCTGAGCCATCAGCCCAGAGCCTGACGCAGGGCTCGAACTCACGGAGTGTGAGATCGTGACCTGGCTGAAGTCGGACGCTTAACCGACTGCGCCACCCAGGCGCCCCAACACACTAAAATTTAAAAAGGGAAGGAAAGGGGCGCCTGGGTGGCGCAGTCGGTTAAGCGTCCGACTTCAGCCAGGTCACGATCTCGCGGTCCGTGAGTTCGAGCCCCGCGTCAGGCTCTGGGCTGACGCTCGGAGCCTGGAGCCTGTTTCCGATTCTGTGTCTCCCTCTCTCTCTGCCCCTCCCCCGTTCATGCTCTGTCTCTCTCTGTCCCAAAAATAAATAAACGTTGAAAAAAAAAATAAAATAAATAAAATAAAAAGGGAAGGAAAAGGACGTTTTAAAAAATGGTACTTGGCTTTTGTCTTGGGTGAAATGGTTGCACACCGATGCCCAGATGAGTTAGGGAATATGGGAGAGAGAAGATAGTTCACTTTTTCACGTCTTTTGGTGTCACTGTTTCTTCTGTCTACTTTATCTGTCTCACTTTGTCTCTGTTGATATCAGCCAATGATGTGGACAGATGCATTTCAAAGCCCTCTGCCTCGGTTAACCAGCACAGAGGCTCAGAGATACCCTTGGTGGATATCTTGTGTATATTTATTACTGTACATACTTGGGCCTCCTGTAAGTTCAGTGTCTTACACTTTCACCTGTCCTGTGGCTTCTGCACTGCCGCTGCTAGTCTCTACTTCCACCATTTTACTCCTCCCTCGTTTATTCTGTTGTTCACTCTTGCCACTCTGTGATTGCATTTTGCTATCGTTGTTTGTGTCATTGTTGAATGTGGGTAAGCTTCTCAGGAAAAAATACCTTTAGGTGTCAAAAAAAAAAAAAAGGTCAGCCTATTGTCATCATAAAATATGTCCCTGTCCAGAGCTTACAGATTTTTGGTCTTATTTTTCCTAGAATTTTGTGATTTTAGTGTTTTAAGCTTTTCACTGACAGGTATTGATGTGCATCTCCCCCGTGGTCCACTTGGATCATACGGGACCAGCATTTTCAACTCTGCCCTTAGTCTACTGGCAGTAAGTTTACAAACCAGCTCTGAGTTGGTGTTTCTGCCTACAGAAAGATGTATCTGTTCCTTTCCTTCCTCCTTCCCCTCCAGCCCTACCCAGACTTCAAAATCCAGTTTAATTTCTCCTTTCTCCATAACATTTTCTCTAGCCTGTTACCCTTCTCAAATCCCACAGTTATTACTTTTCATGTGACTTGTGGGTTTGCAATGGTAAGTGGGTTGTTTACTACTTGGTTCTCTGATCAGGAATATATATCTTCAAGATGCAGCCCACTCACAGTGTTTTTCCAGAAACATCCGGGGCTGTAGCCTCTACCCATACCTTCTCCACTGATTCAGATATGCCAAGGGAGCCATGCAGACTTCTTATAGGATGTTTTGTCTGTCCAGTAATTCTTGCTTTATTTGTTTGCCTATCCCACTGGCACATAGGCTTAATGAGGGTAGCACCATCATCATGTTTTACTTTTGAGTCCTGAGAGCTATAATATGGTCACCAAGATGCTAATAAATTCTACTGAAGGAATGAATGAATGAATGAATTTTTATTGAGAGTCTGAGCTTACCAAGAGCTGAAGTCCTGGATCTGTACACATCTTTGCATCAGATTTGGTACCTTGTACACCGTGTATGCTCATATTTGTCTGCCTCACTTTAGCTCCTCAGGCCTGCGTGTCATCAGCCTGTAATCACAGAGGTATTGTTCCTTGGCCCAGTTGAAGGCCAGTAGAAGGTATGTCAGGATTTGACATCTCAGTGGATAGTTTACCAGGAGAGTCAGATTACCTGCTCTTTGAAGTGCTCCCCAACCTGGTATTCTCTTCTCCCCAGGTCCTCAAATTTTGGCATCTGGCATCTTAATATGTATGTAATATTCATGGGTGTTCCCTATCAGGTAACCTCAGTAGGCATTTTGTTTTTGTTTCTGTTTTCCCATTAAAGCCACCCGCTTCAGTCTTCTAAATGTTTGGTAGTGATATTAGGCAGTGGGAGGTGATAATTTACTGGAATTAGAGCAAGGGCTGGGGAGCCCGACTGCCTGTGTTCTAACCCCATTTATGGATTCTGTGACCTGTAGCATGTTAGTTGGCTTCTCATGGTTCAGTTTCCTCACCTATGAATTGATGATAAATATAATATGTCATAGTAGAGCATTAAATGAGTTAATGAAAGATTACCTAGCATAAGGTTGTTACCTTTATTACTTTGCTTAAATTTTGTTTTCTTATAAGTTGATGCCAACAAAGGTAATTTTCATTTATAATAAATATATGTACATATTCATTTTATGTATGTGTACTGTGTACTTATTCTGTTCTAGGCATCGTGCTAGGATTGGGGATATGAAAATTTGAGGGCGTGTTCTACATCTTGCCTTGTTGTTGACGTATGGAAGATAGCCACTAGTGAACAAATATGAATGCAGATGATAAATGCTGTGACTGGGAAAGTACAGTGTGTAATGGGTAGGTAGAGAGGTACTTTCACTCAACATTAGAGCATCAGGGAAGACTTTCACACTAGGGGCTGGCAGACAAATAGGAATCAGCCAAGTGAAGGGGAAAGAGAGTGTGTTTGATTGTTTCAAGCAGAAGTCACTGATGTTCAGAGGCCATGACATAAGAAAGCACAATGCTTTTGAAGAACTGAAAATGTCATGTAGGGAGGAGACTAGCATGTGTGGAGACTTTGAGTAGGAAGCCAGGGGCTACAAGGCCTCCTCTGCCATGTGAAGGAAGGAGCTTGGACTTTTCCTCACAAGCACTGTGAGGCCATTGAAGGGTTTTAACAGGGCAGTGACATGGTCCAATTTGTGTGTGTGTGCATGTTTTAATCTGTTCAGTGCAAAATAAAAGAGAATACCATATGAACAAGTTTGTAGTTTCATAAGGTAACTGAAGGAAATTCCCTGGTAACCACAGCACAGACCCAGAAATAGCACTTTGCCATCCTGAGAAGGCAGCACTGTGCCTGCCTCCACAGCTGAGAAGTCATAGCTGTCCCCACAAAGCTTACCCTGACTTCAGTCATCGTGCCCTCGTGTTCTGTTATACTTCATTCAGTTGTGCCTCCCTAGGTACAAGTTCAGTCTTCAGTCTTTTTCTATGTGCCGTTTCTCCACCATCTCTGTACTTTTGTTACAATTTATCTGTGGAAGAACCTGGGCCCTTTGATCTGCGCAGCCTCCCGCAGTCTGGATGTTGCTGATTGTATGTTCAAGGAGTCCCTCCACCCTGGGTATTTCTTGAAACTGACGGCAGGATGCTGAGCTGGAGCCAACTGTTGTGATCACTGTGACACAAGCGTAGGTGGTGGTTGTTTTCTCATCAGGGGACATAAAAGGGCTGCTGTTTTCTCCATGTGACAGATATGTGTTTTAGGAAGAGTCTGGCCACATGTGGAGACTAGCTTGCAGAGGTCAGACCAGAAAGACCAGTTAGGCCTTTTGTGTTTATCCAGATGAGAGCCTGGAATAGGGGCTCTGAGAATGGAAAGCAACGCTGGGCTCCAGAAAATCTCAAGAATTCAAGTGTATAAGACTTGACAACTGTATGGGAAGACAGGATGGAGGAATTTCTTTCTGGGATGCTGAGAGAATGGCCAGACCTTTCAGTGAGATTGCAACATTTGGAACTGTTAGAGAATGCCAAAAAAAGGTTGGTTCTAGATATACTGAGTATGAAGCACCTGTGAGCCCAAGAGGAGAAGTCGAGTTTGCCACTCTCAAGCATGTTTTTAGCCACTTCCTGTTTATCGACAGTGTATTGTGACTTAAAAAAAATGTCACCACAAAAAAAGATTTTTTCCAAGAGAAAAATGCGCTTCAAGTACAATATACTGTTTCTGTTGATGATAGAAAAAATGTAGAAGGAAAGTTCAAAGAAGGTCAGATGTAATTAAAGTAGGCCTACCATAATAAATAAATGAATAACAATTGGAAGAATGAAAAGGCAAGGCCCTAATGGAGCATTATAGCCACTTGGGTGTCTTCACGTTGCTCTTTTGGAGCTGAAACCAAAATGAAACATCATACAGGCGGCACTGCAGGAGGAAAGCATCAATTGGAGCGGATTGGCCTCTTTCTTCTAAAGTTAAAGGAAGAGGGGCGCCTGGGTGGCTCAGTCGGTTAAGTGTTTGATTTTGGCTCAGGTCATGATCTCGTGGTTCATGGGTTCGAGCCCCATGTCAGGCTCTGTGCGGACAGCTCAGAGCCCGGAGCCTGCTTCAGATTCTGTGTCTCCCTCTCTCTGCCCCTTCCCCAGCTCACACTCTGTCTCTCTCTCTCTCTCTCAAAAATAAATAAACATTAAAAAATTTTTTTCTTTTAAGTTAAAGAAAGAAAAAGAAAAGATTCTTGAGGAAGTGTGGATAACCATTGGGCTTATAACAATTGAGTGAGCAATTTTGAGTTTGTTTCTGTTGATTCATTTACAGGAAATTCACTCTTAGAAGAAAAAATCTGGGGAAAGGAAAAGATAATAAATATACACAAAGAAATGAAAATAACTAAAAACAAAACAAAAGAATAAATCCAGAGATATTCTGAAAACTTTATATTAACTTGAATATCTTCCTGCCCTAAACTTGTGGCCATAATTTTGAAAAACCAGATGGAGTTTAGTATTTTACCTTCCTTAGAGAGTTTGTTGACCTGGGAGAGATTTTGAAGTATTACTGAATCCAGTTTGAATCTTTTCCTCTTGCTTTTCTACTATGGCCTGTCACTGGTCACAGAAGATGGAGAAGATGTGGTTGCTTTCAACATTTGGGGTGGGGTCAAACTTTTATTTTCAAAATGATGTAACTCTAGATCTAAAACTTGGGAGTGTTTAATGCTCATGGCATGTTGTCTATAGTTTATAAGTTTGGCTCACAATTGAAATTTAGTTTATTCATTAATTTTGTTTTCTGGCAACATGTGAGCTAGCACATCTTCCAAATTTGTTATGATTCACAAAGAAAAATCTTAAAGTGACTTTTTCCACTTTACTGCCAGATTACTTTTTAAGAAGTACTTAAACTGTGTCTTGAGGACATGAAATAAAATAAACATTATTGGTACCGACTGCTGTTCATAGGCATTATTTCATTGTCTCTCTTGAATGTAATTGGCTTCAAAGCAAAACACAATTGCTTTGGGGAGGATGAGAGGTGTTTTTCTGCATAGTGATAAATTATTTTTCATTCCTGAATTGACTGCCTGTGCCTGTGTGGTGTATTCTGTCCGCCTTTATCCTACAGTACCTTCTGCCCTCTACTTTGAACCCGACTGAACTTGTCTAGTGTTCTGGGTTCCTTCCTGGTGATCTCACGATGGGATTTCCCAGTGTTGGCTTGGCCCTGTGCTGGAAAGTGTTCTGGGCAGGCTGGGTCTCAACCAAGCTCCACCCATTGAAGCAGGCTCTGGGCCCAGGTCCTCTCTGCCTGCAGGATGCATCTGGCCAGCTGCTTGTTTGGTGTGGAGTTTATCCTCTGAGACCTTTGCAGACCTTTCTGATTGTGACGCATAGGAAGAAAAAAATGTTGGCATCACAACTCAATACACAGGTACCTTTAACTCTACATTTGTAAATATGTAAGTGAAAGTTGCATGAATTGGCCCTTGCATTTAAGTCATGCTTCGCACTCTACAGTTTTCTATTCTGTTCCATTTCATTAAATTCCACTAAAATGTGTTGGTCATAACCCATTATATTTACTTCATAATCTGTTAATAGCTTCTGATTTAAGATTTGAAAACTCTCCCTAACATTCTGATAAACATGATTCCTTTTCAGAGAACCCTTTCTTAATATCCTTCTTCCTAAATATCACCAGTGAGGGGACTGTTTCACTCTGTGAGGTGGCCTCTTTATTCCTTATTTTGAATGTTTAGAGTACTTGTTCCTAAAATATATTAGGAAGGATCTTTTATTCATTAGGAAAGAGTGCAAATCTGTGATTAATGATTACATTTCAGGTTTCCAGCGCTAAGTGGAATAAATTCTGCAGCACATTGTTTCCAATTGGTGCCCAGAATAAAATCAACCACAACTCATTTACTGTTAATAAAACCTTTAAAAAGGCATACTGTAAAATAGAAAAATTTTGACAAAGCATTAAAAAATGGGAATTTGGAGTAAATATTAACCTTACTGAGGAAATCATAAGAGAAAGTTAAATATCTTTTCATGTATCCTAACACCTTAAAGTCTGCCTCATTTTGGTTTTGATATTTTCCTACCATTAGGGTAACAAGATTTAGCAATTTGAATACAGTTTTTGCCATTGTTCAGGTGTCCTTTACTTTTTAAACTTTCTATTGCAAATAATTCTTTACTTTTTTGCATGTTGTGTTGTCAGAATATTAGGGGATTGCTCTTTAAAATAAATGGGACTAGGAGTGCCTGGGTGGCTCAGTCGGTTAAGTATCTGACTTTGGCTCAGGACATAATCTCACAGATTGTGGGTTTGAGCCCCACGTCGGGCTCTGTGCTGACAGCTCAGAGTCTGGAGCCTGCTTCGGACTCTGTGTCTCCCTCTCTCTCTCTGCCCCTCCCCCCCCTCAAAATAAATAAACATAATTTTAAAAAATGTTTATAAATAAATGGGGGTAACCTCATGTTCAGGTAGAAAAGGATCTGAAATTCTTTATGAAATTCTGAATTCTTTATGCTGGAATGGCATAAAGCAAAGAACCAATTACATTAATTTATATGGAAATATTTTTTAGTGTTCCCAGACCCAAAAAATAACCTGTCTTAGGCTGTTCTGATAACTTAGGGCACGTCTTGCTAATGATGTGCAAAAGACATTCAAATAAAGCAAAGATGCTCACAGACACAATTCAAGTTTTGGCATGTGGATGCTGAAATACCAAGTGTGGTTCCCAGGGAAGGATCCTGGTGGTGCCACTCTTGCTGCTTGGGGCGTGTGCTGCCTCTAATGGCTTGCTACAAGACAAGTGCTGAACACTATTTTCGCTTTTCCACTTTTTTTTGTCAAAGGGAAGATCTTGAAATTTCCTTCAGCTAGCAAAAAAATGCGTACTAATGTAGGTCTTTCATAAAAGTAAAGTTGCATAATCCAGACTTTGGAAAGGTGGGAGAAGCCTGTATTCTTAACCATTGATCTTCTTGAAGAAGTAGCCGCCAGAGCCTTTTGACTTGTGATGATGTGGCTCTGCTGTAAAGCTGTTGATTTGTTCTCCTTTTCTATCTTGTGTTGGATTCCTTGTGCTGTCTTCTTTTGGGGTACATATCCTCATTTGGTGGAGCAATTCTCCATTGGTTTCCAGAGAAAGTGTTCACGAGAGGTAGATTTTGAAGCCTCACATATCTGCATGTGTTTATTCTGTCCTCCAGCTTGAATGTAACTTGGCTGGGTATGGAATTATACTCTGGAAATTGTCTCCCTGAGTTTCGAAGGTGTTGTTCCATTGTCTTCAAACTTTTAGTGTGCTGTTGAGATATCTGATGTCACTCTGATTATTGATGGTTTGAACGAAACTTTTTTTCTCTTTGAGGCTTTTTTGGGTCTTTTCTGTCACCACTGTTATGAAATTCTGGGTGTTGGTTTGGAATGGTTCTCTTTGCATCCCTGTCCTGTTGCACCTGACGGACTCTTTCAGTCTAGAAACTCCTGCATTGTAGTTCTAGGAAATTTTCTTGATACGTTTGATTTCTTCCCCTTTTTTTTTTTCTTTCTTTTTTTCTTTCTTTCTTTCTTTTTTTCTTTCTTTCTTTCTTTTTTTCTCTTTCTTTCTTTCTTGCTTTCTTTCTTCTCTTCTTGGTGAGATATTCAACCTCTAGGACCAATCCTCTGATGTTCTTTTCTGTTTTCTATGTCATTGTCTCATATCTCTGTTTCTTGATATTTCTTCAACTTTCATTTAACCTTTCTAATTAAGCTTGTCTTTATGTTACTTTTCATTTTCAAGAGTTCCTTTTTGTTTTAAAATTTTTTCTAGCTGCATTTATCATTTTGTTAATCTGGGCCTCTTCTTTCCTATTATGGGATTTCCTTAAGTCTCTGGTAGTAATTGACTGCCTATTCATATGTGTGGAGCTTTATATTGGTTTCCTGTTGTGGTTGAAACAAATCACTACAAACATAGTGACTAAAACAATACAGACTTATCTTACACAAGACAAGATATAAGGTTAGATTCTGACTTGGCTCTCACAGGGATAAAATTAAGGTGTTAGTAGGACTCCATTTCTTTTTGGAGGCTCTGGGATGAGCTTTATCTAGCTTCTAGAGGCCACATAAATTCCTTTGCTCTTGGCTCCCTTCCTACATCTTCTAAGCCAGCAACATCACATCTCTCTGATTTTTTTCTCTGGTCACATGTCTCTATGACCACAGCCAGGAAAGGTTCTTTGTTTTTGAAGACTCATGTGATTGGATTTGGTTCATCTTGATAAACTAGGATAATCAGTCACCACAGCCCTTAATTTAATCACACCATCTGTGAGTTAGGATGTGGACATCTTTGAGGGGACCATTGTTCTGCCTACCACAGGTTCTAAACAGCTGATTATCCATTCTATGTTTGTGTTGGGGAGGAAGTTTCATGTACTATAAGGTTGATAACAATTTGGTTCCATCTCTTTCCTTTGGAAACTTTGATGTCAGAATCTTTAGATCTTTAATCTAGGTCATAGAGTACTTAAGCTTTATGTATCATGTTATGTTTGCAATAGATGACATTTTTAATTTTGTATGTCATGAAATTCATATTGAATTTTAGAAGAAAAATAAATATATAAAGATAAACACAATTATTATAACTGATGAGCCACTGTCAGAGCCAACATTTATAAATTTTTGTTTTTTTCTGAACTTAATTTGAAAACTTTCATAAATGCATAGAAGTTAAGGAATTATGTAGTTATATCTACTTACATATTCATTTCCTGTATTCAACAATTATTTGTATTTCTAGAGTCAATTTTCCCTTGGTTGATTTTCTCTTACTACTTGTCTCTTGCATTTCATAGATTTTTGTCTTTATTATTTGTTTACTACTATCAATGTTGGATTTAATTCCTTTTTAGCTTCTTTTTTTTTTATTTTTTTTAAAATTTTTTTTTTTCAACGTTTATTTATTTTTGGGACAGAGAGAGACAGAGCATGAACGGGGGAGGGGCAGAGAGAGAGGGAGACACAGAATCGGAAACAGGCTCCAGGCTCCGAGCCATCAGCCCAGAGCCTGACGCGGGGCTCGAACTCACGGACCGCGAGATCGTGACCTGGCTGAAGTCGGACGCTTAACCGACTGCGCCACCCAGGCGCCCCTCCTTTTTAGCTTCTTAATGTGGAAGCTTAGATCATTGATTTTATACCTTTTTGTTTCCTAATATAAACTTTATAGTGTCATAAAATTTATTCTAAGGACTGCATTAGCTGCATCCCCCAAATTCAGATACATTCTATTCTCATTATCATTTGTTTTTGCACTAATTTATAATTGTCTGTGATTTGTTCTTTGACCCATGAGTTATTTAGAAGTGAGTTGATTTTGGGGCGCCTGGGTGGCTCAGTCGGTTGAGTGTCCGACTTCGGCTCAGGTCATGATCTCACGGTTTGTGGGTTCAAGCCCCGTGTCGGGCTCTGTGCTGACAGCTTGGAGCCTAGAGCCTGCTTTGGATTCTGTGTCTCCCTCTCTCTCTGTCCCTTCCCTGCTCTTGCTCTCTCTCTCTCAAAAATAAATAAAAATGTTAAAAAAAATTTAAAAAAAAGAAGTGGGTTGATTTTTATATACATTCAACTTTTAGCTATCTTCTTATTGCCTTTGTTGCAGAAGCATACTTAAAATGATTTCAGTCCTTTGATATTGATTGAGACTTGTTTTTATAGCCCGGCATTAAGTAGGTTTTGGTGAATACTCCATGTACCCTTAAAAGAATGTGTGTGCTCAAAATACTACAAGAACTGATAAATAAATTCAGTAAAGTCACAGGATACAACATCAGTGTTCAGAAATCTGCTGCATTTCTATACACTAATAATGAAGCAGCAGAAAGAGAAATTAAGAAAACAATCCCATTTACAATTGCACCAAAAGTAATAAAATGCCTAGGAATAAACTTAACCAAAGAGGTCAAAGGTCTGCACTCTGAAAACTATAAAATATTAATGAAAGAAATTGACAACACAAAGAAATGGAGAGACATTCCATGCTCATGGGTTAGAAGAACAAATATTGTTAAAATGTCTATACTACCCAAAACAGTCTAACACATTTAACACAATCCCTATCAAAATACCAATAGCATTTTTCACAGAACTAGAACACACAGTCCTAAAATTTATATGGAGCCACAGAAGACCCCAAATAGCCACAGCAGTCTTGAGAAAGAAAAGTAAAACTGGAGGCATTCAAGCAAAGCTTGAAATCCACAATTCTGGGCTTCAAGTTATGTTACAAAGCTGTGGTCATCAAAACAGTGTGATACTGGCACACAGATCTTAGACACACAGATCAATAGAACAAAACAGAAAACCCAGAAATAAACCTACAGTTATATGGTCCGTTAATCTTTGACAAAGGAGGAATGAATATCCAATGGGAAAAAGACAGTCTCTTCAACAAATGGTGTTGGGAAAACTGGACAGCAACATGTGAAAGAATGAAACTGGACCACTTTCTTTCACCATACACAAAAATAAATTCAAAATGGGTCATGGACCTAAAATGTGAGACCTGAAACCATAAAAATCCTAAAAGAGAGCACAGGCAGTAATTTCTCTGACATTGGCTGTAGCAACAGTTTTCTAGATACGTCTTCTGAGGTCAGGGAAATAAAAGTCAAAGTAAACAATTGGGACCACATCAAAATAAAAAAGCTTCTTCACAGCTGAAGGAAACAATCAACAAAACTGAAAGGCAATTTACTGAATGGGAGAAGATGCTGCAAATGACATATTCAATAAAGTATCCATAATATATAACAGACTTACACAACTCAACACCAAAACAAAACACCCCAAATAATCCAATTAAAAAAATGGGCAGAAGATATGAACATTTCTCCAAAGAAGACATCCAGATAGCCAACAGACACATGAAAGGATGCTAGGCATCACTCATCATCAGGGAAATGAAAATCAAAACAGCAATAAGATACCATCTCAATCTGTCAGAATGACTAAAATTAAAAATACAAGAAAAAACAAGTGTTGGTGAAGATGTGGAGAAAAAAGGAACCGTCCTGCACTGTTGGTGGGAATGCAAACTGGTGCAGCCACTCTGGAAAACAGCATGGAAGTTCCTCAAAAAGTTAAAAGTAAAACTATCCTATGACCTAGTAATCGCACCCCAAAGTTCAAAAGCACTAATTCATGCACCCTTATGTTTATTGCAGCATATTTACAATAATCAAATTATGGAAGCAGCCCAAGTGTCCATTGATGGATGAGCGGATGGGGAGGATGTGGGGTGTGTGTGTGTGTGTGTGAAATAGAATATTATTCAGCCATAAGAAAAGTGGGGTCTTGTCATTTGCAACAACATGGATGGAGCTCAAGAGTATAATGCTAGTGAAATAAGTCAGAGAAGGACAAATACCATATGATTTCACTCATATGTGGCATTTAAGAAACTGATGTGCAAAGAAGAAAAGAGAGATAAACCAAGAAGCAGATTTTAACTATAGAGAGTAAACTGAAGGTTACCAGAGGGGAGGTAGGTCAGGGGGATGGGTGAAATAGGTGATAGGGATTAAGAGTACACTTAGGATGACCATTGAATAATGTATAGAATTGTTGAATCACTATATTATACACCTGAAACTAATATAACACTGCAGTTAACTATACTGGAATTAAAATGAAAAAACTTCATCAAATTAAAAAAAAAAGAATGTGTGTGCTTTCTACAGTTGTTGGATGTAGTGTTTTATAAAAGTCAACTAAGGAGCACCTAGCTGGCTTGGTTGGTAGAGTATGTGACTCTTTTTCATTTTTAAAAAATTTCTTAATTTTTTAATTTAAATCCAAGTTAGTTAACATATAGTGTAATAATGACTTCAGGAGGAGGTTTAGTGATTCATCACTTACATATAACACCCAGTGCTCATGTCAACAAGTGCCCTCCTTAATGTCCATCACCCATTTAGCCCATCCCCTCCTCACCTCACCTCCAGCAACCCTCAGTTTATTCTCTGTATTAAAGAATCTCTTATGGTTTGTCTCCCTCTGTGATTTTGTCTTATTTTTGCTTCCCTTCTCCTATGTTCACCTGTTTTATTTCTTAAATTCCACATATGAATGAAATCATATGATATTTGTCCTTCTCTGACTGACTTATTTTGCTTAGCATAATATACTCTAGTTCATCCACATTGTTGCAAATGGCAAGATTTCATTCTTTTTGATTGCCGAGTAATAGTCCATTGTATGTATGTATGTATGTATGTATGTATACATACATACGTGTGTGTGTGTGTATGTGTGTGTGTATCAGTTCATCAGTAAATGGACATCTGGGCTCTTTCCATACTTAGACTATTGTTGATAGTGTAAGCATGTGACTCTTAATCTCAGGGTATTGACTTCAAGCCCTATGTTGGGCATGGAGCCTATTTAAAATAAAAAAAAATAAAAAAACGTCAATTAAGTTAAGTTGGTTGGTAATGCTGTTCAAATCTTTTGTATCCTTACTAGTTTTTTCCTTCTTGTTCTATCAATCTGTAGGAGAAGAGTATTAATATCTCCAACCACAATTGCAGATCTATTTTTTCTTTCTTTAGTTTTGCCAGTTTTTGCTTTATATATTTCTGAAGGCCAATTCATAGGGTGCATAAACGTGGGATTGTTATATTTTCATGGCGAATCAACACATTTTCATTATAAAACATTTTTTTAAATTTCTGGTCATATTCCTTATCAAAGCCTACATTGACATTAATATAACCATTCCCACATTTTTTCTCAGTGTTTATCTTTTCTCATCTTTTGCTTAAAATCTGTTTGTTGTATCTGTAAGTTTCCATTTTGCTTTTTTTAAATACAGCCTGGCAATCTTTTTACATGGTGGATTTGTCTGTTTACATATACTGTAATCATTGATGATTGGGTTCAAGTGTACTAACTTGGTATTTGTTTTCTATTTATCCCTTCTGTTTTTGTTCCTCTGTTTTTCCTCTCCTGTCCTCTTTTATGTAAGGCATTTTTTAGTATTTCATTCTATTGTTTCTTTTGGCTTTTAGCTATACTACTTTGAGTTACCCCAGTGCTTGCTATGAATTACATTATTTACAAGATACAAATTATACATCAGAAAAAAATGTAGAAACCTTACAGCAGTATAATTCTATTTACTTCCCCTCCCCTTTTTGCTCCTATAATATATTATGCTTCTACATTTGTTGCAGACTTCACATTACATTGTTACTTATATTCTCTTCAAAGAGACACTCATCTTTCTTAAAAGTTTAGAATGAATGCATATCCATACACATATATAAATATAAATATTAGAGAAAAATGTCTTTTTATATTTGCCCCCATGGTCATCCTTTTTGGTATTCTTGATTCCTCTGAATAGAGTCTGGTTTTCATTTATCATTTCCATCAGCCTGAAGGAAATCTTTTACCATTTCATTTAGCACAAGTTTGCTGGTAACAAATTCTGTCACCTTTTAATTTATGTTAAAATTCTTTATTTCACATTAAATTTTTTTCGCCTTTATTGAGGTATAATTGAAAAGTAAAATTGTAATGTATTTAAGGTGTACAACATGATGATTTGACATGCGTATATATATATATTGTGGAAAAATACCCATCATCCAATTAATTAACACATCCATCACCTCACATATTTACCTTTTTTAAAATGAGAACACTTGAGTTCTACGCTCTTGGCAAATTTTAATTATGCAATACAGTTGTGTCAACCATAGTCACTATGTTACACTTTAGCTCCTCAGACCTTATTCATATTATAGCTGAAAATTTGTACCTGTTTATTAGCCTCTCCTTGTTTCGCCTGCTCCCTACACCCTGGCAACCATCATTCTACCCTGTTCCTGTGAGTTTGACTTTTTTTTTTTTTTTAAGATTTTACATAGAAGTTATACTATGTAGTATTTGTCTTTCTCTGTGTGAATTATTTCACTTAATGTCCTCCAGGTTCATCCATCTTGTCACAGATGATAAATTTCTTTTTATGGCTGAATAATATTCTTGTGTGTGTGAGAGAGAGAGAGTGTGTGTGTGTGTGTGTGTGTGTGTGTCAAATTTTTTTATCCATTCCTCTGCTGATGGACATGGGTTGCTTCCATACCTTGGGTATTGTGAATAATGCTGCAATAAACGTGGGAGTACAGATATCTCTTCAAGATATTGATTTAGTTTCCTTCGCATATTTACCCAGAAGTGGGATTGGTAGATCATAGGTATTTCTGTTTTTAATTTTTTGAGGAAACTCTATTCCATTTTCATGTGTCTGTACCAGTTTACATTCCCACCAGCAGTGTAGGAAAATTCCCTTTTCTCCACATCCTCACCAGCGTTTTTCTCTTGTCTTTTTGATAACAGCCATTGTAATAGGTGTAAGGTGATGTCTCGTGGTGGTTTTGATTTGCATTTTCCTGGTGATTAATGATTTGAGTACCTTTTCATTTACATGTTGCCTGTTTTTATACATTGTTTGGGAAAATGTCTGTTCAGTTCCTCTGCCCATTTATTAATTGGGTCATTATTATTATTTTTTTAAGTTGTGTGAGTTCCTTATATATCTTGGATATTAACCCATTATCAGATAAGTATTTTGCAAATATTTTCTTGAATCCCATGGGTTGCCTTTTCATTTTGCTGATGGTTTCCTTTGCTATTTTTTTTTTTTTCTGAAGTGTTTAGTTTTGATGTCCTATGTGCTTGTGCTTTTGGTGTCAAATCCAAAATAGCCTTCCTAAGACCAGTATCAGAGAGCATTTTTGCTGTTTTTTTCCTAGTAGTTTTATGGTGTTAGTTCTTATGTTCAAGTTTGATCCATTTTGAGTTGATTTTTGTGTACAGTATAAGATAGAGATTCAGTATAGTTCCTTTGCGTGAAGCTATCCAGTTTTCTCAACACCATCCATTGAAGACACTATTCTTTCCCTATTGTATATTCTTGTCTCTTCTGTCAGAAACTAATTTGCTGTATACGCATGGGTTTATTTCTGGGCTCTCTATTCTCCATTGGTCTATATGTCTGTTTGTATGCCAGGACAATACTGTCTGATTACTGTGGCTTTGTAATACTATTTGAAATCAGGAAGTGTGATGATGCCTCCAGCTTTGTTGTTCTTTCTCAAGACTGCTTAGTCTACTCAGTCTTTTGTGGTTTCCTATGAATTTTAGGATTTTTTTTTTTCTATTTCTGTGAAAAATGCCTTTGGAATTTTGATGGGGATTGCATTGAACCTATGAGTGGTTTTGGATAGTATGGACATTTTAAACAATATTAGTTATTTCAATTCATGAGCATGGGATAGTTCTCCATGTATTTGTATGTTCTTTCATTTCTTTCATCAATGTTTTATAATTTTCAGTGTTGAGATCACTTACCTGATTAAATTTATTCCTAAGTATTTTTTGATGCTATTATAAATGCGATGTGTTTTTTTTTTAATTTCTCTTTCTGATAGTTGTTAGTGTACAGAAACACAGCTGATTTTTATAAATTGATTTTGTATCTTGCAACTTTATTGAATTCACTTATTCTAACAGATTTGTTTGGTAGTTTTGTTTTTTGTTTTTTTTGTTTTTTTGGGGTTTTTTCGGTGGAATCTTTAAGTATCCCTAAAAGATACCTATAAAGTGTCCTTTATATAATATCATGTCATCTTTAAATAGAGGCAGCTTTACTTCCTTCTGATTTGGATACTCTTTCTTTTTTTCTTTTTCTTCTTCTTCTTCTTTTTTTTTTTTTTTTTTTTTTTTTTGTTTGCCTAATTGCTCTGGCTAGTACTTCTTTTTTTTTTTTAATTTTTTTTAATGTTTATTTATTTTTGAGAGAGAAAGACACACACACAAAGTGTGAGTGGGTAAGGGGCTGAGAGAGGGAAACACAGAACCAAAGCTGGCTCCAGGCTCTGAGCAGTCAGCACAGAGCCCAGTGTGGGGCTCCAACTCACCAACTCAGATCATGACCTGAGCCGAAGTTGGACGCTTAACTGACTGAGCCACCCAGGCACCCCTGCTCTGGCCAGTACTTCTGACATTATGTTGAATAAAAATGGTGAGAATCAGCATCATTGTTTTGTACCTGATCTTAGAGGAAAAGCTTTTAACTTTTCCCTGTTGACTGTAATGTTAGCTGTGGGCTTGTCATATATGGCTCTTATTATGTTTAGGTATGTTCCTTTTATGCCCAGTTTGTTGAACTTTTATGATAAAAAGATACTGAATTTAGTCAAATGCTTTTTCTTCATCTGTTGAAGTGATCATATGATTTTTACCTTCATTTTAGTAAATGTGGTGTATCACATTTATTGATTTTTACATATTGAGCCATCCCTACATCCCTAAAATAAATCCTACTTGGTCATGGTGATGATCTTTTTAATGTGCCATTGAATTCAATTTGCCAATATTTTGTTGAGGATTTTTGAATCTATGTTCATCAGGGATATTGGCCTATAATTTTCTTTTTTTTTACAATGTTCTTGTCTTCCCTTGGTATCAGGCTAATGCTGACCTCATAAAATGAGTTTGGAAGTATTCCATTCTCTTTTATTTTTTTGAAAGAATTGGAACAGAATTGGTTTCAATTCTTTAAGTGTTTGGAAGCATTCATCAGTGAAACTATCTAGTCCTGGACTTTTCTTTGCTGAGAGCTTTTTGATTACTGATTAAATCTCCTTGCTAGTAGTTGGTCTGTTCAGATTTTCTGTTTCTTCATGGTTCAGTCTTGGTAGGTTGTGTATTTCTAGGAATTTGTCTATTCCTTTAGGTTATCTAATTTGTTGGTGTATAATAGTTCATAGTGATTTCTTTAAAAAAAATTTCTTTAATGTTTATTTTTGAGAGACAAAGGTGGGGGAGGGGCAGAGAGAGACAGAGAGACACGTGTACACAGAATCTGGAATAGGCTCCAGGCTTAGAGTTGTCAGTATAGCACAGAGCCCAATGCAGGACTCAAACTCATGAACCCCTGAGATCGTGACCAGTTCCAAAGTCTGACGTTTAACCGACTGAGCCACCCAGGCACCCTGTTCATAGTAATTTCTTATGAGCCTTGGTATTTTTGTCTCATCAGTTGTAATATCTTTCATTTCTGATTTTGAGTCTTCCTTGCTTTTTATTAGTCTAAAGGTTGGACAATATTGTTTATCTTTTCAAAAAAAAAAAACGGCTCTTAGTTTCATTGATCTTTTCTATGGTCTTTTTATTCTGTTTTATTTATTCCTGCCTCATCTTCATTATTTCCATCCGTCCATTAATTTTGGACTTAATTTGTTCTCTTTCTAATTCCTTGAGATGTAAAGTTAGCTTGTTTATTGGGGAGCTTTCTTTTTTCTTAGTGTAGGCTTTTATCGCTGTGAACTTCCCTCTTACATTTTTATTTAAAAAATGTTTTAAGTTTATTTATTTTAAGAGAGAGTAAGAGAGAGCATAAGTGGGGGAGGAACAGAGAGAGAGGGAGAGAGGGAATCCCAAGCAGGCCCACAACTGTCAGCGTAGAGCCTGATGTGGGGCTCAAACTCATGAACCATGAGATCATGACCTGAGCCAAAATAAAGAGTTGGCCACTTAACCAACTGAGCCACCTAGGCACCTCTGTGAACTTCCCTCTTAGAACAGTTTTTGCTGTATCCAATATGTTTTGATATGTTGTGTTTCCATTTTCATTTGTCTCAAGGTGTTTTTTTATTTTCCTTTTGTTTTCATCTTTAACTCACTGGTTACTTAGGAGCATGTTGTTTAATTTCCATCTATAATTGATTTCCAGTTTTATACCATTGTGGTTGGAAAAGATGCTTACTGGTCCAGCTCCTGGGTGGCTCAGTCATTTAAGCATCTGACTTGGGCTCAGGTCATGATCTCGTGGTCCATGAGTTCGAGCCCTGAGTCGGGCTCTGTGCTGACAGCTCAGAGCCTGGAGCCCGCTTCAGATTCTGTGTCTTCCTCTCTCTCCACCCCTCCCCCATGCACACTCTGTCTCTCTGTCTTTCAAAAATAAACATTTAAAAAAAGAAAAGATGCTTACTATGATTTCAATTTTCTTAAATTTATTAAGAGTTGTTTTGTGACCTAACATATGATCAATGCTGGAGACTGTTCCACATGGGCTTGAGAAGACTGTGTATTCTGTTACTGTTGGATGGAATGTTTTCTAGATGCCTATGTGGAGTCATCTGGTCTAATGTGTAGTTTAAGTACAATTTTCCTTCCTGATTTTTTTTTGTCTGGATGATCTATTCATTGTTGAAAGTGGGGTATTGAAATTTCCTACTATTACTGTATTGCTGTTCATTGCTGATTACTGTATTGCTAATGATCTGTTAATATTTGCTTTATACATTTAGGTGTTTCTACGTTAGGTGCATACTTATAAATGTTATATCATCTTGGTGAATTGATTCCTTTATCATTATGTATCGACCTTCTTTGTCTCTTGTTACCATTTGAGGCATCAGCACAGAGCCTGACGCGCGGGCTCAAACTTGAAACAGTGATATTATGACCTAAGCTGAAGTCAGAACACTTAACTGACTGAGCCACCCAGGCACCCCTGATAACTTTACTTTTGACACATACAAAAGCTCTACATTTTTACACTCTTCCCCACCACATTTTATGTTTTTGATGTCATAATTTACATTTCTTTACCCCCATTTACATTTTTAAATATTGTGCATCTATTAAAAAATTATTATATAATTATTTTTTATGTTCTTTTAAAATTTATACTAAAGTTCTAAGTGATTTACTCACAACCATTACAACATTAGAGTATTCTGAATTTGGGTATATATTTATTTTTACCTGTGAGTTTTATACTTTCCTATGTCTTCGTGTTAGTAATTAGCATCCTTTCGTTTCAACTTGAAGAATTCCCTTTAATACTTCCTGTAAGGCTAGTTAGTGGTGATGAGCTCCTTCAGCTTTTGTTTTGTTCAGCTTTATCTCTTCTTCATTTCTGAAGGACGACTTTGCTGGGTAGAGTATTTTTTGATTGGCAGGGTCTTTGTTGTTGTTGTTGTTGTTGTTGTTGTTGTTGTTGTTAGTATTATTATTAAAACATTTTGAATATGTCATCCCACTCCCTTCTGACCTGAAAGGTTTCTGCAGATAAATCTGCTCATAGTCTTAGGGGGGTTCCTAAGTATGTTAACGACTTACTTTTCTATTGCTACTTTATGATTCTTTCTTTATCTTTTATTTTTGACAATTTAAATGTATCTTGTGGGTCTCTTTAGATTCATCTTTTTTTAACCCTTTGAGCTATTTGTATCTGGATGTCTGTTCATTTCTCCCCCAATTTAGCCATTATTTCTTTGAATAAACTTCTGTCCCTTTCTCCCTTTTTTCTTTCTGATACCCCTATAATGTTTCTATTGGTCCTCTTCATAGTGTCCTTTAAGTCCCTTAAGCTGTCTTTCCGTTTTTTTCTTTTTTTTCTTCTCTGGCTGGATGAATTCCACTACCCTGTCTCTAAGCTTACTGTTCCTTTTTTCCACTTGAGCTAGTCTGCTGATGAATTCTTCTGTCAAATTTTTCAGTTTCATTGTTATATTTTTCAGCCCTGTGATTTGTTTGGTACTTTTAATATTTTCTTTTTGTTGAAATTCTTACTTATTTCATACATTGCCCTCCTGACTTTGGTAAACATCTTTATGACTATTGCCTATCTATCAGGCAAGCATTCATCTGTATTTCATTAAGATTGCTTCCTAGAGATTTATCTCATTCTTTTGGGGAACATATTGCCCTGTTTGTTCATTTCGTTTTGAATCAAATCCCAAACATTCATTTCACTTTAGTATTTATTTGACATATATTTAATTTGAAATATTTGAAACATTTACATAGTTCACAATGTGCCATATCAGAATCCTATTACATACGATCCTTGAGAAAACAACCTTATACATATGTGCTTTTGTCTTTGTGGAGCTGTATTTCTGTAAGTAATAGAAGTAGGTCAAAAGATAAAATGTTTATATAATTTTGTTAAATTATTGCTAAACTCTACCCTATAGGATTTGTACTATTTTGCACCTCTAACAGCATTTTGACAGTGACCTCATTTCTCTACAGCTTTTACTAGAGTGTTTGTCATAGTTTGATATTTTACTAATCTGGATGTTACCTTATTGTTGATTTAATTTACATTTCTTTTATTATGAGATGAGAATTTGGGAGGGGAGATATATTTACCTTTCTTTTTTGTTAACTGTCTTGTCTTCTGTTCATTTTTCTAATGACATTATGATTTTTTTTTAATTTTAAGAGTTTTTTGTATGTTTGGATAAGTGTGGTTGTATTCAAGGTGTATGATGCAGGTATTTTTTCCCAATTTGTTATTTGTGTTTGACTTTGCTTGTGGTGTTTTTTTCCCCTATGCAAAAGTTCTTTTAAAAGTTCTATATGGCCAAAACGATCACTTTATTTTTCTGTGCTTTCTGTTTTTGAGTCATGGTTGGAAAGGTTTTCCTTCCTTAGGTCACAAAGGAATTCATCCATTTTTTCTTCTAAGAGTACTGTGATTTCATATTTTACATTTAGATGCCTAATTTATTTAGAGTTTATTTTGTTGTATTCCATGAGGTTTGGATTCAGTTTTATCTTTTTTTCAAATGACTGTCCAGTTGTTCCAAAAAACTTGTTTAAAGATACTTCTTTTTCTTGTTGATTTTTGATGCCACCTTTATCATGTGCCAAATTTCCACATTTCTGTTTTGCTTCATTTGTGTGTCTTTCTGTTCATATGTCAGTACCACTCTGTTTTGATTAGTGAAGCTTTAGAGCATGTTTTCTTCTCCGCAGAGCTAGTTACCCTCCATCATTGTTCTTTTAATTGACCTCCTTGGCTATTCTTGCATGCTTAATTTTTGTAATCAAATTGACAATTTTAAGGCATTGTTTCTTACATGATCATTGTATGCTTGCATAGTCATTGAAGCAATGACGCAATAAGCTGTCCTGCTGAACCCTTTGAAACATATTTTACATTGTTAACGTATAAATGTGTATGTGTGTAACACATAAGTGTGTTTCTACTTATAAAATACCAAGATACTTTTTTAAATGTGCAAAAATCATTCGAATAAACTTTGTGAACAATATAGGCAAGTCTGTGTTATTCTCTCCTATTCTTTGTAGGTTTCACAGTTTTTCCATTATAATGGGTTCTTTGATAGTTTTTCATTAGAATTTGATAGGTAAGGACTAGGGTCCTTTGAGCTCTGCCATTCCAATGAAACAGAGGTCTTGTTATCAAATTCGAATCATCTTGCCTATCATGTTTCTCCCCCTTATCTTTTCAGGCTGGACACTAGCCCAGGCTGGACACTAGCCCACTGGTCAGCTAAAAGGGATTACAATCATAAAAGCTATTTGATTCTATTTAAATAGATTGTGCTTGGATGGCACACTTGGATGTTTGGTTAAGACTTGTGTCAGTGAACTAAACATTGGAATAATGGCATAGCAGTGCTTTTTCCCATTTAACAACTTAGCTTGGTATATTTTGACATTCAAATTAATTAATTTTCTCTACACATTATTTAGAATATTTTCTTAAGTAAAAAAGAATATTCTCTTTAATTTCTGCTTTCACATAAGTGATTCCTCAATATTCTGCTTGAGTGAAGCCAACCTAAACTAAATTTTTGTATTTTAGATTTTAAAATTTGGGATACTGAATTCTCATCTTTAAAATGAAATTAAGTGGTAATGTTTTGCTGTACTGAATCTAGTAATTTAATGAATATAGAAATACAGATAGTGGGAGAAAATGTCTTTTATTTTTTAGGGGTGATAAGATATTTTTCCTGAAGGTCTCTTAATGTATATATATTCCTTCCAGCAATACTTTTTACCAAGTAGGGAATAAAGTAGATGTTAAAAAGGAAGCTCACTGACCATTTCTGTTTATTGTAGCCCTGTCCTGCTTAAGGGGCTAAAGGTTCTGAGCATGCAAGTTCAGGCCCACTATCCCCTTCACCAACCGTACCTGGAGTAGAATATTGGGAGCCCCAGGCTCAGTGGATGTCTGTGGAGAGAGAAAGAGTTGTTTCAGGCATTCTTCATGATTGGTATCTCATGTTCCTTGGGTGGGTGTTGAGCAACCATATGGACACAGAATCATAGTATCTCTTCTAATGTCTGCCTTTTTTCCCCACATTTCTTGCCTTGTATCTGCCTTGGTGTCATGAAAATGGCAGGACTTGGAACCCTGTAATGTATTTCAGCCGAAGTGCCCTTCTGCCTGGCTCTTGGTAGGTCTGTTAACTCTAGCACTTTCTTCTGACCAGTTCTTATTGCAAACTTGGTGACATCTCTGTTTCCTCCCAGTTATAAATAGTGAATTTTGCTTGATGATGCAAATGCCACTCTTAGCCACCTGATCAAACACTTGGAATATGGACACCAAGGCAGGCCAGAATTTAGCTGAATATGCCCCTTGGATACCTGGCCACCCACTCAGAGGCCCCCACATCAAGTCTCTCTAAATTCCAGGTTTATTCTGCTCTCCTTGGAAAGTCACTGTCGAGGCCCCAGTGTGCTTCACAGGCAAGGCCACACGGCTTAGAAATCCACTTCCTTTGGCTAAATTTTATAGGAATAACTTACAATATTTAATGTATTACTGACATTTAACATTCATAGTTAGTTTTCATGTTTAACTTACGGAAGGAAAAAAGATGAATCACAGCTGCCATTAGTCATGTTTTAAAAACAGTGGTACTACATGACTCTCCTAACTTATTGGAAGGTGTTTCTAAGCACACAAAGGCAATTGATTGAAAACTGAATGACTTTCTATCAGATTACTGTCTTCAGGGTGCTTTTAGAGTGAATAGACTAATTTACATCTTAAGGTAGAATTGACCTTATTTTGGCATATTTGGGTGGTGTGACCCAGGGCACACAGTAAGCAGAGGTGTGGCTAATATACAGTAGACACAACAGCCGTGAAGCTGGTAAAAGTGAAGTTGGTACTGCTCCAGCCTGTAAAGTTTACCCTTGGGAATAATTTCTGAAGTGTTCATTGCTATGTTCTACATTTAAATTCCTAATTATTTTAAAGCTTCTTTCATTTTTCTTAAATTTATATTGCTATAAATATCAAGTGTCTAAAACCAGATTTTGTTAACATAAAAAGAAAATTTTTTTAATGTTTATTTTTGAGAGAGAGAGAGAGAGAGAGAGAGACAGACAGAGCAGGAGCAGGGGAGGGGCAAAGAATCTAAAGCAGGCTCCAGGCTCTGAGGGGTCAGCACAGAGCCTGACAGGGGGCTCGAACTCGTGAACTGTGAGATCGTGACCTGAGCCGAAGTTGGATGCTTAACCGACTGAGCCACCTGAAAGCCCCTAAGCCAGATTTTTTAACATGAATCTTCTGTATGAATTTACTAAATATTTTATAGGTTAATAAAACTAAATGTTACCTCAAAATGAGAAAAAGGATTGTTTTTGAGTTCTGCTTTTTGTAAAAGCTAAACAAGCAGTAGAGCTTCATTTAAACATGCTTATAAAAATGTATGAATTTGCCTATACCATGGATCAAATCATGACCTTCAAGATATAGTTACATATGGAAAAGTATGACATAAAATTGTTAGGCTGTAAAATGTGCTAGAAAACAGGACTAATAACCATAATAACATTGTAAAGGGAGTTACGAGTTGTCCCATTGTTTCTAGTATTTATTTTTTCTATACTGTTGATTCATTTAAATATCAGTGATTTTTTGACCCCTCTTAGATTTTAAACACCAAACTTCTGTTATTCCAAGCATTTACCTTAACAGTGTTTGTGTAAATGAAATAACATAAAAATAGAGTATTCTGTGAACCTTGTAATACTAAATGTTAATCTTTTCACAGATGGTTATTTTGAAAGACTATGTATCTATTAGAGCTATAAGAAAAAAATTTAAATACAGTCATTTGATCATAAATCTATAGAAATAAAAATAGATGCCAATATTATTATTAAGCTTCTTTTTACTCGTTTTATCAAGTAAACTGTCCAATTTTAAGTATGACTGCTTAGAATGCCCACTGTGTACTCTGTACATAATAGATGGTTCAAAAGGCATTTATGATAATGGAGGCAGTCTGTTCATATAAAACTATTATAAAAATTTGGATCAATGAAGCTATTGCATTTTGGAAAGATTTTTATGCCACTTTTCTTCCTTTTGTAGCCATCTTGATTCATGGAAGCAGCACATCTTGATAACCTCTATTCCTCTCCTCACCAACACCATACCCCCAACCTAGGCCATTAATAGTTCATTTTTGTGTTCATATCCTTCTGTTTCACATAAATTCACTTAAACTTATCTCTGAAAGTGGTCTAGGCAGCTTTTTAAAAACTTTTTAGAGTCAGAACTCTTTTACACTCTTAAAAATTAATGAAAACATCAAAGAGCTTTGTGAAGACTATACCTATTGATATTTACTATATTAAAAATTAAAGCTGAAAGATATTTAAAATATGTATGCGTTCATTTTAAAGGTTCATTTTTTTTCCTTTTAGGGTGAGAGGTCCATTTTGTATTAACATTAACATAATTTTAGGAAGAAATAACTATACTTTTTTAAAACAAAGCATTTAGCACAAAAGAGATCTTGGTTGCTCATTCTTGCAGATTTTGCATGTCTACTGTATTCAGTCTGTCGCAGTGTGGTGTTTTGGTTTCTATATATGAAGAAAACACAACCACTTGATATCAATATGGGCTTGAAAAGGACAGAGTTTTTAAGAATCTTTTCAGAAAATTATGGATATTCTTTGATTCTATACTAGAACTTGACAAGTAGGAGTTGCATAAAAGTTGGGGTTTTTTTTTATTTTTTTAAATTTTCTTTTTTCAACGTTTTTTATTTATTTTTGGGACAGAGAGAGACAGAGCATGAACGGGGGAGGGGCAGAGAGAGAGGGAGACACAGAATCGGAAACAGGCTCCAGGCTCCGAGCCATCAGCCCAGAGCCTGACGCGGGGCTCGAACTCCCGGACCGTGAGATCGTGACCTGGCTGAAGTCGGACGCTTAACCGACTGCGCCACCCAGGGGCCCCAAAAGTTGGTTTTAAATGGACTCTGATTCATAAAAGTATGGGATCTGAAGCCATGTTAATGAACTACCATCTTTTAATTAGTAGAATAATCCATTGGTAGATTTTGCACGTCCAGGGGATCTTTTATCTGTGCATGGTTTTATAATACCTTGCCTTTTTTATTTTGAATGTTTGCTTGCTGAGTTATTCCAGTCTTCCAAGTGTTGATGTATTTAGTTATACAGTATAAAAATAAATCACATTTGTTATTACTGACCTCATCAGAAAAACTTTTATGTACTGGTAAACTCTTAAGCACATGGCAGTAGATACACGTTTTCTAAAATTCTTATTTTCTCTTGGAAGCTCCAGTTTAGTCATTGGAGCCAGCAAAGGCTTTCAATTTTCTTTGAGCCGGCAGGCTTCTTCATCTTAAAGAAAACTTCCACTTAAATACCTAAGTCTAAATAATTGCAATTTGTCAGTTTGTCATTTTCTCACATAAAAATGATGTTTCATGGAAAAAAAAAAAAAAGGAGCTACTTCAGCTCTTAATGCATAGTTTCTTTTCATTGTGATAGTTACTGACTTTGGTGTCCACTCTGCTTTTTACATAGTTTTCATTTCATCACACAGAATATGGAAAAGAGATATACTCAAAGATTTGAGATTTGATAAAATTAATAATCTTCACACTTTATCAAGGATATTCTTTTTTTAATTTTTTTTAATGTTTATTTATTTTTGAGGGAGAGAGAGAGAGCTCAAGCAGGGGAGAGGCAGAGAGCGGGGGAGACAGAGAATCCCAAGCAGGCTCCAAGCTGTCAGCACAGAGCCCAAAGCGGGGCTCAAACTTGCAAACTGTGGGATCGTGACCTGAGCCTAAGTCAAACACTTAACTGACTGAGCCACCCCGGTGCCCCCTTTATCAAGAATATTCTTAAGTAAAACTGGCTTGTGTGTGTGTGTGTGTGTGTGTGTGTGTGTGTAGCTTAGAGTTCATGACAGTATGCAGAATCAGGCAAGGATTGCTAGAGCAGTTTGGTACCTCTGCTGGACTCTTGCTTAAGGTGCCAGTGTTTTTAACCTGTAAGTGCTGTGGCACCATCAGTGCAAATGTCAGCATATAACGTATTTGTATTATCGGGAAACTAATTTTTACTTGAGGATTCCCTCAAAGAGTCTCTAAGGCCCTGGAGATCCATGGACCTTACTTTAAGAATGGCCCGTAAGGGAAGAAGGTATAGTTTATAAAAAGAGGGCTACAGTAAACATTTTTCTAACCCTCCTCTTAACTGACTCGCCAGTGAAATTAGCCTCCATTCCTTGTGTCATCTGGCAGCAACTCTCACAAAATGCTGAATGTCAAGGTTGGTCAGCTGTCCTCTGCTATGTCCATTCATCTCTGTTCCCACCAGCAGAGTGAAGTGTTTTTGCAAATACCAGTTGTATTCTCAAATGACTTTATGCCAATGCCATCAATACTTTAGTTACACAATTTTAATATTGTGTGAGTAAGTAGGAGTTCAAAAAGAAAAAACTTAGTGTTTCTAAAACTAAAATGCTTTGGAATGACTTACTGTAAAAGATTGCTATCATATAATTTACTGTGGATGAGATTTGTAAAAGGTTAGGGAAAAACATGCAAATCTGGAAGGATTCTGCATTCCTTCACAAATATCTTTGATTTCTATATTATAAAGAAACTAAAGCTTGCAATTATGATGATGTGTTGTGTGTGTTCTTTGCAGGAAAGAACAATGAAACCAATCTTTAGACTCACATTTTTTTTTATTTTTTATTTATTTACTTATTTTTTTAATTTTAAAAAAAATTTTTTTTATTTGACGTTTATTTATTTTTGAGACATAGAGAGACAGAGCATGAACGGGGGAGGGTCAGAGAGAGAGGGAGACACAGAATCTGAAACAGGCTCCAGGCTCCAAGCTGTCAGCACAGAGCCCGATGGGGGGCTCGAACTCACAGACTGTGAGATCATGACCTGAGCCGAAGTCGGTCGCCCAACCAACTGAGCCACCCAGGCATCCCTCACATTTTTTTTTTAAAAAAGGCTTTTATCTCACCTTCAAAAGATTAATGAATGTATGTACATACGGATATGTTAAGCTGAAGTAAAATTCATAAATTAATACCTGTATCTTTTTTTTTTTTAATGATTCACCACTTAACCAACTTTTCTAGTAGATTTGCTGACCAGTAGTGAGAGTCACATTGAATCAGATAGTTACTTTGCGGCTATCCATGTGCTAGAAGCAAATTTCCTTTGGTTTCCATGATAGTGGAATCTGTGGCTGGGTCAAATTGTATTGGTAAAGTATTTAGATAACCTTTTAGAAATATAAATCTTACAGGTCAGATTTCATAATGATACAATGATGAGCCGGATGGTATCAGCTTTTTTTCAAAGTCAGTATACTAGCATTTTGTTGAGTTGGGAACTGCCTGGAATAAGCAAGTATATGGGGGCATCTTGGGGATTTCATAGTTTGCCTAATTTCATAAATTGCATAATAATACTTCCTGAAGGATGAGAATTATAATAATAAGTGTTCTTTGATCTACGAAAATAAGTTCCCTGGTCAATCAGATGTGTCAGGATTGGGGCGATGGTAGCGGTTCACTGATGTCAGCTCTACCATGGCCAGGTACGTATGCTGTCGTTAATAGATGCATCGTGACATGGTGCAGAGACATGGGCTGGGAAACAAATGGCCTGGACTCTCTGCCTGGCTTGCTTAGCAACCACTAGGAGTCAGTGAAGACTGTGTTCCTAACTCCCTAACAGTGAGCTTGCAGGATAAGTTGTTTTCCCTGGAAGTGGAGGGTTCATTCATACTCTTCACACTGTTAACAGTGTGGCCTGGTTTTGTAGGCCTGTTCCTTCTTTTTTCCTTTTTTTCCAAAAATGTTTACTGAGTATCTGCGGTGTGTCAGACACTGTTGTAGGCTTAAGGATCCTATAGTGAATACAGTAGAGGCAAAAATAAAACCCTGCACTTGTAGAACTTAACACCTGGTAGAGGATACATATACATATGTATATGTATACATACATATACACGTACATGTACATACACAATCACACATACATACATGTATACATACACAAATGCTAAGAGGACAAAAAAAGTGACAAAGGGAAATGAGATACTGTTAGTTGGAATTCTGCAGGGTGACCATAGAAGGCAACATTAAGATCATGTCTTTTTTTTTTCAATATATGAAATTTATTGTCAAATTGGTTTCCATACAACACCCAGTGCTCATCCCAAAAGGTGCCCTCCTCAATACCCATCACCCACCCTCCCCTCCCTCCCACCCCCCATCAACCCTCAGTTTGTTCTCAGTTTTTAAGAGTCTCTTATGCTTTGGCTCTCTCCCACTCTAACCTCTTTTTTTTTTTTTCCTTCCCCTCCCCCATGGGTTTCTGTTAAGAGTGAAAACATATGGTATCTGTCTTTCTCTGTATGGCTTATTTCACTTAGCATCATACTCTCCAGTTCCATCCACATTGCTACAAAGGGCCATATTTCGTTCTTTCTCATTGCCATGTAGTACTCCATTGTGTATATAAACCACAATTTCTTTATCCATTCATCAGTTGATGGACATTTAGGCTCTTTCCACAATTTGGCTATTGTTGAGAGTGCTGCTATAAACATTGGAGTACAAGTGCCCCTATGCATCAGTACTCCTGTATCCCTTGGGTAAATTCCTAGCAGTGCTATTGCTGGGTCATAGGGTAGGTCTATTTTTAATTTTCTGAGGAACCTCCACACTGTTTTCCAGAGTGGCTGCACCAGTTTGCATTCCCACCAACAGTGCAAGAGGGTTCCCGTTTCTCCACATCCTCTCCAGCATAAGATCATGTCTTTCATACAAACTCCTAAAAGAAGGCTATAGTCTAGAGGAAGTGGTCTCTCAGGACATTTTTGTGTGTGTGAAGAGAGAGAGAATCTTAAGCAGGCTCCATGGTCAGCCCAGAGCCTGATGTGGGGCTTGAACCCATCATCTTGGGATCATGACCTGAGCTGAAATCAAGAGTTGGCCGCTCAGCTGACGGAGCTGCTCAGGTGCCCCTTTCAGAATATTTTCAAGTATCCTTGTCCTGGAATCTCTGGGGTTTGCATGGGAGAAATACTGCATCTTAGTTTTCATGGACTCTAACTGAAATTTAGCATTTCTTCCAAATGATGGACATAGGTAACCGCTATAGTAATATTGGGAGAACTTGTAACTTTGTTGCAGAGAGATATTTTCCTGTCCCATTATAGGTATTGTAGACACTCTTGCTTATGCTCATCACGACTTATAAATTATGGTAGCTCCTATCTCTACTGTTAAATCTTGGTTTTTAGTGCCGTAATAAAGAAGCACAGAGATCACAATTTTTAAAAACTCTCTATTAATAGTTAGATGTCAAAGTAATAGTTTTCCTTATATCCCTACGTATTCTATCTTATGAATTTTAGAGCGTTGAGAAAGAGGCTGAGGCTCCACCAGATTGCCAAGAGGTCAGGAGGTTCCTGGCATAGAAATATTAAGCTTTCATTTAATCCCCAATCGAGAATTTTCTTCAACCTCCCAACCGTACAGCACTTCCTTCACTTGTGTCCTTCTCCTAGAGATTAGTCACATACATCTTGAGACGGTTTGGGCTTTCTGGATAGTTCCGTAGAATTGTGATTGTGAAAGATCCCTTTTAAAAAGCTTCCTCTGTAATGCGGGCCACACAGTATTAAAACACTTGCAGAATAATGTAGCAAGTTAAGCAGAAAGTTGGCTTCCTAGAAAGTGACGGTTTCATATTTCACAGGTCAGCTTTTACATTTCTCTGGAAGTTATTACTCAAAGGACCTAGAGGCAGTGCAGTTCATCTTAAGAGAAAGAACAAGATGTAGAAATCTGAGTTAGAATCAGTTCATTTCACTCACTTTAACTAGATTTCATAGGCTGTGATACCTTCACCTTGACCTGCCTATGGGAAATAAGATGGGATGTACATGTTCCACTGGTTTGGCAAGAAAGCCCTAAGAATAAAACTGAGAACCTCTTACACAGGTAAAAAGGGGAGGGTGAGTATTGGTGAAATGGGTACTCCTGAGAATTTTGCCCTGCCACTACATGTTATATGCTTTAGATCTCTTTGACCATATCCTTCTACCTCTCGTCGAAAGTAAAAAGTCAAAAGTAAAAATTCTCAACATCTTGATGTTGCCAGAAATCTGAGAGAAAAAAAATCATTTGTTCTGTAATTTTCCCATGAGACAAGCCTTATGCTTGTGTCTACTGTGGAAGGAAGCTAATTGTGAGGCACTAAACCTCTTGGACTGTGTCTTCAGTGGTGCCCTTTCCTTCTAAGAAACAGATACTCGAAAAGTGGGATGAACGCTCTAAGACCCTTGCACTCAGTCACGTGGTTGATTTTCCTCTGCAGGCTGGTGAAAGACGCTCCTTGGGATGAAGTCCCGCTTGCTCACTCCCTGGTTGGTTTTGCCACTGCCTATGACTTCTTGTACAACTACTTGAGTAAGACACAGCAGGAGAAGTTTCTTGAAGTGATTGCCAATGTCTCGGGATATATGTATGAAACTTCATACCGAAGAGGATGGGGATTTCAGTACCTCCACAATCACCAACCCACCAACTGCATGGCCTTGCTCACGGGAAGCCTAGTTCTGATGAATCAAGGTGCGTGTGGACACAATCGAGGGGATGCCCAAGCCAATATCAGTCACAGTTGCCTTGAAAGCAGAGCATTTTTGTACCTAGCCTTAGTATATATGTTCATAGTCAGATCCCAACTAAGTTCATGAGATGAAGTAATACCTAGGACATCCCTTAGAGAATTGAGACACATCTCTTTCCTCATTTCTGCTAGTTATATTAGCCTGCAGGTTATTTAAGTAAGGCTTCTGATTGTGCCAAGCCATATCCTTACAGCACACCGTCAGTGGTGAAAATTCATTTTCCCAGAGAATTTTGACAGTGAAGACAGCCATCCTGGATAAATGGAGTTTTTAGTTTTATTCATTCATTCATTCATTCATTCATTCAAATTTGTATTTAAATTGTAGTTAGTTAACATGCAGTATAATATTGGTTTCAGGAGTAGAACCTAGTGATTCAGCACTTAAACATAACACCCAGTGCTGTCTTCCATAATACCCGTCACCCATCTTACCCGTCTCCCACGTACGTCTCTCCTTCAACCCTCAGTTTGTTCCCTGTCTTTAAGAGTCTCTTGTGATTTCCTTCTCTCTCTCCCTTTTTATTTTTCTCCCTTCCCATATGTTCATCTTTTTAAAACCTAAGTGGGTGGTTTATTATTTGAAATGACTGTTCTTTGCAAATAGATGTCTATCATTACAACACTATTTTTTTTCTCTAAAGAATTGAAACAACCAATCTAGATCATTTAGCTCAAATTTGGAAGTGACTTTTGTGGATCACATAGCTACTTTGCATTAATGTATCATGTAATTGCTGATACTACATTTTCTTTGCTTCTATAATTCTGACTTAACTACAACACCTGTGAAAGTCTACAAATGATTAAATAAGACTGTATTTAAGAAAAGCAGCCCTAAGATCACAGTGAATTATTAGGATACTAAATATATACTTGGAATAGGCAAATCTAACAGAACTCTTGACTACTTCCCCATGAGATTTAGTATGCATTTTGTAGATTATCCAACATCAGATTTCCTCAAGTCTAGCTTTCTCCCTTGTCTTACCAACCAGCCATCACTTTTAATTAGTCTTAGAGGAAAAGAAACTAACATTGCCTAAGCATATGACACGTGCTAATCCTTGTCCCTGTTTTATTTAATTATCGCACTAGCCATATAAGGTAGCTGGGATTTGGACCTAGTTCTGGCCAAACTCAAAGTTCACTCTCTTTCCATTACATTTTGTTGCCTCTCTTGGAATAGAGATTCAGTTTGTAGTAATTTAAGGAAAGCTTTAAGAGGGTAGAGTTTCATCCTAGCTCCCTTTGTCCCCTACTCTTACAAAAACAAACAAGATTTAAAAGATGAAAATGCAAATTAATTAATTAATTAATTAAAAAAATGAAAGATTAAAATGCAAACCTTCAAAGTATTTATAAATCCCAATGCCTGTGGAATGACATCATCATGAAATGGTGGAAGGAACCCAAGATGAGCTAGGTCTCAGCCCGGGTCCTTGGTTTTAGCCCAATATAGTGTTATTTCTTTATATAAATGTTTAGTTCTTTAGTAGCAGGAAGAGAGCTTACTTCTTCATTCTTTGTGGTAGATAAAATTGTTCCAGAAAGTATGCAGGCATCGAAAATACTGGTTCAGATTGGATCAAAATGTGTAGTTCTCCCCTGGCAGGAGTTTTCATTGTGCATTTATTTTGTGATTACAGTTCTGGTTGCTCAGAACTATGGGATACAGTCTTACAGAACCCCCACATAGGCAGTGTACGCCTT
Organism: Lynx canadensis; assembly: GCF_007474595.2. Taxonomy (NCBI): domain Eukaryota; kingdom Metazoa; phylum Chordata; class Mammalia; order Carnivora; family Felidae; genus Lynx; species Lynx canadensis. The sequence continues at coordinate 105,517,283 of NC_044307.1, forward strand.
TTTTTTTTTTTAAGTTTATTTATTTTTGAGAGAGAGACAGCTGGGGAGGGGCAGAGGAGAAGGGCACAGAGGATCTGAAGTGGGCTCTGTGCTGATAGTAGAGAGCCCGATGCGGGGCTTGAACTCACAAACCGTGAGATCGTGACTTGAGCCGAAGTCGGAGGCTTAACCGACTGAGCCTTTCAGGTGCCCCAGCAGTGTACACATTTATGAGACGATTGGACAGACGAAGAGGTGAAATCTCTGGCCCTGCACATCTCAGTTAATAATCAGGCTTACAGTCCTGGCTTTGTTGGCATACCCACTACCTTTAGGGGCTACCTCACAGGCTGGTTCAACAATCCTGCGTCCTCCAGACCAGCCTCGTAGATACTGACTAGGTAGCTTAGTGTATCAGTAGTTCTCAGCAGACTCACATAAAATCTCAAAAGTGGGAGAATCAGAACTCGGTGCACAGGGACCGCAAGATCACACATAAGCAGTTTACACATCAGTTGCAAAGAAGATAGATGTGAAATGTTTAAGTGATTATGCAATAGTTATAATAGCAACAGAGAATAAAGTAAGAGGTACTATGAAGCTATGGTTAGATATCAGTTGAGTGTATTAAGTTTGAATTCAGGAAAACAGTCTTCTTTAGGTGGGTTAGAGAAGGTTCATAGAACTTTGAAAGATTGACAGGGTATGGATAATGAAAATAATGAAGCACATTCCAGGCAAGGTCTATATGGATGGTAGATAAACACAGAGCATAGCATCAATAACAATCCCAGCGCCTCATATTGACAGATTTGAAGTTCACAAAGGTAGACATTGCCTCATATCTCCTGAACAAGGTTGTTGTAAGGAAAAAATAAGGAAAAGCTAGGTAATGCAATATCAGGGAGCAGTAAGTTAGCAGGCCTGATTTTAAGCATCACATTAGTGTCTGGTTGGAGATGGTAGATATGGAGAAGAAAAAGATGATGACTGGAATTTTTATTTTTTTAATGTTTGTTTATTTTTGAGAGAGGGCACGCAAGCAGGGGAGGGGCAGAGAGAGAGGGAGACAGAGAATCCGAAGCAGGCTCCGTGCTGGCGTATTTTGCCCCTGACGTGGGGCTCCAGCAGTCCTCGAACTGTGAGATCATGACCTGAGCCGAAGTTGGATGCTCAACTGACTGAGCCACCCGGACACCCCTGGAATTTTAAACCCTAATGATTAGAGAATGGAAACTGAAAACTCTCCAGAAGACTGGCATGTCAGGTGTAGAGCTGGATAGGAGGAGTCAATGTACAATTAACAGTCACCTCTGCAAAAGCTGAGCCTGAGAACAGTGCTGCCCTCATGAGATGGGAGCCCGGTCCTGCATAGCCTGGGACCTTGGATTTAGGCTGGGGTCGGTGGTCCCTGGGCCCCTGGAAGCCCTCACCCCCAGCACATGCAGTAAGCTGTGGCAGTGTTTGGCACTGGTGATCACACACATGTCTGTGGGGGTGAAGCCACAAAACTCCATCCACATCAGGAGGCAATGAGCTTAATTTTATCCTCACTGGTTCTATGTTTTAAATATAAGCAAACAAAACAAACCTGAAATCTAAAGACCTAGGTTCAGATCAAAGTCCTGTTCACTTTTAGTCATGTGTCAGAGGTCTTGAACAAGGCAAGCTTTCTGTAATTTTGGAGTAACAATGCCTAATTGAATTGTTAAAAGGATTAAGTAAGATTGTGTTCAGTGCTGTGGAGATTACAAATGTTTTAGAAATGTGAGTTGTTACTGTTACCAAAATGCTAGCCTTGCAAGAATTATAGAAAACTAGCATTTTTGAGTCAAAAGAATTTTATAAAGTTTGTAGGCCTTTAATTTTCAGTTGCAGAAATTGAAAAATGTGACAGCTTGAGCGCTTGAACCAAATTTTGGACCTCATTTTAGGTAGGTTCAGAACTCCAAGTTGATTATTTTTACCATTAGATTGTCACTTCAATGGTCTCTCTACCCCGCTGTGCTGCCTTTTGAGATCCTCTGGAATCTAAAAGCACATGAAGAATGAGAAACTGTCTTTAATGACAGGACAAACTGAAGACTATCTGCTTAGGCTTTATCGTATTTGCAGCTTATTAAAAATCCTATAAAATAATGGTGCAAGTGGTATGAAGTATTAAGCTTCAAAAATATTTTCAAGTAGTAGTTTTTAAAAAACTTGAAGGAGTGCCCGAAGGGCTCAGTCCGTTGAATGTCCGACTTCGACTCAGGTCATGATCTCACAGCTCGTGAGTTCGAGCCCCACGTTGGACTCTGTGCTGACAGCTCAGGGCCTGGAGCCTGCTTCGGACTCTGTGTCTCCCTCTCTCTCTGCCCCTCCCCCACTCACGCTCTGTCTCTCTCAAAAACAAATAAATTTTTTTTTTTAATTTAGAAAAATTGAATTAAATCTCAATATACAAGATCTTTACATATAGACATAAAGTATCTTAGATGTGATGAGGTTTCAGTTTATTTAACAGCGGTACTCATTTCAAGGTTTATCTTCATTTAATAAGGGACTTGTATTCAAGAACTTTTTAACCCACATCATGGACCCGACCCAAACCTAGATTAGCAGAATGCTGTTTGTAATGTTGACAAATGAGTTTTGCAAAATGCCATTTGTAATATAAACTAGCCAGATGACTCAGAGGGTTTTATTCGGCTATCATTTTGCCAAATTTTGTTTATGCTTTATTAGAGCCATAGTGATTGTATCCGTGTGTTTTCATTCTTCAGGGTATCTCCAAGAAGCATACTTATGGACCAAACAAGTTCTGACCATCATGGAGAAGTCTCTGGTCCTGCTCCGAGAGGTGACGGATGGCTCCCTCTATGAAGGAGTTGCCTATGGCAGCTACACCACTCGATCCCTCTTCCAGTATATGTTTCTCGTTCAGAGGCACTTTGATATCAACCACTTTGGCCACCCATGGCTGAAACAACACTTTGCGTTTATGTATAGAACCATCCTACCAGGTACAGTGAGGAATCAGAAGTGGGAAAGTGGGAAAGCATTAGCTATTATGTTTGTTTCTGATTATGAAAATGGGCTAGATGAGGAGAAGAAATGTGAGGTTTGAGTCATATTGAGGTTAGACTTGTCAAAAAAATAAAGAATTCAAGAGTTATGTATCACCAGAACATTTCGGGAATTAATGCGAGGATTTGTGATTTACACACTCTAAAACTTGGAGCATAATGGATCAGATGCAATTCATAGCCCCCATAGTACTTTTATTTTTGTAGATGTAAAACTTGGGTACGTATACAAATTACTTTTCATGAATCTTCACAAAATATAAACATTTATGATTACATGGTAATTTTCCTTGACGTATGATCATAACTTGAATCTCTTTCATTTTTTAGTTTTTAGTTTTTATTTCTGAACTATATATATATTCAAAATGAAAGATTACACCTATGTATTTGCTGGAGCTTTGGTGTTTTCTTTAAACAGTTTATTGAAAAAAATTACATAAAAAATAAAAAAATGAATTGCTGTAAGGGCACCCGGGTGACTCAGTCAGGTCTGACTTCGGCTCAGGTCATGATCTCACGGTCTGTGAGTTCGAGCCTCACGTTGGACTCTGTGCTGACAGCTCAGAGCCTAGAGCCTGCTTTGCATTCTGTCTCTCGCTCGCTCGCTCTCTCTCTTTCTGCCCTTCCCCTGCTCATGCTGTGTCTCTCTCTCTCTGTGTATGACTCAAAAATAAATAAACATTTGAAAAGTCAAAAAAAAAATGAATTGCTATAAAACTTCTAAATTCTGTGTTGCTATGTAGCTTAGGCTTCTAAGAGAACTGGCTCTAAAAACAGATGTATTTGATTCAAGAACGCATTCATTTCTAGGACAGCCTTATAACTCTCATTTCTAAACAAGACTAAGATGTTTGAAAAAGTTTAGGATGTAGATTTTCGTCAGGATGGGGATTTTTTTTACCCCAGTGAAATGCAATTTTTAGGTGGTGATTCTAGACCTCTAGTAAATAATCCAGTCTTTAAATCTTTTGCTCTGGTTGTTTACACATGAACTGAATAGTACTTCCATTATTGGATTAGTTATCTAGAAAACATTACAGAGCAAAAGAACCCTAAGATTCTTAAAGTTTAGTTGAGACTTAACATTCAGAACCCTATTGTTTCACTGCATATTCTTAGAGGAGAGGTCTGTTTTGTAGTTTATCTTGATAAACAAAGGCCATCTAAAGCAAGGGATCTTGAAGAGGTCTCACTGCTTTGTAATTTGAGCTGAGATCTAACAGCCAGCCACATCACTGCTGTGAGCTGTGTCCCTGACTGCATCCTAAACTGGAAGACAGTATAAATACCTCTAAGAGAAAGATGCATGTATTTGTGCCAATTAATCCAGCAAATCTTTATTAAACATCTACATGCCAGGCATTGTATAAGGCAGGGGATTCAAAGACAAATAAAGCATATCATCTGCTTTCAGGGAATTCACAGATTAATAGAAGATTCAGAAGTCACATTTTATCATAAGACTTATTTGCAGTAGCATCTACGAAGCTGGTAGAAGTGAAAATACTAGCTGTAAATTATGTAAATACAGTCATGGCATCTTTTTAGAAGGGATTGTGTGTTAAAAGTCAGCCTGTTCTCAACAGCATTTCTCTTTTTGTTCCCTCTACAATGTCTGTTCTAGTACCGATTATTCCTGTCTGGCTCAGAGTTGCCTCCCATTCTTCAAGAACACCTGGATCATATCCAGTCTTACCTGCTTTTGTTTTGCTGACTTATTCCTGTATGATCTTTGCATTTTCTAACTTCCAGCAGTATGTATTAGCAGGCTCTTCCATGGGAATTGTTTTCTTCCTATAGAAATGGAGTTTCTCCCTTAAACCTTATCACTTCCACTTTATTGGATGCAAGATTGAAGCACCTTCTGTCATTATCTTGGCATAGAACGTGGGTTGAGTTGGTAGGAGAGCTGATGTCATTCCAGGTTCTGCAGCTCACCATGCACCAGAGGATAGATAGCCTGTGTGTCTACGCAAATATAATTACACGTAGCATGGACACTGGAAAATGAGGAAGGGGGCCGTATACATACGCATTAGGAACTATGGCACTTCTGTTACCAATAATAAGCTGCCACATAACAGACACAAACTTGTACACAAGATTTGTGGAAGGGCTTCAGAGGGATTCTGATTAACTGGGCTGGAGTAAAGCCTGGACATTGTGTTTTTGGTTTTTTAATCCAGGATACAGAATTGATTCTAATTTGCAACCAGCATTGAAAATCATTGTTTAGATCTTCATGGGAATATGCAGTTTTACATTTATCTTAATTCTGTCAAACCTCTTACCCCAGGGTTTCAAAGAACTGTGGCTATTGCAGACTCCAATTACAACTGGTTTTATGGTCCAGAAAGCCAATTAGTGTTCCTGGATAAATTTGTCATGCGTAATGGCAGTGGTAACTGGCTGGCTGACCAAATCAGGAGGAACCGTGTGGTGGAAGGTCCAGGAACACCATCCAAAGGCCAGCGTTGGTGCACTCTTCACACGGAATTTCTCTGGTATGACACGTGGGGCTGTCTAGGGGGGCGGGGAGGGGGGAATTGGGCCCTGGGGATACAGGGTGCTAGTTTATTGCAATTAAAAAGAACAACTATCTAAAGTACTTTGTAACCCTTTCTCCATGCCCCCTCCCGCCTTGCAGCTTCAATTCATATCACAGCCTTTCACACTGCTAGAAACATTTAGAAACAGTTCCTTACAAGTAAGATCTCATCACTGTTTGCGGTTTTTGATTTTCTCATACTGGGAGATGTCTTAGGCTCACATATTTAATAGATGTGCATGTTTTGATTTCCATCATTTTTGAAATCATATAAAGAGAAAAGCACAAAATTTAGACTGGGATTTACTCCGACAATCACACCAAAGAAATAAATAAATAAAGGTAGTAAAATGTTTTGTTTTAGTAAATGGAGCATTATAATCTTCTAATAGCAAAGCTGTTACTAAATTTTCAAAACTATTTAAAAGTGTTTGACAGTATTTGACAGTTTCACTTTGATAATAAAAGAACCATGTAATTTTTTTTGCCTTAATCTTTTAAGCCCAGAAAGAGAAGCCAGGGCCTCCTGTTTAAAGTTCTGCCAAGTATATTGTTGGCATCCAATAAGTTAAAATAAAAATTACAGGGAACTGGTTAATCATTAATCCTTGATGTCTTTTCAAGCTATTGAAATGTGTATTCAACTCCAAGATCAGCTTCTGTGGTTTGCTCTACTTCTCTTCATTATTTTTTTTTAATTTAAAAAATTAAGAGAGGACAAAGACATTAATAAAGTTAAAACTGGTTATCCTTTAACCAGCATTTTAAAAGACTGTTGTCACAGATAAAATAGTAATTTGATATGATTTCACTTACCCTAAATATATGACCAGGAGAGCCCTATAAAGCTGACTCTAGGAGTCAGATTGATGCTAAATCTCACTTGGTTCAAATTCTGCCATTTATAGGAATATGCAAAGTGACCAAAGTCAGAGAAGTATTACCAATTTGTTTTATATCTGGATTTGTTAAATCACAATAATTAAGTCAACATTATTAACTAGACCTGAAAAGAGACACAATTTCTGATGGCCTGAGATTCTAGAACAAGAGACAAAATGGCCAAAACCAAACACCAGTAAGATTAACTCTACCATTGGTGATTGATTCATTTCAGAGAAAAGTATCTAAGAGCTAATAATCTAGGCCTGCCTTTCTTCCTTGAGCAGTAAATCATCCAGACCTGTCAGAAATGTTATCTCAAATCATCAAAAGCAAACAGTCTTGTTTATGATTACTTTGGGGGCCTCTCTGAGCCACAAACCTGTGTTATTAATCACTGTGAAAGTTTAATGTTAATTATTGTATAAATTTGACAATAAGCATTTGTCATAAATAAAAAAATGAGAGGCCATTTATTGTCCAAAATGCATGACATCATCTGCAGATTAAAACAAAACCTGTGAGTATGGGTAGGTACTAGTAGCCACAATTATAAATCTCCTGGTATTAATAGTTTCTTGAATTTCATCCACTTGCATTTGTTTTGTTTTGTTTTAATTTTTTTAAGTTTATTTATTTATTTTGAGAGAGAGTGCACACAAGTGGGGGAGGCGCAGAGAGAAGGAAAGACAGAATCCTAAGCAGGCTCCACCCCATCAGCACAGAGCCCGATGTGGGGCTCGAACTCATGAACCATGAGATCATGACGTGAGCTGAGATCCAGAGTCAGATACTTAACCGGCTGCGCCACCCAGGCGCCTGTCATCCACTTACATTCTTACGTGTGGTATTGGTAGTAAATTTTATCTAGTGTGTGAAATTCAATTCTATTTAAATCTATTTTTTTAGAAGGTGAAAGTACTCTACCAAACTTTCAGTAATATTAGCCATGACAGAACAGTACTTCCTAACAACTTGAGGCTTGTTAGAGTCTAGATCCTAACACGGGGTTCTCTAGAATAGGCACCCCTGGACTAGTTTAGATGGGAACTTAATTCTGTGAGCCCTGGTCATTTGGATGGCAGTTCTGAAATCGTTACGTGAAGAACGTCCCTGTAGTATGAACAGCAGCAGCCATTTCAGGCTCAAGCCCAAGGATCCCACGGTGTGAAGTACTCCTCTCCCGTTCAGCAAGGGTGCTCCCCTGTGCATGCTTATCCACGGGTGTTTCCGGAAATGTCCCGAATACAGAATACACTGCCGGCCCTCTGGGGAGCATTGTGTTGTTTCCTCCAGCCACGTCACAAAGTGGCATCACAGTCCTGATGTGTTATTTAACTTCCACCAGAAACCCATTTCATTGTTTAAAAATGAATCCTTTCAGGTATGATGCCAGCTTGAAATCTGTTCCTCCTCCGGATTTTGGCACCCCTACGTTGCATTATTTTGAAGACTGGGGTGTTGTGACTTACGGAAGTGCCCTGCCTGCAGAAATCAATAGATCGTTTCTTTCCTTCAAGTCAGGAAAACTGGGGGGCCGTGCAATATATGACATTGTCCACAGAAACAAATACAAAGATTGGATCAAAGGATGGAGAAATTTTAATGCCGGGCACGAGCATCCTGATCAAAACTCGTTTACTTTTGCTCCCAATGGTGTGCCTTTCATCACTGAGGCTCTCTATGGGCCAAAGTACACCTTCTTCAACAATGTTTTGATGTTTTCCCCAGCTGTGTCCAAGAGCTGCTTTTCTCCCTGGGAGGGTCAGGTCACGGAAGACTGCTCATCGAAATGGTCTAAATACAAGCATGACCTGGCCGCCAGCTGCCAGGGGAGAGTGGTTGCAGCAGTGGAGAAAAATGGAGTGGTTTTCATCCGAGGGGAAGGTGTGGGAGCTTATAACCCCCAGCTTAATCTGAGGAGCGTGCAGAGGAATCTGATCCTCCTTCATCCACAGCTCCTTCTCCTCGTGGACCAAATACACCTGGGAGAGGACAGCCCCTTGGAGACCGCCGCAAGCTTCTTCCACAATGTGGATGTTCCCTTTGAGGAAACAGTGGTAGATGGGGTCCACGGGGCCTTTATCAGGCAACGGGATGGTCTGTACAAAATGTACTGGATGGATGATACCGGCTACAGTGAGAAAGCAACCTTTGCTTCAGTGACATACCCTCGGGGCTATCCCTACAACGGGACAAACTACGTGAATGTCACCATGCACCTCCGGAGTCCCATCACCAGGACCGCTTACCTCTTTATAGGGCCGTCTGTAGATGTTCAGAGTTTCAGCATCCACGGGGACTCCCAGCAACTGGATGTGTTCGTAGCCACCAGCCAGCATGCCTACGCCACTTACCTTTGGACAGGAGAGACCACGGGACAGTCTGCCTTTGCACAGGTCATTGCAGATCGTCAGAAAATTCTGTTCGACCGGAGTTCAGCCATCAAGAGCACCACTGTGCCCGAGGTGAAGGACTACGCTGCTATTGTGGAACAGAACCTGCAGCATTTTAAGCCAGTGTTCCAGCTGCTGGAGAAGCAGATCCTGTCCCGAGTCCGGAACACAGCTAGCTTTAGGAAGACCGCTGAGCGCCTGCTGAGATTTTCAGACAAGAGGCAGACGGAGGAGGCCATTGATAGGATTTTTGCCATATCGCAGCAGCAGCAGCAGCAGAGCAAGTCAAAGAAAAACCGAAGGGCAGGCAAACGCTATAAATTTGTGGACGCAGTCCCTGATATTTTTGCACAGATTGAGGTCAATGAAAAAAAGATTCGACAGAAAGCTCAGATTCTAGCACAGAAAGAACTGCCCATAGATGAAGATGAAGAGATGAAAGACCTTTTAGATTTTGCAGATGTAACGTATGAGAAACACAAAAACGGGGGCTTGATGAAAGGCCGGTTTGGACAGACGCGGATGATGACAACTCGCAGCAGAGCCCCTTCCGCTTCGTACACCAAACTATTCCTGATCCTGAACATCGCTATTTTCTTTGTCATGTTGGCAATGCAGCTGACTTATTTCCAGAGGGCCCAGAGCCTGCATGGCCAAAGATGCCTTTACGCAGTCCTTCTCATAGACAGCTGTATTTTACTGTGGTTGTACTCGTCCTGTTCCCAGTCACAGTGTTAGCGCTAAAGCCATGCGTTGCCGGATCGTTGTGTGGTCACAAGAGTCTATGCAAAAAAAAAAAAAAAAAAAAAAATTGCCCTAGTTTGTTACTGGAATTTTTATCTCAGATTCATTTTAACAAATTAAGGGGAAGATTTTTTCATACAAGAAAGCAGGGATATGGAGAAATAGGAATTGGAAAGGCAAAGGTTTATCAGAGGAAGAAGAGTAGCTTGGTTGTCCCATGGTGTTTCTGGAAGTAACTGGCTTGGCTAAGTTAGCAATGCATATAATACTACCCTTAGAAGAAACAACAAGTCTGATTTTAAGTGATATTTTTTCTTGAGAGAAAAAGATTTAGATAGATTTGGGTTTTATTAATATTAATTTAATGATGTTTAGCAGTTTCCAGATACTATTTTATGGCAAAGACTGAAGCCCACAATAATGAGAAATTCAGAAAAATTTTAATGGTGGAATCATGTTGAAAAATAAGTATTGCTAAGTCCTGGGATGGCAGTGTTCACTTCCTTGGAGGGTAGTTCATCAGGGAAGTGACAGCAGGATCTGCATATTGGATTACTATTCGGACAACATAATAAAATGATGACAGATGATCATTAAAAAATTGAAATATATTTTTCTGTAGAAAACACATCAGTGAATGAATATTTCCTTGATGTTGGTCTCTGCGCACACATAATGCATCCATTTGTTGTTCAATAAATAAGACAGTTACAGGCAATTTAATTTTCTATTTTCCTTATATGGAAAACTGTTATAGACCCAGTGACTCAACTTCAGAATAAAATATTTTATACCCCGAACATTGATTTCAATACCAAAGAAGATGGGGGAAGCTAAAGTTTGGATATGATTCTTATGTTTTTTTTAATAGAAAACTTTAAGTTTATTTTGCTAAATAAACATCATAATTATGATTTATCTGTAGTGTCTTTCTTCATTGTTGGATTACATTAAATGTGTGTGCAACAGTTTTGAAATCTTTGAAGAGAGCTGTTTATTTGGACCATGCATCACTTATAAAGTAGTGTTTGAATTGAAAGAAGTACTTTCTCTGCTACGTACCTTTTTGTTGTCTAATCCTATTTTAAACATTTGGAACAAAAGCCAACTTCTGATACTTAAATACCAAACTTAAAAACATAAACTTGCTATAGTTATTTTAGTTAAGTTCTCAGGTGGTAACAGGAGCACAGAGTACTTGAAACATATTCCACAGTTTATATTTCAGCGTAAGAAAATTATCTACTTCCAGGGAAGTTAAGAGTAAATTATCTGACGTTCCACATAGTTGAGTCTTGCAGATTTCCTCCTTGAAAACAGAAAATATGCTTAGCTCAAAGTTTACAGTAAGAACGCATGCACTGATTTGTAGGTTTAAAATAGTAATGGCAGTCTTTTTATTTGTCCCTTTTGTTCATGGACATATCAGTAAGTAACAGAAAACAAGGAAATGGAGAAACTCTTAGAATCACCTTTTTTGCGGTTCAATTTTGAACCTTCTTACGTAAAGTAAACCCAGGTTTTAACTTTTAACTGTGTTTCACTCATTACACTTGGAATCTAGAAAATGACTTCTGAGGAAGTATTTTTCCTTCTTTCATGGAAGAAGTCTCTAGGGAGGATGTCATTACACACTGTTTAAAAGAATAATGTTTTCAAAAGAATAATGCTTCCGTTTGTCCTGCATGGACGCTGTTACTGGGATTTAAACTTGCTTTATGTGACAGTTTCTCCGTTTACTTAACCTCATTCAAGATTCCTCTCTTCTGTTTTTCATTCAAAAGGATGAATTGTCTGAAATGATCAAAAGCAAATTTAGGAAGAGGAAAAAAAAGGGAAAATTGCTCTTTGAGGCTACCAAGCAAACCTGATCTCAGATCCAAAAACTCAAGGCGTACTTTCTAATACCGATTAAAAGTGCAAGCGAGTGCCAGATTCAGCTCTCCTTTTGTTTTCGTTAGGTTAGGGCAGACAGTGAATTAGTCATCATAGCATGGCCCAGTCTAACACATTAGCTCATTTTTTAAGCAATTTTTAAAAATATGGTAATCATGCATCCTTGAAGCAAAATTCATTAACTGGGTGTTTTTCCCCTTCTAATTGGACCTCATATTTCACTTAAAAGAAACTTCCAGAGGCAGTGTCTTAAGTGGTTAAGTAAAAAAGAAAATGCTGAAACAAATCACAGCTCTTTATAGTGAGACATGTTTTATATCAGGGATAGTGCATATTTGAATAAAACTAAGCAACTCTTTGTCCCAGAAAACCAAGCAATGTTAAATCTCCCTTGTAATGGAGTAATCAATTATGGAATCTGTTTCAGGGCTGCTCACTGAAAGGAGTGTTTCAAGTTCACTGAATAATATGTAAGCTGTTTTTCAGGGGATTGGCAGGACTCTAGCCTTAACCTTAAAAAAAGTTTGGGAGTTAATAGCATACACATTTTGTGCAGTGAAAGGGGCATGCGTATTCCCTGGTTGGTAACTGATTAGCTTACAAACAGCCATGAAGATGGATGAGACGTATCTACTAAGAACATTCTTTTGAGATCATTGTTATAATTGTTAATAAAGTCGGTGGCAGGCCTTGTTCTGGAACTGTTTTAATGATTAAAACTTATTGTATTGCCTAGAATATTGAATTAATTCTTCCACGAATATTTAGTCATGATTTTAAAGAAGTAGCAAATGTCCTAAGTTTGATAGTTTTAACAGAATATCATGCACACTGAATGTTTTTTTGAAAGAAAAATTTACATTATGATTTAATCTGTTAAAAAAAAAATCTTGATAGTTTACAAAACTGCCCACAAAGGAATTTGAGATTTCTCCAAATTTTTCAGAGAAACCAAGTTGTGAAATGTTGTATTTGTAAGTTAAAAACTACATTCATGTTTTTCCTTAGAAATATAAACAAGATTAAAATGGATATGACGATGGGGAATAGGCCCATGTAATTTATCATCTGAACTAGGCACTTTGGAGAGTTAAAGGAAGAGCAAACTACAGATATAAACCAAGAATGTTCTGGGAACACTAGGACATATGGTCATCTATGCCATAGACAATTAGTTAATTCAGGAAATGAAAGAGGTTAAGTAGGTGCGTGCAAAGGTCTCACTTGTACTTTAGTGCTAAAAAAGGAACTTGAGATGATCTGATTGTGCCTCCAAATTCTACAGGTGGGGAAACAGTCTTCAGCAAAGGGGCTTTCCTCTCTCTCACTTCCTGTCATGCTTATTCCTGCGCTCATTCCATTTCCGTTGGCAAAGTCCATTGGCTTGATTCTCCCGTCTTTAGGATCACGTTGAGAAGAGGTCAGTTTCTGCAGCTTGTTTAGCTTACTGGCAAAGATAAATACTTTCCCAGCAGTGTTTCAGCTATTTGCTTTATGCTGTAACACAGATGAACTGCTGATATTTCTCAGGAAATGACTGCAAGGAATCATGCAATCCACTCCATAGTCTAAATAGTTAATTTTCGGTCCTCTATTTTAACAGGTTCAGACACATCACCACTTGAAGAACAAAGGTCGAAGTTGCACTGTGACTTTCTTGTTCTTCTGGGCTGTATAGTTGCCCTCTCTTTTGGGGAAAGAGGTTTTTGGGGGTTTCTTTTTCAGTTTTAGATTTTTTCCCCAAGTTATACACATACATGATTAAAAAGGTAAAATAGTACTAAGAGCCTTGCATTTTTATTTATTTTTAAATGTTTATTTTGAGAGAGTGTGCAGAAAAGCGCAAGAGGGGGAGGGGCAGGGAGAGATGGAGAAGAAGAATCCCAAGCAGGCTCCAAACTGTCAGTGTAGAGCCCAACACAGAGCTTGATCTCATGAATCATAGACCATGATCTGAGCTGAAATCAAGACTTGGACACTTAGGGGAGCCTGGGTGGCTCAATCGGCTAAGCGTCTGACTCTTGATTTCAGCTCAAGTCATGATCTTACAGTTCGTGAGATCCAGCCCCGTGTCAGGCTCTTCTGCACTGACAGTAAGGAGCCTGCTTGGGAATCTCTCCTTTCTGTCTCTGCCCCTCCCCCACACGTGTTCTCTCTCTCTCTCCCTAAATAAATAAACATTTTTTAAAAATTAAAAAAAAAAAGGCAGACTCTTAATCAGCTGAGCCATCCAGGTGCCTCAAAAGACATGTAATTTTAAACACATCCTGCCCACTCGTTTTTCACTCTAGGTTCATGCTTTCCAGAAGTAACTAATTTTTGATTGTCTTAGCTGCTCTGTCCGTTATGTCCTTGTTTATGATAAGGTCTAAAACTTCTTACCAGTGAAGAAGAGGATTTAGCTCCCTTGCCCATCTCCTCTCTCTTCACACCTGTTTCATTCACCCCCAACCTTCTAACAGAGCTATCATAATTTTTGGTTAAGTCACCATTCATCATTTCCATACTGACCACCATGATAAGTAGGACCTGCGGGTTAGCCATGTAGAGCACTATCTTGCTTCTTTCCATGTAGAACTTTGGTTTCCCCAAGGTTAATGACTATTTCTTTTTTCCATTTGCTTAGTTGTCAAGCAATTTCATTTCATCTCCCCGTTTTTCCAATAGGAGTGGGACTCTCCTCCCTCTATGTTCAGTCACCTCTATGTAATTGGATAGCCCTTTGTGTTCTTGGGACCAGCCCTCCTTACATGTTAGTTGTGCTCAGATCTCTTTTCTCCATCATTCTGAGGATTCTGTGTGCCTTTTTCTGTGTAGATCTTCTGCTGCTTGAACTTCGTGCTTCCTTTTTCTTCATTAAGATCTCTTTTTTTTTAACATTCATTTTTAAGAATTGAGAGATAGAGCAAAAGCCAGAGCATAAGTGGGGATGGGACAGAGAGAGAGGGAGACACAGAATCAGAAGCAGGGTCCAGGCTCTGAACTGTCAGCACAGAGCCCGGTGTGGGGCTCGAACCCAAGGACCACAAGATCATGACCTGAGCTGAAGTTGGATGCTTAACCGACTGAGCCACCCAGTTGCCCCTCCTCCCTGAGATTTCTGAGGAAGAACACGTGAGTGGTAAATATCTTGCCCCTTTGCATATCTGAAAAAAATTTTTATTCTCTCCTTTTGATCAATCACTTAGCCAACAACTACTGTAGGTTGGAAATAACTTTTACTGAAAATTGTGATGGCGTAGCTCCATGACTTCCCAAATGTTACTGAGTTTTCTCCTGGACAGAGCAATTTTCAGCAAAGTCTCCACTCTCCTCCCTGGTTACTTCAGCGGAGGGATGCTGGGGGAAGGAGGCGCTTAATAAACCTAACTGCCTGTGTTCTCAAGGTCATGGAGGAAGGGAGCTAGAAGTCTCACTTATTCTCTGATTAAGCTCAGCATCTCCACTCTCAGCTGTGTCATGTCTTTAATTCAGAATCCCTCTTCTCAGTCTCTCTGGAGAGGCAAAGCCTCATCTTCTGCTGGAGTCCAAGTGTGCCTCTGCCTGCTCTGTGGTTGGATTTTCCACTTCCAACTGCATTTCCCCCACCCCCACCCCCGATCAGGGGTGCCTCCTGCCAATTCCTGAGCCTTCTTGCAGTGCTGCAGAGCAAACTGGCTTATTTCTGTTGACAACCCCATTCTCTTCTTGCTTGGATTCCAGCCTCCTCTTTAGTTACCATCCATCCATCCATCTTCTCTCAGCTTCCACAGTCTTATTCCATTCTCCATTCATTCATTCTACAAATATATATATATATATATATATATATATATATATATATATATAATTATTTTTTTAAATTTTTAATTTATTTTTTTTTGAGAACCCACTTAGTGCCAGGCACTGTTCTATTACTTAGAATATTACATTAGTGAAACAAAGATTCTGCCTTCTTGTTGCTTATGTTCTAGGGATGGGTCTGACAAATTAGCATAATTTATAAGTGAATTACATAGCCTATTAAAGGATGATAGGTGCTGGAGGATGTAATTGAGACTGAGAAGGGAAGGGTGTAATTTTAAATAGGGTGGTCAGGGTAGGCTCCATTGATGTCCCCACTCCCGTTCTCCTTTTCATTTTTAAAATCCTTTTACTGTCAATTTAGTGGAGTCTCAGGAAGAAACAGATATAAATTGATATTGAACCCAGTATGTTTAACTGGAAGCACCATATCACTTTTTAAGTGAGTTGGTAAATAAGAATGACAACAGCACACTTCTACTGAGCACCTACTATGTTCCAGGTACTGTTTTAGGAGCTAGAAATTTGGTAGAGAACAACAAAATAGAACCTGGTCCTTGGGTAGTTTATGTTCTGATATGAGTGGGTGAGAGGGAGAGGCAAGTAACAACCACAATAAAAATATAATATGTCCAGTAGGGTAAGCATTATGGAGAATAATGGGAAGGGATGTAAAGTGATGGTGAGCTGGTACTGTTCTATAAAAAGTGGTTTCATGTGTGATACATATGAGCAGACACTTGAAAGAAAGGAAGATTTCTAGGAGAAGTGTGTTCCAGATGGAACAGAAGTTACAAAGGCCCTGAGGTCACTATGTGTTTGATGTGTTTCAAGAACAGGAGGCCAGTGTGGCTGGAGCAGAATGGGAAAGGGGAGAATATTGGGAAGCAAGATCTGATTATACATTCCTTCATGGATTGTAGCAAAGCCTTGGATTTTGAGGGGGAGAAGTCAGTGGGAGATGTGGCCAGCTGCAGGAGAAATAGCCAGGGAGAGGTGAGTCCAGGAGCTTGTATATTTTCTAGACACCCAAATGGTCCTAGAATCCAGGAAGAGGCTGTGGCTGTAGATAGAGTTGTTGGTGCCTTTTTTTTTTAAGTTTATTTATTTTGAGAGAGAGAGAGAGAGTGGGGGAGGGTCAGAGAGAGAGGGAGAGAGAGAGAGAATCCCAAGCCGGCTCCATGCTGTCCGCACAGAGCCAGACGTGGGGCTTGATCCCACGAACCATGAGATCACGACCTGAGCCAAAATCAAGAGTCAGACGCTTAACTGACTAAGCCGCCCAGGCGCCTCAGTTGTTGATATCTTTTTAAAGGTTAAATGGAAAATCCCTAGCTGTGTAAGGGGAGAAATGCATTCTTGGTAAGTGGAATAGCATAAACAGATGTATGAAAAACCAAGACTTATTCAAGGATTGACCCAGATTGATGTGGTTGGTTCATAGGGCATGAAATGGGGAGTGGTTGAAGATGAGACTGGAATGGAAAGCCGGGAGAATATTAAAGTGGACTTTGAAAAAATAAATAAGTAAAGAGGACTTTGTATGGCATGTTAAGGAGTTTGGACTTCATTCTGCAGTGAGGGCTCCTCAACCTTTCTTATGCTTCAGCATAACTGAGGGATACAAACAATGCCTATTACTGAACCAACATGGCAGTAATTTTCACCAGGTGGGACGTGTGGATAGGGTGGCTAAGGGGACTTGAAGGAAGGGAGGTAATGATAGCACACATCCATGTGTGTATGTGTGTGTGTGTGTGTGTGTGTGAGGTTTTGAAAAATCCTTGAAGTGGTGCTCATATGCCCCATTTCCCACCCATTCACTCTAGTGGAAGTTTTCCCTCTAGTTGGAAATCACTGCAAGCAATGGAGAACCATTGAAAGATTTTCTTTTTAAATAGACAGATTTGCATTTTATTTTCATTAAATTTTTTGAGCATTTATTTATTATTTTTTGAGAGACAGAAAGAGACAGAGCATGGGCAGGAGAGGGGCAGAAAAAGAAGGAGACAGAATCAGAAGCAGGCTGTAGGCTCTGAGCTGTCAGCACAGAGCCCAATGCAGGGCTTGAACCCATGGACTGTGAGATCATGACCTGAGCTGAAGTTGGACACTCAACCGACTGAGCCACCCAGACACCTCACAGATTTGCATTTTAGAAAGACAGCTTTAGCTTCAACACGGGATGGACCCAATAGGGAAGAGATAGGAAGTTTTTTGCACAGTCCTTCCATAGGTAGGAGATAATTCGCTCTTTAAGTCTAGAGAGGGAATATTTAAGATCCAGCTCACAGGCAAAACATGTGACCAAAGGGATATATATTTTGTGGAAGGATAGGTCAAAAGATGATAAATCCAGGGGCCCTCAGGATGTATGTGTCTCTGCGTCCCATTTACTATAGAAGAGCACAGGTGCCTGGCACACCTCTGCTCCGATCCTCTTGACTGTCCCTTAATAAGCTTCGGAAATTGTCCAAGTCTTCCTGCCACTTCTATTTTCAGCCTGCCTGTTTCAGTGACTCCACATAGATTGGTGTGGTTGGGGTAGAGGGTGTACGATGGAGGGTAGTGGAAAACAAGACTAAAAAATTAGACAGTGATGGGTGCTTGGGTGGCTCAGTCGGTTAAGTTTCCAACTTTGGCTCAGGTCATGATCTCACAGCTTGTGAGTTCGAGCCCCAAGTCGGGCTCTGTGCTGACAGCTCAGAGCCTGGAGCCTGCTTTGGATTCGGTGTCTCCCTCTCTCTGCCCCTCCCCTGCTTGCTCTCTCTCTCTCTCAAAAATAAATAAACATTAAAAAATTTAAAAACATTAGACAGTGGGGTAGAGGAGATGCCCCTTCTCTCCCCTTAATTTTTTAATTTCTCCCCTTAATTTTTTAAATAGTACCAATTGTATGGGCATTTTGATTAATGCAGGCAGTCAAAATACCTTCTAAATGGGAAAATTAGAGGTGCTCCTTCCTCCTCCTGCTGTCTCTGGAAGTTATAGGGCAACTTTGTCATGGAAGGATCATGTGACTTTAATGGTGAGCCCCAAAGGAAACACGAATGATTGGGGATGGGCTATTGAAGCTTTGGTTTAAGGTGGATTTTCTTTTTTAACGTTTATTTATTTTTGAGACAGAGAGAGACAGAGCATGAACGGGGGAGGGTCAGAGAGAGGGAGACACAGAATCTGAAACAGGCTCCAGGCTCTGAGCTGTCAGCACAGAGCCCGACGCGGGGCTCGAACTCATGGACTGCGAGATCATGACCTGAGCCAAAGTCGGCCGCTTAACCGACTGAGCCACCCAGGCGCCCCAAGGTGGATTTTCTTAAGGCAAGAGCTTCTAAAAACATTTCAGTCAGCTCACACTTTCCAAATTAAACAAGGAGAAGTGATTTTAGTATATATTTAGGAATTATTTTCTGAATAAAAAAAGTTTCCAATGGTTTAGCCACCTTCTTTTCCTTTCAAATAAAGTGTAAGAACAGGATTATTGGAATTACCCTTCTCTGTGAAGGGGACATACTAGCAGTCTTTTCTGCTTTTCACTTTTTAGCATTTGTTGTTTACCACTTTTTAATTTTGTCCAGGGTAAGAGATCACAGGTAAAATACAGGAAATTCTCATTTATTGCCTTCCTATGCAGATAATCTTGATTCCTTAGTTCCCTCACCCCACTCTCTAAGGAATCTGTTTTAGTGACAAAGCATATCCATGCCATTTATTCAAGTTCTGAGGAGAATTCTTGGAGCACTATATATATTTAAAGCTCTGTTCCTTATACAAAAAGGACTGAAGGAAGGAAAATGTGATTATTTTGAAAGATGAATTCACAGAACTTTTTATCAAAGTTGAACTATAAATTGAAATAACAACTGAAAACATCACTATTACTGAAAATTGCCCTTTGGGTACCTCACACTTAGAAGACATAAAGAGAACATGAAAATCACTACTCTGACTTCCCCACTACACTACAAACCTTGAGGGTAGCGATTAGGTCTCCTGTTCATTGTGTTTTTTATTTTTTAATTTTTATTTATTTGTTATTTTGAAAGAGAGAGAGAGAGGAGGGGCAGGGGAGAGGGGCAGAGGGAGAGAGAGAAGGAGAGAGAGAAAGAATCTCAAGCGGGCCCCATGCTGAGCAGGGAGCCCAACACAGGGCTCAATCCCATGACCCTGGGATCATGACCTGAGCTGAAATCAAGAAGCAGATGTTCAACCAGCTGAGCCACCCAGGTGCCCGTCCTGCTCATTGTATATACATGATTCTTACACAGTGCCTGGCACATCCATGGTATTCAAACAATATTTGACAAACTGACTGACGGAATACGTGAATGGAACGTAGTCTCAGAAGACCTTAACATATAGAACTCCAGCTGGTGCAATGAGCTAACATCACTAACCTCCCACATCGCTGTGAACTTTGGCCCTGAGAGATGCTCCAACTAGACCCTAGAGCTGTTTCAGCGTTGAAATCTCTGGGCTATGCGGTGGTTCTAAAATTCAATCTCCAGGACAAGCCACATGAGAAAGACAGATGTGAACTGCTGCGCTATGGCTGTAATACATGTGGTGGTCCCAAGTGGGATAGAAAGCCCAGATGCCAAAGCACGACTTAAAATAACACACCATTTGTGTGGGATGTTGTAAACCACCAGTAATCAACAGTGTTGCTAAGCTTCAGGAATTGCCCAGGAGAATGCCTTTTGAGTTCACGACATTGTGCAATGCAGCAAGCAAGGCAACGCCAGCACAGCTGACTTCCTAGAGAACACAGGACAATGTGGTGTGGGTGCAGGGGATGTGGGCAGGCAGTGTGGCCAGGAGGGTTGATTATTCAGCTGGCTTTGCAGCCACACCTACACGCGTGGAGAGTCACGCCAGGGCACCTAGGAGAACATCGGACTTCCTGGAGAAAACTGGCAAGCGGAGGAGCTCATATAAGTTACTGCATGTTTTCTCTACTTCTAAATAGAGTTTCTGTGTTGCTTAGTGGATGTTTTGAAAGTCTTATAGATGATGAGAGGACCTTTGTGAATTTACTGCTTAGGAGAGGTCATATTTTATTTAAAAAAATAATTTGGATGCCAGAGGAAGAAATAGGGAATGAAAGGGCATTTGATAATTCTGTAAAATAAGTCTTGTTTTTAAAATAAGATATAAAGAGGGGCGCCTGGGCTCAGTTGGTTCAGTGGGGCTCAGACAGAGGGGCTCAGTCGGTTCAGTGTCTGCCTTCGGCTCAGGTCATGATCTCACGGTTCGTGGTTTTGAGCCCCGTGTCGGGCTCTGTGCTGACAGCTCAGAGCCTGGAGTCTGCTTCGGATTCTGTGTCTCCCTCTCTGCCCCTCCTCTGCTCTTTCTCTCTCTCTCTCTCTCTCAAATAAATAAACATTTGAAAAAAAAATTTTAAATAGGATAGATATAAAGAGCCCACAATTCATGAAAACACTGTCCTCTCCATGTTTACACCATTACTATGTTAAAGCATATGGGCGAGCAGTGATAATAATAGCCATCTTACTGAGACCTGTAGAGCAAGAATTTTGCAGACATCTGCACACCACTTCGGTAAGGATGTAAGGAAGATATAAGCTATAGCCCCATCTTATAAATTAGGAAGCTAGGCTCAGCAAAGTTAAGAAATGGAACTAGAGATGCACAGAAATCATTATGGACTATTTTATGAACCTCAAAATACAACAATGTTTTGGGGCACCTGGGTGGCTCATCATTTAAATGGCAACTCTTGATTTTGGCTCAGGTCATGATCTTGTGTGGTTCGTGAGTTCAGGCCCCACATGGGGCTCTGTGCTGACAGTGAGGAGCCTGCTTGGGATTCTCTCTCTCTCTCTCTCTCTCTCTATCTCTCTCTCTCTCTCTCTCTCCCTCTCTGTCTCTCTCTCTTTCAAAATAAATCAAAAAGGTAAAACAATATTTTAATATTTGCTTCTAATACTTGAAATGTTCAAAATGCCTCATTGTAACAATTTAAACTATTAATTGACTTATGAGCATAATTATGTGAAAACTACTAAAGTGTTACTGCAGTTTCTACCTTTAATCTTGTGAAACTGAAAACAGCAACAAAAGGTTTTGTTTTTGTTTTTGTTTTTGTTTTGTCAAAGTAGACTTTAAAAAATAAGATAGACTTGGGGCACCTGGATGGCTCAGTAGGTTAAGTGACTTCAGCTCAGGTCATGATCTCACGGGTTCTAGAGTTTGAGCCCCCCGCACCGGGTTCTCTGCTGTCCACGCAGAGCCCACTTTGGATCCTCTGTCTCCCCCTCTCTCTGTCCCTCCACTGCTTGCTCTCTCTCAAAAATAAATAAACATTAAAAAAAAGACTAAAAGACACCCCCGTATTTTATTTGCTTATTTTTTTAAACTATGGCTCTTTATTTTCAAGTGGACAGTTCAGAGGAAGTCATCAGTAGCTTTTGTTTAATGCAAAAAGAAGAAGAAGAAGGAGGAGGAGAAGGAGAAGGGAGAGGAAGGGAAGGAGAAGGAGGAGGAGGAGAAGGAGAAGAAGAAGGAGGAGGAGGGGGAGGAGAAAAGGAGAAGGAGAAGGAGAAAAAACCCACCAAAATAGAGAGAAATTTTGGGTTTAAAGGAAACCTGAGTATCACTAAGAGCCTGGTTGAAGGATTCACATTTTTAGAAGGGAAATACAGTGCAGATTTCTCCAGAGAGCGGGTTGTTTTTTTTTTTAAGTTTATTTAGAGAGAGAGAGAGAGAGAGAGAGAGCATGTGCACAAGAGAGAATCCCAAGCAGGCTTCCCACTGTCAGCACAGAGCCCCACACGGGGCTAAAACTCACAAACTAGGAGATCATGACCTGAGTGGAAATCAAGGGCCCAGTGCTTAACCGAGTGAGCCACGCAGGCACCCCTCTTCAGAGAGCAGTTTTTAAAGAAGTTGGGGATGGGTGTTAAGTTTTAAGGCTAGCTTGGGGAACTTACTTCCCAGGCTTAATTTAGGGAAGGTGTCAAAGTGCTAGGTATAGGGTGATGGGACACTGGTCACAGCCCAGGATTGTGGAACAGAACTTGCTGTCACACAGTGCAAGGTAACAGAGAGTGACACAACAAAAAATGTAATCAAGATTGCCAACCAACACTTTGGTAGGCATTCATCATGTAGGTCCACAGGTGCCCCAAACTGTCAGTCAGTGGTACGGCCTGTAGCAATTCCCCCAAAGTCTTGATGCTCTTGGGGAGAGAAGCCAGCATTCTTTTTGTTTCTCTTGGGGTTTTAAAGGTCCATTTCTTCCTGAGCCACAGTGAGGCCGCACATAGCCCAAGGGGCTCACGGGCAGCCAAGCCCTTCAGGAAGTTGTGAAAGGCTTCCCCCCTGCGTGGCTGGTACTCCAGATGCATTAGACTTTGCCTGGGTCAGGTCCCTAGGCTGTTACCAGCACAGAGGTGTCCAGTTCAGCCAGTCACTCAGCCTTCCTGATCATGCTCCTCCTCACCGATGCCCTTGGAGACTTTGAGTGGGCACTGGTGGGAGGGCAGGACCATGCCACCGTACCTTCCTTGTCTCACGCCGCTGACCAGTACTGATGGGATAGCTCAGGCAGCTCTTGAAGTTCAGCTGTAGTTTGTTCTCTGAACATTTGGTCTGGTGGAGGCACAGGATATCTGGGGCTTCTTCCTTTACCCAGTCTCAACCTTTCTTCTTAATCCAGACTTGAAGCCCACCCCCATTCCAGGTGCAGATCTTGAACCTGTCCGATTTGCCACTGGGCAAGGTTTTCCCATCTGTGGGGATGGGGGTCCTCGTACAGGACTCCCCCTCTCCTGCTGCCTTTTTTCCATTTTCCTTTGCTCCTGCCTTACTCTTCTTGACTTCTGGCTCAGTCTTGGGCTCTTTCCCATCTTCTGCCACAGTTCGATTTTCCCCATGCTTCAGCAACACTGTAATGAATGCCCTTCTGAACCTGCACCTCGCTGCCCACCAGAGCAGTATTTTTACCCCGTTACCTTCTCGGGTCCCAGCCTGGCTTGTCCTCTAAAAGACAACCCCATATTCTAGAAATTACAACTATTTGTCGTAGTTTAAGATTCTGCAGCACGGCTTACACAGGGCATCAGATATATCATCAGTGCAAAATCAGGCTTCTGCTTTTTGTTTCTGGTCTCATCTTACACCCAAACTGCGAGTCACTTTGATTCTTATGAAGTAGCAATGCTTCATAAACATAAAAACAAATTATTTGCTGATTTCTTCATATTCATCCCTTAATATTGTTATCTGGATTTTGCTCTTACTCATAAATGTTTGCGGGTTTTTCAGGTTGTTTGAAATGAATGAAGTCATTGTAAAACTATAATGCTGGCTTATATTGGCTGGTTAATACTTTATATAAAAGAAGTCTACCTCATCTCCCTCTCTTAAAGGCAAATATTTGTCTGAAATAATTATTAACAGGTGTGGAGATATAAAAGAAGCTAGAAAATACTTCACAATCAATACATCTTTGAGACAGCCAATCACTTGTTACACTGTTTTTTATCTTTTTTATTTTTTTATTTTTATTTTTATTTATTTTTATTTTTTTTCAATATACGAAATTTATTGTCAAATTGGTTTCCATACAACACCCAGTGCTCATCCCAAAAGGTGCCCTCCTCAATACCCATCACCCACCCTCCCGTCCCTCCCACCCCCCATCAACCCTCAGTTTGTTCTCAGTTGTTAAGAGTCTCTTATGCTTTGGCTCTCTCCTGCTCTAACCTCTTTTTTTTTTTTTTTCCTTCCCCTCCCCCATGGGTTTCTGTTAAGTTTCTCAGGATCCACATAAGAGTGAAAACATATGGTATCTGTCTTTCTCTCTATGGCTTATTTCACTTAGCATCATACTCTCCAGTTCCATCCGCGTTGCTACAAAGGGCCATATTTCGTTCTTTCTCATTGCCATGTGGTACTCCATTGTGTATATAAACCACAATTTCTTTATCCATTCATCAGTTGATGGACATTTAGGCTCTTTCCATAATTTGGCTATTGTTGAGAGTGCTGCTATAAACATTGGGGTACAAGTGCCCCTATGCATCAGTACTCCTGTATCCCTTGGGTAAATTCCTAGCAGTGCTATTGCTGGGTCAGAGGGTAGGTCTATTTTTAATTTTCTGAGGAACCTCCACACTGTTTTCCAGAGTGGCTGCACCAGTTTGCATTCCCACCAACAGTGCAAGAGGGTTCCCATTTCTCCACATCCACTCCAGCGTCTATAGTCTCCTGATTTGTTCATTTTGGCCACTCTGACTGGCGTGAGGTGATATCTGAGTGTGGTTTTGATTTGTATTTCCCTGATGAGGAGCGACGTTGAGCATCTTTTCATGTGCCTGTTGGCCATCCGGATGTCTTCTTTAGAGAAGTGTCTATTCATGTTTTGTGCCCATTTCTTCACTGGGTTATTTGTTTTTTGGGTGTGGAGTTTGGTGAGCTCTTTATAGATTTTGGATACTAGCCCTTTGTCCGATATGTCATTTGCAAATATCTTTTCCCATTCCATTGGTTGCCTTTTAGTTTTGTTGGTTGTTTCCTTTGCTGTGCAGAAGCTTTTTATCTTCATAAGGTCCCAGTAATTCATTTTTGCTTTTAATTCCCTTGCCTTTGGGGATGCTCACACTGCTTTTTAAACCCCAGCATTCAATGGAAGGAAAGAATGAAACTGTTTTTTGTTTTGTTTTGTTTTATCTTCCTGTTTTGGAAGATTTAAAGAATTATTTGTTTTTTCACTTTTGATTGAGTTTTGGCACTTTTTGGTTGAATGTTTGTAATTTCTGGAGATCATGCCTGTTTCCTTCCAGAACCAGAATTGTGGATTACAAAATGTTAGAATTGAAAGGGACTCTGCAGATGATCTAGTCCAATCCTTTCATTTCACAGTTAAGGAGTCACCTTGCTTGGCATTTCTTCACTTTGGTGCAGGTGAAGGCATCACCAAAACCAACATTGCCTGCTTTGACATTTCCAACTGTAAGTTAGACCAACCCTTGGTTGGGGAGAATAAACAAAACAGGGATGAAAACAAGTTTATGATGCCATCAATCCAGCTGTTGGATTGTTCTTCCCCCAAATAATTTCAAGCAAGTTGCAGACTTAAATTTTTGAGCTGTATTCATTTATTTCCCTGAATAAAGATGGCTGATCATTTGTTTACTAAACTGTCTTTGATTCTCTGTTAGATGATCAAGTCAAACGTTAACACCCCATAGAGCCCAAGAGCCTATTATGGCAGTGAACTAGCGCCCTCTAGCACATTTCTGAGTCACCACTGCTAAAAAAAATCTTTTATAAAATCTAACTGTAAAACCAAAATGACCTAAGTACTGTGCTGGGTTCTTTCCACCATCTCACTTCAATTCTCACAAAAATTGTATGATCAACGGAGACAGCCAAGTAAAGAGAGGCAGCTAATATGTGGTGTGGTGAGAGCTCCCTCAGGAGTGAGAAGAGCGCTGGACAGGCAACGACGGACTTTGCTCAGTGACACAGTGATGAATACGAAGAGGCCCTGGCCCTCTGGGAGCTCCCAGATTAGTAGGGGAGACAGAATTCTGGAAAGGATTGCTGCAGTAGGCACCGTAAGGACCGTTGCAGACTTATTTATTTATTTATTTATTTATTTAATAGTGTGGAGCAAGGAAACAGAACTACTAACTCCACTTGGGGGTTTTAAGGATAGCCTCAATGAAAATATGACATTGGACGAAGTATTAAAGGAGGAGAGTAGTTTGCCAGGTGAAGAACAGAGAAACGGCATTCCAAGCAGCAAGCAGAGCTAATGAAAAGACACAGAACCGAGGAACACTGTGATAAGTCAGTACAGGTAATGTAGGGGGCAGCGCTGTGGGAAACTGGGGTGCACGGGATGGAGGGGACAGAGGTGTCTGGAGCAGGACTGGGAAGAGATCCCATATAGTTGGGAATACAGAACTTGTCCTCTTGACAATGGGAATATTGAGGATATTCAACCAGAAAATAATGTGACTGTATTTCTTTCTTTTTCTGCCTGATAAGTTAAGAAAACATAAGCCACAGTCAGAAAACTAGTAAAAGAAATATACTGTATAAAGCATAGTTATAAAGCAAATACTTCTGTGCTCCTCACCCTGGTATAGAAATATAACTTTGTGAACACTCCCCCTTCTTTCTATCCCAGTCATAATCCCATTCAAGCCCCAAAGACAGTAATCACTGTGTCTGTGATTCTTCCTCAACACTTTCTTTTTCTTTACTGTTTCATGACTTTTATAAACATCCTTAGAAAATAAAATTTTATTTTAACTGTTTGTGAACTTTTTATAAATGGAGTCATACTTAAATTTTTGTTTGTGTTTGATTTTTCTTGCTCAACATAATGTTTTTTTAAAAATATTTTTTGTTAATATTTACTTCTTAAGAGGGGGGAGGAGGGGCAGAGAGAGAGAGGGAGACACAGAACCTGAAGCAGTCTCCAGGCTCTGAGCTGTCAGCACAGAGGCGGACATGGGGCTTGAACTCACGATCTGTGAGATCATGACCTGAACTGAACTTAGATGTTTAACTGACTGAGCCACCCAGACAGCCCAACAACATAATGTTTTTAACATGCATCCTTGTTGGTTGTCGCTGTGTCAGCGTTTATTTACGCTGCTGTATAGCATTCTCCTGTTCGAATATTTTGCAATTTCTCCTGTGTGACGCTGTTGGATACTTATTGACATTTTTTAAACCAGTTTTTTCCTAATACAAACAATACTGCTATGAGCTTTTGTACTTTGTACTTTTCACATGTGCACAACAGTTTCTCCAGCCTAAATCAGATTTCTTTCAGGAAGTTAACTCTGTCTGATAGGACCGTGTGGCATCAGCTAGAGTGGAGTGAGGGAATAAGGGCCTGGTCCACTTTCAGTGAGGGTGGAGAAGAGGTCCAATATGAGGGACGGTCCT
Organism: Lynx canadensis; assembly: GCF_007474595.2. Classification (NCBI taxonomy): domain Eukaryota; kingdom Metazoa; phylum Chordata; class Mammalia; order Carnivora; family Felidae; genus Lynx; species Lynx canadensis. The sequence continues at coordinate 105,544,516 of NC_044307.1, forward strand.
GGGGCAGCACCGAGCTGCACAGGAAATGGGGTGGCACTTACAGGTGACCCTCGGTTTTCCAGCTTGAAAGACTGATATCCTTAAGTGACATCAGAATTCTGGAGGAAAAGTAAGTTTTGGGGGAAAATGATTGGGTTTGAGATGATTGCTGGACATAAGCAAAAATGTCTGCTATAGGAAATCAGAAATACCCATAGAGAACTTAGGAAAGGGGAGGAGTGGAGATGGGGATTTGGCAATGGTGACATACAGTTGGTTGTCAAAGCCATGGGAAAAGAGAGTAACAAGTAATTGACAGCACGTTCTGAGCATTTACCATGTGGCTGGCACTAGTCTGAGAACGTTACATGTATCTCAAGAAACAACAAGTGTTGGTGAGGATGTGGAGAAAAAGAAATTCTTGTGCACATTGGTGGGAATGCAAACTGGTACAGCCACTGTGGAAAACAGTATGGAGTTTCCTCAAAAATTTAAAAATAGGACTACACTGTGATCCAGTAATCACGCTACTAAGTATTTACCCAAAGAATATGAAAACCTAATTTGAAAGGATACATACACCCCTGTGTTTATTGCAGCATTATTTACCATAACCAAATTATGGAAGTGGCCCGAGTGTCCACTGATAGATGAATGGATAAAGAAGAGGTGATATATTTATATACAATAGAATATATATTATTCAGCCATAAAAAAAAAGAATGAAATCTTGCCATTTGCAATGACATGGATGGAGTTAAAGAGTATTATACTAAGGGAAATAAGTCAGTCAGAGAAAGACAAATACCCTATGATTTCACTCATGAAATTTAAGAAACAAAACAAATGAACAAAGGAAAAAGGGAGAGAGACAAACCGAGAAACAGACTCAGTTTTTAAAAAATGTTTATTTATTTTTGAGACAGAGAGAGAGTGTGAGAGGGGGTAGGAGGGGCAGAGAGAGAGGAAGACAGAGAATCCCAAGCAGGCTCTGTGCTGTCAGCACAGAGCCCGATGTGGGACTTGAATTCGCGAGTCATGAGATCATGACCTGAGCTAAAACCAAGAGTGAGACACTTAATCAACTGAGCCACCCAGGTACCCCAAGCAACAGACCCTTAACTATAGGGAACAAACAGATGGTTACCAGATGGGAGGTGGGTGGGGAGATGAGTGAAATAGGTGATGAGGATTAAGAGTACCCTTATCATGATAAGTATTGAGTAGTGTATAGAATTACTAAATTACTGTGTCATACAACTGAAACTAATAGAACACTGTATGTTAACTACACTGGAATTAAAATTAAAAACTTAGTAAAATTCAAAAAAAGAATGTTACTTATATCAACCCATGTAATCTTCACAACAACCCAAGGAGGCACATAATACTATTATTTTCATTTCACAGATGAAAGAACTGAGGCACACAGAGGCCAATAACTTGCCCAAGGTCACACATCTAGCTAGTGGTGCACCAAAAGGAGATTATTCGGGAAGTGTATGTGGAAAGGATTGAATTCTAGTGACTACCAATATTAATGATTGGAGGAGGAGCCTGGGAAGGACACTTAGATGGACAGCCACCAAGTTAGGAGGAGAACCAGAAGAGTGTCATTAGTAGCCAAACTTTAATTAACTTAATAAGGTAAGGCAGGTGCCCGGCACTACCGGAGAAGGTCAGGTAGAGTGCCAAAGTGGAGTCACAGTCAAACTTGAGACTTAGTGTCCACAAAACCTATTCATGCTTGGCTCATTGCTCCCAAGAAAGGAAGTGAAACCTCTTTAAGGAATCGAATAATAAAATATAGACAAATTGTTATTTACCTTTGGTTGCTGTCTACAGCTAACGTAAAAAGAAAAATCCCTCCCTTAAGAAATACAGCTATGTGTGGTATGGGAAGGTGGTGGAGAAATGGGGCCGGTTGTGGGGAAGATGAGAGCTTTACACCAGACAAGTCTGCTGAGTAAACAGGCTGAGCTGGGCAGGAAGGAGGAAGTTGTGGGGGAGTCACTACTCTGTCAGCGCCTGTGGCTCCACCCCGACCCCCCACTGTGCTTGGTGACTCTGACGAAAGTGGGTGGGAGTGGGTGTCCAGATGGCCCTTCAGCTGTACCTGGAACCTGTCCTATGGCCCTGTTGTCTCCTTGGTGTTGCCCTGTTTCTCCCTGGATACGTTTACCTATTGTTTATCACAAGGTTGGCAATTCAAGAGGCTCAGACAGACGTGATCTCTGTAGAAGGGTTCAAGTTCCGAGCTGAGCAAAGTACACATGGTGCTGACTCTGCAGTAAGAGAAGAGAAAAATCCAAGTCTGCTTCCCATTCATTCATTCATTCATTCATCCATTGATTCACTCCTTATACCCACAGATATTTACTGAACACCTATAATGTCCTGGGTACTGTGCTAAGACTTGTGTAGCCAAAGAGGAGTTAGATCTCGCCGTCACGAAACCTATAATCTAGTTGGGGAGATGGAAAAAATCGTAAGCAGCAAATAAAAGATGATAAAACTGTCATATGTAATAAGAAAACAAATAGGAGGCTTAAAAAGATTCAGGGGTGGATGGGGGAATTTAGAAAAACTGATCGTGTAACACACGGTAGACCTCACACATTCATGTTTGTGCAGTTCTGTTCACCTTTAAGGCACAGGAGAGGACCATACTCCCCCTTTCCCTTGCAGTTTGGTGGAGCCTTATGACCAGTTTGGACCAAATATTGGTATTTGACGTGGGGCACTTCCATGATAAAAATCATTTGTCATCGTCCTCACTATCTGCCCCATTGTTCCCCTGTCTTCCCAAACCCAAACAGAAGAGGATGAAATAAGGGAGGCATTTTTCTTTTTTACTTCAGCTGTAGACAACAACCAAAAGGAAATAACTTTTTCTATGTCTTATTGTTAGATTGCTTGAAAAAGTTTCACTTCCCTTCCTAAAATTTGTGGTGTTAGTTTAGCAAGCCAGTGGTGAACAGCATAGAAGCTGATAATGGAGGCCAGTGAGGCCACAGTTCTTACTTGGTTGCTGATAAAATGAACTTCTGCATTAATTTGGAAAGATTATATATATATATATAAAGAAAATGTGGCTCTAGGAGAAAAAATTAGAAAACAATGTTTCTAGTGTGTGTTGATTGCTGCTGGCTACATTTTGGCAAGACTTTATGACCTTAAGAAAGAACTGGTGGATTTGTAAGAAGAAATAACAAGGAATAGAAATATTTCAGAAAAATGAGGACTTGCAAAACCGGAAAACCTGACAGGTTTTAGACGCCAAACTCAAAGAGAGAATTTGGGGAAGCCTTGGAAGACCAAGTCCATTAAAATAAACTCATGGGAAGGCCAAATTAAGTGTGGCTTGTACACCTATTGGCAATACCTCTCAATAAGTTCAGAACTTTGGCGCAAAGATAAAATTAAGGTATTCAATTGGCAAAGAGCCACAGAAAGATCAAAATAAAGGTGTAGCTTTCCCACAGAAAACTATAGTCTCATGTTTACTCAGAGTACCTGTACTGGCAAAAGAAAAAGACAGGTATGTACAAATTAGTGGGGGCAGAGGGAAGAAGAGAGAGAATGGGGCAAGAAAGCAAAAGCATATAGTATATCTGAGAACTATGTTTTGAAAAGAACTGTGAGTAACAGTATTGGCAAGTATATTTTACTGAAATCAGAGACAAGAAGCTTACTAAATAATTTGGGGAGACATTTATAGTCAAAGGAATCAAAAACCCAACTGGACTTGTGGTCTTCCAACATTGTACAAGTAGCACATGAACTAAGAACACTAGTCTGCTCCCAGAAGAGCATATACTCATTAGTATGTGGCCAAGGACAGTAACATAAGAAGACTCTCCAGAGGGTAGAGTCGAGATTCAAGGAACATTTTTCAACAGCCTTGTTTCGGGTAGAGGCCTTTCTGGTATCTGCCCAGAAACATAAGAGGTCAATCAGTGCCTGCTTCTGGCTTCCATTTTTCCCTTTCAGAATGGAGTATTTCTTGTGGTTGTTCTGGCCCTATTCCTCCACTCTACATTGTCTGTGGAGGGACAGATTAATCTATTACTGTGAGTTCATGGGTCTGTAGCCCAAGAGGGGCCACATGAAGACCTAATGTAGAGACTACCATGCACTACCCAAACTCTGGACTGTGAGCTCCATGTTTGGACTTCTGCTTTTTTGTTCTTTGTGTTTTTATTGTGGCGGGGGGGTGGGGGCAGTTAGAAGGGGTGGAAAGAAGGTTTGTGAGTTCTGGAGTGGGAAGAGGAGTGAAACAAAAGAGTAGCCTATAGTAGAACTAATGATCATTCCTTTCCTTCTGGCAAATGGAAAGATTACATGTACTTGTCCCCGTACAGTAAAGTGGACCACAAGAATTCACTGAAGTATTTAATAGCTATTGGGAGATCCCCACCCCCCAGGAGCTAGGGATCTTTCTGGAGCCTCTTTTATTTATTTATTTTTTTTTTCAACGTTTATTTATTTTTGGGACAGAGAGAGACAGAGCATGAATGGGGGAGGGGCAGAGAGAGAGGGAGACACAGAATCGGAAACCAGGCTCCAGGCTCCGAGCCATCAGCCCAGAGCCCGACGCGGGGCTCGAACTCATGGACCGCGAGATCGTGACCTGGCTGAAGTCGGACGCTTAACCGACTGCGCCACCCAGGCGCCCCAGGAGCCTCTTTTATAAGAGCACTAATCCTACTCTTAAAAACTCTCATGACTTAAACACCTCAGAATGGCCCTACTTACTAATACCATCACTTTTGGGGGTTAGGGTTTCAATGTATGAATTTTGGGAGACATATTCTGATCACATCACTGTCTATAATGAACAGGACGAAGGAACAGAAAATGTCTTGGAGACAGGATATTATGGTATTACCCAAACTTTCCCAAGATGCAAATGCTGCCTAGTAGAAGAATGTAGACACAGAGAAGATGATCTATATGTTCATCATTGAAAAGCAATCCCTAAAGAGGAGAGAGTTGCTTCCTAAAGGAGCAGAGTATGCAGCTCCCAGAGCTGGAGCAAGGAGAGTGTGGGGTTCCTGGGAAGAAGCCAAGACTCCATCTAGAAGACAGTGGTGTCCCTCCAACCTGGTTTTCTAGTATCCCTGAAGATTATCTGTCAGTGTGTACAGATGAGAAGCCATTTCAATTCAGTAATGAATTCCCAGAGTGCTTTCTAATATCTGCCCCAACTTCCTCCTCCTTCCATGGAAAGAGAGTAGTGCTTTAATGGTATTTCTTTTCTTACTGTTCTTGCAACTTGATAATAGCCCCCCAGGAAAGAGATCCTGGGATAAATTGGAATTCTTTTTACTAGGAATCACTTCTCTTTCCTTAAATCTGTTGCTCAGTTAGGAGCAGTTCCCAGCCTCCATTAAACAATATCTTAACTCACCAAACACTATTGGTTTTCTGGATTCTCCCCCGTACATACATGGTTTTTAAGGAAGCTAGAGCAAAACAGGTAGCTCTTGGAAACCCAGGAAAAACTTGTCTGGATCAACATTTAAAAGAAGCAATAGTGGTTTCTAAACTGCTGGAAGCTGAACTCCCTATTGCCCTTCAAAAGCTCCACAATCTAAACTCTCACCCACCTCCTTTCTTTACCACCTAGCTTTCCTCTCTGCCTTGTTTCTGTGACAGTAATGGATACATAGGAGACTCTACAGAGTAGAGCTGAAGCCCTCTCTGAAGGAGACAGATGGGTCTTTCCATCTTGTTTCCCTCAGAATTTGGACAAATGTCACCCAATCCCAACCTTTCCACTTGATCTTTTCCTCTTCGCCTCCTGCTGCTTTTTGCCACCTTCCAGTTCTCAAACACTCAGTTTCTTTATCTTCTATATTCTTCAAAAGCAGTCAGTTTCTCGCTATGATTTATTACTTTTGCCAGGGAGAGGTGAATGATTGGCATCCAGGCTCAGGGAGCAACCCTTGATAAAAGCCCTGTGTACAGAGAAGGAAGGACAAAGAAGAGCCTGTGAAAAAGCCTCTTTCCAGACTTGTTCCTCAGAGATTCTCCATTAGATCAAGACATTTCATGTTAGTGTTTTTTAACTGTAGAAGAAACATATGCATGTTTTTAGAAGGCAAACAGTGAAGAAAGATATACAACAAATCTCTCTCCCTGCATTCATTCCCAACCCTCTCCATTACTTCTCAGAGATAAACATTTGACAGTATTTTTTTAATGTTTATTTATTTTTGAGAGAGAGAGAGAGATGTGGGGAGGGGCAGAGAGAGAAGGGGACAGAGGGTCTGAAGCGAGCTCTGTGCTGATCGCCCAGAGCCCCATGTGCGGCTCAAAACCACGAGCCGTGAGATCATGACCTGAGCCCCAGTCAGATGCTTAACCAACTGAGGCATCAAGGCATCCCTTGACAGTATTTTTTAATCTTGCAGAATAGTGTACACATCTGCAAGGGACATATATACATTTTCTTTTTCTTTCCTTTTTTTACACAAATGTATGACAGGCAGAATTTTTGTTTACCTTTTCCAATTAACATGTCAACTCTGCCTTTTCACCATACTAGCACATACAGATCTACCTCAATCATGTGCACTTACTTTGTATTCCATTTGCATAGATGTGAGTGTTTTCAATATGTGGCGTATTTCATGTGACTTATTTTTTATCTTATCTATCTTATTATTTTTTTTTAATTTAAAAAAATTTTTTTTTTCAATGTTTACTTATTTTTGAGACAAAGAGAGACAGAGCATGAACGGGGGAGGGTCAGAGAGAGGGAGACACAGAATGTGAAACAGGCTCCAGGCTCTGAGCTGTCAGCACAGAGCCTGACACGGGGCTTGAACTCACTGACCGTGAGATCAAGACCTGAGCCGACGTCGGCCGCTTAACCCACTGAGCCACCCAGGCGCCCCAATTATTTTTAAGTAATCTCTATACCCAATGTGGGGCTTAAACTCATGACCCTCAGATCAAGAGTAGCATGCTCTACCAATTGAGCCAGCCAGGTGCCCCTCATGTGATATATTCTTTTAGGAAAGACCTTCCACAACACTTTTTAAGTTCTCCATTAACGTAAATTTTTTTGAGACTTTGCGATAATGTTATTTATAATTTGAAGAAACCCAAATTTCCTCCTATTAAATTACTTTTCTTCTTTATTCTTGTCCTTTAATCTTATTTGCGATTCACCATTATTATCTTTGGAAATCCAAACCTTTTATCATAGTTCGCAAACTGGTAAACCAAATCGGCACGGCAGGGGAACTGAGGCTCGGGATGAAGCGAAGTGTAAGTAAGTGGCCATTGACCATGAAACTCTAGCACACAGTAAAATCACCTGTGAAATAATTTGAGTCGAGGGAAAAACATAATTTAATTTACCAAAATCCTTAATAGACATAGGTTCTAAGAACCACGGCGGGAAAACTAGAACCTTTAATAGACTTACGGTGTCAGATGGTGACGATGACGATGACGACAGTGGTCCCAGCAAAGACTGGCCACATCTAGGTCCTCAGGGTTAAAATAATCATCTTTTGTAAAAAAAAAAAAAAAAAAAAAGTATTCTTAGTGTGTGAATCAGTGAATACTTAAAATTTTGTGACAGGTTTAGAAAATTCATGCTAAGAAAAAGAGAAAATAATCTGTAAAAACGTTACTTGAACCGTCATGGGATTGCCATTTAACAAACGACATCCTGTGTCTGGGGAAGGGTATGATCTTTCCCTCCTTTGGCTTTAAACTTCCACTGGAAGAACTTTTATAAACATTCAAAAATCTTCAGATAATATCAGGTTAAGATTTTCAAATACATAACATAAATAATAAATCCATAAATTACAGCGCACAGAAAGGTATTCTCTAAGATTGTCAGATTTTTCTAAATTTACGTGTTATTTTTGGCATCTAAAGTTTTGTCTTGTACATGGTGGATACTTAAAATATAGACAAATTTTGATTTGACTTTACTTTCGTGGGCGGGTCTTGGGGCCAGGATCAACACATTGCTAGAATCCAGCAGTCATATTCCAAGGAGGGTCATACCAGTAGTCTGAGTTCTCAGGAAGACTACAGAGAATAATGTTTGAGAACTAGCTCACTCGAAGACGACTAGAAGGAACTTTTTCATTCAGTGTGAAATTCTTTCAAGAGTTTCTTTTCCTGTCTCTTCCATGAAATTTTTTGTGGTTTCTGAAACCCATTCCTGACAGTGGTAATGAAAGTGCTGAGAAAGAAAGTATGACAGTTAAAACAAGACAAAACAAACCCCATAACCATTGGTTTTCCAACATGCTTACCATGAGAATCTCTCATGCATTTTTTAAAAGCTAAAGTAAATTGGTGTTAAATTACAGATTTCCCAAAGTGTAAAGGTCTTTCAAATATTATTTAGTCTACTCTCCAGAGAAAATTCTTGAATCCTCTCCACACCATTAGGATGTTACTCTATTTCCACTAAACACTGAACTTCTCAGCAATATTTTCTCCAAACGGAGCTGGGTATAAAGGGCTGAACCATCTTCAATAGACTCAGAACTAGAACCACCCGCTGCTCCAGAGATGGCAGGGATAGATATCAGGATACTAGACTCATCTGCTGGTTCTGGGAGAAAATTCAGACTGGCAGGCAGAACCCAGACTCACAATTACGGTAACCTGTAATAAGTGCAGAGTTGGGGAGTACGGTGGTGGCAACCCCAGGAAGTAGTGTTTGGAGATACAAGCTGATAGGATAATCGGTCAGGAAGCAGCTCAGTCTGTAATGAGGTTCAGGGGCAGGGTTCTCAACCACATACTCTGGTCTATAAAGCCCCTAAACCCAACCATTCACCTGCACCTCTGCCCTCAAAATGTGCCAACTTCCTTTTCACCTTTAATGTCCCATCACTCTGGCTTTCTTTCCAACCACAGAATGCCAAGATCCCTTGAACCCCAGAGCCTTGGTCATTCAGATGGACCCTTAAATGTCCTCCCCTTACAAAGGCTTTTTCAGGAGACTCTCTACTACATGATTCCATTTTAATTATTTGCATACCCTTGAGATTTGCCTCCTCTATCTATCTCCTCACTAATATAAGCTCAATGAAAGGAGGGTATCTATTTGTGTTATTCCTTGTGGTACCCAATAATACCAGGCACTTTTATAAGTTCCTATCATATCATGGGGGCTTATTACACATTTTAGATGAGCGACTGAATGAACAAATGAACAAATAAACTGTTAATAAACAAATTAGACGGATAGGGGACTGGCAAAATGAAAGTTTCCATAACTAAAAAGATATGAAACCAAATCCTTGACTAAATAACAGGAGCTAGGGAGACGAGGAAGGCTGTCACCAGATGTGAAAGTCTTGATAAATGCAGGGAATGAGCACGGGTGGCAGGAGTGAAGTGGGGGAGGAAGTTGTGCTGAATAGCTTGACTCTCAGTGGAGAATAAAGTATTAGAAGATGACAGGAAAGCCTGGGTTTGGACATTGTAATGGGAGAATGCCAGCCAACCCTCCTCCTTGTTTTGAGAAATGTGGGAGAATAAAATAAACCTCACTCAAGAGGACAGAGCGGGCACATTTTAGTTTGGTTACAGTTAAGGGAGATTTGAATAAAGCCATCTGCATAAAGGTGTATATAAAAGAATTTGTTCATGGTGATATATGGAAAGCGAGGAGGGGGAAGGCAACGTCTTTAGGAGACGTGTGGTGGGAGTGAAGAAGAGTCTAGCAGTAAAAGGGCAGAATCACCTGAAGGACAATGGGAGAGAAAAAGAAAATTTTTTTGAGATGTAGGAATAAAGATATGATAGGCATAGAAGAAGCGATGTGCCTCAAATACGGACTTTTGCTGCAAGTTTACAGGGAGCCCAGCAGTACCTGGTTTAATCTCAGAGAAATGGTCCCCAACTGTCCTGCATGACAATTTAGACTCTGATTTGGGGGTAGCTTCTTAAGACTCACACAGAGAGAACAGCTTTTCATCAAAATGCTAGGGAATGGTGATTTGGGGCCAGGCACCAGTGCTGGGAGGTTGCTAAGAAGGCAAGCTGGACTAAGAAAAGAATAATACATTTCTTTTCCGTGCTCTAACAGTCCACATGGTTCTTTAGCCTACTTACTCTTCCCAGGTGAATAAGGCAAACCTGGTGGATGGGTGCTGACAGTAACCAGTTCACTATGACCTGTCCACCCAGACTCCATAACCAAATACCCTCCTTGTAGTGAGGTGGACCTCAAAGGGCACAGCAATTCTCCTAAGGCAAGAGAGGATCATCGACTCACTGAATACAATCCTTGGTCTAAAACTGAGCATTAATACGCATTCTTAAATCATGTACAACACAGTTATTTGTTGTCTCTTCCCAGCGTTGCGATATAAGAGGCAATCCCTCACATTAAACATTCATTCAGGGCGCCTGGGTGGCTCAGTAGGTTAAGCGTCCAACTTCAGCTCAGGTCATGATCGCACAGTTCGAGCCCCGCGATGGGCTCTGTGCTGACCTCTCAGAGCCTGGAGCCTGCTTCAGATTCTGTGTCTCCCTCTCTCCCTGACCCTCCCCCCACTCATGCTCTGTCTCTCTCTCTCTCTCAAAAATAAATAAACATTAAAAAAATTAAAAAAAAAACATTCATTTAATGGGCACACCTTATATATAAAGGTGTTTTACATATGCTACTCAATTTACTTGTCTCAACAATCTTGAAAAGTGAGGACTATTCTGCTTTTACAAATGGGGATGCAGAGTCTCAGAGGGGCGCACTTATTAATTTTTTTTTCAGCGTTTATTTATTTTTGGGACAGAGAGAGAGCATGAATGGGCGAGGGGCAGAGAGAGAGGGAGACACAGAATCGGAAGCAGGCTCCAGGCTCTGAGCCATCAGCCCAGAGCCCGACGCGGGGCTCGAACTCACGGACCGCGAGATCGTGACCTGGCTGAAGCCGGACGCTTAACCGACTGCGCCACCCAGGCGCCCCAGGGCGCACTTATTAAATACACGCACAGACACGATGCACCCGACTCCAAAGCCTATGTTCTTTCAAGCACCTCTCACCTCACTCTGCAGCCACAAACCAAAATGGCTCAATTTCACCGAAATGGTGACAGTTTGAGTCAGAGCAATGCTGCTTTTTGAGAAAGGTGGAGGAAACAACATGTTAGTTGGATGTGGCAGCAGTTGGAATTTTGGGGGTTCAATCAGTGTTTTCCGAATAACCATGTCTCCGCTGCCTCACCACCCACCTCTGATCACCTTGGTGGTCACTGAGTAAAAATTGGACATTTGTCAAAGTACTGCCAATGCTAGCACATACCTGGGGGAATAAAGGAGGCAGAAGTCAATACAATATATCCAGTCTAACGACCTGTGGGAGATCAGAGAAGTCCGTGTGAATTATGCTGGTGATTCTGTCCAGAAGAACAGGAGGGGAACAGAAGATCACGGAGGTACCCGAACTTGAGCTGGGCTTTGTGGTGATTTCGCTTATGAAAGAGAAACTAGAAAATTTGTCCTTGAGTAATGTTTCCCGTAAATGACCAGGTTTTTTCGTAATCATTTAATCTGACTTGGAGTTGGCTTAGGAACTAAGTAGGGTGGCTGCAATAAGGGAAGACGGAGTGTTTTCCTTTCTGTCCAAATACAATGTATTCTTTTCATTTGGGTAGCTGCATTGAATCAGGATGCCAAGGAAAGCCCCCTAGTTTCTTATAAGTTGGGGGAAAACAAAGGTAACAATGGAATGGGGTCTATCCTCAGTCAGGTTCCTGAACTGCGAGAGAGAAGTCACCAGGGGTCCTGCGGACGTCAAAGGTGTGTGTTGGCCACAGCTGCTCTGCCTGAAATAAGAAAGCGAAAGCTCTCGGAGCCCGGAGAGGCCCTTTCCCCCTGTCCGGAAGCTGCTGCTTCGCAGAGTGGGAAGCCCTAGACCTCAGTCCACCCAAACCACTGCAAGCGCGGGGCAGTGAAAAGTGCAGGGCGGTGAAGAGGCAGAAGCATCCGGCCCCGTCCAGGGCGCCCCGTCCACGGCACGAGGCCCATGGATAAGTTTCAGGCGGTGCTAAACCTGCACCTGCAGCATCCCCGCGTGCTGGGCTACGGCCTGGTGACGCTCCTGACGGCGGGCGGGGAGCGCCTGTTCTCCGTCGCGGTGTTCCAGTGCCCCTGCAGCGCCGCCTGGAACCTGCCGTACGGCCTGGTCTTCCTGCTGGTGCCCGCGCTGGCGCTCTTCCTGCTGGGCTACGTGCTGAGCGCGCGCACCTGGCGCCTGCTGACCGGCTGCTGCGCGCGCGGCGCCCGCCCCGGGGGCTGCGGGCCGCGGCTGCGGGCCGCCCTGGTGTGCGTGCAGCTCAGCGCCACCGCCGCCGTCGCGCCGCTCACCTGGGTGGCCGTGGCGCTGCTCGGGGGCGCCTTCTACGAGTGCGCGGCCAGCGGGAGCGCCCCACTGGCGCGGCTGCTGTGCCGGGGCCGCGACGCCGCCTGCGAGGCCCAGCTGCCGCTGGCGCCCTGCCACCAGGCCCGGGCGCCCGACGCGCAGGACCTCCTGAAGGAGCTCAAGGCCCAGTCTCAGGTCAGGCGCGGGCGCTGGACGCGGTTGGGAGGATGGGAGCGGGGCCGGCTGGGCCGGTGCCCTCGCCCCAGACACGGGACCCCGGGCGACAAGCTGGAACGGCGACAATTTCAGTAAAACGAACGAAGAGGAGGGAAGGCACCTGCTCTGTGCCGGATACCGCGCCTGGCCGTTCAGCTCCCGTCCTGCCTTACTTACTCTCTTTTAGCCAGTACACCAAGTCCAGATCAAGTTGTTTGTCCGGCCGGAAGAAGGCAGAATTGTTACAATAAAATGGGCCTCCCTGGCTCTAAAGCCCCCGCCCCACACTGCTTCTGGGCATATAAAGCCCAGAGACTCTTGAAAATGAATGCTTCTTTCATTGGATTTGCCGAAATTCCACGTGTTGAATTCTAGCCGAGTGACGAGTAAGTAGGCTTTTCCCTGGGCCCTCGACGGGACTTGGAAAATGACCTGTCAAGTGGTTGAGGCGTTTGGGAGGTTGTCTCTTCTTTCTCTTAAGAGACTAAGACCTAAAACGGTTGCTTGTTCATCAGCATAACTGTGAATAGTTCAACCTTTATGTAAGGATTTAAAATTTTTTTACGAAAAAATGTCACTAAGTTGCTGTTTTGTTGTGTTTTCCTCAGGTGCTGGGCTGGATCCTAATCGCAGTTGTTATCACCTTCCTTTTGATTTTTACATCTATCATCCGATGCCTATCTCCAGTTAGTTTTCTGCAGCTGAAATTTTGGAAAATCTATTTGGAACAGGAGCAGCAGATCCTTAAGAGTCAAGCCACAGAGCATGCGACAGAATTGGCCAAAGAGAATGTTAAATGTTTCTTTGAGTGCTCACATCCGAAGGAATACAATACCCCAAGCATTAGAGACTGGCAGCAAATTTCATCACTATATACTTTCAATCCAAAGGAGCAGTACTATAGCATGTTGCACAAGTATGTTCATAGAGCAGAGAAGAGTGAGAGCATCAAATCTAAAGAAGGAGATACAGTGATTCCCATTCTTGGCTTTGTGGATACACCTGGTATGCACACTACTGCTGACTTATGACCTTATTAATGGATATGAGGAAAGTTCTTTTGAGTTCTCGCTTCATTTTTAAAAAATAAGCTTTGGTATTTTTATGACTTTTTTTTTTCGATTTTTCAAATTGTGGAAACAATTTTAAATCAAATAAAAAATTGAGCACTCTACCTATTTATTATATTAGTTATTAAAAAGGAAGCAAAGTCAAATGATTCTGTCCAAGGGGCAAACTGGAAGTAGATCAAAAGTTTTCCACCCCTGGTTTAGGGTCCTTTTCACTGAATAAGAATGTTGTCAAATAAAAGACTTTAGTAGCAGAGACAGTAGCAGAAACAGCGGAAGGATGATTGAACTTTTGACCTTTCTGTTAGGTTATCTGATGTTAGTTTCAAATTCACTTTCTTGAAGATAATACATTGTTTCAAACTTTAAAATACCGCCTCTGACGGCTCTAATGTGGGTACTAAACAAACAAAAAATTATCATGAACAGGAAACTCAATTTTTTAAAAATACAAAATATGGAAAACGACAATTGCAAGCCTAACTGTTGGTTTGAGTTTGTAGGGTCAGAGGGCAGATTTTAAAACTTTATTTTGGTAAATTTCAAATATGCACAAAAGTAGAAAGGATCTTGTTCTGAGCCCCTGTATAGTCATTATACAGTTTTGACAGTGTAGGGAAGTCAGATGAAACCCATAGCATGCAAGTAAATATAGAAATACCAATTGTGGCCTGATTTAGAGTACAGGAGGGGGCTGGGAACTCTGTGAGAAACTGAAACCTGAGGAACGGAAGAGCATTTCAGTTTGCAGAACAGCATGGCAAAGACTGAGGTGAGAAAGATCTGAGCGCAGCTGGAAGCCTTAGTTAGAGGTGACTGGAAAAAAGGAGCAAGGGACAGGTGGTGCAGGTCCTCGAATTCATGCGAAGGGTTTTGGTTTTCACCCCATGAGCATTTTAGGAAGACTGTTCTGATTTTCTTGTGGAAAAAGGAATGGCATGGGGGAAGACACAGAGCCAACATGGAAACAGAAAGACTCGTCAGGAGGCCACTGCAGTGAAAATAGGTAGGAGTGAATTTGAAGTGGGTCGATGGTGATGAAGATAGAAAAAGTGGATAGAGTCAAGGTAAATTTTGAACATAGACATGACAGGATTTGTTGATGGAGAGAAGGCAAACATTTATTGAGAGCCACAGTATCTGTAGACAAAATTATTTATTTTTTAATGTTTATTTATTTTTGAGAGAGAGAGTGTGAGCGGGGGAGGGGCAGAGAGAAAGGGGGAGACACAGAATCTGAAGCAGGCTCCAGGCTATGAGCCGTCAGCACAGAGCCCGACGCGGGGCTCAAACCCACAAGCGGTGACATCATGACCTGAGCCGAAGTCGGATGCTTAATCGACTGAGCCACCCAGGCACCCCACAAAATTATTTTTTTTAAGTTTATTTCTTTTTGAGAGAGAGAGAGAGAGAAAGAGAGGTGGGGGGAAGGGGCAGAGAGAGAGGGAGAAAGAGGGGATCCCAAGCAGGCTCTGCACAATACGGGGCTCGAACTCATGAGCTGTGAGATCATGACCTGAGCTGAAATCAAGAGTCGGGTGCTTGACAATATCAGGGGACATTAGCTTGTCATTTCTGCACATCTCCCAAATTTATGGCTTTTTTGTGCATTTGAAAAAAATAAAATATGAAAACTTTAAACTGTAAAGGAATTGAGCACTGGGCCTATTTAGCCCTTCTTCCTCTCTGAACAGATCTCTGTCTTGGGCTCTATTTGCCCTTTGTTGCACAGGATCGTTTAAAAGAACTTGTCAGCAGAACTGAATATCCTGTTAGTGAGTCTATATTATAAGAAGGTTAGTGGCAGAAACGACATGATCAGTTTTATTTTCTATTCCCTAATGAATAATTTTGAAAATCGTATCATCCTTACTTTTATTTCTGCTTCCTTTGTTTCATCTTCCCATTTCTTTTGTATATTCTTCTCTTTCCATGCTTTCCGCCCCCCGCTCTGGTCTAACATGGGCACTTATAGTATATTGTCTCCATTTTGTTTACTTTCTCTTGCACAGTCTTTATTAATTATTGTTCAAGTATATATGCTTAAGAAAAAAATGATAACAATAGAGAACTATGTGAAGTAAAACGTACACTTACCTCATTCCTTTGCAATGTAGTTTTACCAGAGGAAGCCATAGGCTCTGTGTCTACACAAATATTTTTTTTTTTAATTTTTTTTTTCAACGTTTATTTATTTTTGGGACAGAGAGAGACAGAGCATGAACGGGGGAGGGGCAGAGAGAGAGGGAGACACAGAATCGGAAACAGGCTCCAGGCTCTGAGCCATCAGCCCAGAGCCCGACGCGGGGCTCGAACTCCCGGACCGCGAGATCGTGACCTGGCTGAAGTCGGACGCTTAACCGACTGCGCCACCCAGGCGCCCCTCTACACAAATATTATCGTATTATAAATGTGGTTCTGCAACTTTTTCACATTAAATATCATTGTTCCATGTCCCTATATAACAGTTTCTCTCATAAAAAAATTCCGTTGATTAGAATTTTTAGAATTAGAAAAGAGTTATGCTTCCTTCTTTGTTAAAAAAAATACACCTACATATATATAAACACATGCATTCATAAAGTATATAAAGATAAGCAACAAATTGTCAAATTCGGTCAATTCTAAAGACTAGTAATAAGGCAGAGGAGTTTTTCTTTAAGTCTTATGTGTTTTGGGGGCACCTGGGTGGCTCAGTCGGTTGAGCATCTGATTCTTGATTTTGGCTTAAGTCATGGATCAAGCCCCCATTGAGCTCCATGCTGAGTGTGGAGCCTACTTGGGATTCTCTCTCTCTCTCTCTCTCTCTCTCTCTCTCTCTCTCTCTTTCTCTCTCTTTCTATGCCCCTCTCCCCCACTCTCTCTCTCTTTCTCAAAACAAAAACAAAAACAAAAAAACAAAAAACCCACATAAAACCAAAAAACAAAAACAAAAACAAAAAAACAACCCGCTCCAGAACAAACAAACAAAAACCTCATGTGTTTTTGATCTTTGGATGTTTTTTTGTAATGAAAAATAAATGTTAACTGTGTAGTTAGAAAAGATTAAAAAGAACCCTTACAATGGTGTAGGGCTTTGCAGTCAACAGGAAGTTTTATATCTTTCTCTTCAGTTCATTTTTACAACGTTGTAGGGTACCCACAAAACACATCACTCGCACGTACAAGTGAGGAATTGAAGGTTGGAGTGGTTACATTACTAGACCAAGGTCATACAGTCAATGGCAGGCAGAACTAAAGTTAGTGGACTGAGCCTGTCTGGATAGTGTGGTTCAGAGTGGCCACCTGTTGTCCTTATTACTGGGCCAGTTTTGTCCCTTTTTAGCCCATGTGCCCTTGTGAGCAGAAAAGATGCATATGTCCTTAGTGACCCCTACTATTTTTCATCTCATCCAGGAACTTGGCAACTCTTGATACCTGAGACCACTTTGAATAAACATAGGGAATCAGGACACAGAAGTTATTTCATGGTGGGAACATGGTCACCACTATTTGGTGGGACACACTACTCCTTGGAGTCCAGCCACAAACAGGCCACATCATGGGCTTACAAAGCATTTCTCCACTGGGTGTATACAGTTGATCCTTGAACAATTGGGGCTTCAAAGCGCTGACCCTCGTACAGTTGAAAATCCATGTATAACCCTTAACTCCCCTAAAACTTAAGTACGAATAGCCTATTGTTGACTGGAAGCATTCGTGATAACATAAACAGTTGATTAACACACATTTTATATGTTACATGCATTATTTACTGTATCTAAAGAAAATCATAAGGTGAGAAAATCATAAGGAAGAGAAAATACATTTAATGTATTATACTGTATTGAAAAAATCTGTGTACAAGTGGAGCTGTGCAGTTCATATTTGTGTTGTCCACGGGTCAACTGTATTTATTTGCTGGCTCACCAGCTGATTCTTTATGATCACCCTGGCTTTATGCTGCCCTAAAGGCTTCAGCTTAGAAGAGATTCAGACACAGCATCTGCTAATAATATTTGCTGCAAAACAACCATATTGTTCTAAGAGATGACTCCACACTGCATTGAGTTAGGCAAGATGATACAGTTTACAGAGCCTCATAAGATTAGGCATGATCTCTTTGCTCCATCCAAAGCCATAGATCAAAATATCAATGCTCTACAAACTAAAGAAGCAAGTCCTGAGGGAGCATCTGCAAACAGAATTATATACAACTGTCTACATTTGTAGACAGATGTCTACACAATGTCCCCACAAATGTCTCTGGCTGGAAAACATCTGGGAACCCTAAGTTTCACAACATCTTACCTACCAGGTGGCCTATTGTAAAGAATTCTTCCTAAAACAAAGATTGAGAAATACTCCCTGTCTGAGTCAGCCCCAGCCGCCACTGCCTATTTAGTCAGCAGCAAGCTTCCATTGGGTGCTTACCATGTGTCCAAAACTGGGTCTGCCCTGAAAGCTAAGCCTGTAGTTGATCTTATTTTGTCCCTTCCTCCTCATTGCCACCTTACGAAATATCTCCTGTGAATTGCAATATAAGGGCTGTGGAACTGATGATATTATATTCTTATCTAAAGAAAGAGACCTGTATCAAAAAAGGGGTATTGTCTATCAAGATCCTTTGCCACAAGGAATAAAACATGAAAAATTTCTGAATGAAAGAAATCTCTATAAAATTGGGCAATTTATTGTCATTTTAAAAATTGTGGGTTATCAAACATAGAGAAGAGTATATGAAACATTTGTGTCCATTTAAAAAAATAATTACACAGTAAACATCTACATAACCGCCACAGAGGGGAAAGAGAGAGGACATCTCCAGCAACCCAGAAAACACCTGCCCGAGTGTCACTTCACAGGGTCAACTCTCTCTGCCTAAATGTGGGCGGCAGGCGGTCAGGGGCGCGGGGAGAGATCATTCTCTTACTTTTTTTTTTTTTTTAAGTTTATTTAGTTTTGAGAGAGAAAAGAGAACAAGCAGAGGAGGGGCAGAGAGAGAGGGGAACAGAGGATCTGAAGCAAGCTCTGTGCTGATGGCAGAGAGCCCGATGTGGGACTTGAATTCATGAACTGTGAGATAATTACCTGAACTGAAGTCAGATGCTTAACTAAGCCACCCTGGTGCCCTCATTACCTTACTTTTATTTATAGTTTTACCACCTATGTGCGCATTCCTAAATTATTAATGTTTATTTTTGTCTGTTTTGGAACTTTGTATGAGTGAAATCACTTTCTAATTGGTTCTCTACGAATTGTTTTATCATCTTTTTTGCTTTTATTTGATAGATTCATCCATAGTATGCCTAGAACAACTTATTTGTCTTGATTGCTGGATAGTATTCTACTACCTGAATATACCACAGTCTGGTTATCCATTTAACTGCTGATGGACATTTGGTTTGCTCCCAGTTTCTGGCGCTTGTGAGCAATGCTGGAGTGACCGTTCCTGTATTTTAATTCTGGTAGGTATGTGCAAGTGTTGCTTCAACGTGTGTTCCTGGAATAGATGAAAGCATGAGGTCATGTATATATTCCAGTTTGCTAGATAATATCAAATGTTTGCCATAAGTGTTATACCAGTGTACGCTGCTATGAGGGTTCCCACTGCTTCTCACCTCTGCCACACTTGGTATTTCCAATTATTTATTGTTTGTCACTCTAGTGAGTATGTAATGGTATTTCTCATTGTGTGTTTAATTGGCATCTCCCTAACCATTAAAGGTTTTTGGCATCTTTTCCTAGGTTTACTAGTCATTTGGTTATCCTCTTTTATGAAATGCCTATTTAAGCCTTTTGCCCATTTTTTAATATTTGGGCAAATATTGATTGATTTGAGCAAATATTTCCTATTGATTTCTATGATTTCATTATTATTCACTCATTTAGACTAACAAATATTTATTTAGTGCCTGCTTTGCTTCCAGCATGTACTTGGGATACATCAATGAACCAACAGCAAAGACCCTGACTTTGTGAGGCTTACATTCTAAGGGGAGAGAGAGATAACAAACAGTAACAATAATAAATAAGCAAATAATTGAAGGTAAGGAAGAGAAGAATACCGTGAGGAAAAAAAGAAAAAGGAGAACACTCTAAGAGGCATTAGAAATGCTGGAATTTAGAGAGTTGTTGTCCTCACTGAGCAGTCACCTTTGGGCAGAGACTGGAAGGGGTGAGAAGTTAGCCAGTAGATCATAAAAAGCATTTGGGCCAGAATAAGGGCTTTGGGTTTTACCCTAAATGAACTGAATAACCACCTCACACATTCCCTACAAAGCCTAAATCAATTGATTACTGAGCAAGACCATTGGATACACCGGGGTAATCAATGGAAGGCAAGAACATGCTGATTCCAAAAAGAGGAAGTGATACTCCCTTTTAGACTATAGATGGCCTGGGGGCGCCTGGGTGGCTCAGTTGGTTAAGCGTCTGACTTTGGCTCAGGTCAGGATCTCACAGTCCATGAGTTTGAGCCCCGTGTCGAGCCCCGCGTCCAGCTCTGTGCTGACAGCTCAAAGCCTGGAGCCTGCTTCAGATTCTGTGTCTCTCTCTCTCTCTGCCCCTCCCCTGCTCATGCTCTGTCTCTGTCTCAAAAATAAATAAAAACGTTAAAAAACATTTAAAAAAAAGACTATAGATGCCCTGGAATTAGAAAAATGATGCCCAAGACTTAATAGCATATGTTACTGTGGAATCAAAGTCAGGTGAAAAGTATATGTGTATGTGTGTGTGTGTGCATGTGTGTGCATGTGTGTGTGTGTACATGAGTGTGTGTGTGTGTGTGTGTGTGTGAGTATGTACATGAGTTCTTTTATGGTGCCTTTAGTATGTTTTTGATAGTTTTTTTTCGTTTTTTTTTGCTAGGAGAATATTAATTTAAGAAAACTTGGTTTGATAAGATTATTAATGGGATAAATGAGCTTATATACTCAAAAGAAACTGTATAATTACAAATTGCTTTTAAAACTCTGCAAATCACTTTAAAGTAATTCTCCTTGTCAAGTTTTGGGCCTCATTAACCAATCCCCTCATGGTCACCATCATCTTCTTAATATATTCATTTTCAGTCATTCAAGAAACATCCAAACATATATTGAGGATACCTACTGTGTGTGGGAGTCTTTGTAATACCATGATTAACAGCTTAGTCACTGGAGACAAAGTACTGTAGACTGGGTGGCTTATGAGCAATAGAAACTTATTTCTCACAGTTCTGGAGGCTGGGAAGTCCAAGATTAAGATATCATCAAATTCCGTGTCGGGTGGGTGCCCATTTCCTGTTTCATAGATAGGGGTCTTCTCACATGGTAGAGGGCACAAGGGAGCTCTCTAGAGTCTCTTATATAAGGGCACTAATCCCATTAATGAGTTCTCTGCCCTTATGACCTAATCACCTCCAAATTCCATCACACTGAGTGGATTATGTTACTTGAGAGAACACAGAGCTTGGGGTACCACCATTGCATAACAAATAGTAATCAAGCCTGCTCTTTGTCCAAGAGGGGAACTATTTCACCTCTCAATGTTGCTTGCTGCAAACACACTCTGAGAAATGGCCTGGGTAAAAAGCAATCATAGCCTTGCATTCTTGGCATACTAGTGAGACATGTAGGAACATGCACATAATTTTCTGTCTTTCAAGCCCCCTTTCTTTTTTTTTTTTTTTTTTTTTTTTTAGGGTTATTTATTTTGAGAGAGAGAGAGAGAGTTCAGAGTAGGGGCAGAGAAAGGGAGAGAGAGAGAATCCCAAGCAGGCTCCGCACTGGCAGTCCAGAGCCTGACATGGAGCTGAGACTCACAAACCATGAGATCATGACCTGAGATGAAACCAAGAGTCTGATGCTTAACCAACTGAGCCACCAGGCGCCCTCAAGCCCTCTTTCAAATCACGCTTTCTATTCAAAGCATTCCCCAATGACATCCGTCCACATAACTTCTTTCCCTGAGCCCTTAATGACTTCATCTCTGAAACTCACTGTAGCACTTGGTCACATACCTCTTTGTGTCATATGAACTGTGTTCTCTCTCCTCAGCATGATTTTATGCCTTATGAAGACTTAAAAAAAAAAAAACCGACTGTCTTACAAATGTCACAATACAGCAACACAACTGATAAAAACAACTGAGAAAGATAAAATATTTTTAAAATTTATTGAGATAAAACATTTTATTTTTTTAATGTTTATATATATATATATATAGAGAGAGAGAGAGAGAGAGAGAGAGAGAATGAGCAGGGGAGGGGCAAAGAGACATTGAGAGAGAGAGAGAATCCCAAGCAAGCTCCACTCTGTCAGGGCAGAGCCTGACGTGGGGTTGATCTCAGGAACCATGAGATCATAACCTGAGCTGAAATCAAGAGTTGGAACCTTAACTGACTGAGCCACCCAAGCACTCTGGCACTGCATTTCTTAAAGGCTGATTATAGAGTAAGAAAAATAATTGTATAAATATATTTAATATTTTACTTACATATAGTAAAGAAACAAAACTTAATAGACAAAAGTTTGTTTGTTTGTTTGTTTTTTTCCAAGGAGTACACATCAACAATTTGGGTTTCTGATGTTCTACAGGACACAGTTTGGGAAACATTACCTTAGATAATGAGAGGCAGATGGAAAATCAACTGTTGTTTGGCTTACTTCATAGTATTCTTAAATCACATGGTCTGTCCAAAAATAGCAGCTTGAATAAACTCAAGTCTGAGACATGGTCAAGCTGTAGGGCAACTTATTTCAGTGGCCAAACAAGTAGATGGGTACATTCCGGATTCATTAAATGACACTTTCTTTCACAGAGACAAGATCGTCATCTGTCTAGGCATCTTTAAAGGTACTTAAAAACGCTTGGAGAGAGGGCAGTGCATAAAATCAAAACCAGATGTTTTTCCTCTCAAAAATCAAAATAATCTTAAATCCTTTCTCAGCTCCCAGCTCTGCTCAAGATTTCTTGATGAGATGATTGTTCCTATTCAATTCCTATGCAACCCAAGAAGACTAACTTTATTTATTTGTTATTTTTTTATGTTTGTTTACTTTTGAGAGAGAGTGAGAGAGATAGACAGAGTGTGAGTGGGGGAGGGGCAGAGAGAGAGAGAGGGAGAAACAGAATCAGAAGCAGGTTTTAGGCTCTGAGCTGTCAGCACAAAGTCCAATGTGGGGCTCAAATTCACAAACCTTGAGATCATGACCTGAGCTGAAGTCGGATGCTTAACCAACTGAGTCACCCAGGTGCCCCTAAGAAGACTAACATTAAATGAGTTCACATTCTTTGACTTTAAATCTGTTTGCCACTGTTAATACCACAGAATTCCACAATTTTCCAGCCTCATAATCACATCTATCCCAGCTAGAAACTGCCTATCTCTCCCTGCAGATACACAAGGAAGCTCTTCTATCAAAGTTTTTTATTTTCCTAAAATCTAAACCTTTATTACAGGTCCTCTATGTTCTCACTCCAACTTGAGGTTGAACAATTTACACTTATTAAAATCAATGCTTGGTAAATATGATTCTTGGCAGTGAAAGACAACTGAAAGAGGTACTTCTGGTTAAAATTGTTGGTTTGAAAGTACGTATTCCATCACAATAAAACAAAAGTATAGAGATCTTTTTTTACATCAGAAAGCAAATGGAGAACAGGAGAGAAGAAAGTAACACAATTTTTAGAAGTTAGAAAGCAGATGGTAAATGGCAATTTTCCTAATGGACCTGAAAAATCTAAATCCCAAGCCAGAACTTGAGAAAGATAAGAAATGAAATGATTTTGGGGTGCCTGGGTGGCTCAGTTGGTTAAGTGTCTGACTTCGGCTCAGGTCATGATCTCACAGTTCATGAGTTCAAGCCCTGCATTGGGCTCTGTGCTAACAGCCCAGAGCCTGGAGCCTGCTTCAGATTCTGTCTCCCTTTCTCTCTGCCCCTCCCATGATTGCACTCTGTCTCTCTCTCGAAAATAAATAAACATTTTTAAAAAATTAAAAAAGAAATGAAATGATTTTTACCATGGAATTTGTCAAAAAAAAAAGC
Organism: Lynx canadensis; assembly: GCF_007474595.2. NCBI lineage: Eukaryota > Metazoa > Chordata > Mammalia > Carnivora > Felidae > Lynx > Lynx canadensis. The sequence goes on from NC_044307.1 coordinate 105,568,150, forward strand.
TCAGGAATTAGCAGCACGAGTCACCTCTGGTGGTGGGGGCAAAAAACAGCATTGGTTGAAAGCTTCTTTAAGAATTGGCCCCTCAGGGGTGCCTGAGTGGTGCAGTCGGTTAAGCGTCCGACTTCAGCCAGGTCACCATCTCTCGGTCCGTGAGTTCGAGCCCCGCGTCAGGCTCTGGGCTGATGGCTCAGAGCCTGGAGCCTGTTTCCGATTCTGTGTCTCCCTCTCTCTCTGCCCCTCCCCCGTTCATGCTCTGTCTCTCTCTGTCCCCAAAAAAATAAATAAACGTTGAAAAAAAAATTTTAAAAAAAAGAATTGGTCCCTCAGATCTCTGTCCCCATTCCAAGTGGCTGGACAACTGCTTCTCTGTAACCTAGAAAAAGATGGCAATTTCAATCTCTAGATACAGTTTTTTGAGCAGATTTTTTTCTATTAATTTCTATGTTTATTTATTTAAGAAAATGTTTATTTACTTTTGGGAGAGAGAAAGTGTGAGCTGGGGAGAGCCAGAGAAAGAGGGAGACAGAGGATCTGAAGTAGGCTCTGTTGCCGGCCCAGAGCCTGATACAGGGCTCAAACCCACAAACCAGGAGAGGTGAAATCAAGATTCAGATGCTCAACCAACTGAGCTACCCAGATGCCCCTAGAAGAGATTTCTGAACTGGGGAACACTAGGCTAGTTGAAGGCAGAGTCAGTATATTGAGCAAATGGGAATTAAGCTAAAATGTACATACCGAATTTTTTTCCCCCCTAGCCTTCTTACCCAACCTGGTTTCCAGAATACTGGCATTCAGGCCTTTATTCTCTAGGCAGTAGGTCAGAGGATCTATATCTAGCAAATCTTACTGCCCAAGAAAAGATATTTCAATAAAACAACACATTTTAAGATTCACATTTAAGTGCCCCCCCCCAGTTATTATCCTATGTTGTAGTCCATAACCTCCAAACTCTACCAAAGTTCATATTTTATCCAATTTGAGAGGCTAACCAAGGATCTCCAGAGATTTGAAAAAAGTATGAAAGACAGAAGTCAAAACAAAGAAAAAGGCTACTTAGAAGAAGCAGAAATTATATTTTTTAGAAAACTTAAAAAACCTTACATAATGATTTTAGAGATATAAGAGGAGACATTACATGTATGAAATGAGAATAGAATAGTATTAAGAAAACAATTGGAGGGGCGCCTGGGTGGCGCAGTCGGTTAAGCGTCCGACTTCAGCCAGGTCACGATCTCGCGGTCCATGAGTTCGAGCCCCGCGTCAGGCTCTGGGCTGATGGCTCAGAGCCTGGAGCCTGTTTCCGATTCTGTGTCTCCCTCTCTCTCTGCCCCTCCCCCGTTCATGCTCTGTCTCTCTCTGTCCCAAAAATAAATAAACGTTGAAAAAAATAATAATAAAAAAAAAGAAAACAATTGGAGAACAAAAGAATTCTTGGAGATTAACATGACAGCAGAAATTAAAAATTCAGTAGAAGGATTGGAAGATAGACTTGGAGGAAATCTCACAGGAAGTATGGATAGAGATAAAGAGATGGACAAGAGAGAAAAGTAAGAAAAAAATTAGAAAACTAGTCTAAGATATCTATCACCCTACTAATAAGATTCTAGGAGAAACAGGAGAAAGAGGTAGGATAGAATAAGATATCACCAAAGAAATAATTCAATATGTTTTCCCCAGATGAAAGGACACGGATTTCTAGATTGAAGAGTTCCATCGAGTGATCAGTACAGTGGAAGGATACAGACCCAGAATGAAGTGCATCATGGTGCAATTTTGGAACACTGGGTTTAGGTGTCCTTGTGAGATTGCGCTGTGCCTTGTGAGATTGGGCTCCGTGCTGACCACACGGAGCCTGCGTGGGATTCTTTCTCTCCCTCTCTCTCTGTCCCTCCCCCTGCCTCAAAATAAATAAATAGACAAAAAAAAATATGATGGCAATTCAGCCCTCCATAACAAGATTAGTCCTGGGTGGGTTAGTCAAGGGTTAGACAGGAAGAAATTCAAATTTTTGACAAAATTATGAGTTTTTAATATTTCGCTAAAAAAAAATCATTGCAACCTCTTTCAAATAATGTGTGGTGGCTTTACAATGGATCCCCAGATTCTGTGACATGCCTACCATCAAGAGGTAGAGATGAATTCTCTCCCTTGGTTGTATGCTGGACTTACTGACTCACTTCTGAAGAATAGGAAAAAGTGGAAAGGATGATATGTGCCTTCAGAGAATGGACCGTAAAAGGTGTTGCAGCCTCCTTTCTCTCACTCTCTCCTGGACTGCTCTTTTGATGGAATTCACTGCCAGGCTGTGAGGATGATGAAGCAGCCCCTGGAGAGGCCCCTGTGGTGAGAAACTAAAACCTCCTGCCCACAGCCACGGGTGTGGCCTGTCTTAGAGTAAAATCCTCAAGTCTTCATACGGCTGCAGGCTTCACTGATGTCCCGATTGCAGCCTTGAGGGAAACCCTGAACCAGAACCACCCAGCTGAGCTGTTCCTGAATTCATGGCCCACAGAGACTGTGAGATAATAAATTGTTGTCACAAGTCGCTGAGTTTTGAGGATATTGGTTACACAGCAAAAAGTAACTAATACATAGCCTACTGAAATTTGGTAACTCGACTACTATAAGGTCCACCCTCCCTAACGTTCCTAAGTGACATTACATCTCATTTTCTCCACCTGAGCATCATAGGCTCCTCTTCTGCTGCTGGCCATGAGGCAATTTTTCAAGAGCGTTTTAGAATGTACTCATGAGTAAAAAGAGCTATAATTTTGATGGGTTAAGGAAATGGAATTTGAATATGCCCAGCCACTGGCTGGGGAGAACCTCTCCTTCCTTCCTGTGTGCACTTCTCAGCAATATTAAAATCTCAGTTTAAATTTTGAATCAGTTTTTCCCCCCACTGCAACAGCTAAGTAGGGAGACAACATCAGAAGGCTTGAGACTTCTTTAAGAAGATACATTGACAGAAAAGTTAATGTACTGAATAATATTGAGAGAAGATATATTCAAATGGGGGAAGAGTTTGAAGACTAGTGATAAGAATAGAGAAAGCTCAGAAAATGTGAAAATGATTCTATCGTTAACTCCAGGGACATCTACTCTTGGTATGCTACATGGTCCAGTGGTCTATAGTGTTTACACAGTCATGGGAGTGGAACTGCAGAATACTGGTCTAACTCCAATTCCACATAATAGGAGGGAAGAGGGTCAGGAAGTTTGTATATGTGTGTGGTTAGGATGAAGGCTGGGTGTGAGAAAGCCTTGTATTTCTATGTGGAAATTTAAAAAAAATGGTGCCTCAAACTGAAAAATCAAGAAAGAGCTTATATAAGCATATTATGGACAAAAATGAAGTAGATTCCAGAAGAACCGGTTGACAAGAGTAGAAAGGAGGTGCTGATATGAAGCAGGAAATGGTGGAAAGCGGAACTGGTGAAGGTCAAGGAGTAGTAGGAAATGATTTATATTCTTATCTGGCTCTTTAAATTGTTTGTGTGAATACATTTTTAAAAAGTAAAACTTAACAAGAAAAGAGAAACAGGAGAATTACTAAAATAATCATTAAAATGTATGGTGAGAATCTGCAAATGTTACCAATGTTACTAATTGGTGCTTTACATCTTTTGGAGTGCCAATTCTCTTTCAGGTGTCCTCCAAATAAGGTTCTCACATCTACAGAGAGGAATATCTACTTATTAACTTCTGCTTAAGATTTTTCTGTGTTTTCTTAAGTGATTAAAATAATCACTTAAATAATCATGAAAAATATGACTGGACTCTTAGTGATTTGCTCTTTGAGAAGATTTTTTTTGTGTTCTGAGATGAAACAAGATCTTTTGTTATCTATTTAATCAGTTCTTGTGACTATTTTGTTTTCTCTATTGATGTAGAGTATGGAAAGCAATATTCTAATTATTGAATAGATTTTGTTCATTTTAGCCTTGCCTTCTCTTTGCAATATCACCCAAAAGTTTTTGAAGCAGGAGCCAGTTTGATTTAATAAATATTTATCAAGCATCCATTATACTATCATAGTCTAGTGAGGGGGGCAACCCCATAATCAAATAACTATAATGCAATGAAATTTGTGTGAAGATTATTAATATTTATACATGTCCGAGAAATAGTAGAGTGATAATTTTTCTGGGAGCTGCATCGGATATTTATGGAATGAAGCAAGATATAAGCTGACTAAAGAGTTGTGAGAGATGATAAAGGAAGGTTTTAGAGAACATGAGCCCTGAAGAGGTTTTTGGAAGATGAATTGTTTGTCAGGTGTACAAGCAGGGGAAGAGCATTCCAGGAACAAGGAAGACCATGTGAAAAGGCACAGAGGCACGAACAGCATTGTGTATTTAGGAACCGAATTACTTTAGCATTGCCCTGAATGCAGGCTGGACAGCAAAGCAGAGGGCTGCTCACCGAGGGCTTCATTTGTCATCATACGGAACTTACACTTAGCCCTGTAGACAATGGAGAGGTAGTAAGGAAATTGGTGATACCACTGGATATAGATGGATCATTCTGGTGAAGGATTTTTAAAGTAGATATTATGAAAATTATATAAATTATATAAACACAGAGAAACGTGTTTCTCTGTGTAATGAACCACTATAAACATAGATTTCAGAATTGTAAACATTTTAAAAAAGTGTTTATTATGGGAAATTTCAAGAATAAACATAAGTAGAGAAAATAACGTAAGGAAGCCTCTTGTACCTCTAAGTCAGTTTCAACAATTATCAACTCATTACCAATCTTATCTACTCTCCAACACACTTCCCTCCATTCCCAGATTATGTTGAGACACATCCCAAATGTCATACAATTCCTTCTGTAAAGTATATATTTTAGAAAAGAATACGTAAAACATCAACAGAATGTATACCACCAAGAGTGAACCATTATGTGAGCTACAGACTCTGCGTGATTATGATGTGTCAGTATAGCTTTGTGAGTTGTAACATATACCACTCTGGTGGAGAATGTTGGTAATGGGGAAAGCTGTGCATGCGTAGGGGCAAGGGATAAAGGGAAAAGTTCTGTACCTTCTCCCCCAATTTTGCTGTGAACTTAAAACTGCTCTATAAAACCAAAGTCTCAATTAAAACAAAAACTACTCCAAAAAGCAAAGCCCTCAATATCATTATCACACTTAAAAAACAACAATAATTTCTTAATATCATCAAGTATCCAGTCAGTATTTAAGTTCCTACTTGCCTCATAAAAGTATTACTGGTTTGAATTGGGATTCAAATAAGGTCCATATACTGTAAAATTGGTGTGCCCCTTAAATGTCTTTTTAAAATATAAATTCTCAGGGCACCTGGGTGGCTCAGTCAGTTGAGTGTCTGGCTCTTGATTTTGGCTCAGGTCATGATCTCATGGTTCATGAGTTCAAGTCCCTCATCAGGCTCTGTGCTGGTGGTGCAGAGCCTGCTTGGCATTCTCTCCCTCTCTCTCTCTTTCCCTCCCCCATGCTCACTCTCTCCCTCTCTCTCTCTCTCTTTCTCTCTCTCAACATAAATAAATAAACATTAAAAAATAAAATATCAGTTCTTTATTTTAGTCATTTGATTCGTTGCTTAGAAAAAATTTAATTGTGGTTAAAATATACGTAACATAAAATTTACCATCTTAACCATTACTAAGTGTACTTAGTAGTAATAAGTATTTCGCAATGTTGTGTAACCATCACCACCATCCATCTCCAGAACTTTCAGCATCTTGCAGAACCAAAACTCCATACTCATTAAACAATGACTCCCCAAACCCCCTTTCCCCAGCCCCTGGCAACCACCATTCTATTTTCTGTTTCTATGCATTTGACTACTCTAGGTACCTCATGGAAGGTTCATCCATGTTGTAGCTTCTGTCAGAATTTCCTTCCTTTTTAAGGCTGAATAATATTCCATTATAAGTATATATCACATTTTGTTTATTCATTTATCCTTTGATGAACACTTGGGCTGTTTCTACTTTTTGGTTATTGTGAATAATGATGCTGTGAACATGGATGTACAGATATATCTTTTTGAAGTCCTGCTTTTGATTCTTTTGGGTGTGAACCCAGAAATGGAATTGCTGAATCATATTTTTAGTTCAATTTTTAACTTCTTGAAGAATCACCACACTGTTTTCCATGGGGCTGCACCATTTCATGGTCCCACTAACAGTGCATGCACAAGGATTCTTATTTCTTGACTCTTCAGCATACTTGTTATTTTCTGTTTTGTTTTGTTTTTTGCTTTTTTGTTTTTGTTTTTGTTTTGTAATAGCCATCCTAATGAGTGTGAGGTGGTTATCTCATTGCAGTTTTAATTTGCATTCCCCTAAGGTTTGATGTTGAGCATCTTTTCATGTGGCCATTTGTATATCCTTTATGGAAAAATGTTCAAGTTATTTGCCTACTTTTTTCATTGAGTTGTTTATTTTTTGGTGTTGAACTGTAGGAGTTCTTCATATATTCTGGATGTTAACCCCTTATCAGATATATTATTTGCAAATATTTTGTACTATTCCATAGGGTGCCTTTTCATTCTGTTAATTGTGTCCTTTTTAAATACATATTTTTAAAGTTTATATATTCATTTGGGGGGGGGGTGGGAGCAGAGAGAGAGGGAGAGAGAGAATCCCAGGCAGGCTCCACACTGTTAGCACAGAGCCTGAGCTGGGGCTTGAACTCACGAACTGTGAGATCATGACCTGAGCTGAAATCAAGAGTCAGACGCTTAACCAACTGAGCCACCCAGGTACCCCTGTTGTGTCCTTTGATGCACATAGTTTTTAATTTTGATGTACTACAATTTATTATTTTTTATTGCCTGTGTTTTTGGTATCATATCTGGATTTTTTTTAATAAAAATATACTGATAGTTTTCTATTCAAATTCTGGACTACAGTGCTTTTTAAAAATTAAATTTAACTCTATCTAACTGACCTTTTGTCTCTTTTTCCTCATTTCCAAAACCCCAAGTCCTAATAACCACATGATTACTACATTTCTTTTAAGTTTTTTTTGTTTGTTTGTTTGTTTTTGTTTTTAGAGAGAGAGAGCACACAAGAGTGGGGAAGGGGCAGAGAGAGGGAGAGAGAGAGAATCCTAAGCAGGTCTGTGCTGTTAGCTCAGAGCCTGATGTGTGGCTCGAACTCATGAACTGTGAGGTCATGACCTGAGCCAAAATCAAGAGTTGGATGCTTAACCGACTGAGCCACCCAGGTGCCTCTCCATTTCTTTATACCACATTACATACCCAAAAGACTCAAAATAACGACACCAACACTGCCATAGACAATTTGATTTCTGAGAGAAGTTTAGGATTTTTATTTTTATTGTTTTTCTGCTCCTTTTTGTCCTTAAGGTATATCCTATAAGGTTGTACAATCAAATTACTGTGTTTAAAGTCGCCTGAATTAGTTCTCTCTATGCCACTAATTCAATATGTAGTTACATTCATTTATTTAATTATGCTTTCATTTGTTAAGAACTGCTTTTAATTTAAAATGTTTAATTATTATGTAAAGTGATTACATGGTAACAAAACTAAATCACCCCCAAAGGTATATTTTGAGAAATCTAGCTTTTATCCTTATTGTTTTCATACTGTTCTCTCTCTCTCAGTGGTACCCTTTTAAAAAATGTTTTTGATTTAACCTATTAAAAAAATATATATGTACACTTTTTTCTACTTTCCTTTTTATTACTTGACAATATATTCTAGAAGTCATCATGCCATACAATAAATAAGATATTACTCATTTCTTTTTTATGGCAGTATAGTACTCCATTATGTGGAAATAGTTCATTCAATCAGCCCTCTACAGGTAGACATTTGATTGTTTTTATTTTTTAGTTATTACAAATGAATAGCCTGTGCAGACATCTACAATTAATATTTTGCCATTTGATTAATGCTTTTGTGAATTAAAGAAAAACACAAATATGTCATCTTTTTCCAAAAATTTTTAACATATATCTGTCAAGAGATGATAATATCCTGAATAACTACAATACTACTCTCACACATAACATAATGAAGAAAATAGTGGTTGGTTTCCAGGGATTGCAGGATGAGAAAATCACTGCTGTGGTGATCAGGATGAAAGCAAAGGCAGTGGCAGTGTATAGGGAAGCGAACTTGATTCAAGAGATATATAGAGAACAGGTGGAGGTATTATTTAGCACAACTTGGTAATACAACGAGCACTTTTACTGTGGCTCTTTTAAGATTATTTCAATTTACCTATGAGGGTGAATAAAATCTCTTTGGATAATGTGTGCACATTCATTCTATTATAGCCCATATGGTTTCTAATTTTAGAGCATATGCCTTGAGGACAATGAGCCCTGGAGGGAGCCAAAGGACTAGTAGAATAACCAACATTTATTTACCCTTTTGTCATGGAGACTCTGGTTACACCAGAAAATTAAGGGGCAGAGCAAAGGTGCAGTGACGTTATGGTCTCCAGCCTAATCTCACCTTCTTGAGCAAAGCAGAGTCCACAGTTCCTAGCTTGATGAGTCAAGGCACCCTAGGTATCCTCAGGGTCAAAGGAGTCTGTATCACAGATGCATTCCGTGTGTTTTATACAGTATTTCAGAGAACTTTCCCCTAAAAGCTTGACGTTAGCAATAGAAGGTCACATGAAGATAAAATGGAGAACAATCTTCCAAAATGGGCCAATACCATTTCATTCATTCATTCATTCATTCATTCACTCATTCACTCTGTATATTTGCCACTCAAAAAATATTAAGAAGTATTGATTGTCAGGAACTGTGCCAGGTGCTGGGAATACAAACGTAAAAAAGATGTGCTCTTTGCCAAAGAAGAACTCACAGGCTAGTTGGGAAGAAAGACATGTAGGCAAATACTCAGCATATAGTGTAGAGACATGTAAAAGGTACTAAAGAGACCAGAAATGAGTGGGCAACTCATTTGGTCCAGTGGTGGGGTGGGGAGATGGGTCACTTAGGATAGTCTTCACCAAGTAGGAGAGATTGAGTTGGACTTCACTGGATGGATAAGGAGTCTAGTATGTACTAGAAGCTCTATCTTGCCGACAGGAAAACTGAGAAGTTTGCAGTGTGGCTGTATTGTATATTATAGAGATCACTTGATTCCAGAGTGGAGAGTGAAATAGAAATTACAAATCACATCAGGAAGCAACTTAAGGAGAACAGATGAGGCTCTGGACTGAGGGCAAAAGAAAGATCAAGAGGAGTTTAGGATGTAGGATTATAAGAATTTGGCGACAGATTCAATGTGAGAAGTAAAAGGGAGGGAGGAGTCAGAAATTAACAGGAGGCTTTTAGTTTTAACAATGGGACCATTAACTAGGATTTAGGAATGTTGGAGGAAAAAGAGGTTTTACAGGGAGTGAGAGGAAATAATGAGCTGGCTTTTTGAACACACCAAATATATGCTTCTGGGACATATAAGTAGAGTAGGGAATAGGAGCAGATTGGTGAAAAGGTAAAGAGGTGACATTTTCTGTGTCAGATTGTTCTACACAGGGGAAACATCGGCCTCAAGAGAAGTGCAAACCACAGAGCCTGCATATATCAGAATTTGGGGAAGGAAGAGGAGCTGGAGAGGAATGAAAGAGACTTATGATCAATAGTCAGCTGAAACACAATAGAAGAGTCAGAATCGAGAGATTTAAGGTAAGCACTGGCAAGCATTTCAACATAGAATTATACGCTTTCAAAACTGGCTCTCTTTCTTAGACAATTAGGGCTGCTGGAACAAAATTCCACAGACTTGGTGGCTTAAATAACAACAAACATTTATTTCTCACAGTTCTGGAGGCTGGGATATTCAAGATCAAGATACCAGCAAATCCTGTGTCTGGCGAGGACCCTCTCTTTGGTTTGTTGATGGCTGCCTTGTTATATCCTCACATGGAAGGGGAGGAAAGAGATCTTGGGTCTCTTTCTCTTTTTCTAAGAGCACTAACCCCATCACGAGGGCCCTACTCTCAAGACCTAATCTAACCCCAGTCACATCCCAAAGGTCCCACCTCCAAATACCATCACACTGGGGATTAGGTCTTTAACATATGAAATTTAGAGGGAGGCAAACATTCAGGCCATAGAACATTTTCCCGCTACATCATGCTTTCTCAAAGTTTGCCAGTAGAAGAAGGGAAGCAGTATTAAGAGAATGTTTTTCCTAGGATGGGAGAGTCTTGAATATATTTTTAGGCTTATGAGGAGGAGCCAAGTGGAGGGTGAAGGTGGATAAGTGATAAGAATAAGGTCCCTGATGAGGTAGTGGGAACTAGAACATGCCTGTGTCTGTATCAGAATAAGCAATTCCATATGCTAGTATTTATGTATTCAATTTGCTCTTCCCTGGGGTCTTTTTCATGACATTATCAACCTTTCAGGTCTCAGTAAACTTATGAATGTAAAAAGTAGGATACTTTAGATATCTCCAAGACCATGTTTGGTCCTAAACTTTTATCTTTATAGCTTTTTCTATAAAGTCCACTATCCCAGAACTGAAAAGAACTTTCTGAGTTGTTGCATGGATTTCTCCCTGCTTCCAAGCCAAATCTACTGCAAATACTTCTTTCTCTAGAAGGAGCCACCAGACATATTATTGTAGTTCAACTATGTTCAACTATATTTAACTTTAGATTAGAGTACAAATCCTTGCCAAGAGACAGCTGGCCCAATCCATGCACAGAAACACCATCTTAATCAACTACTGGGCCTAGAGTGGTTGAATTCTTGGCAAAGAATTGCCTCTTGATCTGTCTAAACTCAAGTAACTAGTTTTGCAGTTCCTTCCACCCCCCCCCATTCATTCATTTAGATTTGACATCCTCATGAGGGACTCAACCCAGCAGGTGTTCAGAAAGCTTAAAAGAAAGGGGGTTGAAAAGTGTATTGTTTAGACCTGGAGGTTTTCCTGACCATCTGAAATGCCTTAGGCAGCCACAGAATAGTCACAGGTTACAGTTTTCAGGAACTGCTGACGGTGGGGGAGGGCATTTTCTTCTTCCTGTCGGTTTTAAGTGTCTCTGCAGCAATAAAAATTATGTCAGTGGACACTTTTACTTATTAGGTTCAGTTTTTGTGCTTCTTTCCCTGGGGTGTTTTTCCTCCCAACAGTGCCATTTATGTTAGCTTTTCACAAGATTCTCTACGAACCCTTGGAAAATCTTTTCCAAAGGGAAACAATGTCATTTCTTTTACATCTTTGGGAAAATCACCTTACAAGTCTTGGTAGTCTGGTTTTGGGGCTTTCTGTGGCTTTCCTAAAGGGTCATTTCTGTGTTGCCAAATGCTGGAGTAGCTGAGGCAACTTTGTGGACACACATCTATTGGCTGCATGATAGAGCTCTCTAAAAGGCCTGGAACCAAATGTCTCTCTTTCCTCCCGAGACATAGGAAATCCTGTTTATGATCCAGGTGGAGTCTCAGGTAAGTGCCTCCACTCAGGATGTTATCCCCCTTGTGTTGGTGGGAGGGTAGAGAATTGTTCACTAGAGCACAGAGGTCAAGGAGATCTGTATTTTCTCCCCTGGCATGTGTATGATCATTCAACCCGAAGGCTGGGCTATTTTCTATTTCTGGGTGTGAATGGGAGAGGATGGGCCATGGCTTCGAGCAGAAGGTACTCTCATCTGGCTTCCCTCCACCTCCACCTCCACCAACACTCTGAATCTTGCTTCACAGGGAAGATTGAGGCCACAGTTCATGAGCTCTGTCAAGGTCTTCCCCTAACGTGTCCAATCCCATCCCCAACCATGAGCCCTCTCGCTTTCGTTACTCTCTTCTCAGGGGATAGGGTAGTTTTTGTGCAGTTCAGAGTCGGACTGTTTTGATCTGGATCCCAACCCCTTCTACCTCCTCAGAGCCTTGCTTCCTCGGTCATTTCCTGTCTCCTATAGCTTCAAATGCCTGCATTCTTAAAAAAAGAAAAATAAAAGAGCAACAGCCACCCAGTATCTTTACACCAAGTATCTTTTGTTTCTTTCCATTCACAGTCAAATTCCAAGAACCATCTTGGAATAATCACATGGTGACTCACCTCCTGCTGACTCCTCAATCCACTACAACAAATCTGCTGCCTCCGTCTTGCCCTGAAATTGCTCTGAGGCAGAGACATTCTCCTAATCAAACCCAATGTCCTTTTTCTGGCCTTTCTTGGCTTTTCTGTGGCATCTAATGTCTCTGCCCACTCTGCTCTCCTTGAGACTCTTAGCTTTCATGTAACCAGTTTCTTCCCTCTCCGTCTGTGAATGGAAAGTTCGGTCTCACCTGTGCTCTTCGTTCCCTGGGGCCTCTTGAATGGTGGTATTTCTACAAATTCTTTGTTCCTTATATTTCCTGAGGTCCATGCTCTCCCCAGATGTTGCCATCCACATCCACTGCTTCTACTATTATCCGTGTACTGATGACTCCACAGCCTGTCTTCAGTTCAGGCCTCTCTTCTGAACATCTGATGTTGTTTGGATGCTTCAAAGGCACCTCAAACTCAAAATATTCAAAGCTTATTAGCTTCTTTTCTAAGCTGCCTCCTTGTGGTCCCTCAGCCTCCCAAGAGAGACAGGAGACACTCCAGAGCCATTGCCACTCCTACTACTCTCTAGCCTCTTTGATGCACTGAAAGCGCCAGCAAATTGAACTCCTTGGTAGTTTCCTGTCCAGCTTTGTCTTTGTTATCAACCTAATGACTCGCAGATTGTTATGAAAATTAAGTGACACAGCATATAATTAATGTGCATAGCACCTGATAAAAATCTTAATTGAATCCCAAACCAAGAAAGTAGCATTTCCAGGTGCCTCTGTTGTTTGATATATACAGGCCACAAGGAATTAGCGTTTCCTCTTTTAAGCCATTAAACTCTATGTGATTCATGCACTGCACAGAAACAGCAAAGTCACTAAGTAGTCTGCTGGCTTGAAAGATAGAGGCCACTGAGAGTCTCCGGAAATCGGGATTGTTCTGAGTTTGCAATCCCCAGGTGAATCCTGAAGTGATTTAAGTTTCCAGGAAAAATAGTTGACGTACCAGAAATGTATGAGTTTTGTTTGTTTTTAAAGAGCTACCACTGATTTAAAAGGTCTTCTCCCCGTAGGATCTCCCCTTTCTGGGACTTGTGTGCTGGGTGGATGCACACTATCATGCCGGTCTCTCTCTATTCTCTGTCTCCCACAGCCCTTTTCTTTCTGTGAGGAGGAGAGCTGTTGTAAATCCAACTTCATTTCGTTGAGCATTCAACCATGTGAAAAATGTAATAATAAAGTTTACTCTCTTTGGGGCGCCTGGGTGGCTCAGTCGGTTGAGTGCCCGACTTCGCTCAGGTCACGATCTCACGGTCCATGAGTTCGAGCCCCGCATCAGGCTCTGTGCCGACAGCTCAGAGCCTGGAGCCTGCTTCAGATTCTGTGTCTCCCTCTCTCTCTGGCCCTCCCCCCATTCATGCTCTGTCTCTGTCTCAAAAATAAATAAATGTTAAAAAAAAAAATTAAAAAAAAAAGTTTATTCTCTTTGCTATTCTCCAATATGATGCAAATCATCTGACCTTTCACATACTAATTATGCAGTGAAACATAACACTACTCGCTAAAAGAATACAGTAAATTTATTAGCTCATGTAACAGGCAGAATTTTCTTCTTTCAATCCATTCATCCTGGACCTCTGCCCTATGTCAGCAGCAATGGTTGTGGGCTAGGGAATGCCATGTCCTGACTGGCTTCGATCCGACTGGCAAGGCAGTGATTTTAAACTGGGAAAGAGCCACTGTGCGCGGGTGATAGCAGTGGAGCAGGGGATAGAGATGACTTTTCCTGAAGGATGGGTGGCCTAATAAAATGGTGGACACCTCAACAGGAAAGTGTCATTCTATTAGTGGAGATATATGCAGCTAACAAATACCCATTACATGAAGCATAATGAATGTAAAGGAAATGGAAGGAGAACAAAGGATTAAGTAAAGGAGTTGCTGGAAGATTCTTTAGGAAAAAGAAAGAAGCATATGTCGTGGCAACAGAGCTTCTAGAAGAAAAAAAAACGGAAGACAAAAGAAACTGAAGGAAGAAAAGCAAAGAAAGATTTAATTGGGAAAGAGTTTCAGTTTGAGGGGGAACAAGGAATTATCCTAGGACATTTATTTCTTACCTGTTTTTAGTGAAGGATTTCCAACTTTTGATGTGTTTTGTTTACCTCCTCCTCTCTTAATGAAGCACTTAAAAAATAAAGTTTTGCTAGTGATTGCTATGGCCAGGCCTTATTCTCAATTTTAGGGTGACTATAGCTGATAGAATCAGTACTGGGTGTCGCCTCGATTATAGACTGGCACGTTATACTGCTGCAACCCCTTTCCTTCTGTCTGTTGACTGTTTTGCCATAGCCACTGTTGATTAACCACTGGTCATGTCCAGCTAAAGTTCTGGAAGGTTTACCAGAATGAAGAAATATAGCAACTGGACAGATTTTTTTTTTTTTAATATGCAACCAAGCAGAATAAACAAAGTTTGCCTCTCTTTTTAAAGAAGGAAATGTTTGTCATACCAGGTTTCTAGGGCTGGGAGGCTACTGCCTTCATCATGGACTTCAGTGTTACTGAGGAGAAATTAATTAGCCTCCTTAGCTGGTGGATGAGACAGTGGAATATGATCACCACTCAGTCTACAGTCCCAACTGACAGACCCTTAACAATGAATAATACGATCTCTTCCAGCATTTACTTGTTACTTAACATTTAGCAGATCTTGATTAAAGTGGCCTCTTTGGTTACGAAAGTTTTAATGACATTCTCTCACTTCATGCATCTGTTTTCCCATATTTCTACTTTGATCCTTCACAAATGAAGAAGAGGGAACTTTCCGCTTATTCATAATAGTCCATTCCAACTGCTGAAGAGATCCAGGCTTCTAATAACTAACGGATGAACCTAAGAGATTTGAGAAAACAATAAACAACTGTGCAGGCTGCTGAAGGAAGTATTTCTGATTCTTGGCAACTTTAAATAAGTGAATAGGCAACCACAGCAGGTCTCCCCAGTAAACAGCTCAGGCAGCAATGTGGTGATGTCATTTGAATAGCAATAAACTATCTTTCTGCCCCCAACCTTTCTTCCTTTTTGGCTTCCCTCTGCACTGATCAGGGTCTGGGGTACAGAGTGAAGGCCTTTATGAAATAAAAATATTCTATACCTCTTTAGTTACACCGTGCAACTTCCACAAGGCCTTTATTAGAAAGACTCAATTTCAGGGGCACCTGGGTGGCTCAGGCGTTAAGCATCCGACTTTGGCTCAGGTCACGATTTCATGGTTTGTGAGTTTGGGTCCCACATCAGGTGAGCTCGTGCCCCACTTTGGGTGAGCCCTGCTTTTCTGTCTCTCTCCCTCTCTCTTTCTGTCTCTCTCTGTCTCTGCCCCTCCTCGGCTTCTCTCTCTGATGCTCTTTCACTTGCGCTCTCTCTCTTTCGGAAGAAAGAAAGACAGAAAAAGAAAGAAAGACTCAACTTCACACAAAGGGAGTGAAAATACACTTGGAACTCAGAGGATGGTGTGCACCTTTTCCTTAGTATGAAATCTTTACCTAGAGGCCTCTCTGTTTTTATGGATCACCACTAAGCATTTCATTGATCTCTGATGGTCTCTGAGAAAGACCTTTTTCTTTCTGTCTCCTTTCTCCCTCTCAACGAACTTGGATCCTCCCCATTAATACTTTGTGTCGAAGGTGAAGGAGACCCTACAGGTCTGTGACTGGGAATTGTAGACTTGTGCTGTATATTAGAGTAGCCACTAGCCACATATGGCTACTGAACACTTAAAATGTGACTAGTGTGACTGAGGAAATGAATTTTTAAATTTAATTTAATTTTAGTTCATTTAAATTAAAAAAAATTGAAGCTATTAAACACAATTTTACTGTTTTGGTAGGACTACATTTCACTGTAAGCTTTGAAAATTTACCATTGAATTGAGATGTGCTAAAAGTGTAAAATATAGAGTTCAAAGACACTTTTTAAAAGGATGTAAGTGGTCTCAATAATTTTTTTTAAATTTTTTTAACGTTTTATTTATTTTTGAGACAGAGAGAGACAGAGCATGAATGGGGGAGGGGCAGAGAGAGAGGGAGACACAGAATCTGAAACAGGCTCCAGGCTCTGAGCCGTCAGCACAGAGCCCGACGTGGGGCTCGAACCCACAGACTGCGAGATCATGACCTGAGCCGAAGTCGGACGCTTAACCGACTGAGCCACCCAGGCGCCCCATCAATACTTTTTATATTGACTGTTGAAATAATATTTTGGATAATTAGTCTAAAAAAAGTATATTATTAAAATTAGTGTTCCCTGCTCCTTTTCACTTTTTGAATGTGGCTATTCGAAAATGTATCTATGTGGCTCTAATTCTCATGAACAGCATTTTTTAGATTCTCCCATTCTTCAGGATGGAGTTCTTACTGAATACAGTGTTCTCTCTCCACCTGTGGTTTTGCTTTCATCAGTCAACCTCAGTCCGGAAGCAGATGATACCTCTTTTGAGTTCTGGTCAGAGACCCATAGTAGCCTAACACCAGGTCACAATGCCTGCATCTCATCACATAGGCATTTTATCATCTCACGGCATCACAGGAGGAAGGGTGAGTACAGCACACTAAGATATTTTGAGAAAGAGAAAGCCCACATTTACACAACTTTTATTATAGTACATTGCTATCATTGTTTTATCATTATTGTTATAAATATCTTACTGTGCCTAATTTATATATTAAGCTTTATCACAGATATGTATATATATAGGGCTCAGTACTATCAGTGGCTTCAGGCATCCATTTGAGGTCTTGGAACATATCCCCTGGGGATAAGGTGGAGGGGACTACTGAACAGTCTTGTCTCTTGGTGATATAGGTCACTGTTTATACCATAAATTCAATCCAAAAGGCTGGTCTCCCTCTCTAAGGTAAGGGAAAACAAAGAACGGAGAACAAAACTCATCCTGAAACCATCACCCGTTCTAACACTCAGCATCGGAGTATCAGAATCAGCTGTCTTCAGGTGGGTGGGTAATGAAGACAGCGGCCCCAGGGAGTTTGGATGGCTGGGTTGGGAGAGAAAGGAGAGGAAAGTGTAGACAAGAGAATACTGCAGAGCATGGAAGTGTACTTGAGTGCTGATTGAAGAGAGAGGCCCTTAGACATGGGTACTTTGGGTTCCTGGAGAGGTGAGTGTACTATAAAGGAGAAAGAGGAAACTGAACAGAAGATGGAAACATCCCCAAAAGAAGTTTTGGGATGGATTGCAAACATTCTTCTGGAGGCATCAGTTTAAAATACGTGGCACTGTGATATCCCTTCTGATGTCAGGTAATATTCTTCCAGATTCTATTCCTGGTCGTCCGTGGAACTGGTTTGAAGTTCCTTCCGTGGTTGCTACAGCTGCCCCAGGGACTCTATTTGATCCTAATACCCACTTCAATGTCCTTTTGAAGAGACAGCTGGGTAGGCAGGGAACAAAGAAATTCCTCATCGTCTTCTAAAGTCCAAAAATGTGGAATTTCAGTGGTTCTTTTAAAAATATTTCTTTCTTTAAGCTTATTGTTATTTTTTAAATTTATTTTGAGAGAGAGATAGAGAGCGAGGGGGACAGTGGCAGAGAAAGAGGGAGACAGAATCCCAAGCAGGCCCCATGCTGTCAGCTCAAACTCACACACCGTGAGACCTGAGCCGAAATCTAGAGTCAGATGCTTAACCGACTGAGCTACTCAGGGGCCCTACAGTGGTTCTTGATGCCATTCAAACTCATTTATATAATTTAAGATATGTATCATGTCCAACCGTGCCATTTTATAGATGAGAGAGAGTGTGCCTGAGAGACTATGTGCCTTTCCCAAGATCAGCCACTAATTAGGATCACCTGAATCCACTAGAAAGAGACTAGTGTCTTCAGGCTGGAGGGATAGTGTCTTCAGGCTCCCGAGTCCAACTGAAGTCTACCACTCTCATATCACTTACACCAGTTTTAACTGATGGGCCCATACTAATTATAGCTTACTTGTAGTTTCAGTTCTCTGAAGATCCCACTAGATCCCGGACCGACATATAGGCTACCTGTATGCTGATGGTCTGGTAACGATTATTGTGTCCAGTACATTTTGAATTTTAAATATGTTCTGGGCACAAAGTATGCTTTGCAAGGTGTTTAGGGGATAAAAATGACAGCAAAATTTCTAACTTAATAAGCTTTGGGGTAAGAAAGTACTTTCCAAAAAACATTATTGACCTCTCATTTTAGAGATTTTCTGGCTTGACCATCGGCAATATTTCATGAGAAAAGGAAGAAATGTGGTTAATACTATCTAAAAATTAAGTTAATTAAAATTAAATGCTATTTAAAAATATTTTAAAATTAACGTCCAAATAAACAGCTTGCCTTGGTATTTATAAATCAAGAGAGAGCAACTTTGGGAGGCTAAAGTGATTAACCAAGCCAATATACGAGAGAAATCGTATCCATAGTTTCTCAAAAAGATGGAAAGGTATTATAAATGGCACTGTTTCTATACAGTATCTAGAAATTATCTCTATATAGTGAACTCTGTATTGTATCATTTCATCTATTTTTCCAATGAGAATGGGTAGATATACTAACTGAGTAGCTGGTTGTGATTTTTTTTCATTGCCATAAGTAAATAAATCAATAGACTCTGTTAGGACGAACTATATGATATGTGAAATTCATGTATCCCATCTTACGAAGAGTTATTTGTAGATGTAATCTTATGGACATAAGATTAAAAATGTGTGATTTATAAACAAAGAAAGAAAACAGGTTTAACTCCTAGTGCCCTGCACTTCAAATTTCTGGTGGATATAGAAGCCTTTTAAATCCCATGCTATTATTAAACAATTCAAAATTTCTATGGTTATATACGTTTAGATAATATTAACTCCTCAAATGGCCACCCTGTGGCGTTTTGCATGCAATTCTTCATTTTTTCCGTCTGTATTTTTTCTCATCTAGCTTTTTCAGAAATGTTATTCCTATTTCTGTCACACGGTCGCCTTTCAGTGTGTCTTGCAAGAATGTAACATCAGCAGCCAAATGAACCTAGGAAAGAGAACAAAACAAAACAAAACAGGCATGCATCATTTAGGTTTAAAAAATTAAAAAAACTCTATTTTTTTTCAGCTTTATATAACCAATAAGGGGCTCACTTTCCTTATGGAATGATAAAAAAAAGAGTTTGCTTCATGGATGAAGGGCCCTTTACTGTGTGTCCTCCAGAGATGATCTGGCTGTGGGTCAGCTCTGTGGTGTGAGCCTGCAGAGAGAAGGGTGGTCCAGGCCACGCCCAACCTAGGGGATTCCGGGGCAAGTCAAGGGACATGGGCCCACTTTTGCTCACAGTGCAGAGCTCATCTATAGCCTTGACCCGATGTGCCTTGTCAAGCAGAAATTCCAAGGATAAATGGATTCTTAAATGATTTCTTTCCAACGAACTTGCTATCAATCATTCTGTCATCGGCCAAATAGCATCACTTGTGCTAACAACATGTAGCAATCACAACTTTGAGAGCTTTGAAAAAGTATCAACTAAATAAATTATAAATATAAAATTAAAGATTGAAATTACAGACATGAATATTTGATATCCAGCCCTTCTTTTCTACCATAAAGAATTTCCCACTTTCCATACATTGAAGTGATCCCACAGGGCTTACTTGTCTATTCATTAAAATGTATTCACATAAGAGCATCATATTGCTGACCGACTACCCTTGACAGAGTATCTGTTCAGCTATTTTAAGTCCTGGTGATAAATAAGATAAAAGCAAAAGTACTTGGTAAAACAAATAATAAGTGAAAAAGCCTGGGTTTAGTAGGCAATTGAAATATAGAAGCTATGTTCACCTTCATTTTCCCCCAATAAGATCTTAATATAGAAGCTATGTTCACCCTCATTTTCCCCCAATAAGATCTTTTTTGTCTTTGTCAAAATTTGTCAGAAGGTCAGTTAAAATGAGCAAGGAGGCTACGTTGAAGCTATTTGGATACCTGAGGCCACATGAGGCCTGATAGCTATTTGTCAAATAGCATATAGAATCAAATGTTGTCCATGAAAACTGGAGAATTATTTATCTTATTTTTGCCTTTGTTTTATGGTTCCTCCCTTTGTCTGTAAGCTCCCAGAACATCTCCCTTCCTCTTTCTTGATTTCTTGATTATAGGGCAAGCCTAAAAAATTGGTAGGACAGAGCATGGAAGGTCTGTGTGAATAATACATTATGGCTATTGTTTTACTCTTTTGGATTACCTGTTATTATATCCTTCCTCTAATTATCACAGATAATTGAAAATTATATGCATGCCTCATTATCATGTCTAATCTTTGGCTACTCTCTGGTCCCACCACTTTTAAAAGCTCAGCTTCTGGAAAAACTAGACTTTGTGGACTGTTACCTCTTTCTAAGTTGTCCTTGATCAAGAGTTTTTGACAGATTGTCTTCTTCCTTCAGGTTCTCATCCCACTAAGGTCCTTCCTGACCTTTTCCTTCCTACGTGTTGTGAATATTTTTCAGGTCTTGTTTTACTTAGCATCTCTGCTGTCCTTGATCTTGGGAATCACTCCCTCTTCTTCTTCTTTTTTTAAATTTATATCCACGTTAGTTAACATACAGTGTAGTCTTGGCTTCAGGAATAGAACCCAGTGATTCATCTCTTACACATGACACCCAGTGCTTATCCTGAAAAGTGCCCTCATTAATGCCTGTCACCATTTAACCCCTCACACCCCCCAGCAAACCTCAGTTTGTTCTCTGTATTGCTCTCTCTCTCTCTGTTTTTATCTTATTTTTCCTTCCCTTCCCCTATGTTAACTGTTGAGTTTCTCAAATTCCACATACAAGTGAAATCATATGATATTTCTCTTTCTCTGACTGACTTATCCACTTAGCATAATACATTCTAGTTCCATCCACATTGTTGCAAATGGCAAGATTTCATGCTTTCTCATCACTGAGTAGTATTCCATTATATATATATATATATATATATATATATATATATTCTTATCCATTCATCAGTCGATGGACATTTGATTTGGGCTCTTTCCATACTTTGGCTATTGTTGATTGTTCTGCTATAAACATTGGGGTGTGCATGCCCCTTCAAATCAGCATTTTTGTATCCTTTGGATAAATTCCTAGTAGTGCAATTTTTTGGGTTGTAGGGTAGTTCTATTTTTAATTTTTCGAGGAACCTCTTGAAATACTCTCCTCCTTTGTTTCTGACTCCATTCTTTCCCTGTATTTTCCCACTTCTGTTTATTCCTTCTTGGTATCCTTTGCAGTCTTTGTATTCTCTCTTCAACTTACTCATTATGTTTTATTGCTTCCTACGGTTCCACCTGTGACTTCTTTTCCTTCTTACTCTACACACTTCCTAGGCATCCTTTGACAGTTCCAATGACTCTCCAGCCCACATCTGTGGCTTCCAGACATGTAAAACAACTGCTTATTGAATATCATCACTTGTTTGTATGTTAGACACCTCAATTCTAGAATCTTCCAAGCTGAACTCCCCACTTTATCTTTCCCAACCCCCAGTGTACCCCTCCTTGTTTTGCTCTCTTGGTTAACAGTACAACCATCTTACAGGTTACTCAGAACCTTAAATAATTCCTGAATCTTTTTCCTAATCTTATCTCTTTCAGTCAACTAATAACCTAGTTTTAAGTTTAATTAGTTAGTAATCTGCCTTATTAATGTTCACATCGATCTCCTCTCCACTCCTATTGTCAGGGCTTTATTCCGGTTTTTCTTGAGGTTACCATCATCAGCTTCCTAACTGCCCTCTTCTTCCCTCCAGCATTGTACCCTCCTCCTATATACTTTCACTTTGTTGACAAAGGGATAAAATTCCTAAAACACAAATTTCAAAATACCATTCCCTTCTTTATAAACCTATAATGGGTCTCTGCTGCTTTCAATATAACAATCTTTAGATTGTTCCCAAGGTTGTCATATGAATGTGCCCCACCACTTTTTAAAAATCAGGCCTTTATTGAGGAGGGCACCTGTTGGGATGAGCACTGGGTGTTGTATGGAAACCAATTTGACAATAAATTATATTTAATATAAAAAGTAAAATAAAATAAAATAAAATAAAAAATAAAAATCAAGCCTCTGTAAAGAACTGAAACCTTACTCGAGACAATATCTCAATCTACATGTCACCTCTATGGAATTAATTCAAGTTTCTCATTCCTTGAATGAAACATTCTTTATGTGTCTTTGGACATGCTATTCCTTTTACCTGGAACATTATTTTCCCCTGCTTCCCTTACCCCATGGCCTTCACCTTCTATTTATCCTAGTTTCTCTAAGAAGTTATCTCTGCCCTACCAACCACCCCAACCCAGGTCCTCCCCTAGCCATTTATCCACACTTTTTTACACATCTATCTGACTTCTTTACTGGACAGAAACTCTTTTATTATTATTATTTTTTTTTAATGTTTATTTATTCTTGAGAGAGAGAGAGACACACACACAGCATGAGCAGGGGAAGGGCAGAGTGAGAGAGGGAGACACAGAATCTGAAGTAGGCTCCAGGCTCTGAGCTGTCAGCACAGAACCCAACGTGGGACTGGAACTCACGAACCGCAAGATCATGACCTGAGCCGAAGTCAGACACTCAACCAACTGAGCCACCCAGGTGCCCCTGTACTAGACAGAAACTCTTGAAGGGCAGCAACTATGTCTTATTCACCTTGTACGCTCAATGCCTTTTTTTTTTTTTTTTAATAATTATCTGGACTTAGATTTGTTTGGAAGCACAATTATTTACTTACTTTTCCACACAAATTAAATTCACTAGAAAATTGCTGTCAGTGCTACTTTTTTTTTTGATAATGTAATTCCTACATTTCAAACTATTTTTCAGGCCTTTTTAAATCTCTTATTTCTTTTCTCTCTTCATTAATTTTTATTTTTAAAATATCTTTTTTTTTTTTATAATTTGTTGTCAAACTGGCTAACATACAGTGTGCTCTTGGTTTTTGTATGTAAGCAATGAATCACAGGAATCTACTCCCCAAACCAAGAGCTCAGTGCCTTTTCACAGATGCGAATCACCTCACCGTCTTTGTTCAGTCAATGAATAATTCAGGTGTGGAAGCCAGCCTCCAAAATCGACTGCAGTGATCTTTGCCTCCTGTTATTCACACACCCTCAGGTAGGGCCCTCCCACACAGTACCAGGGCCAGCAGCACCTGTTGTGACTGTATCTACCAGGGAGCCTATGTGGCAAGGACTTTCATGAAGCCTCTAGCCAGCTGCCAGGCAGCCAGTGAGACCACGTGAGTGAGCATGGAGGTGGATCGTCTAGCCTCAGTCAAGTGTTCAGGGACTGCAGCCCTGAAGGGACCAACAGCCGGATCATGTGTGTATTACGCTCTGAAAGGCTGTTAGCCACAACCACCTAGCAAAACTCTTCCGGGATTTCTGATTCTTAGAAACTGTGTGAGATAATAAATATTAGTTGTTTTAAACCGTTGTATGTGGGGGTAATCTGTTACACAGCACGAGATAAGGAATATACCCAACACAATGAAATAGATATGCTTTACCATTTCCAGGGCACCTCTGATAATCCCACAGAGTAAATTGCAGTAGCACAGAGACGATCGCCCGGCAGGGAGCTCTTCCACAAACTCCACCAGAGGATTCTTGTCTAAGATCAGGGAAAATTCAGTTCTGCTTGGATTGTTACAGGTCACACTTGGTGTAATTCCCAGGTACATCTTAAAGGCAACCTAATAAAAAGGGGGGAAAATCTGCTAAAAAACTTGGTCTGGAACAAGTATCTATTATTAGCAAAGCACACAGATATTCTGTTCCAGGCAGTGCAGCACAATGGTTAAGCATGTGGAGTTTGTAGTCAGCCAGTGTGGGCTCACACTCAGCTTTGGCATGTACCCACCCTATGACCTGTACAAGTCTTAAAGAGTTTTATTTTTATGGGATATCCTAAGGGACTAGTTTTCTGTGGAAGCAATATGCTTTATGAAGCAGAGTTAAGCATTATTTCTCAAAAAATCTTTTTCAAAAATAAATATCCTTCAGGAGGGTAAGAAATTAAAATATCAGTCATCAACATCCCAGCATGATAGGTGTCATGTGAGCCTAGTAAAGGGTAAGATCCTGAATGAGAAGGGACGCAAGACATATCCACCACAATGGGAAGGTGATAGAGTAGAGGGTGCTGCTGGACAATCAGACTCAAGGGTGTGCTTTGGAAAGTGGAGGAAGTCATATCACAAAGGATGACTAGTCTCTGAGAAGGAGCAAGGGATAGTGGTGGTATGATTTACATAAATGAGTCATAAAGTAACTTCTGAAAAAAGTCTGCTTTATTGAAGGGCTTACAGATTTTTACCATGTTGAGATGGATAAAATCTTGGAGACTATTTCTTTTATACCTCTAGTTTCATAAGTGAGCAGGTTGCGATTCAGAGAAGTCAAATGACATGGCCAAGCCCATGCTATTGCTCAGTCCCTTGACTTCTGGGCCAAGGAACTTTCTTTTCACCAAATGCACTGGAATTTGAAGTTTATTATTGGAAACTTGTGAACTTGTCTTTCAAGTGTCTTAATTATTTAATTTTTTAAAAAGGTTTATTTATATATTTTGAGACAGCATTAGCAGGAGAGGGGTAGAGAGAGAGGGAGAGAGAGAATCCCAAGCAGGCTCTGTACTGTTATCATACAGCCCCACCATGGGGCTCGATCCCACGAATGGTGAGATCATGACCCGAGCTGAGATCAAGAGTCAGACACTTAACCAATTGAACCACCCAGGTGCCCCAATTAATTTAATTTTTAAAATTAAGAGCAGTATAGGACAGAAATGGAAACAATTTTCTTAAATTATTTATAGTTAGAAGTCCTGAAAGGTTCATCATTCATTCAATAGGTACTCACTGAACACTGCATTTCTAGCACACAATGCGAGTTCAATAACTATTTGAAAAACAAATTATTAAATGAGCATCCATTCGGTGTTTGAGACCATGTTTAGGCCCAGAATACAAAGGTTCATAAATATAGTTCCTGTTTTATAAGAGCTCATAGTAAAAAGGTATTAAAAAAACTGCAATGGTGTAAGTCCTGCAAGTACATACAGTGTTCTATATTAGGAAGCAATCCTGCAAATACTCACAGAGAAGGAAACTGCTATTCTGTTCATGAATATTGAGTGAGAATTTGCCAGGTGGACAGGGTGGGAGTGGGAGGTGTTCTAGGTGGAGGAAACATGTCATGGGCAGGAAATACCATGATCAAGTTCAGGGCAGACTGGTATTTATCAGTTGTGGGTAGCATAAAGCCCCGAAGGTGTGAGTAGGTTAGGGCAGAATTGAATTTCCATTTGAAGGATCTCCTTTGTGTGAGCTTGGAGGATGGATTTGGGTTGAGGGTAGGGTTGGGCAGGAGGTCAAAGGCAGAGATAGTAATCAAGAGGTTACTAGGAAAGAAATGATGAGGACCTTCTCATTTTGTCTTTCACTGAAAACTCAAATGCTCCCTAAACTTTTCCATAGAAATTTTAGGTAGCCCAAATCCTAAAATTTGGCTCAAATCTCTGACACTAGTCAGTTTAAGAGGACACACAAAAAAATGAATCTTTCAGGTCTTAAGGCAAAGTAGCAAAAGTAGCAGTCTTAAGTAACAAGGGAAAAATCATCATGAGACTCCTGGCCTGGAGACTAGATTTGGCTCTCAGTGAATTGGCTGAGACCCATTTCTGCTAATGTTGATTCCTCTGGCTGGAAAATTCCTAGACTATTATTTATAAGATTGAGAATCTGAAAAAATTCTGATTCTCAATCCAAGCCATATGAAAATAACATAAAATGGAAGCTGTGCACTCTGAATGTACTCAGATTCTCAGTGTTTGGGCCCCGGTTCCGTGGCACAAAATTCACCAGTAGGAGGCGTTATCTGAGCATGGTTGGGAAATACTCATTCCTAGGCAATGACATTGTTTCCTTATCTGGCTGAATTCAGTCTGAGAAGGAGGACTGTTGTTTCTAATGAAGAAGGAGCTCCACCCTCGGCCACTGCCGCAGCTGCTCTGCCAATAAATAAGGGCAAAGCGTTTTCCTTTTGTGTATCTTCAACATGGATGCTTTTCAGGGGATTTTAAAATTCTTCCTCAACCAGAAAACTGTTATTGGCTACAGCTTCATGGCTCTGCTGACCGTGGGGAGCGAGCGTCTCTTTTCACTGGTGGCTTTTAAGTGTCCCTGCAGCACTGAGATGTGGTCTATGGGCTGGTTTTCCTGTTTGCTCCTGCTTGGGTGTTACTGATCCTGGGATTCTTTCTGAACAGCAAGGCGATGAGGCTCTTCACCGGCTGCTGTGTGAATCCCAGGAAAATCTTCCCCAAAGGTCACAGCTGCCACTTTTTCTATGTCCTCGGCCAGATCACTCTGAGTTCATTGGTGGCTCCAATGATGTGGCTTTCTGTGGCTCTGCTCAATGGGACTTTTTATGAATGTGCCATGAGCGGGACCAAAAGTTCAAGACTCCTGGGACTGATTTGCAAGGGCAAGCCCCAGGAATGCTGGGATGAACTTTACAAAGTGTCTTGTGGCAAAACCAGCATGGCCCCCACGGACAACGAAGAACTGAAACTGTCCCTGCAAGCCCAGTCTCAGGTAAGAAAGGACAAACTTGCCTTTTTCTCCCCGCGCAAAGTATTCTGTCTGTACTCACTTCCGGCAGAGCTGAGTCTGAATCTTGTTAGAACATTTTGAAACCAAATGGAAATTGGAACATCATGCAGCATTAAGACAATCTCAGGGAAAGCTTTTTAGAGGTTGGTGGCTCCCTAAAATTGCTGATTGCATTGTCTTTTCCACTTCCAAAAAGAAAATATCCTCTGGGTTATGCGTATGTAAATACTTAAGTGCTTTAAAACAATCTCTCCGGGTTGACTTTGTAAATAATGCATGACGCTAACTCATAATTGAGCGTTAATGACAGAGCTGTAATTAGAAATTACTGCCTTCTATCAATTATTTTCAAACTGGTTTCTCAGAAAAACACACATAGCATTCATCTATTAAAATATAGCTGAACCAAATGAACTCTTATTTTTCAAAGCTGCACGTAATATAATTAGTGTAGAGATTCCCTCAAGTGATTTCTGGCAACTGTTATCTCTGCGTATAAATATTGTCAGGATTGAGAAAGATTTCCTGTCCAAAATGGGAGGTGGCAGTCTTTAAATAGCCTTCAGTGAAAAGTGACGGTATTCTCTAGGGAGGTTAGGTCCTCCGCTCTTTGCGCTCTACAGGTTTTATTTAATAGAAGGAAATTGTAGCTTTACCTAATTGACACAGGGAAGTAGCTTGTCATCCGTCCAGGTACGTGAGCACAAATCCAGATGTGGAGCCCTGCCCTGGCCTCAGGAAAAGACTGAATTCCTACTTGGGAGTAGTAGGATTATGTTCCCCAAACCAAAACAACCAATAAGAGTACATAAACAGATCCACAATTTCTCAGGAATGCTATTTGTTTCAGAATAAAGGCGCTCAAAATGGTATATTTTTACTTTTTCAACAAGGATGTGCCTTTTCAACAACACATCAAGGCAGTCTGGTTTTACAATCATACTTTCCAAAGCTGGTTGGCTGTATGGTCACACGGTACTTTTTTCATAAGCTGATAAGCTTCAAAAATGCCCCACAACAAAATCTTTTGTTTAATGCATAAAGCTCGTCTTAGATAAAAACATTCCAGGATCCCAAATGTCTTCCTTCTTTTGTTGAAGGAAGGTACTAATTACAAATGTTATGATACAATGAGCGATTTATGATTTATGTCCTCAGGCACCAGGCTCTATTCAGTTCATGCCAGATCCAAACACTTATCACTGTGTGAGCTTTTCTTCTCTAAACACAGGCATAAGGAATTATGAATATCCTGTCATAGCTTATCCTGGGCACACTACGTGTTTACTTTTCAGCAGAATGAGAAAGACCCGGGGCTGATTTCTAGGGGAGGATGCACACGGGATGTAGACAAGGGGAGCTATATCAATGACAGCTGCTGACCACAGTGGTTCAGCCAGGCAGGAGCAACAGGGAATCCAGACCAATAGTTGGATATGTGGGTGGGGGTGGAAAAAGTTCCCTATCCATGGCAGGGGGGGGGGGCGGCGCAAAGAAAGAAGAGATCCAGCTGGATTTCTAACTTCTATTCTTAAGGCAGTTAGAGTGGACAAGTGGCAAGAGCTTGGTCTTAGAGTTGGCTAGCCTTGGGTTTGAATCCTGACTCCACCACTTACCAGCTCTGTGACCCAGAACTAATGGTTTCACCCCTCTGAGCCCCAGTTTGCTCATAGTTGGGAGTAATAACACCTACCTTGGAGGGCTGCTGAACAAGGTGTAGAGATGAAGGACACAAATGGGCATAAAGCTGTTGACTCACAGTAAGTGCTCTAAATTAATGAGAAAACTGCCAGGGTTTGAGAGAGGAGACTCATGAAGAATGGAACATATTGAGGGCTGGTGTGAGAGCATCCACCATGTCTATTTAGATCTGGATACTATGAATTGGGGAAGAACAAGAGGGCTCAGTGCTCAGTACTCGGAGCAAGGTAACACCAAAATGATGCAATGTGGAAGGAGGAGTCTGTAGTTGATTGAATAGTATAGCTCAGGCAGAGCTGGCTCAGATGCTGAGGTGAGACGGTCTGCTGGCCTGCAGGATGTCCGGCTGTGTGGAAAGAGGAAGGTAGAAGAGGAAGAGAAGAGGTAGCCAACCACAAGTGATTCAAGGTAAATATGAAGACTTTCACGTGGTGGAAGCTGTGTCTCATTCATAAATCACGAAAGAAAGATACCACGAGTTCAGTAATGCTTTTACGTGAATATATAACATCTGAAAAATTGCAGCATGTGATAATAGCTAACACATACTGAATTCGTATGTATGTCTACACTGTCTCATTTCAATTCCCCAAATTCCCCTCTGAGGTGGGTAACCCCCATTTTACAACTGAGGAAATGAGGCACCCATAGGAAATGAGAACACCTGTAGGAAAAGGAAGGTTGAGATTTAAATCCAGTTAGTTCCACTCCAGAGTTGGCATTCACGTGGAGTCTGAGACCCTCACAATGCCTCCACAGTCTGAGCCAGAGTGTGGGAACCACTGGTTTAAAGCATTGCAACTTATTTGTAGTTCTGTTACGGTCTGAATGGGTTCATTTGCAGATTATTGCTTCTATTTTCAAACAGGCCCATTTGCTGAGAAATACTAAGGGTCATTGAAAACGTCAAGAGAAACTGTGAAAGGGCTCTGTTAGTTGTCCAAATATGAGATTAATTCCAATTGTGACCAATGCAATTAGAGCAACAAAAAAGTTTAGAAGGTAACGTCGAGCTATTTAGAGTTCTGCTTTTAAATTCAGGGAAAAAAATGCCACCTGAACCAGTTTTTACGTAGGAATTTTTTTTTCTAATTACCAAAATTCTGAACCAGTAATCCTGAAGGTTTAGAATGACGCTGAGGTTCTTTTTCTTTTCTTTTCTTTTTTTTTTTAATGCAGCTTTTCAATTCTTCTGGCTTCAGTTTCCTTATTGTATTATGCCTGTCTCACTTGATCATGGGTAATGAGTAATGCTACTTCTCTCAGAGAGGGTCTGTTGTTCTCTGCAAACAACGTAACATGGAAAAATCAGTCACTAGCCATGAATGTGTATTTATCAATGCCTGAAAACTCCTGGCTGAGGAATTGTTCATTTGTGCAAATGACCACACTTCCACACGCACAGAATTCTTTCCTTTAATAGCTATTTGAGGGGTTGGTTTAACTGATTCTTGGATAATTTACATTTTTTGCAATTTTCCATTTGCTTGTCTTCTGGCTATTTCTTTGTATACCGGCAACGTTGGGTAGGATGGATGATAGAGATTAGGTAAACTCGAACTTTATTTTGACTGTTACAAAATTAACATGAAGTATTTCAACTGAGCTATAGCAATGCCTGTGGTGTTAACTCAGCAAACACTTACCAGTAACACCATCCCGGCTCCCTGGGAAGTGGCTTTGCTTCTACATGTCCTCACTGTTTCCTTCTTTCTTTCTAAGATTCTAGGATGGTGCCTGATTTGTTCAGCGTCTTTCTTCTCTCTGCTCACCACTTGCTATTCTCGCTGCCGATCTAAAGTCAGCCACCTGCAGCTGAGTTTTTGGAAGACGTATGCACAAAAGGAGAAGGAGCAGTTGGAGAATACATTCCTGGAGTATGCCAACAAGCTGAGTGAGCGAAACCTGAAGTGCTTTTTTGAAAACAAGAGGCCAGATGCCTTCCCCATGCCCACCTTTGCAGCCTGGGAGGCTGCCTCAGAGCTGCATTCTTTCCACCAAAGTCGGCAACACTACAGCACTCTGCATAAGGGTGGTGGAGGATGGTCTGGAACATAGCCCTGAGGACGATGAGACCACACTGGTACTTGTGGGTACTGCCCACAGCGTGTAGTTCATCTACCACAGGACTCATGGTGTTCAGAGCTCATTCTGACATCTTCGGCTGCATCGACAGCAACCTGTGTATCTCTGTGTTTTCTCGCCGTCAGTGTTTCCTTGAAGACAACAACCCAAAGAGAAGCAGCGTTGCAGCTCCTGAGGGAAGGCTGTGTCAGGATGTGCTCAAACTGATGCCGAGTGACGGTCAAGGATGGTGAGAAAGGTGCTCTTCCATTGGTTGGGGGTTGGGGCTCAGTGGCTTCAAGTTCTATGATTTTATGGCTTGACGAGACTCATGCAAGAAGGTCTGCTGCTCTATATAAATATTGGTCATGGCATCTGGGAGCAGAAGTGGTGACTTGTGAGTAACCAAGATCCTCTTAACTGACTGCTATAGACAGTGGGGTCAGTGGTGCGGGTCAGCGGAAATCCTCGTCCAGCAAATCTATTCTACTGCCTTTCAAGGACGTATGAAAATCTACCATTTGGAATTCATTTCCTTGGAATCTGAAGACAGCGGTTTTCAACAATAACACATTGAAAGGATATGGTGCTTAAAATTTAGAGCTTTTCACATGTTTCCACTGTGCTCTGAAAGCATGTCCCTATAGGCAGGGCTGTATTATGACTTTTGGGGGCCCTAGGCACTCTGCCTCCGTAGACCCCTTTTTACTTTAAACGCGCACATGCACACACACACACATATGCATGCACATACACATTTATGACTGTATTAATATAAATACAAATAAATTAATATTATATACTAAAATACTTTTTCAACCCCAAAGTTCATTTTCTTCTAATTTTAAAAGAAATTAAAAACACTTTTGGAACCCCTACAAGTATGGTGGTTTCTGGGCATAGTGCCTACTGTGCTGAATGGGTAAGTCGGCCCTGACTGGAGGTCTGGGGAAACTGTCAAAGCAGTGCTGGTGTAAAACTGTTTTGTAGTTTTATATTTATTAGAAATGATGCAAATTTTGCATTCTACTATGTTATATACCCACATTAGTTTAAATATATACACACACATATATGTGTGTATATAATATATATAACACACACACACATATATACATGCATATATATATATATATATATTTTTTTTTTTTTTAAAGTTTCCCTAAATCTCTGAGTGGAATTGTGTAAAGAGGCACTACATTTTACACTGTGCTCGCACTCTGTATCACTAAAAAATCCTGGCTCCCTAGCTGGACAATCCTGGGAATGAACCCTTTATTACCATGGAACATTACCCCAAATTGAAGACAGGACCCTGTAAGTGTTAAGACCTGGAACATATCCTTGGGAAGTTAGAGGAGCAGGGTCAGGCGTGTGTGTGTTTAGGTGGGAGAGGGGAAGGTGGAGGATGTAACGTCGCAATATATTTGTAATATATTTGATATATTACTTGGATTTTAAACACGGTATGTGATTAGTATTTAACAAATGGCTCCTAAAAAACACCCTGATGTGAAATGTTTGCCAATTTCTATGACGCAGATTCAAGTTTCCAAGGTGAGGTCGCTGAAGGTGGAGTGGGGAAGAGATGCTAACTGCAGGCTCTCCTGAGCCTGTGAGCTTTCAAAGAAGGTCTTAAAGCTAGCATTTTTTTTTTTTTTCATTTACGTTGATTCTAACCAAACCAACTTCACTGCATCTTTGGTCCTTCTGGGTTTCACTCTAATAAAAAACTAACCATGGTAAACGAAATGTGGCTCAATGGCTCTAACTGGGAGGTGGAATCTTATCCTTCTCCCCTTGAATCTGGCCTTAGTGAACCAATAGACTATAGAAGTGAAGCCAGATTGTGGAAATGTTGCATCTTATGTCTTGTCTCTGGTAATGCTCAGCCTGGCCAAGCCAGCCAAGTGGAGAGGGAGACGCCATTACAGCCATTCAGACTTTGAGCCACCACTTCTGAGGCTGCAGACATTGTAGGGCACTCTCTAAATCTCTGACCCAGAAAATCATGAGCTTAAATAAACGTTTGTTGTTTTCAGCCACCAAATTTTGGGGCACTATGAAGCAATACGAGGGCCTACACCAAACCTAATACATGAAAATAAGAATTTATTAAGGGAGAGAAAGTAGAGGCAAACTGGATTATACAAACTGGATTATACATAGGTTTACACAAAGATTCTCTTATACATTAGCTTTTCCTTAGTAGTTTCCTCCTCTAGATTCCATTTAGCAGTATGTCCTCTATGGCACGCTTTGATAGATGCTGAATACATTTCTCCCCAAAATTGCTTCACTAAAGCCTGAGATTAATTTGTAATTATTTCTGGTTAAATGTGTTTTGAGAGGAACATACTTCTGTGGGTTAAATTCTGTTTAAAATAAACATGTTATTGGGGCGCCTGGGTGGCGCAGTCGGTTAAGCGTCCGACTTCAGCCAGGTCACGATCTCGCGGTCCGTGAGTTCGAGCCCCGCGTCAGGCTCTGGGCTGATGGCTCAGAGCCTGGAGCCTGTTTCCGATTCTGTGTCTCCCTCTCTCTCTGCCCCTCCCCCGTTCATGCTCTGTCTCTCTCTGTCCCAAAAATAAATAAACGTTGAAAAAAAAAATTAAAAAAAAAAATAAAATAAACATGTTACTGAGAGGAGTAACATATGATTTGTCATTAATACCTAGAACAAAATGGGAGCAGAGGGCACAGGGTAGGTTGGCCTTGAGTAAACTAGAAACAGATTGTTTTCTAGCTTGCTCCTCAAACCGTTGTCTTCAGACCATCAGCATCAGCATCACTAGGGAGTCTGTTAGCAATGCAGAATCAGACCCCATCCCAGACCTGCTGAATCCAGTCTTCCTTTTAACAGAATCTTAGGTGATTCCTTTGCAACTTAGATTTTAGAAGCACTAGAGATAGTGGTCCTCAAACTTTCAGCTCACCCAAAAATCATCCAGAGGGCTTGCCTCACACAGAGACGGCTGAGACCAGAGTGTCTGATTTGGTAGGTCTGGAGTGAGGCAAGAGAATTTGCATTTGTAACCAAGTTCATATTGTTGGTCCAGGGATCATTTCTTGAGAACGGCTTTAAAAGCACAAAAGCAGGCCATGCTGGGGAAGGCAAGGCTAAAAGAGAATCTTGGGCTCCACCCCAACGCTAGTGAATTAGACACCTTTGTTGTGTTGTTATCAACCTGTCTGGGAACATGGGGTGCCTTTCCATTTATTTCCATTTATTCAAGGCTACCTTTTGTCCTTAGAAATATTTTAAAGATTTCCTCACACATTTTGTAAGTTTCCCCGCATTTGTAGGCTATAGTTAATGGCTTCTTTTTCCATGATGTCTTCTCAGTCATTGTTATTCCAGTACATGAAAAAATTATTTCTTTATGCACATCAATTTTGTATCATTCTACTTTTCTTTTATTATTTATTCTTTGTAGAGCTTTTCAGAATTAGAAATAACCATTTTGCAACCCTAGTGATGTAATGGATCTACACAATAAATAATGAATTCTAAAGTACTAGGTGAAAGCATAGTGGGATGGGGACTGTGTCACATGAGGCCACTTATCTCCCTTAGCGTCCCTAAAAATGGGATAGCCCGATATTCTGTGCCCCCTTATGCCATGCAGTGCAAGAGTAAGTACACAGCGTCACCTGTCAAGTATCGTTTCCTAGGAAATTAAGTCTGAATCTAATCAGGTATTAGACCAAATTGTCACTTTATAGGGAATACAGGCAAAAATCTGCAAGTTAATTAGCACCATGAAGAAGCGACCAAGTAAATCTATGATACAGGACATTCTATTTGACACATGACCCAGTTTTTCACAAACCAATGGCATGAAAAAAGGAGAAAAAAATGAGACACGAGAGACATAAACAACCAGAAGCAACACGTGGGCCTTATGTATAACCTGCTTCATACAGCCAACTATAACAGGGTATCTTTGTGCTATTTAGGGAAATATGAATGGTATTAAGTGGATATTATATGATTTCAGGGAATTATTTATAATAATATTATAAATCAAAGACCTGTATATAAAATAATACCTTGTTATGTATAATTATAGCATGGTACTTTATATTTTTTTAAAAAGTCCTTACCAGTTAGAGACTCATATTGAAATGTTTCTGTATGAATTAGCATAATGTTTAGAATTTCTTTAAAATATTTGGTCACAGAAAGGGGAGGGTAGCTGAAGGATGAAACAAGATTGGCAAAATATTGATACTTATTGAAGCTGGACAGCAGGTACATTCTCTTTACCTTTGTGTATGCTTGAAAATTTCCATAATAGTTATGCAATGAAATGAATTATATGCTCACCTCAGTTCTTCTGCTGAAGTGTTGTCAGTCAACTCCTGCTTGCCTGAATTTTAACCCTCTGGTATCATTCTCAGAAAAGGTTCTTGGGAATACTATTCCCTGAATTCTTACATATTCAAATGTCGGCCTGCTCTCTACTTGAAGAGCAGCTTAGCTGGTTCACACTTTCTCTACTTGGGTAAATTTTAATGTTAGTCCATTTTCTTTGTCACTGAATGTTGCTGAGGAGAAATCCAATGCCATCCCGATTTATCTCTAACACGATACTTGGCCTATATTTTCACATCTTTAAAGTCTTTAAAGATACTAAATCTGCCTTCAGATGGGTCTTTTGATCAGTTTTCCCTGCTCCAGGGTATAGTCTTCATTATGAGAAACATTTTCTTTGGTTTCAAAAAATGGAGTTTGTGAATTTCCCTTCATTCTCCTTATTGCACTATATGATTTTCAAGAAACCTCGTGGTTTTGAATTCAGAACAAAGCCACTGCTATGCTCCTATTGGATTTTCATTTATTTAATAATTTTAAAAAACTAAGTTAATCTTGTGGTTTTGATTCTTGTTCATCTATTTCTACCTTCTCTTTTCCCTCAGTCTGCCCATGCAACTAGAATAGAGCCTATACTTGACATTTTTTTTTTTTAATGTTTATTTATTTTGAGACAGAGAGAGACAGAGCATGAATGGGGGAGGGGCAGAGAGAGAGAGGGAGACACAGAATCGGAAGCAGGCTCCAGGCTCTGAGCCATCAGCCCAGAGCCTGATGCGGGCTCGAACTCACGAACCGTGAGATCGTGACCTGAGCTGAAGTCGGACGCTCAAACCGACTGAGCCACCCAGGCGCCCCTATACTTGACATTTTGACCTTCGTAGCCTGTGACCTATGAGGTGAAGAGAGAGGAGCGGTGGATCTGTATACGCACCTCTTATGTAGTGGCTGCAAGGATGATTTCTCTGTGTGGTTGCTGTCTCGACTGGTATCATATATTCAACCCAATCCCATCATTTCCCAAAGTTCCCAAGGGAGCCTACACTGCTCCAAGGAGCTGACATTAGGAAGGATTGCGCTCCAGTTCTCATCGTTTATAGCACCAGCTTCACGGTGTGTCCCAGGACATAGTGAGACTTTAAGAGAGACAAAAGGGTAAGCTGAGCTACTGGGGCTGGAGCCCGAGCATGGAGGGAAGCCCCAGAAAGAAGTCTTCATTAGTTGCAGGCAAGGCAAGTGTACTTATGCCCATTTGAATAGGGTTTGATCAAGAGCATTGAGTTAGTTAAATCCCTTTTGGGGTTGCAAAATACTTATTGCAAATACACAATGTCATATTTGAGTTTGGAAGGAAATCTGCTTTTAGGCAGCTTCACAAAATATTTTCAGTGTTCAGTTGGTTAAAACTGAATTATGCAGAAAGAACATTTGTGCACCTGGAAGAGAGATCATATTCTAAATTTTGCACTTCCGCTAAGGAGGAAAGGCAGAATTAATGTTTATTGACAACCTATTATGTGCTGGATACTTTACATATGATTAAATTGAAAACTTCCCAACCATACTGGGGAGGAGGTATTATTGTTTCTATTTTTATGAATAACACTAAAGTTCAAAAAGGTCAAGGTTAAGCCACAGGTAAGAGAATAGAGCCTAAATTTGGACCTGGATTTGTCTGAGCTCTTAACTTCTACCACATAAGTGTTGTCTCACGTTGGTGTAATATCAAGTTTTTATTTAATCTTTAAAAGCGTGTTTCCTCATGGTAATTACAGTGTTGAATTAGTACATCTCTGAGTTTCTTTCAATTCTTCTGTCCTAAATCTCATAGCCAGTAGCACATGACTTCCATCAATGGACTTCTTGCTGTACTCCTGGCAATTGATATCCAACTCCAAGGTTCCCGGCCTCTCTCCCATCCTTTTCTACTCTGAGTTCCCAGATCATTTGGGATAGCTGTGCTTAAACTATGCTTCTGGTTCACTATATCAATAAGGTCACCTTCCTAATATTTCCTTAGATAAAAATGATAATTGGGGCGCCTGGGTGGCCCAGTCGGTTAAGCATTCGGCCTCGGCTCAGGTCGTGATCTCACAGTTCATGAGTTTGAGCCTTGTGTTGGCTCTGTGCTGACAGCTCAGAGCCTGGAGCCTGCTTCAGATTCTGTGTCTCCTTTTCTCTCTGCCCCTCACCCACTCGTTCCTCATCAAAAATAAATAAACATTAAAAAATTTTAAAAAGATAATTGATAAAGAAGGAACCTTTAGCAATATAAAGTTCATACAAGATTTAGAATAGTCTATAAGCTCTAATGTTTTATATCTTTAGAGCCGTCTTCTGTCTGTCCATATGAACTAGCCATATTTTTACAGATTTCCTGATCAT
Organism: Lynx canadensis; assembly: GCF_007474595.2. Lineage (NCBI taxonomy): Eukaryota > Metazoa > Chordata > Mammalia > Carnivora > Felidae > Lynx > Lynx canadensis. Next base: position 105,605,331 of record NC_044307.1, read on the forward strand.
ATAGCTGCACTAATGCTAGAGAAAAATCTTTAAAAGTTTTAAATTATAATGAAAACTGAAATGAAAATGGGGAAAATGAATTAGTTATTTCATCTAATCCCATTCTTCCAATCATTTCCAAGAATAGGATAAGGTAAGATATGTATGAATTCAGATGATATGAGTAATTCCACTTAAGAATAATACCTCAAAATATATACATCTTTGGGCACAGTACATAACCCATAAAACGGTTTCTAGTTGCATTGTAACAACATTTTGTTCCTAGATTTTAGCATGAACAGATGTGCGTCTGTATTAATAATGATTGCTGACGTTATCAACAGAACAAGTTTATTTCTCCCTGGAGTTTTTTTTTTGGTATTTGCGTCATGGGAGGAAACATGAAGGGTGGAAACTGGCATTTTTAAAAATCTCACTTCATTAAACACCTGGCTAACTATGAGTGAGTCCTCACTGACCCTGTATAGGAAATAAATAGTTTAAAAAAATATAGAGTCACAAACCAGTGTTTGATAAATTTCCATCTTCTTTGGAGTGAATGTCCTAGAAGATGCAGCTTCCCTACCTACCTCCTCCCCAAGACATAAGTTAGTCATCCCAGCCCCTGGTTGGGTGGGCTTTGTTTCAATCAAGACTATCTACTTTTGTTCCAATGACATTTTCTTTTATTTGAAATATGTAAAAGAGATAAAATGAGAGGCAACTCTGGAAGAATTTGGACTGAGGGTCTGAGGAAATAGCAGGCCTCACATGCCTCCCTGCCATTATAGCAATCACCCTGGAGCACCACCAAGGAACACAGTTTGCAAACTCTTGCTTTAAATCAGTGGATGCCCGTGAAGATCACTTGGGGAGCATTTTCAAAGTTTTGATGCCTGGGTCTTATTTCCAGAGACCCCACTCAATAGGTCAAAAGTAGGGCCTGGGCATCTGTTTTGTTGTTGCTTTGTTTCGTTTTGGAAAGCTGTAGGTGATTCTGTAGGGCAATAAGGATTGAGAGTCATTACCCTGGAGCATCACTGAGAGGTCCAGGCAAGTTTGGACAAAATCTTCTTCTGACAAGAATGCACCAAGCAGGGAGGCCCCAGAGTGTGATTGTCTTCCCTAGAGTCTCTGAATTCTTAGGCTCAGCTTGCTTTAGCCTTTGAGGTTTGGGGTCCCAGAGTATTTCCTCAGCAGTTTTCATCTCCTGGTAAGAAATTTCATTGTCGATAGTTACAGTAACGAAATGCTCCCGACACTAATGCTATTTTCAGTGCACACGCTTTGGTTTGTTTCATAAGTGAGGCTCTCATGAATCTTATCCAAATGAGTTAAGAAAAAGAAACAAAGACTCTCTAATGGAAAGTTAAGACAGCCTAGATTTCATGTGCTGAGATATCTGAAACATTGATAACTTTCCCCTGGAGCATCTTTGGTAATAGTGCCAAGGAGGTAAGACGCCTAGAGACAGCCAGATTTCCTATAAGACCTGATCATAAACAGAACTGGGCGATGGACATTCACAGGTAAGGGGGGATAACTTGCAGAATTTACTGACAATTGAGCCTTCAGAGACACTTCCCTGTGACTAAAGGAAAAAGAATACAACACAAATGTAGTCATAATAAAAACTTATGGGTAATTTCCCTGCAGGTGCCCTGCTTTCGTATTGGAATGCTGCTGCGAGTATGTGGTCTGCTGGGTTAGGCCTGATCAGTCTGCAGAATCCACAGACCTTGTGGCTATGCACACATGCTTTTCCACAAAAGAAAACTTCCTACACTTTTCTTCTTTCACCCTCCCAGGGGTACAAAGGGGAATAGATCGAGTGTGTGGTGTTTATGTAAGGCAGTTCTTGCCTACTCGAGAAGAGAATTAAGCCTAAATGGTTATGTTTCTTTAAGCAAGTTTATTAGTTTTAATAATCCATCTGCTAGATTTCTGCCCAAATGGGAAGATTTCTCAAAATACTTGATGAGTTCCTTTTGCTATTAATATTAACTGCTTTTAAATACGGAGAATTTTATGACTATAAAGAGTTTTTCTTTCCATTTAATTTTTTTCTACTCCTTTTCTGCTCACAAATGTTACTCAGTAGGAAAACGGCCTGACATTCAGCTAGCTGTGAGGCCAGCCTTCTCTGGAATGTGTGTGGTGTTGTGCTGTGACTTCCATGGAATTCAATCCCTGTTTATCAAGGGCTCCCACTTATTCTCATATCATATGTTGGAATAAGTGGAAAAAGTAAAGCAATTCCATAGCCCCTAACACTAACTTGTGAGTTAGCCTTTGAAAAAATAGTAATTAATAGCAAAGATTAACAGATCTATATCTAGAATGCGATGGAATGGGAGAAGATATTTGCAAATGAAATATCAGATAAAGGGCTAGTATCCAAAATCTATAAAGAACTGATCAAAGTCAACACCCAAAAAACAAATAATCCAGTGAAGAAATGAGCAGAAGACATGAATAGACACTTTTCCAAAGAAGACATCCAGATGGCCAACAGACACATGAAAAGATGCTCAACATCACTCCTCATCAGGGAAATACAAATCAAAACCACATGAGATACCACCCTCACACCTCTCAGCATGGCTAAAACTAACAACTCAGGCAATGACTGATGTTGGCAAAGATGCAGAGAAAGAGGAACCCTTTTGCACTGCTGGTGGGAATGCAGACTGGTGCAGCCACTTTGGAAAACAGCATGGAAGTTCCTCAAAAAATTAAAAATAAATACACTATGACCCAGCAATTGTACTATGAGGTATTTGTTCAAAGGATAAAGGAGTGCTGATTGGAAGGGGCACATGCACCCCAATGTTTATAGCAGCGCTATCAACAATAGCCAAAGTATGGAAAGAGCCCAAATGTCCATCAACTGATGAATGGATAAAGAAGATGTAGTATATATATACAATGGAATATTACTGAGTGATGAAAAAGAGTGAAATCTTGCAACAACATGGATGGAACTAGAGTGTATTATGCTAAGTGAAATAAGTCAGAGAAAGATAAATATCATATGATTTCACTCATATGTGGAATTTAAGAAACAAAAGAGATGAACATGAGGGAAGGGAAGGAAAAATTAGATAAAAAACAGAGAGGGAGATAAACCATAAGAGACTCTTAAATACAGAGAAACAAACTGAGGGTTGTTGGTGGGGTGTTGGGTGGGGGGCTGGGCTAAATGGTGGGGTGTTGGGTGGGGGGCTGGCTAAATGGGTGAGGGTCATTAAGGAAGGCACTTGTTGTGATGATCACTGGGTGTTATAAGTACGTGATGAACCACTAAATTCTATTCCTGGAATTATTATTACATTATATGTTCACTAACTTGAATTTAAATTAAAAAAAAAAAAAGCAAAGAAAGATGTTCTATTTAGGCTTAGTCTGATTAGCTTCCATTGTTCAGTTGAAGGATGAAAAGGAACAGGAATCCTGGGAAGGTGTTGAGGGCGAAGGCACCTACAGTGCTTTACCCTTAGGATCCAGCCCCCCTGGAACCACACTGGGAAGTGCTCTTAGTGACCTGGTCTCCAGTTGCGTCCTGTCGCCTGTGAACACTCACTCTCCAGTTCCGTCCAGACCCTTTGGATTAATTACTGACTCTTCACTCATTTTCTCCTCACCCCATCAGCTCCCCACACAGGTCACATGGTGAAGAATGCCTGGGTCTCAAATCCAACCTAGACTGTGAGGACTCTGCCATTCCGGTACCTCAGTTTCCCGCTTCAATTTTCTGGGTGGAGGTGGGATGCACATACAATCATGGCCACCTTCTCAAACATCTATTTACAGATTATTCTAGTATAAACAGTGGCAAGACACCTAAATACTTTAGGATGGTGGGGGCATATCTTTGAACTGACAGTCACAACTATAGGGTGTCTGAGGTAGGTGAAACCAGTGGTAGCCTCCCTCCACCCTCTCCTCTCTTCTCGCCCCAGATTATCCAGGTTGTCTGGAGATTATCTTGCCCACAGCATTGAGTTGCCTAAGGTGGAGCAGATCTGAGCTGAAGGGCAGTTCCCCTCCATGAGCATCTGTGTGGGGAGCACAAAGCTTCCATTCCGTGTCCTGGAAGGCAGAAGGCTGAGCCAGGGCATATCACGGAGTGATGCTGACAGCGAGACAGGGGTTGTGAAGTGCTCCCAGCCTTGATGAGATGAGTCACCTTTGAGAGGATCATGAGCAAAAACCTGACCTCTACATCAATGAGAGATTTTAACAAAGGGCAGGGGTTGCCTAATAAAAAGGTTCCAGGTTTCCCCTCCGTTCTATGCCATTCTCAGGCTGCATTTTTTAGTCTATCCCTTCAAGCAAATTGTGTGTAAGAAGGAGGAGAGTGTGTCGGGGGGTGTGGGGGGTTGGCGGGTGGGGGAGGGTGAAGGGGGGTGGGAATGGAGGCAACTTTAAACTGAGATCTAAATTTTCATCCTGGTTAAAAAAAAACAAAACATTCAAAGGACTAAGAAAAGTCTCCTGATTTTGTGCATAGAATCAGGATGTTGACACAATTCAAGTGTTGTGCATTGTACTGGGTGCATTACACTTAGGCTTACACCCAGAACTGTGAAATAGGCCTTTTAGGGAAAGTATTCCTTTTAAACGTGTACATTGTTTAGAAAATGGAGGAAGCCAAATACAATCTGGAAAAAGAATGGAGGGAAAGTAAAATACAGAAGCATAAGGAATAAAACCTGTTTTGTTTGTTTTTAAGAGAAAGAAAAAACCTAAGATATGCTGATGTCTCTGTCTTGCATGGCCTGGTTCAAGTTAATTTCACCTGGGCAGTTTTCCTATTCACATAAAAAATCAGGTCATCTCTGGTAACATTTTCTGAAAGACAGAGAATGCCAAGAGAAGGAACTGAAAAAGATTTAGAAAAAGAAACAAAAGCAAAAGCCCCATGGGATTAGAGGACCAGAACAAACTTTTATGATTGGTCCTTTAGAATAAATTCAAAAGGAACCTAATACTGTCTGTTGTAGCACAACATCATTTTGCTTAGGAGAATCTGGCTGGCTCCCATCCATTGAAGCTTCCTTCTGAATTTACCGTTATGAGAAATGTACCTCCCCCCCACACCCCCTGCCCCATTCTTGCTAATGGTCTAAAATATTTACTTTCAACAAATAATGTGTTCTGGCTCAGATTGCTTCCCAGAGGATGCATTTTTTTTTTAAGTTGCTTACTTATTATCTGCAAATACATAACAAAGACAATTCTCTCTATTTCAATACCTTATAGTTAGCATGCTAAATGGAGCCTGCTATACTCTTCTATACAGGAATTCTAGCCTCTGGAATAAAGGAAAACAAAACACCAGCATCAGTAAGACAAATAACACAAGCACAGGGTTCATAGGTAAGTAAGACTCATAAATAAATGTTGCTAATTTCCTAGACAGGAAGAATATGGTCTTTGCCAATTGCTTTGCCCCATTTGGGGAAATCTCAGAACGTTTTTCGTACCCCAACCCCCTTCTTGGAGGGCTCTCTAGGATGGCCAGACTCTGTGTCTCATTACACTGCCATTCGGATCACAGATAATGGACTAGGATGGGCATCTGAGAGCCTGGGCACTCAGTCCACAGCTTGGCCACAAAAGATGCATGCCATGAAGTCTGTACTCACAGAAGACAAGTTAGAGGCTCTTTTTGGGACTTTGAATATGAGACACAGAGACTCACAGAAGACACACCCAGAAGGGAAAGACTAAAAGAGGGTAAGGAGAAGTCCTGAGGCAGCAGAGTCACTCAGGTGGAGAGAAGATAAAGAACACAGAGATGTTAGCAGGTAGCTGAAGAGCAAAATCAGCAGAGAATAGTTGAGTCACCAAAATGACGAGGACCGGAGGAGGGAACCACAGATACCTGCTACTGACATGACAGGGTAGACTGAGGGATTTCCCGATTTCTGCTTTTCCATGGGGCCAGCTGGTGTGTCCCAGAATATCATTACAATCAACCACTATGACCTGACATAACCCAAACATTCAACACAATTTTGGCTTTATGATGAGTTTTAGGATACATTTCAAATACTTTCTATAAATAATGGAAATGATTTACTTAAATGCTCAATTTTATCTTAACTTCTCTTAATGAAATCTTATAAATGGGTTTAGAAAGTATATTTTTTGTGTGTGCAACTAAGGAGACGTTTTTTAGATTTTATACTAGAGAAAGGTATAACTGTACTTTTTATTTGCCCTCATAATAAACTGGAGTGATAGATGCCTGTTGAGTAAATTATGTAAAATGTAATCTCTAAAGATTTGATTATCTATTTAGTGCTTGCATTTTGCAATCACAATTGACCTCAAGGGGCAAGACTGAATCTCTCCCTTCTCCTAAACTTTCTACAGTCATATAAGTAAGCAGGGTGGGGGGAGGGGATGAAACTTTCAATAAAATTATCAAAATGAGTTCACTATTATTTAATGAGAATATTTTCCTGTCCAGGATCCTATGGCACTTCTAATCTTTTTATTGTAAATTGGTTATGGTGAGCCACAGGCACTTTTGGAGCACTGGATTTCTTCTTTCTTTCTTTCTTCTTTCTTATAATTTATTGTTAAGTTAGCTAACATACAGTGTAGTCTTGGCTTCAGGAGCAGATTCCCGTGGTCCATCAGTCACATATGACACCCAGTACAGCACTGGATTTGTATGTGGTAAATATTGCTTGAAATAAGAGAGCTTCTGCAGGTGGTAGAAATCAGGGCAGGATGGAAGGCAGGCTTTAATTTGGAGATGAATGTGGACCACTGCCCTCTCCTGGACAGAATAGGAGAAGCAGCAGTGTGCACATGAGGGAAAAGATCTAGAATATTTTCCAAATTCATTTAGACAATTCTTAATGAATGTCTACGATATACTGGTTTGCCATGGCACTGTGGGCCAAACCCCAAGAATGTTTGAAATTATCCCTCCCTTTGAAAATCTTACAGACAGGATGGGGAAATAAAAATTTCCAGAGATGAAAGATAACTTCACTCAAGTGTCAAATCGAAGTAACCCAAGAAAACTCTACATTATTTCCATTCTTTGTAAAATACTTTGGCTCCGGTTAGATGGAGAATAGAAATATATACCAAAAAGAAAAAAAAAAAGCTGGTCAAGAGCAAATTCTTGGAAGATCAGCAGGCACAAAACACAATAAAATTGTGTTTCACAGACTAAAACATTAAGCTAAAATTCAGACTTATGTGGCTCTTTTTTTCACAATAAAAATGTTCTAGGTAAGGATACTCCTGGATTCCCTTACCTTTCCAAGTTGTTCTGTCATGTTTGTTTACTCATTGTGATTGCAACTCCCTGCCTCCTACAAAGAAAACTAAGTTTCACCTTTGGCACATGTCAGAAAATGGACCTGGTCCATTTGAAGCTTATGAAGCCCTAACACAGCGGGTAAGTCTAAACCCCGTTACACTTTCACTGGGTGGCAGCTGAAGTGCCAGTCCACCATTGTGCCTTGCATCTCACTTCTTTGGACTTCTAGAGAAGAGAGCACAAGTTATTAGGCAGTCGTGTTCTGGGTCCTTGGCCCACAATGTCATTTAATGGCACTTTTAGCACCAATAAATGGAGAGAGTAGATTTCACAGTTATGGGAGGGAGAACAGATCTGGCTAGAGAGAAAATTCGTAACGAACCAGTGGCTGTATTTAATAACTTTCAGTGTTTTAATGGAAAGTCTTTATTTCAGATGTTTGCATATTGAAAATGATGCGCATCAGTCTGTTTTGCATCCCCATTTGCAAAAAGCTGACAGCACCCTGTTGGGAGAAGGATGCAGCTTCCCTTCTCATCACATCTCCCTTCCACTGGCCAGCTTCTTACCCTTAGAGGTAAGAATAGTTCCTGGGTGGGCAAGCCTTTTGGATGGGTCAAACATGAGGCCACCAAAGTAAACAACAGCCATGGAAATGTATGTAACAATCCTACTGACTCATGCCTTCTGTGCTGGTTGTCAGATTATTGCCTCTCAGCTCCAAACCGACTCATCATTGCCCTGCTTGTGATGCTGGAGATAGATCTCACAAACATTCTCCTTTGCCAGTAGAAGGGTCTCTAGGGACGCAGCGGGAGGACAGACTTCTCTTCCTGGCTCTGGGGCACCTTTTCTTGGTTTCCTCCTACAGGAAACGGTGACTGGCAGTGCTTTGTATACCCAGTGGCACTCGCTTCTCAGTTCTGGCCATGATTTCAAGGTTTCCTCACTGCCAGTTTCAGGTCCACCTTCACCCCAGTGGGGGATTTCTGCTCACTGGTTTTGATCCATAATTCCTACCCACCCATCTCAGCCTGACAACGCAGAGGCCTTTTCAGCATCCACGGGCTGCAATCACATGTCGCCAAAGATGTTTGAACCTCAACCTTGGGAAGAGAGACCCTCTTCAAAGTGTGTTTTTTCTTTGGGTATTCTCTCTCAGCACCAGGATATTCTTTAGCATTTCTCCTTTCTTAGTAGCTAGTACCCTATAATAGTTAATAATGTTTCATGTTAAACCTTCCTTATTGAAACGATTGTGTGGTTTCTGTCTCCTGATGGGGCCTTCACTGATCCACCTTCCCAGTCATGGCACACCCCTCTGGAAGTGTCTAATAAAGTCATTTGTATGTCCCCGTAGAAGCAAAACATCAGTGCTTCTGAGTACAAATCTGTATTGGAGATTGCCGTGGAGCCGCCACCATCCTGAACTGACTCGGGAGCTTTATGCTTCAAAATATTTGAATTACTTGTATAGAGGCAGACTTGGTGGTTTTGTGCATTCAGATCAGAAGCAAGATAAAAGAAAGAAGGCCAGTACGATTTACCAAAACCTTTCTGTATAGCCTCAACTCTAATCTTAAATGAACCAATTTCTTTAAATAAAATGATCGTCCAGTTAAAAAAAATCCTTCTGCCATTCACGTTCCTCTGGATTATATTCCTAAGCCTTTTGCCTTAGAGTTTGTGCTTACAACATTCACCATTTAGCTTTCCCTCCCTGCTTTAGGCATTCTTACTTCTATTGCCTCCTATGAATGCTTCCTTTCAATTATTTCATTGATTTTCTATCACTCACCAAAAAAAATCATTGCACACATTATTTAATTAAGGTAAATTTCAATTTATAGCATTAAAAGGAAAAGATCTCATTTTCACTTTTCAGAATTTCCAAGGACAATATATCAGGGTTCAATTTTTTGACCTAAGGATCGGAATTTCAAGTTTTACAAGTCTTTTTATATTTTTTACACATTATATATTTTTCTCTAAAATTTCATCTTACTGTGACAACACCCCTGATGTGATGTTTATCCTGAAAAATTATCAATTCCTTCTACCCTTTATAATGACATCATGATTGACACTGACCTAACAGTAAAAAGCTTTCCCAGCTTTGATGGGCAGAGTTGTGGCTAAGCCAAGCAGTTGTAAACACCATCAATAACTAGAACGGTATGGATGTTCTGAGGGAGGCTTTGGAAGCTACACCCATCACACTCAGCTATTATGATTATAGTTCCACATCCAGATTTTGGTGAGGGAAGCAAAGCCTGAAAATCTGAAAAACCTGCAGCTGTAAGAGGTCCCACCTGATAAATATGGAAGCTGAGGTTCAGACTGGCAACATGACTTGCTAAGGGTCACACACTGGGAATGTGGCTGAGTAGGATTGGATCCTTATCTTTCAATCTCGACTGCACTGGATATGGTTAGACTGTCGCTCTACATCTGATGATGGACTAGAGCTTCTTGTGTTTAAGTGACTTTTCAAAGGGAACGTTATAATATCTCTTGTCAAGTGTAAACTTATGATCATCTTGACTTTAAAGGATTAAGTTTTGGGGCATCCAGGTGGCTCAGTCGGTTAAGCGTCTGAGTTTGGCTCAGGTCATGGTCTAATGGTTTGTGGCTTCTAGCCCTGTGTTGGGCTCTGTGCTGACAGCTCAGAGCCTGGAGCCTGGAGCCTGCTTCAGATTCTGTGTTTCTCTCTCTCTCTCTCTTTCTGTCAAAAGTAAATAAATAAACATTAAAAAAGTAAAGGATTAACTTAATCTCTAATTCGCTTCTCTTAATATAAAACATTTGTCATGATGTATTTGGAAATATATATACAACTAAAATCAGCCATGTTAACTCTACTGCAAATTCCACATTTTCAGTTTTCTCAGAACAGCCGTCATAACAGGAGAAAATCTTCAAAAGTACGTTTTAAAGAAACAATTTTTGGGAAAAGCACTAGAATAAGATCAGAAAAATTCTTTGTTTCTTTTCAAATTTTGTTTAAATTCTAGTTAGTTAACATACAGTGCAGCATAGGTTTCAGGAGTAGAATTCAGTGACTCATCACTTACATACAACACCCAGTGCTCATCACAAGCGCTTTCCTTAATCTTCTTAATCTTCTTAATCTTCACTCATCTGGCCCAGCCTCCAACCCACCTCCCCTCCAGCTATCCTCAGTTCGTTCTCTATGTTTAAGAGTCCTCTTATGGTTTGCTTCCCTCTCTCTCTCTCTCTCTCCCTCTTTTTCAGAAAAATTAAATTGTAAGCTGGCTTTTATGACTATGTAACTGGCGACGGCATCATCCTAAATCTGAATTACATCATCAGTCAAATGTGGCTAATGATAGATACCGTTTTACTTCACAGGACTCTTGTAAGGGGAAGAAATAATAAGTGGCAACTACTTTGAGCTTTTCTAAAGAAGACACTGTATCATTAAAGTTTTGCAATATCATGTTGCAACGCTGCTGGCAATTTTTATAAATTATATGTCTTAATTGAAGTGTGAAGTACTGAGGCAATCACCACAAAAGTAACTTGTATATGATAAATCATGTTTTAAAAATGGATGCATTTTGATGTTGCAGGAATGTGACTTTAGAATTAGCCTGGCATCTCTTTTTATGTAAAATGTAAGGCCTGATTACAGACTTTTTCGAGCAATGATTTTGGCCTGCCATGGGATTTCTTTCAGACCACTAGATGGCGCACTTTGGGGCCTAAAGCTAATTGTTCAGACGCTGAGTCCGCGCGAGGATGAGGATGGTGTTCTGTATAAAGGCATGGTCTGTCTGAGCTTGCAGCCAAACAAAAATCACAGGGTTTAGGTTCTAATCCTGACCCTGCAATGCTCCCTGGCCATAAGACTGTGGTAAATTTCTTCTACCTTGCTCCACTCCTCTCTAAAACTACTCTGTAACATTTGACACCTGCCTCCCCTCGGGAGAGTTTACAAGGATTAATGAGATAATGCTGCTGAAGGCCAGACCTTTAATGAAAGCTGCTAATTATAAGCAAGCATCAGTGGGCAAGTATGTAACTAAGTTCTGCCCCTTCCTCTGTGTTAAAATGCTTCTGAATTGGGTGACATCATTCCCACATGTAAGAGAACATTTGCTGTAGAAGTGAAAATGATTAAGAGAGAGAAAAACTGGGCCCTCGAAAGAAACTGCAAAGGCCAGGAGACAACCCCTCTGCACCAGAGAAGGGTAAGGGTGATGAAATATTGTCTTCATTGGAAAGAAGGAATCTTGCATAGGAGTGGGAGTGGGATTTTTCCCAGTTTGTTGAGGATGGAGAGCAGATAGAATTTACAGGACATCAGAAACATACAAAAAGTTTAGAGGAAACATATTTGGAAAGTGGATGTTGTATATGTTCTTAGTTTTATATCAAACAGATCTCTTTCTTCTAAGCTTTTTAAAAATTGAAATCAGAACACTTAACATGAGATCTACCCTCTTAATACATTTATAAGTGTACAATATACTATTGTTGACTATGGGTAAAATGTTGTACCACAGATCTCTAGAGCTCATTCATCTTGCTTGACTGACACTTTGTGCCCATTAGTTAGTAACTCCCCATTTCCTCCTCCTCCAGCCCCTGGCAACCATCATTCCCCTCTTTGATTCTATGAATTTGAATATTTTAGATACGTCACCTAAGTGGAATCAGGCAGTGCTTGTCTTTCTGTGTCTGGCTTCAACCATTGTTGTTTCACTTGCAGAATCTCTCTCTCTCTCTCTCTTTTTTGTTTTAAAGACTGGGTAGTATGCCATTGTATGTATATACCACATTTTTTAAAATCTAGTCATCTGTCAATTGCCTTTTAGGTTTTTTTTCCACATCTTGGCTATTGTGAATACCGATGCAATGAATATAAGGGTGCTAAAAATCTCTTCAAGATCCTGGTTTCAATTTTTGGGGGGACAAGTACCCAGAAGTGGGACTGGCAGGCCTTACGGCAATTCTATTTTTAATTTTTGAGGAACTTTCAAACTGTTTTCCACAGTGGCTACAACCATTTTGAATTCCCACTAATGGTGTGGAGGGTTCCAATATCTTCACATCTTCCCCAAAACTTGTTGCATATAAGTATAAATATAAATTATAAATATAATATAAATAAATATAAATAATATAAATATAATGGAAATATATACCTGAGGTGATGTGAGGTGATAGTGTGGTTTTGATTTGCATTTCCCTGATGGTAAGTGACTTTGAGCATTTTTACATATACCTGCTGGCCATTTGAATGTCTTTGTTGGAGAAATATCTAGTCAAGTTCCTCGCTTATTTCTTAACTCAGTTACTAGTTTTTAAACTAGAGTTACAGGAGTTCCTTACATATTTTGGGCATTAACCCCTTATTAGATATTTGGTTTGCAAATATTTTCTTTCATTCCATGGTTGCCTTTTCACTGTTGATCATTTACTGTGCAGAAGCTTTTCAGTTTGATGTAGTCTCACTTCCTTGTTTTGTTTTTGTTGCCTGTGCTTTTTTTTTTTTTTTTTCAACGTTATTTATTTTTGGGACAGAGAGAGACAGAGCATGAACGGGGGGAGGGGCAGAGAGAGAGGGAGACACAGAATCGGAAACAGGCTCCAGGCTCTGAGCCATCAGCCCAGAGCCCGACGCGGGGCTCGAACTCACAGACCGCGAGATCGTGACCTGGCTGAAGTCGGACGCTTAACCGACTGCGCCACCCAGGCGCCCCATTGTTGCCTGTGCTTTTTGATGTCATATCCATAAAATCATGCCAAGACTAATGTCATGAAACTTTCCCCCTATTTTCTTCTAGGAGTTTTACAGTTTTGGGTTTTATGTTTACATTTTAATCCATTTCAGTTCATTTTTATGTATGGTATAAGGGTCTAATTCCATTCTTTTGCATGTGGATAGCCAGTTTTCCCAGCACCATTTATTGAAGACAATTTTTCCCCATTGCCATACTCAATGGTAGAAAACGGGAAGCTTTTCCTCTAAGATCAGGAACAAGCAAGATAAGGATGCCTCCTCTCACCATTTCTACTCAACTTAGTGCTGGAAGTCCTAGCCAGAGTAGTTTAGGCTAGAAAAAGAAATAGAAGGCATACAAATTGGAAAGAAAAAAGTAAAATTATCTCTTTTCACAGGTGATACAATCTTAAATGCAAGAAACCCCTAAATATTCCACCAAAAAAGCTGTTAGAATTAAGAAATGATTTCAGCAAAGTTGCAGGATACAAAACCAACATAAAATTAGTTTTCTGTATACTGACAATGAACTACCCAGAAAAGAATTAGAAAACAATCCCATTTACAATTGCAGCAAAAAAAGGATAAAATACCCAGGAATGAACTGAAGGAGGTGAAAGACTTGCATTGATGAAAGAAATCAAACAAACACAAACAAATGGAATGACAGCCCATGTTCATAGATTGGAAGATTTAATATTGTTAAAATGTCCATACTATCCAAAGTGATCTGCTCTTGCAATGCAATCCTCATCAAATTCAATGGCATTCTTAGAGAAATAGAACACAACCATCTACATTATATAGTGCAAATATTTTCCATTAAAACATCTAGTATTTTTGTAGGATTGCCCATACATTTGCCCTAGTGAAAAGTTATTTTATTTTTCTAACTACTGCTTTATCACTTTAGTTATATTCTGCAAAACATGGAAAGGGAATTTTTAAACTGTTTAGTTGTGTGATAAACTCACCACACTGAGACTGGAAGACCTGGGTTTCAGTTTCAACCACATGATCACTAGCCATGAAATAATGAGAGTAATTATAACAAGAAGAATTATAACAATTTGGATTGTGTTTTTTGAATGCCTACATTTTTTAAATATATACTAATCTTCAATTTTTGTCATATTCTTTCTGGAACTCCGTTTTCTTATCTGGAAAATGGGAATAACTCCCACTCTGCTTACTTCATACGGATAATGTAAGTGTGAAAGACAAAAAAAAAATACGTAAAACTGCATTTAGAGTTACAAAGCACTATGTAAAACTATTATTGCCACTCACATGAAGAGTCAGTATGACAATGTACAATAATATTAAGGATTGGGAGAGAAAAAGAACGAGGCTGAATTCACAGGTCTGTTGTGAGAACCCAGAGGTGAACCGTACAAATATCTGATACCCATGTATTCTTTCCATGTATCCCACAAATGAACAACCCTAGGTTAATAGCCATAGGCTTCCAGATTAAAGGGATTCTGGCTAAGGAGCATTTCCCATATCGTCTTATATCTAAGAGATTTGAGCTAGTCTTGGGTGATTCCAAGTTGTCTCTCATGTATCAGGTCTGCAAAGGTTCTTAGGAATTTTATTTTTCTCTTGGGAAAACATTGCTTTGGAAATAAAATGGCTGCAACAATATTCTATAAGACAGCCAAAGACCACTTCCTCCATGCACTAAAATGATTATACAAAGGAATTGATTTGGGGCATGCATATTATGAGGTTGCCTTATTACATTCCCTTTCTGTTTACCTCTCAAAACATTTTTCCCAGTGTGGGACAATACACTCCACACACACCACGTGTTCAGAAAAATCTATAGATGCTTAATGCCTAAAAGCATTTATCTCTGTTCACAATAGCTTATCCCTGTGCCAAAATAAAATTCTTTTCGATCAGAATCTCTTAGCACCTAGTGATGAATACAGATAGAACCTATCTAATCAGGGAAGAAACCACAGAACTGAGGACAAATCAAAGCTTCTCAAAACATAGTGAAAGGGCAAAAAAATTGCCATTTACCTGGGCAATTATGTCTGTAATTTCTGAGTAACTGTGGCATCTTCTTACACAAGATCGAGCCAAAAAATCTTCCACCAGCCGTGTTCCAATGCCATATCCCCTGTGGTCAAGGAAAGAGTGTGGTCTGAAAATAATATTTAAGTAGTGAATTCTATCAATGTTTGAGAATGGAGTCATCGGTTTAGCACTTGCATAAATGGATAACAAAGGTAAAGCAACTTGACAGTCTAATGGCTATTTCACAGTAGCTCTTTATTTGCCTTACAGACCACAGAAGCACAAAGCACTTATCTGGGAAATATTAACTAGTTTCCTATAAACAGAGAAGACTGAAGAGGTATGTCTGGCCCAAATTTGACAGTGTAGATTAAAGTTAAGGGAAGTTGGTGTTTGTAGTCTAGTGTTTCTTACTGGCAACTTTCTCATCACTAGCTGGTGATGGAACCAACGAGGATCTAGCTAACTTGTTGTCTGCTACAGGTATGGTACTTAGATGTTCATTCTTCTCCTAGCATAGTTATCATGGTAAGGGAACAGGCATATCCAGGATGGGCTCTGGAAGGAGAGGAAGAAGGGAAAAGTAAAATCAATTTTTGTTGCCAGCATAGGTTCTGCAGTTAGAACTCTGAAATTTGGCAAAAAGAAAATAAAGTGATGTTCAGAAAATTCATTTTCATTCTAGGGAAACTGAACCTATGGGACTTGGGAGAAAGTATATTATCTGTTAGCTCTACCCTACCATGAATAGATTGGGTAGTATCTCAAGTACAGTTTTGAAAGCATCTTATTGAGATGTCATAATATAGCTGAGTATGTGGCTGAGCAGACACCTTCAACAAGATAGACCTGAGAACTTTGTATCTAGCTGAGGAAATATGACCTTACAGGTGGAAATAAGAAGGAATAGGCTGCTTTGGCTAACCAATAGGCACAAAATTGGTCTTTTAATTTCACAACCACATGTACGTAGACAAGTGAAATGATTTGAACACAACAATAGAAGGCCCACCAAGATAAAGACAGCATGGTGTGTAAAGGGAATATCTGTTCCATGGGGCCTAAAGGTGGGGGGGGGGGATAATAGGTAACTGGGTGGTTGGGGGAGACAGATTTAATGTCAGAGTGCTTACTAATTCACTAAGTCTATGAGACACTCTATATTTCTCAGTAGATAGAAATATTCAATTTGGCTTACTTGCCTTCTGAGAAAACTGTTTGTGATTCTAGCTAGAAAGTTCGCACTAAAAAAACTTTTGAAGAACAGAATATATACTTTACAGAAATGGTTGTACTGCGTTTAAAAAAATGTTTCCAGCGTTTTCTAATCTCTATGCATATCACAGCCTTGGACAGTGAGGGGTGATAGAAGGCCAAAATGTTACAGTCAGCACAGTAAGTGTATACACACACACACACACACACACACACACTTATATATATATTACACACATATATACACACTATACACATGCACATATATACATACACACACATAGATACAAACTACACACATACACATATAACACACACAAATACATACACACTACACACACACACATCTTGCTTTGATCAAAGTGTATGTTTCTGTAGATAGTTTATATATTGAGTTAAAAATGTCAGATGTTTTCAGCAGAAGCTATTAAAGAAAATCCAAATGTGAATTATTGCTTTACTTAAGGCAATGCCTTTCCACAGACTCTCAGAGTTTATTCTTCCAATATTTCATTCATATCTCATATTTGTTAAACTGTGCACCCAAGTGCTAATCAAGGTATGTTTTTTTAGTCAGCCAATGAGTTTCTTCATTTTCTATATCTGTTTCACAAAACAATGTAAATTTAACATAAGCAACATAAAATGATGTGTACTCCAGAAATACCATATCACGTGTTGAAGTATGACTTAAATGTAAATAGGTTAGCAACTCCCACTATTACAGACACTATCTTGGGAAGTACTCCTGACTAATTAAAAAGAAATGAAAAATAAGTTATGTGAACCAAAATAAACACAAAACATAAAAAGAGCTTTCCAATAGAAAAAGAATAAGCATAGAAAGGAGGGAAACCATGGTTCCAAAAAAAAAAAAGCCTTTCAAGCTTTCCTTTATGTTGTCTTTTTTGTTTTCCACCCTCAAAACCACAACGAGCCCATTTTTAGAAGCCCTAAAATGCTCAACTAGGCTGGATTTCCCCCTTCAACCTTTCTAACTAAATCTTCTATTTAGGACAGGTTTTCCAGTCACTGCCCAGTTAGAGTCCTTTTCAGGATCCATAATTAAGAGGTTCCAAAATGTTGAAAGATATTTTATTATTGAGCAATAATCTGATGGTCATATAATTATTCTGAGAAAATTAAAGGCTGAATTTGTACAGAAGGAATCTCCATTAATGAAGACAAGGAGAATGGACTTTGTTTTAAAAGGAAGTAGTGGTTTCTCCATTTAATATATTTTTAAGTAAAGCATAACAATGGTATAAGCATTCAAACAATGAAAACACTACATAGGAAAAAAAATAACCTCTCTTCTACCCATAATCCCTGTCTCCAAGTTCTCTCAGCGATCGCCATTATTAATTTTTTGCATATCCTTCCATACATGGTCTATACTTATATAAGCATATATTTATATGTTAGAAGGATTTTATTAGAACAAAAGACTTCTGGAAAGAATCAAATTTGATGACCCATCACATTGTTGAAAGAACAATCTTAGTTTTACCATACCCTTGCTTATACGTGACTAGCAAAGAAATGATTTCTAATTAAAATGTCCATGCTTGACTTTCATAGAAAAAAGTTTCCTTCCTGTTACATTATGCTTTATGACAACCCAAATGGCAGTTGTCAGAAATTATGTTCAGCTTTAAAATGTGATTTGTTGAAATATTAGAGCTGGGAAAGCGGAGCAAGCAAAGTCTTTACAGGTGGACAAAAGGCAGAGGATGTTAAGAAAAAAGTGCACATTCTATGAGAATACAAGACTTTTACTTACATTTTATCTAAATATTTATTCACATCTTCATCTTTTTCATAATCTTTACACAGTTGGGCAACCAGAGCTCCATAGGTGAGGACAAAGAGATCTTTGTTCTAGAGAAAAAAGAATTAGTTTTACTTTATAGGCAAAGCTAAGGACGACATGCTACTCTATTTTTTTTAACAAAATTTTCCAATGGAAGCAGTCTTTGAGATCATCTGTTCATTTTTTTCTACCCTCCTACTAATTATTGCAACCATTTTGACTTTTGAGAGTGAGTTGTATCTATATCTGGATACATTGCTGATGAGAAAAAGAGCTATAAAATAAAATACATTTCTGAACAGGAAAAATCTATGCATCTATTGCTTACATTCTATAACTTGCACTGTATTTTCATGGAGGAAGTTTTTTAAAAAAATAATTGCTAGTATAAATTTCTGTTGTTCTAGAATGGGCTTTGGTATTGGCTGACCATGTTTCAGTTGGAAGGAATAATTAATTGGGTGAGTCTTCTCATGAATCTGCACAATCCCTAATGGGTTCCAGATCTGCCAAGGAGACCATCAGCAGGAACCCAACTAGAGCAGCAAATTTGTGAGATGTTATTTTCTTTACACAGTGAAAAAAGGAGAATTTGTACTTTCCTAATAGAACTCCAAATATGTCCTATTTTCAGAGTGAAGTAAATATGAGAATGACAACTAAGAATATTTAGGTTTGGTTTAGTATAGGCAGGTAGAAAATAGGGGAAACAGAGCACACAAATCTCAGTCAATCCATTTAAAGAAGTCTCTCGGTTTTGCTTCTGCTCTTGAATACTATCTAAGTAAGGGATGGAGGTATTAGAGATAATCAATTCCAAAGCTCTCAGTCCTACAGAGGAGGAATGACTTGCCCAACCAGCCATCAACTGGGAGCCAGGGAGGAGCCCGAGACTACAGGCTCCACTTGGACGTAGTGATGATTCTCAGGTGCACAACAGACCTATTTGAAATAGAAGTGGGTGAGAGAGAGAGGTAGGGAGGAGAACCACTGTTGGAAATAATCTTATTTTGTGCATAATCTGGTATTATCACGGAAAGCTAAATGTGAATTCCAGGTTAGAAGAGGCGTCTTTACCTCTAGACCTAGGTATCTTGGGTAGCCTAACGTGGAGGGTAAGATAAGATCTGATAAGATACATTCATTTTTTTTTTTTAAGGCACAGGCAGAAATGGCTTCAACAAATCAATAAAATTGTTTATTCAACAAGTAGCTTCTGTAAAACATGATATAATTTTGATCCAAATACTTACAAAATTTGCCCAATACCACCAGAATCTCCTTCTTTATATGTGGGTTTATATCACAAGAAATGTTTCTTTAATCAGAATGAATATTGTTATAACTAAATAAGTTGTAAATGGATAGAACCTAATAGTTGTAGTGAAAAATTGTGTCCATATTGAAAACATAAGTTAAAATGTCCTAAGTGTCTGTAGAATATATGTTAGATATATTAATCAACATCACATCAAGGACTATACATATATGAGTCAGGTATAATAAAATAATAAGTACATTAATATTTCCAGTAGAAAACAAGAAATGTAAAGCAAGTGATTTAACAAAAATATTGTTAAACAAAATCACTGAAGGGTCACAATATATTCAATTTTTGTTCTGTTCTTATTTAATTTTAAAAACCTAATCATCCACTATAAGAAATGTCTGTAAATTATACATGAAATATCTTCCTAATGTAAGGAGCCACCACAGAAGATCAATTACTGCTACGTGGTAATAACACAGCATAAAAATGGGCACCAGTGAAGGCAAGAGAGACAGAAAGACTGATAATGTATTTGTTGTCACCAGCAATAAAACAGAAGAATTTGAAAAAGAGGTAAAAGGAAATAAAATTATAGCCTATTTACATGCCAGAGCCGTAGCATTGTGCTCATTTATAATTATGGCCAACCTGAAATCATGGCATTTTTTTCTTTCTCTTTCTCTCTTACTCTGATGGGTGAGTACTAACTACACCGTACTTGCAGCTGGGTTTCAAGTTCAATACCCATGAGGGCCAGTTTTCTCCATCCCGCTTCCTAGTAAAAGGCTGAACCTTGAACTACATGTCCGGGAGGGTCTCAAATCCATACTACTGATCACAGAAAAGGTCAACATAAAATTTGTCTTCACAGTTTATAAAACAATAAAGACAGTCATTTTCGCATACGAAAAATAGAACACCATTAGTTATTTGAGGCTTTGGAGATGTCAGGATAAAAGTATGTTTTAGCTGATATATAAATGAAGGGATTTAGGTGCAGTGTGAAATCTACAATATCTTTTCGTATTTCAGAGCCCCACATAAAAATCAGTCAGGATCCCAGAATGCCAAAGGGGGCAGCTGCAGGCATTCCCAACTGGGGTGTGCCAGTTAATCATACAACTCCGAGTACCCGTAACTGAGATTCCTCAATTTTATCCAATGCTCATCAGTTTCCTGAAATAATTAAAAGAGCTTTAAGTGTAATGATAAATTTTCACTTCTGTAACTTCTAAATGCCTAATAGAGGATTAAAGAGGAATATTTTTCCAAATATAATCTGTAAATAAGTTTTAAAAATAACTCTGAGCTTGGAATATACAGAAAGAACAGTAGCACATACAAAATTATAATGATAGATACTTACATTTAAAACAAGGAAATATATTTCCAAAAGCAATAATCTTTTAATACTGAGTTTCTTGCTGATCTATTCCTGTTAATTTAACACGTAATCAACTATTTTATATACATTTCACTTGCCAGTTCATGAAGTATGAAATACAAAGAATTCTAAGTATGAAATACAAAGAATTGCTTAATCTTTTCATATTTTCCATCAGAGACAGAAGATACATTTGGCACTTTATAGATCTAATTAGTCAGAAAGGAAAACCCTAAAATATGCATAAAGAATCGATTCTGTTATAAAGTGTTAGAGATCACTGATCACTGTACTATTCCCAGAGGTATCATTTATGATCCAACCCACTAAACACTCCCTTGCTCCCACTGAAAAAAGTCTGTTTATAGTGTCACTTTTTAAAATAAATCAGAAATCACTGAAGAAAATATTTTCTTCGAAGTAGAAGAAAAGCCTCTTTGAGAATATGTTTATAAAAAGATCTTACTATTTTATGGTATTCTGGTCTTCTGTGTGCAGGGCGAGACATTGTGTTTGAGAGATGAAGGATGTGATCTTCGATTTCTTTTCTTTGGCTTTTATCTTACAGGTGTATCAATCTCCGTCCTTTTGTTTCCGCAAGTTCCTTTTTGCTTTGAGACAAGAGTGCTACTTCTGCACTCCCCTGCTGTTGCTCTTTGCTGAACTGAAGAGGAAAACAATCACAAGCAGAACTGTCTTGTAGGCACGTCCCTTGCCACCAATCAAATACTGCTTCACTTGTGAGGACAAATTGTAATCTAGAGACATAAAAGCTGATAGTGGGAAGTCAGATCAGAAACACCAGCTACTGAAAATTCTTTAGCCCAAGGGAATATAAGAGTGGTGTTTTGCTCTCATGCCAACACATTGTTCTAAAATCACAAACAGAAACCTTCCCAATCCAAGATAAATCTAAATGTTAGCATTATTCAGTCTTTGTATTGATTGTTGTGTGAATTCGAGACAGGATCAGCAATCTGTACCTACTATGTCTTGGGTTCAAATGTAATAATCAATGACTCTAATGAGTATCACAGACCCCATCTTGTGTGATTCAAAATTCAAATGTATCTGGTATTTTTGTTTTCATAAGCAGCAGTTTTAAAGAATGATAGATTTGGGGTATTGGTATTTTTTCATAAAACTGTTGCTCATAATGAGTGTTCTACAGTTTAATAATGTATAATATTTCTGACAGAGAAAGCAAGCCCTTAGCTTTCTTTTGATAGTCCCTGAGATGTTAGCTATTGAAGGCTCTCTTTATTTATGCAGGAGTATAGACCTTTAAAGTTAAAACAAGAAACTCCCTCATCTTGACAACTGCAGGGTGTGGAGGATAAGAACTGTTCCAGAAATAGAAGCATAAAACTCAGTTTAAGAAAGTAGTTTCCTACTTCTCCCATCTTTACCATCTGAGTTAATTGGCCCTATGTGTTCTAGAAAATTCTTGCTATGCCGTGACAGACTACTCAATACTTTGAAAGAGTGTGGTGTAGTTGAAAGAGCTAGGAGACTTTGGAAGGCTCAGACTAAGCTGAGGTTTTACCATTTACTGGCTGTGCGACCTTGGACAAGCCATTTTATTGCTCTGTGGCTCAGTTTCCACATTTGCAAAATGGCAATAATAATGCCCATCTCACAGAACAATCGGAGAATCAAAGAGATAATGTGTGCTATAAAACACATTATGATGCACCATATAAACACTAATTACTATAGATTTTTCTTGTAGGTGAGCGTTTTGAATGAATTCTCCAATATTTAAGGTATTTCCATTACTGCCTATGTTTCATGACTCCATTCTCAGGAAAAGTCAGTTTTGCTGGGTGGTGGTGTGTGTGTGGGAGGGTGCTTTTCAGTGGCAGATTCATGACACCTTATATTTATATAAAGTTTACGATTTATAACATGGTTTTCATTTTATCTCATTTTGATTCAATTACCATCTGTGAAGTAGTCAGTACTGTAATCATTACCATTTTATAGGATAAGAATCTAAAAGTCATGTTGAGAAATTTGTTCAAAGTTGGCTGGGTGGTAGGCAACAAAGAGGGATTTGGGCTAAATTTGCTGACTCCAAATCAAAAATTTTTTCTATTGCACACACTCCCATTATATTAGAGCAAAGGTTTTAGAGGCAGACTCACAAAAGCTGCTAAGGTGTGATGAGAGAATGTTGCTGAGCCTACTGTGGGGGTAGTTCTGGGTTCCAAGAAAAACCGAGAAAAGCCCTGTGTATTTGGTAGGTGGGGAGTAGTGGTCCTGGAATCAATTTCACTAAACTCTAATGGCTGTGGTATGGTGACATCAGGGCCACCATGATAATTCAGGACATGATGGGTGCATTAGGAAAAGCCAGCTCTTCCTCCAGACTGATTGACCTTCCCCTCCCTCCTGCGTCTTAGGTCAGGACCATAGGGCTTAAGGAAGCAGTCCCTGCCTGGGGTTCCCGTATGTGAGCACAATCTGCACAAATACAGCTGCAGCCTGTGGTGCTGGGACACCAGTTTGCTGGTTTTCAGACTGTGAAACCCACTAGCCTTCAGCGGCTCTTATGATCCAAGGAAGCTTGATGTGCCACAGGCTCCTTCTTTCTGTCAGTCTTCACTTAAATAGAAGAAAGTGTAGAGGTTATATTTGTTTTTTTTAAAAAAAATTTATGCTTTAATTTGTTTTTGAAAGAGAGAGAGGGAGAGAGCGGGGGAGAGGGAGACACAGAATCTGAAGCAGGCTCCAGGCTCTGAGCTGTCAGCACAGAGCCCGATGTGGGCGGAGCCGAAGTTGGACATTTAACTGACTGAGCCACCCAGGTGCCCCAAGGAGTAGACATTTTATATGTTGGATAGACAGGTGACGGCAAGCTATCTTAAAAAGAAAAAAAAAAAAGACCATTTGGTTAGAAAGCCCAGAAGAAAAATGATTACTCACAGATGTAATCATTCACAATCATTGACAAGTTACACACAGGTACTGTTGATGAAGTCATTAGTTCTTTCAACTGTAAACAATAAGGCTTAAGAGTTTGTCATCAACAAACTCCTTTACAGCAAGACTTTGATACCTCGATAGTGACTTCTTATCAATCCATGCTTCATTCATCCTTTCTTACAATGTTGCCTGAAAGAGTGGTCTATAATTTCCTTTTCTACTTCCTCACTTCCCACATGCTCTATTAAATGGACTTTTAAAATATGAAATTATAAACATAAGGAAGACGCGGTTCATACTACCGAGCTCTACCGAGCAAGTTGCTATTTATACTTTAGGCTTTATTTTCAGCAATAAAGCAATACTGATACAGTTGAAATATCCAGTACCCTCCTTAATTCTATTCTGTCCTTCTCAGTTCTGCTATGAAGAACTTGATATTTGTCATTCCTATACATGTTTTTAAATTCTACATACGTTAGTAACCACAAAGACTATGTGGAATCATTTTGTTTTAAAACTTTACAAAATGTCTTATACTGCACATACTCTATAGCTTGCATTTTCCCTTCCAGTTACTCCTTAGGATTTATCCAGGTCCATAGCTGCCACTCTAGTGAATTTATTTTCCCAGCTTCTTATAGCTGAGGTCAGCAAACTTCTTCTGTAAAGGGCCAGGGAGAGGATATTTTAAGTTTTACAGACATATGGACTCTGTCACAACCACTCAACTCTGCTATTGTGGTGAGAAAGCAGCCACAGACAATTCAGGAATAGGTGTGCCCTTTTGCGAATAAAACTTTATTTTTAAATATAGAGATTTGAATTTCTTGAATTTCACGGGTCACAAAATACTGAACTTTTTTTTTCCCAACCAAGTTAAAGATGTGGAAACCATTCTTAGTTCGCAAACCATAGAAAACAGGCAGTTGGCCACTTTAGTCTCTGAGCCATACATGATCAACCCCTAGTCTAGAGCATTCTATTTCTGTGGCTTATTAATCTGTTTCTTTGTTATTAGACATTAATAATGAAATAGAATGAAAATACTGTAGTGGAATACTACATATATCTTAGATAAAGCTGACTTGTTCTTCACATCTTTTATATCCTAATGTTTAATTTCTTACAAAACTATGTTTAAAATGTCAAAAAGAATTCTCCTTATAACTCGATCAGTTTTTGCTTTATGTATTTCAAAGTTATGCAGTCACAGACCTACAAATTGGCAATTGTTATATCTTCATAATGGATTGTTCCTTTTATTATGATGGGGTGTTCAAAATGAGCTCTTCTGACACAGTTTTGCCTTATATTATGATTCTCAGTTATATATATTTCAATACCTCTAGTTTTCAAGCTTTGTGTGCAGTCAAGTTTTAGGTGTCACTTGCAAGCAGTGTGACTCTATTTTTTAATCAGTCTGGAGGTGAGTTTGCTCCAGCTTCGGTGTGGTTGTTAGGAGCATGCCAGACCACCGGGGACCTACTCCTGGTTCTTCTGTCATCTCTGTGTGACCCTGCACAATTTCCTTAATCTCATAACACCTCAGTTATCTCATCTGTAAACAAGTTGAGGCTAATATTAGCACCTCATCATAGTTCTTAAAACAGTGACTGGCATGTAGCAAGCACACAGTAATTGTTAGCTCTTTAAAATTTTTTTGTGTGTGAGGGGCGCCTGGGTGGCTCAGTCGGTAAAGCATCCCACTAATCGATTTCAGCTCAGGTCATGATCTCACAGTTGGTGGGATCAAGCTCCGTGTAGGGCTCTGTGCTAACAGTGCAGAGCCTGCTTGGGATCCTCTTTTTCTCCTTCTCTCTCTGCCCCTCCCCCACTCATTTTTTTTTTCCTCTCTCTCTCAAAAGAAATAAAATGAAAATTAAAGACCATACAGCCTGAAGACAAACAAAACCATACAGCCTGAAGACAACTGCCTTCTGGTCTCTACTGCTGTCAGTGGGAAATCTATTGTCCGTCTACTGTCATTCTTTTGTGGCTTACGTACCTCTTCTTTATGGTAGCTTTTAATAATATCTCTTCATTTTTCACAGTCTGAAGTTTTACTATGATGTATTTATATGTGGATTTGTCTTCATTTACACTGCTCAGAACATCTAACACTCTTCTGATGTGGGAACTTTCTTTGATTTTACAAAATTCTCAGTCACTTCTCTTCAAATAGTATTTCTCTGCCTATCCCCTCATTTTTCCCTGCTGGAACTCCTATTATGGAGTTGCTTAATCTGTCCTCTGTTTCCTTTTCCTTGAATTGGATTTTAAAATATATTATTTTATTTCTTTATCTTTTAATACTGTACTTTGGGTGAATTCCTCAGCATTATGTTCCAATTCACTAATTATGTAATTAACCATATCCAGTTGAGAGTTTGAAAAAAGAAATTTATTTCTTATTCATTTTTGATTAGCCCAACCAAGCCTAGTCCAATGCCTTTTACATAGAAGTTATACAATAAATATTTGCTGCTGAAATAAATATAGAAAACACCTTACATATTTGATCATTTAATTTCTTTTTATAGGTATATAATTTTATTAATACATATCACATTTTCATGTAACAAAAAGATACCTTATAAACAAATTTGCAACTTAGCTTATAAAGCAACACATTATTATATTAGATTCTGTGCATACAAACACATTTTTTATGCAAAGTTAGAAAGTTAGTTTTGTTGCAATTTGACTTTAGGGGTACCCAAGACTTGTTCTTCTTTTGGGAAAAGCTTTTGGGATGTTCTGGAAGAACTCATAGGTTATGGATGTTCCAGACAGCCCTAAATTTTGGGTGTCTCTATTATTTGGTAAGTTCTGTTACGCCTTTTGTCATAATTTTATGGTAACTAACTCCTGGTCTAGTACAGGGTAAGAATGTTCTCCGTTTTGCTGCCACTGCCCTATTTGCCGGTGCTGATCAAGGCAGCACATGGAAAGATGGCAGCAGTTGCTGTGCAAGCAGGCCATTCTCTTTTTAGTGGGAAGATACACTGAAGTAGTTTTCCCTGTCACTCGTACCAGATGAATCTCTCTAGTTTCTTCCGGCTGTAATCTGAAGTACATTTATTAGCTCAGGATTCACAAAGTACATAAGGAAAGATGCCTGAATCCTTTAAACATGTTTGAGGATATTGGGTTGCTTGACACAGCCAGTTAAACCAGTAAGGTCCCATAAAACGGTTATAGCTGGTGGAGTCTAATGATCAGAAAGGGCCGGAAGCTGATTCGTGTAAGAGCTTCCCGACGATGAGCCCGACTCTCAACAATATTGTGTCTTCCCTGCAGAGAAGTGGAACATTTATCAATTCTTTAATTGCTGCTTCGACTATTGGTGGGCAACAGCTGTTCTCTTCTTTCACATTCAAATGTCCTTGCCAGGTTGGGAAAAATTTCTACTATGGTTCTGCTTTTCTACTCATTCCAGCCTTGCTCCTTCTGGTTGCTGGCTATGCCCTGAGAAGCCAGATGTGGACAATGAGCCGTGAATACTGCTGCAGCTGTGCTCCTCCACGCCGGAGAATCAGCCTCTTGGAGCACAAGCTGGCTTGCCTTAGGTTCTTCAGCATCACTGGGAGGGCACTTGTTGCTCCGTTAACGTGGCTGGCGGCAACCCTGCTGACAGGCACCTACTATGAATGTGCGGCAAGTGAATTCGCATCTGTGGACCATTACGCGGTATTTGACAATGTCAGTGCCAGCAGACGGGAACAGATCCTAGCTGGGTTTCCATGTTGCAAATCAACTCCATCTGACATGATCCAAGTGAGAGATGAAGTAGCTCTTCTGCACAGATACCAGTCACAAGTAAGTTCCTGATGCTATGCTATCCCATCTTAACTAGTCACTGGACACACTTCACATTCCTACCGCTTCTGATATTGTCTGAATATAAAATGCAAACTAGATGCTATTCATCGAAGTGATTTCTACTGAGTGGCTATTTGATATAGTTAGGATGTTGGGCTTTGGAGTCAGCAGATCTGTTTTTGAGTCTTGCTTTGCCATTTATCAACCTGCAGAACCTTAAGCAAGTTATCTAACTTACCCATGCCTCACTTTTCTCAGCTGTAAAACGGGGATACTGGTAGGATCTACCACACAAAGTTGGATTGAGTAATAAATGAGTGCATACATGTAAAGCGCTCAGTATGGTGTCCAGAATCGATATTAAATATAATAAATTTTAGACATTGTTATTAAAATTATTATTACTATATAGTATATTATTTAATTCTTTCTGCATATACACGTTCTTAAATATTCATTCTATATATTAACAGTTTGCCTAAAACTATAGGAAGCTTAATTATGACGAAAATAAGTTCCAGTGATAGTTCTAAATGTAATGTCCTTAGACAAATTTATGCGAGGGGGTGGAGTGAGGTAGGGAAAAGGCCTAAATCCACGGCACTTACAGCTTAAACTTAAGAAGTGTAAGAGTGCATTCTGTCCGTACAGAAAGAGTAATTGGCATAAATTACTCTCTGCAAGGGATTTGGGGGGGAAAAACACATTTTCAAACCACTGAAATAAAATTGAAATAAATTATTTTTAAACTACTTATTGCAAAGGCATACACATTTTTTGACCCATCACTTTTTAGTTATTGAAATTTAGGAAGTGATAATGCTATTTTGTTGAAAAAAATTACTATCGACACACAGAATACTCAAGTGTTGCCTATGTCCTGATTTAAGCAAAGTTAGATATCCCATTAAGGTATCTCTGTCTCAACCTTTTATGCTAGCCCTAAAGGTCAGCCAGAGGAACTGTGTGAAGGCAGGTGAGAGGTCAAATAATCAATGGGGGAATTCTAACTTTAAAAAATGTTCTTGCTCAAGAAAAACTAAGATGTAATATACACTGGTAAGATCTTCTTAAAGTGACAATATCTTATTTAATGCATGCAAGGACTTCTGTGATAAGACACAGTTGTATAGTTTTGAGTGCCATCAGCCAGTGGATTTCTTGGACCAGCAGCCACAAAACTAATATTTATTGAGGTGCTTCTCATATACTGTATAAATATTTGCTATTTAATTATAACCCTCATAATCTTAAGAGAAAGGTTTAATCAACTCCATTTTACAGACGAGGAAACCAACGCTCAAAGAGTTCATGTAACTTTTGTAAGTTCACAGAACTAATAAATGACTGATAGAGATATTCAAAGGTCATACCGTTTCCATTTCACCAGGTTGCCTTTCACAACTACCTTGAACTTCAGTCTCATTTGAGGAATATACACTATAAGTTTCATTCTTCTGAGATGACCAACAAGATCATATTAACTTCAAACCCCTTCTCTGCCCATACTTTATTCTAGAATAGCTTCCTGACAGTTTTACCAAATTTCAGGTGATCTTCTACAACCATGT
The DNA here is from genome assembly GCF_007474595.2 of Lynx canadensis. NCBI lineage: Eukaryota > Metazoa > Chordata > Mammalia > Carnivora > Felidae > Lynx > Lynx canadensis. Next base: position 105,634,387 of record NC_044307.1, read on the forward strand.
CAAAATTATCTTTCTAAATGCAGACTGAATGATGAGCCCCACCCCATCTGCCATATAAAATTCTTCAATGATTTTCTACAAGCCCAATCACAAATCCAAATTCTTGTCATGAATACAAGGTCCTTCAATGTCTGGCTCCTGACCACTTTTCCACATGACTCCTATGACCCCGTGAGGACAAACTTCCTGAGGTTCTCCCAACTCTTCATGCTCTTACTTTTCTTCCTCTCTTCTTAGAGCTCTCCTTAACTTCTTGCATCTGGTGAACTCCTCTTTAATGTTTAAGTCTGAGCATCATCTCCTCTGGGAAGTATTCCCTGGTACTCCTCTTCCTTAAGTGAATTCACTTCTGTCCCATCATGCTTACTGATATCAAAAATGATCACATTTTACCATATTTCTTGGCTTGCTATTTTGTCTCCCTCTTTAGACTTAAAGACTGTGGAAAGGATGAACGTAACTTAAATTATTCACATCTGAGTCCCTATAACCAAGCACCATGTATAGAGACCATGGTGTGAGGTCAACCTGGGACTCAATAAATGATAGCTAATGAATTAATGGGCATCTCAGATGCCCTTTCCTCCACCATGCTGGCCTCTATTAAATTAAACTGCCCTAAGTGTCACTTTGTAGGTTTTAGCCTCCACTGAGCGCAGCTATCCCGCTGTGCTCACACTGGTAATTCCAGGACTACCGGTGAATCACAAGCTGTGGGAGAGATCTTCACCTCCGAGACTGTGGCTGGGAAGCTGCCTACTGCTGGCTTCCCTACACGTATGGAACTTGCCTCTCTCACTTTATATAATAATCACTAACTATTGAAAAAAGAATACTTAAAAAAAAAGTGTTCTAAGACTAGAAAACAGGGGCGCCTGGGTGGCTCAGTCGGTTGAGCGTCCGACTTCGGCTCAGGTCGTGATCTCACGGTCTGTGAGTTTGAGCCCCACATCGGGCTCTGTGCTGACAGCTCAGAGCCTGGAGCCTGCTTCAGATTCTGTGTCTCCCTCTCTCTCTCTGTCCCTCCCCCACTCATGCTCTGTCTCTCTGTCTCAGAAATAAACATTAAAAAAAAATTTTTTTAAAAATAAGACTAGAAAACAGCCATTTATGTCAGTCATTAAAAGAGGAAACTAAATAATTGCAGATGAAATATTGTTAATTTTCCTTTCAAAGTATATTTCAAAAATGAATCATAAAACTGGTCAGCAAATAACTACTTAAAGGAGGAGGGAAATGAAAAGGAAAATAATAAGATGCTTTACATTTAGGGACATGAGTCTTCCTTGGTCACAAAAAATAAAAGAAAAGAGCAACTCAGGAAGAAATGTCAATGAATACATGTTAGCACGTTATTACGAAGGCATGTAGGAAGCTACTATTATTATCTATCATATCATCATTTTCATCACCATCATTATCAAATAGTTATTAAGCACCCAAAGATGTTGAGCCTGTTCCTAATGGTTGGGGGGGAAAAGTTCAGCTAAAGCCAAAAGATGTAGTTTAGGTACCTTCCACAAGAGTAATTGGTGGGTTATAGCAGGTGTCACTTTAAGAACAGTAGTTATAATCCATTCCAAGCTAACTGGTCAATATCCTTTGTGATCCAAAAACCAAATTGAAATGGGTGGGCTTATTCTCTCCATCGCACCTGTATCCATACCAAGTGATCAGCACCTTGTTCATATTTCAAAGACTAGGAAAACAAGCTTCTTACCCCCAGTTTACTTCTTACCCCCAGTTTTGTAGAAATCCCCATTGCTATGATTGTCCCTCGAATATTCCCAAATTGATGCTGTTTTTCTTTTAAACGATTATGTGAAGATGCTGGGCTGGATTTTGATCACCTTGGCAACCGTCGCTATCCTAGTGTCCCGCTGCTTGGCGACGTGCTGCTCCCCCCTCCCCTCTCGGCAGCACTGGTACTGGACCAACCACCTCCGCAACGAGAGGGAGCTCTTTGAACAAGCTGCAGAACAGCATTCGCGGCTCCTCATCACGAAGCGCATACAGAAACTCTTTGGCTTCATTCCTGGAAAGGAAGACGTCAAACGCATCCGCATTCCTTCGTGTCAGGACTGGAAAGAGATTTCAGCACCCAGTCTTCTCTGCATGGGGGACGATTTGCAAGGTCACTACAGCTTCCTTAGAGACAAGCTGGATGAGGAGAGTGAGGAAAGCAAATCTGAAGGCATCGAATTACGACCTTGATTATAGCACCTCTCACAGGTCAGGTTGCTTAACAGATACTTTGATGGAATTTCAGTGTCATCTCTTTAATTTTCTGTGTCTTTTGGTATTTGTTTAAATAAGCCCATTCAAGATGCTAGTTCCAAAGTCACTTTATCTGATCATTGTGCCAATCTTTCTTTTTGGGATTTCCTTGGTGGAAGTGGTAATGGTATAATATAGGTCTGGTGATGCCTCTATTGGTGTAAGTAAAACAATATGGAATTTGAAGTCATATCAAAATTAGAATGTTGATTCTATGACTCAGTATCTCTGTAGAAACTAATATTTCTGAGCCCCATCTTGTTACCTGCACATAGAGGCTACTTTGCAGAGCCGTGGTGAGGATTAAATGTGATAACATAAGCACAGTGCCTTTCCTAAAATAAGTGCCAATAAATGTTCCTTTCCCCCTTTCTCCTTGCATCCCATGTCTTTTATCACTATTTCCCTGACTCTAATTTCTGGTTTTATTTCTACCCCTATGTAATATCTAGGAACTTTTCACTTGCTTCTACCCCTTCCTTTGATCTTAAATATCTGATCTTTCGGAGCCAGGACAAAATGCCCTTTCTAAACTGGTAACATGTAAGAGAGAAGCTCATGCAGAAAGGTCTTGAGTCATTCTGCCATAACCAGGGGAAGATCATCATTAGTATCATATGTTCTTTTGTAGCATACAAATGTTCTTTTGTAGCACCTCCATACTAGGAGCATTTTTATAGTCACAACATATAAAGTTTATTCCAGAAAGTTTCCCTTCTGTGCTCCACTGCAGAAATGCCATGTGTGCCTTTTCATTATCACTTTGTGCCCTTGTTCAAAATCCATTTGGGGGAAGTACGACTGCTATACGTATTTATGTATCCACTATCTACAACTCCAAAAGCTGAGACCTTCCTGACTCTTCTCTGTGACTTTACACCTCTAAAATTTGACAGTTTTGTAATTGATCCTGGTTATTTCTGATATATATAGTGATATATAGTGCCTTATGCTTCATGTTTGTCACATTCACCTAAGCAACTGGTTCGTTGGCCAAAATAAGCAAAATGAAGGTGTTTGTGTATTTTTTAAGCCGAAACAGTGGCTGCTTACTGGGTAATAATGGACCAACTCCCAATAGTCAAGCTAACTTTCAAGATTCACTTTCAAGGAAACCAGTTACTTGAGTACCTAAAATGCAATCAAATACTTACTATTCTGTTACACAATCATGGAAGAAAGAGTCTATTCTGTATGCAATTATGGGTTCCACACAACGAAAAGAAATAGAAAAAGAATTTTAAGGAGACCATTACATTTTTTTTAACATTTATTCATTTTTGAGAGACAGAGTATGAGTGGGGGAGAGGAAGAGAGGAGGACACAGAATCTGAAGCAGGCTCCAGGCTCTGAGCTGTCAGCACAGAGCCCAGCACAGAGCCCAACACAGGGCTCGAACTCATGAACTGCAAGATCATACCTGAGCTGAAGTCGGACACTTAACCAACTGAGCCACCCAAGCACCCCGAAGACCATTTTTTAAAAAATCTAGAAGTGATGCACTTTGCTAAGACAGGAGACCTGTCCCCCCCTCATCATTACTTACTGGGCAAGTCAGGTAGTGTCTCTGGGACTCAACTGTTTTCATCTATAAAACATAGATGATACCTTACCTGTTGTAGGGCAAAGGAACTGAAGGAAAATGTATTCTTGAGATTCTGTTTAAACCTGATAAGATTTTTGTGTTTATGCTCATACGTATACAGGTCCAGATGTATACAATCTTCTGGAATAGTAGTAGGCCCAGGTTGTCTCCACTACAAGGAAAGTATTACTGAGTTCAATTCTTCCTCTAAAGACATTTGCTGGCATTCCACTTTCAAAAGAGTGTTAATGTACTGATATTTTTCAAATGGCCAAGGGAAGCCATTCCACTTTGTCACCTAAATCCATATACAAAACTGACATGAAATCATGAGAGGGATCGTTAACAAAAAAGAAGTTGTGGAAGGTAACTAGAGTCCTCCTTTGGCTCTGATATAAATGAGCTGTGTAAATATGGAAGATCATGTCCACTTTGTCTCCTCCAGCACTAAAATTCTATCCCTCTATCTGGGAATTTTTGAAATTCCTCCATTTGGAACATAATAGTTAAATCAACACTTTACACCATGCTCAGAATTGTTTTACTAGTGTTTGGGGGAATATTCCACAGTAAATACTCTTTAATAAGTTTTCAGTTAACAGAAAAATCAAAGAGTATATAAAGTTAAAGTATTACATCATCAGAAAGAAGATAATAGGAGCGCCTGGGTGGCTCAGTTGGTTAAGCGTCCGACTCCGGCTCAGGTCATGATCTCACAGTTTGTGGTTCGAGCCCCGCGTCGGGCTCTGTGCTGACAGCTCAGAGCTTGGAGCCTGCTTCGGATTCGGTGTTTCCCTCTCTCTCTATGCCTCCCCCATTCATGCTCTCTCTGTCCCTCAAGAAAGAATAAATGTTAAAAAGAATTTGAAAAAAGAAAAGAAAGAAGATAATAGTTGTTTATACACATTAAACACCAGGAAACTTTCACTAGACCCTGGAAGCGCTTTCTACATCAAACTTCTGTATGACATGCACAGTTAATACTCTAAATCATGTAATTATGATCTTCCACCATAGCTTTCTAGCAAGGGATTTTAAATATTCTTTGGCTCCTCCACATGGCTTCAAAGGGCTTTATGGCATCTGTGAACATTTGAAGGGTAGTACACATCTGTTCCATTTCATTGTATACTATCCATTTCCAATTAAATAAATCAAATTCCCATTTCTCGGTGTGTGTGCATGCACGTGTGTATGTTTGTCTGGAATATTCTTTTGTTCCACAGCAAGTGAGACAAGACTTTTCCATCAGGAACATTGTACTTCCTCCTCTTTATGCCTAATGGATTTATGTAGTTTTAAGACATATAATTAAAGTTAATTATGTGCTAATACTACCTTATATTTTGTTACCAAATGCTTTTGGCTACTACATCAAATGCTGTGGCATATATACAGACTTGCTCGTTTCTTAACTTCAACTCTGCCAGCTCTCCCATTCCCCCACCACAATCTAAGCTGCCTCCTTTCTAGGAGACAAGCTTAGATGTGTTTTACTCAACTTTATGTTTTCCAAAGCCGAATTGTGGAATCATACTTCTATTCATCTTCTTTGTCTCCCTTCTCTGTTCTCAATCTTCAACTTTAACAGTCAAATGCAGGGGCACCTGGGTGGCTCAGTCGGTTAAGCATCTGACTTTGGCTCAAGTCATGATCTCGTGGTCCGTGAGTTCGAGCCCCACGTTGGGCTCTGAGCTGACAGCTCAGAGCCTGGAGCCTGTTTCAGATTCTGTGTCTGTTTCTCTGACCCTCCCCCATTCATGCTCTGTCTCTCTCTGTCTCAAAAATAAATAAACATTTAAGAAAAAAAAAAAAAGTCAAATGCAGGGGCACCTGGGTGCCTCAGTCAGTTGAGTGTCCAGCTCTTGGTTTTGGCCCAGATCATGATCCCAGGGTCATGGGATTGAGCTCTGCATCAGGCTCCATGCTGACTGACCGTGGAGCCTACTTAAGATTCTCTCTCTCCTTCTGTCCCCCTCACATGCTCTCTCCCTTAAAAAAAAAATTCAAGGGGCGCCTGGGTGGCGCAGTCGGTTAAGCGTCCGACTTCAGCCAGGTCACGATCTCGCGCTCCGTGAGTTCGAGCCCCGCGTCAGGCTCTGGGCTGATGGCTCGGAGCCTGGAGCCTGTTTCCGATTCTGTGTCTCCCTCTCTCTCTGTCCCTCTCCCGTTCATGCTCTGTCTCTCTCTGTCCCAAAAATACATAAACGTTGAAAAAAAAATTAAAAAAAAAATTCAAATGCAAGACTGTAATAAGAAGCAACAATGTGAATTTCCAAACTACTTTTCTGCATTTTGCTTAGCACCAAGGAAAATCACATTAACCTTAAAACTTTGAAAGATCACAGCCAACCAAAGGCCTTCCAAATGCAAGACTAAGTAGTTATTTGCTACCTCAAAATATATGGTGTGGAGACACAATGTTGGCTTCTACATAAATCTATCCAAATTTAGCCCCAGTCACTAAAGAACAGATATTGGCAGGCTACACAGCTACACAACTAGCTCTTTGGGTTGGGGGGCACACATCTCTAAATGTGACCTGTGGACCAAAGAGCAATGAATGGTGTTTCCGGAGAGGTAAATTACATCATTCCTGAAATGGAATTATTTTTTCTGTGCTAACCACTAAGTATGATTAAACTTCTCTATTCTAAGTACATCAGAACCTTACAAAGAAATGGATTTCGATTGTTTACTCTGCTGCCCCCCAGCGGCCATACAAGTATCTGCACCCATCTGTAGTGGTGATAGTAGTCGTAACAACAAAATGTAGTGCTTCGTGTATGCCAGCTACTTCAAACGAATTATTCCAAGTCCTCCTTGCAACAAACTGGGAAACAGAATCACATATTCTGATAGGACTTGCTGACATGGAGTTAAGCAACCCAGAGAATGTGAAGAAACTTTGTGTAAAGTTCTACACAGATAAAATGCTTTCTCACTGATATTTTATGAGATAACTGGGGAACCATGGGTCGTAATGGGAACCCAAGCCTATATTACTCCCATAAAATAAGTTCCCCCATTTTACGGATGAGGTAACTGAGGTAAAGAGAAGTCAAGCAACTTGCCAAGGACCCATACTTACAGTGATAGAGCCAGAATCCAGCCCTGGTGCTTTCACTTCTGATACTACACTTCACAGCACTGAGCTGGAATACAGCAATGGGAGGCAGCTCACCAACCTGCCAAGGCCTTGTAGGTGTCAGGAGGATTCTCCTCCTACATCTGACGATGAATAGTGAAAACACCCTGAGCTCCAAAAGTAGGGTGCTATATCACATCTGAGTCCCTCTCTTTCCACTTCCACCCTCCCGGCATGTATAAGGGCTCAGCTTCAAGGCATCATGCCTTCTTTTTTTTTTTTTTTTTTTTTAGTTTATTTTTACTATTTTGAGGGAGAGAAAGAGAGAGGGCGAGCATGGGAGGGGCAGAGAGAGGGAGAGAGAGAAAGAATCCCAAGCAGATTCTGCACTGCCAGTGCAGAGCCCGACCTGGGGCCTGAACTCATGAACAGTGAGATCATCACTTGAGTAGAAATAAAGAGTCAGATGCTCAGCTGAGCCCAGGTGCCCCAAGGCACTGTGCTTCTTAACAAAGTGATTTGTGCACTCTCGCTGGGGCATAACTTTGGATCTGAGGTACTCAACAGCCAGTGGCACTGAATCTGTAGCCACAGACTACCTGCCAGTTTACCCCAGAGGTTCAGGTATTCAATGTATGCAAAGAATGGGCAGGAAGCCACTATAATTTGCCAATTCGTTTCCAACAGGCCATAGTTATAAAAAGTCGGTCAAAAACAGGGGTCAGGGAAACGTCTCTCATCATCATAGGGTTTTTGTATAAGTCAATCTCTCTGGAACTTTAATGTTCCCTTACATGAGATAGGGGAGGGTGATAAAATTATGGGAGTGATTAAAGTATTTTAAGTCACAGAGCTCTTTGAAATGCCATTTTTGGGGAAAGGAAAGCTGTTTTGAAGAAATATCCAGAAAAACTGTGCGTACTCACATACCTCAGAGTTTACATACTGTGGCAGACTAAATAATGGCCTCCCCAAAGATGTTCACGTTATAATCCCTGGAATTTGTGAATGTTCCTTTATACTTTATACGACAAAAGAGACATTGCAGGTGTGATCAAGGTAAAGATTTTGAAACGGGGATATTAACCAGGATTATCCGGGTGGGCCCCATGCAATCACAAGGTTCCTTGTAAGAGGGGCACAGGAGGAATCAGAGTCAGAAAGAAGGCAAAGTGGCAACCCCAAAGGAGTGTCAAGGAGTATCAGAGTGACGCCTGAGAAATCAGTCATTGCTGGCTTTGAAGATGGAAGGGATCATGAGCCAAGGAATGCAGACAGCCTCTAGAAGCTGCAAAAGGCAAGTAAATGGATTTTCCCCCTAGAGCCTCCGGAAGGAAAAGAGCCCTGATAACACCTTGACGTTAACCCACTGAGACCTGTGTCTAACGTGTGTCAGAACAGAGTTATATACAGTTTTTATAGTTAACAGAACTATAATAAATATGCACTGAGTAAAATCCCAAAGTTGGTGGTAATTTGTTTCGGGGGCAGACACATCTCAGGATTTATGAGCCCACAGCTGGTCATGAGTGACAGGTCCTGGATCAGGGCCTCTTCAAGGTAATTGCTAGCACAAGCACCCTGTGATCCTACATGCATTGAAGCTCTGCCCTAGCAAGCCAAAACTTGCTCCTGGAGAATAAATATATCTATAATGTGATATTTTATACATATGTATAACACAATGTGTTCTTATACTTGAAACTGCTCTAACGTGCAGAAAGAACAGCTGAATACACCTTTTATATGTATTGATAGACGTTTTAGCCTACAAATAAAAAACATTTAAATCTATTTTTCTTCTCTAGTTGCCCGTTAGTGACATCAACAGAACTATATACTGTAAACTCTTTCATAACATGGACATATTCCAGCATCTGAAATATGAGGGAAAAAATGCCAAAGGAAAGAAAAACTAATCTGGATCTATGTGGTGTTTTTCGATTATATAAATTTTACAAATCAAGTATTCTCTAGTTTATGCTTGCCATTCTTTCACTTTGAAATAGCTTGAATTTGAGACAGCTGCCTAATATAAATCTTTACCCCAATAATGATTTTATAGATCCTATGAGGTCCTATCAGACCAGAGAAAGGTCTGTAACTTGTGGGGAAGAGAAAGCCAAAGGCAAAACCATCCAAGTGGCAGAGCTAGAATATACTAAAATTCAGTATGCAATTCAGTACTACTTGCCATCAGGGCATCAGGGGCTTTGAGCTCCTTCTCGGAAATTTTCTGGGACCTACTCGCGTGGGGTGCTCAGACCCGAACCTTATCACGTGGACCCCGTCTTGCCTTCCCCGAGCGTGGTGAGCCCGGGGTATTTCCACCCACGTCTAGGGCGCCCAAAGGGTGGGGCGATGGCGGGTCCTTTGCTCAGTGTGCCACATCGCCAGCACCTAGCGTGGGCACCCACGCTGCGTGTCTCGGATCAGGCAGTCCACTGGAGTGGCGCGTCAAGTCCTCCGAGGCTTATGACCGTCCCCTCACACCGCTTTCCTTCCTGGCCCCTGATCACGTGGCGACTTTGGGCTCTCCCACCCTAGTGGAGCGCATCCTCAACGCAGGAATGCGACCACTGGACTGGATCCGCCCGTCTGGAAGGTAGGGTGCAGCTGACATTGACAGAGATCGCATGCTAGGAATGCAGTGATCAGGACCTAAAGAAATCAGGAAAAGACATAGTTGGAAGTTGTGTAGTGAGTGTAGCGTGACTAGAAAGCAAACGATCATTCACATTTTCCTGCATACTCTGGGTAAGACTTGCACTTGCCGACATCATGAAGAGAGTACATTCTTTGAGAAAATCACTGAAAGCCAGCATTGAGGAGCAGCACGATGGGTGATGGAACTTAATGAGCAATGATGTGACCTTAATTGTATTAGAATACTGTAGAGGCAAGGAGAACTGTATTGTTCCGGTAGAAGTTACAAAGAGTCATGGCATTGTGAGTAGTAACAGCACGGCCACTTTGTTTTTCATGGTGGGAAACAGGAAGTTAGGAATAATACATTTGATGATAAAGAACACGAAGAGACCGTGCATGGACACTGCAGAGAATCTTCATGCTCACTGATTAAACAATAAACAAATGCATGAAGTGCCTCTATTAATCTTTATCAGTAACCCACCGTATCTTACTTGGGCCCCTGAAGTTCTAAAATGCATCTTTTAATAAAATTGCTTTTATAGATAGGCACCCCACAAAACATGTTTGCCCGGGAATCGACATACCCTTAGGGGTATATCTGACTGAACCCTTCACTGTATTGTCTCTCATGAAGCCAAAAAAATAATTTGACTTCAATGTTAATTTTTTGTTTTAACTCACACGTTCCTTTTCCTTCTACATTTTAAGTAATTTACATTGTATTTCACGAATCCTATCTTCTTCCACACTTTTTTGCTCCTTCATTTTCTCTCCTCCTTCTCTACCCAGTCCCTTTCAAATCCAAAGCAAAGGTGTGGTGTGTGTGTGTGTGCGTGTGTGAGAAAGCGGGGGGGGGGGGGGGGGAAGAGAGAGAGAGAGGAGGGAGGAGGAAGAAGAGAAGGAAAAGTCAAAGAGAAGATTGAAACGACCAAAACGGTATTGCTGGGTGGGAGAAAAGGAACATGTACAAATGCTATTTCTTGTTTGCCCATCTCATACTTCATCCTTACAAGTAAGGTAATGTTGAAAGCGTAGCCCACTTAAAAGTAGTGTTGTCCCTGCTTTGCTGTTGCCCAGAACAAAGGCCCCCATCTGTTATGTGGTTCAATAACATTAGCCTCTAAGCTGTTAGGAGAGTAAACAACTCCACCAACAGACACGACTCTTTTGGCCATGACACCTTGGGTCAGAGATGTTAACTGCTAACTTTGAAGTCTGGCTCCATGTAAGCAGCTCTAATATATGCACGATCTTGAGGAGACTCTTATACCTGGAAGGTATGATGGAGATAATTTTCCTCAACTCCTTAATTGTACAGATGGGAAGCTGAGACCAAGAGAGGATGTGGCTTGTCCAAACACATATGGTAAATCAATTGTAAAGAAGGGTTATAAACTAGCCTTATAATCCCTTGGTCCAGCGCTTTTAGAACCGAACCATGTTACCATTCCATTGAATACATTCATTCATTCATTCATTCATGGAATATATATTTTCTGAGCATCTATTCAGTATCAGGCACTGACCTATGTGCTAGAATAAAATACAGATACCTGTCCTTATAGAACTCATGTGCACGTGTGTGTGTATGCGTGTGTGTGTGAGAGAGGAGAGGATAATATTAATAAGTAATTCTAGTGCAATCTTAACGTGCCATGAGGAAAATAAAATTAGGTAAAGAGGATAGGGTGTACCGAGAAGAGTACTAATAATTTTAAGCAGGGTACTCAGGGTAACCTGAGAAAGCTACATTTGAGGAAAGACTTGATGGGAGGTGAGGGAATGAGCCTCATAAGTATGGGAGGAAAAGCATGCCAGGCAGAGGGAAAGCATGTGCAAAGACTTTAGGAAGAGAACCTGTACTACACATTTGAGGAATGGTAAGGAGGCTAGTATGGCCGGAACAGAGAGTAGATATCATAGCAGTAGGAGATAGGGTCAGAGAAGGAACAAGACGTGCAGCTAAGGGTTGGGGAGCCAGATAGGACTTTAATTTGAGGAGGGGGTTGTCAGTTATGAGTAGAGTGACACGACCTGATTTATACTGTAACAGGCTCACTCTCGCTGCCGTGTGGAGTCAGAGTAGATTGTAGGAAATGAGGGTGGGAGCAGGGAGGCCAGTTAGGCAAGCTGTGATGCTGAGAGGCACCACCCTTCAGGGGAACTCTTCAGAGTATACAAAATTAGAATTTCATATGGCTATTTGTATTTGTGACTTATGATGAGTTTTGAGACACCTGGCTAAATGAAAGAGTAGCCACATGAACTAAGAATTCTCAATTCTGTGTATCTGAGAGTAGTGAGATTGCCTAGGGAAATCATAGGCACAGCTAAGTTAAAAATAAACTCCCAAACAATTTTGAAAGACTGGTAATATTAGGAAATAGCAAGTAGGAGTTTGCATTACTTGCAAAGAAACTTAGATGAATACAAATGAGTAAGATAAGTATCTTAGGAACATTTTTCTTTAGCAATGAAGATGAACAGAGAATGGCAACAGAGAACAGAAGTGCTTCAGAAGACATCATATACACTTAAAATTATAAACAACACTAATATCCTATTTTTGGATTTGCAATGTGTTTTATATCATTTCATATTCTCTGAATCATCTCATAAGCTTATAAATAGCTAAAGCTGGGCTTCTCACCTCTGACTCCAAATCCCATAGTGTTTTCACTATACCATTTTCCTAACTGCCCTGTCCTCTAACATCTTTATAAAGTAAAAACAAAACACTAAAAGAAAGCCAATTTGCCTCATAACAGTTCTCCCCTCTCAGGGAGTTGACGGCATTCCCGTGTCTGTGAAGGGTCTGTGTCATTGTCAAAATGAAATTAGAGAGCAACCCAAAAATTCTTAATGATGTCCATGTAGGTGTGACAAAGATTTAGGGGTGTTTGTTCTCTTGATTATATTAGCACTGGAACCCTCTTAGGGAGTTATCTCCAGTATTTAGAAACTAAACCAAATCACTATATGAGCATTTGGAAATATAAAGGCTTTATAGTGAAGATGTAACAGGTTTGAAAAGGGTATTTTACCAAAAATTCTGTTAATAAAATAGTGAAGTAAATATAAAGGAGCACTTCATTTATTAAAACTTGCAACCGACATTAATCTTTTTCTAATATAAACCTTAAGTTGGTTGTTTTGCTGTATCTTATCTATCTTGATAGGTTGTTTTTACTATCAGTTAGGAAAAGTTTTAAAGTTTTACTTGACTTTTTTTGCTTTGATCCATTATTTAAAGGTGTTACCAACTTCCGTGCCAATCTCATTCTGTCTTCACTCTCTGTCATTTTGGTTAGTAGAACTTCATCTTTCCTGTTGTTCTGGCCAAAAACCATTTTTTACTTCTTTTTCTTACAACCCACATCAAATCTTGATCATACATGATCTGCAAATTCCTTCTCATCCTCCCAGTTTGCTGGGCATCAGCCACATTGGCTTCCAAAATACCAAGTGGGCTCTTACCTTAGAACCTTTGCACTGATTGTTCTTTCTGTCCAGCTCTTCCCCCGACAATTCATTGCTTTCTGTGAACTCAGGATATCCAGAAAAATAAGCACTTTATATTTGCAAATTACATCATGTATTTTATTTGATTCTCACCATCGTCAGTAGAGTTTCCAATTTTATCCTTAAAGTTTAAAACACTACTCCAAATGAACCTTTTAAAAAAATGTTTATTTATTTTGAGAGTGTGTACTCGTGGGGGGAGGGGCGGGGGGGGGCTGGGAGAGAGAGAGAGAGAGAGGGAAAGAGAGAGGGAGAATGAGAGGGAAGAGAGAATCCCAAGCAGGGTCTGTGCTGTCAGACCATGACCTCATGAACCATGAGACCATGACCTGGGCCGAAATCAAGAGTCAGATAGATGCTTAACTCACTGAGCCACCCAGGCGCCCCAACCCCAAACTAACCCTTAAGAGGCAGAATCAGTACTAGAGTGTACCTGATTATGCTTGTTTTAAGCATTCCTCTGCTCTAAGTAATACTTCCCAATAGAAGATCAAGATGCTTTCTGGTCCATAGTACATCATCATTTTAACAAGAGAAAACCTTCAACGGGTGCCTGGGTGGCTCAGATGGTTAAACAAGAGATAAACTTCAGAGGCTTTATCATTGGGGAACTTATTTAAAAACTGTTTCCCCCACTACACAGGTGAAATCAGCTTTAATGAAAATGGAGGAAAATACAAGAGTATGAAAAATCTTTTTACCATGTTGGAGTATTATCTTACATCCCCCCGTTCCTTTTTGATTTAACATATTCATGTTCCTTTATTACAAACAGAAATATAAATAGTTCATTAATATTCTTCTCCAAAAAGTACCATGTTTATTTAGCCATTTTCTTAGCTTCTACTATTATGGTACTCTGAAATTTTTCTTAACTACTGTGATTAAACTTTAAGATGGCAGATGCATATATTTCAACTATGACTTCCTCAGTTTTATTCCCCTAAATCAAAGGTTCTGCACATTTTCCGGAGTATTGATACTTATTTTTACATTGCTTATCAAAACTGTTATATAATCTACACGCCCTTCATCAATTGGCAGAAATAAATCACAGACATTTCAAAACTATGTTATGTCCAGCCGCGTCCATTTTACAAATTCAAAAGTGAAGCCCAGAGATTTGAATCTAGAACCAAGCTCTCTGGACTTCCAGTCAATTTCTCCCCCTGGATTCACTGCAACTGGCTATTCAGCAGCGAGGCCGACCCCTCCGGACTCTCTGCCCACTGCAGTCTACCCTCGTCTCGGGCTGTCGCCTAACTCCCGTGGGATGCCAAGGAACTGGGAGGTTCGAAGATGGCACAAATCACCAGGACCTCACTATTAGCTAACATAGGGAGTACACCTGTCTGCCCCTCCGCGGCCACAGGGTCGCAAACCGGCAACCGGAAATGGCGAAGTTCGTGGACGCGCCCAGCCGGCAGCCACCTCCCCCCGCTTGCAGCGACCTCGTTCCGCCTCGACACGCGTGGCCAGCTTTCAGTCTAGACTCATCGAGCGAGGATGTCGCGTTGAGTGGCTTCTCAGGCTCAGGCCCTGAAAAGCCCAGGAACGGGCCCCTACGTGTCCGTAGCGAATGCCAGGGCGGGTGCCTTCACCATCCCAGCAAATCCCAAGCGGCCGTGGGACGGGCGGCTACTCATCCCTCCGCTGGCCAGGCCTAACGAGTCGAACGCGGAACTAGCGAGCAGGCGGAAGCCTCGTTCGGGGCTGTTGCTCAGCAGGCCGGGCCTGGCTTTGGGCCCCGGGCCTCCCAGCCTGGGACTCTGCGCCTGCGCCCGTGCGGCCGCGGCCTGCTCTCCCGGCGCGGCCGCGGTCCCTGCTGCAGCGCGCCGCCTGGGTGGCTGGGCGGTCCATGGGCAGCAGCGAGGGCCACGATGACAGATTACGGCGAGGAGCAGCGCAACGAGCTGGAGGCTCTGGAGTCCATCTACCCCGACTCCTTTACAGGTAACTTCCGCGGCTGCGGGCCGGGAGCGGCCCGGGGGTGGAGTGGGATGGGCCGGAGCCCTCGGCCTCCCGGGCCGGGGATGGAGAAGGAGACAGCGAGGCCGCGTGGCCACTTCGCCCGCTACTCTTCATCTTCTTCTCCCGACGTGTTCAGGCACTTAGGGGTAACTGCACAGCTTTTCCCTTTCTCCGCTTACTCCCTGAAATCTGAAAGTCCAGAAGAGGCTGGCGAGGTCCCTGGAGAGTGTCAGGCCTGGAATTGAGTCGAGTGCACTTTGGTTTCTGTGTAACTTAAGCAACCCGAGATTTAGTGAGAAACACGAAAACAGATACTCCCAAGTGGGCGTAGTTTTTCCAGAGCCGCATTGGTGTCAGTTTTCACATTTTCACCTTTACTCGGGTAGAAGCTGTTTTTCATACGATGGTGTTTTAAAGTTTATGGGATTCAGAGTGCTGTTCTCAAAGTTACCCAGAATCAGTTCTGAGAGTAGTATTGTCCCTGGAGTTTCTCGTTTTCTTTATATTCTGGTATTCTGCAAATGCCCAGTGAATGATGTGGCACAAATTTTAGCTCCACTGCAGATTCACAGGTTTTTAGGAAGGAATATTAGACATCTAGCCTAGATGTCTCTTGCTACAAGCAAGGCATCTAGGAGGCGCAGGAAAAGTGGCTTGCTTTGCGTCTGGCTAGCAAGTTAGCGGCAGAGCTGGTACTAAGAGTTAGGTCTGAACCCCCTTTTCTGTTCCTTCACGTTGCAGACATGTGGAACTTGGGATCTAGCTCCAGCTGAGATAAGGGGGAGCAGAAGATTACTTGATAGGTTGGGCTAATGTGAAATACTGAGAGGCTCATTAGGTGCATTTTACAGGGAGAGAATTTTTCTGCATTAAGCCTTGCTTCAGATGATTTTGAAAGTGCAGCAAGACGACCATATCAATACGGCTTTCTCCCTTTACACTTAGTGTTTGAGAAGTGATCAAGTAAAATTAATATGTGTGACCTAGGTTTGTGGGATTTACATTCCCCGTCCCTTCCTTTGACTGTTGTCCATCACTGATGGTCAGAATTCAGAATGTAAGGGATGTTTAACTCCAATCCCTCTCCCTTTCTTGTTTAGCTTAGTTTTTTTTTTTAGCTCCACCTACTGCTTGCAACGGTAGCAAATTTTGTTCTGCTTTGCCAACAGGCAGATGTCTCTCAACTACCCCTGTATAGCTCCAGTCCTGTTCATGTTCTCTCTCTCCAGCAGTACAGCTGTGCTGTGAGGATGTTAAGGGGATGAGTGAAGAGGGGTTTGAGAGTGTCATTAACTGGGTGAGTGTGTATGGAGTCTGGCTCCCTTCTCTATCCTTGCTTATATGTCAATGTCTAAATAAAATAGAATGTAGGGTCAGTTGTCAGATATATTCTTAATCGTGACATTTGGTCATTTCTAGTACATTTGGAAATGTGATAGGCACTGTGTAGGCAGAGTTAAGAAAGCATAAAGATGTGCTATTCTTCTATGAACATAAGGTATCCCTTATTAAATACTGTGCATAGAAGCATTTTAAAAAGTGATCCATTTTTAATCCTAAACCAATCTTACGGTTCTTTCAAATTGTACTAAGCTCTGATGTAGTTCAGTGTGTGACATTCTTGTCAGATGCAAAAGCGTTTGAGGAATCTGAGCCAGGGTAATGAAAGACAGTTTACGAATCTTTGATGCCTTTAAGTATTCTGCAGCATCAGCTGAGCCCATCTGTCTCTAATTCCTACCAGCATTCCTGTAAACTTTGCAATAAGTAAATTAAAATAAGATGTTTTGATTTGTAGTTCTTCAGAAACTTTCCCTTATTCATGATTGTGTTGTTTATGAAACCTCTCAGGGAAAAGGCAGAGGAATTTGGAATACAATGCTTTCATGTTTGATCTTTTGACATCATGAGGATTTGCAAGGTTCACTGTTTTATAACCTTCTTTTGTGTTGATGATTTCATATTTTCCTACCAGGTTTAAGAAAGAGCTGGCTTGTGTCAGTTTGCCAAGGAACACTAATTGGCAGCTTTCTAATTTCATTTTGAATCACATTTAATACTAGATTTGGTAAATGCTCAATGCTGTTGATTAAGGAGGTAGATATGCTTCCCCCCCCCCCCCCCACTAGATAGCTTAGTGCTTGACAGAGAAGCCCTTGTTCAGCATGTCATGACCCCCTTGTGGATACTTAAGAGGCACAATCTCAGCCAGCCCACAATCCTAGCCACATAGACCTAGCCTGGCCCCAGAATTTATTTGCTTGAATATTTGCAAAGAACTTTTGGTCCAGTGTTGCATTTGTTGTGAATTATAACAAATCGTAATACAGTTTCTTCTTTTTGCCTGTTCTGTAGCTTGATTGCACATTGATCCAATCCTCCTAACAACTAGTCTTCCAAAATATAAATGGACTCTTCTGATACCACATTCTCCTTCAGTAGTGCTTCACTTGACAAGGCCCTGCTAAGGTAGTAGAATTTGGTTATTTCCATTTCTGTATCAAAATCTGACTATGGGGAATTTTGTTGAAACACATTGGTTGGCTTCAGGCTAACCAAAAGTCAAGTTCCCTTGAATCTGTTTGGTCTTCAAAAAGGGGTACATAATTCTGTATTTGCTTGTGTCAGTACCTCTAAGTAGTATCCATGAGCACATAACAGTTATAATTGCATCTTAGAGATGGGGCAGTCATCTCTAAAAGTCATCTTTTAAGAGTAGTTTTTCTAAGACAGACGCTCCCTAAGAACCAAAGGGACTTATTTTAATATGGGCTGTCTGGTTCTTTGTGAAAACCTTGATGTCATTTGTGTATCCCTTTAGTGTACCTTTCAGCTACCATCTCCATTATTTCTGTCCTTAATTCTTTCCAGTTTACCATCATCTGCCCCACTGTCACTTAACATTTGTACTGCTCCTCCACTGGTTCCTTCTACTATGTGCAACAATCTTACTCTTTTTCTCAAAAATATTTTGATCCACTTACAGTAGTGGAAGTTGGTATTCTAGTGAAGGCTAATTTATATCCCAACTTACAGGAATGCACTGAAGTGGAATTATTCCTTCATGAGATCCTAGGTGCTGATGAATCATTCATCTTTGCAATCCAATTAAGTAACTTTCCCATCCCTTCATTAGTCTCCAGACTTGGAAATATCCATCCATCCTTCCTTCCTTCCTTCCTTCCTTCCTTCCTTCCTTCCTTCCTCCCTTCCTTCCTCCCTTCCTTCCTCCCTTCCTTCCTCCCTTCCTTCCTCCCTTCCTCCCTTCCTCCCTTCCTCCCTCCTTCCTTCCTTCCTTCCATCCTTTGGATTAGGTTCAGCTGTGAC
This sequence comes from Lynx canadensis, assembly GCF_007474595.2. Taxonomy (NCBI): domain Eukaryota; kingdom Metazoa; phylum Chordata; class Mammalia; order Carnivora; family Felidae; genus Lynx; species Lynx canadensis. The sequence goes on from NC_044307.1 coordinate 105,652,809, forward strand.
AGAAAACCTCAAATAACAGTGGTTTTAAAAAGGTGAAAGTTTTATTGCTCTTGCACATAAAAGATAGTTGTATAGCTCTAGTCCAGGAATTCCTCCGGTACCCAAGCTGCTTCTTAGTTCCCTGTAATTTCTAAGATGTAGTCTCTGCCTCATGGTGAAGATGCTCACATTCCTTTCCAGGCAGTAGAATAGATAAAGGAATGAAGGGGAGAAAAAAAAAGACAGCAGTTTCTTAAGGAAATTTCTTGGAAGCTGTCAAAGAACTTATTTGCTTCCATCTCATTAGCCGGAACTTTAGTCAGATAGTCACTTGGTGAGACCTAACTGGAAGGGAGGCTGGGAAATGTAGTCTTTATTCTGGGTGGTTAATATGCTCAGTTAAAAATGGTATAACTAGAAGATGAGGTGAGTAAATATTGGGGGATATTAGTAGCGTTCTCCAATATGTTTTGTTGTTCCTGGATCACATTTTTTTTTTTTTTTTTTTCCTGTAATGGCAGCTTCGTGTAGTGGATATTATTAGCTCTGTGTCTTTGGACAAATCATATAACCTCTCCAAGCTTTGGTTTCTTATGTGTTTAATGAGGAGTAATGTATGTGCAAATATTCTATAACTGTTACAACAAATACAAGATGCTCTTTACTAGAAATTTACCATCTTAGTTGCTGAGTTTTTTAATGACGTGGCTTCATAATTCCTTGTCTTTTTTTTTTTAATGTTTATTTATTTTTGAGAGAGAGAGAGAGAGAGAGAGAGAGAGAGAGAGACAGAGCATGAGTTGGGGGAGGAGCAGAGTGAGAAGGAGACACAGAATCTGAAGCAGGCTCCAGGCTCTGAGCTGTCAGCACAGAGCCCGACGCAGGGCTCGAACTCAACTCACAAACCATGAGATCATGACCGCAGCCGAAGCCAGACACTCAACCGACTGAGCCACCCAGGCGCCCGAACAGTTTTGATTTCCATTTCCTTCAACTGCAGGGGAGCATGTAAATACCATCTTTAGACTGGCCTCAGAAATTCCTCTTTCTGTCCATAAACTTTGTACCCCTGCAGTTCTTCATTCCAGTTCTTTTACTGAACATGCCTCTCATCATGATTTCTCATGGATTAAGAATTTTTCAGCTTCTTGTCTGTCTTGCTACCTTATTCTATATTTGTCCCAAGGTCAGGCAGTTCAGTGATGTTCTTGCTAGTATCCCCAAGTCCTCATTTACCAAATATTTATTGTATACATTGTTAGAATCTCAGTCTAATGGGAAAAGACATCAGATAAGTAATTTACAACATAGTGTGATGATTCTTTTCCTGGAGGAATATATGGCATGCAGCCAGAGCATTAAGAAAAGCGGAGATTCTTGATTGTTTTGGAGAACTGATGGGTGATGAGGAGCTAACAAGTGAATGGAACTGGGGGACGGGGCACAGCATGTGCAGAAGCAGGACTCTGTGAAAGCAAATGCATTCAAAGCAAGAGTGGCTTTGTATTACTAGAACGTAAATAAGAAGTGAGAGTCATGGAAAGTGAGAGCTGTCGGGGAAGCAGAGGCCAGATTACAGAGGGCCTTGTTAGGGATTTAGATCTGATCTTGTAGGGCCAGTGGGGTCCATCACCCATTTCCTCCTGACAGAGCTACACAGACACATAGGGTACACTTTGTAGACACTGCCATGCTAGACCTGGATCTCAATAGTTGGAGTGGCTTCACAAAATAGACTTACCTTGAGTTTGTCTTGACCTCTCATGGTTGCTGCTTTTCTTTTTCTCTCTAGCACTTACTCCTCTTGTGTTTCTCAAATTTAGGATTCCTTACAAAGCTGGTGTTGGCCCTGTTTCTCTATTTTCTCTCTGGTGATCTCATTTAGTCTAATGGCTTTAGCTATCACCTCTGTGTGTATGACCCCAAATTAAATTCAAACTCAACTCTCTAGCTCCATTTGCCCGTTTCTGATTGCATGTTGCATACTCACTGTCTCCAGTTGAAAGTTCCCTGTGTCATTTAAATATATCACCTCTGATCTTTCTTTTGTATTTTTTGTTTTTATTAGTGGCACTACCATCCTCTGACTGCAAATTCAGAATGTCATTTATCACCACCTTAGAGTCCTCCCTGTTTCCTGCTATTCCCATGGCTGCTGACCTAGTTCTGAACCTCATTAACCTTGCTGGGATGATTTTAATAGCTCTCTACTTTCATCCTGCCTCTAGTCTTGTTTCTGTCCTTCCAATTTATGCTCTGTTGCTAGACTTATCTTCCTACATTTAGAAGTACAATCCTGACCATACTGCTGCAAAAAAAAAAAATTGTTATTGTCCACAATGAAACTTTCAACTGTATTTTTTTAGTATATGTGCTGCCGAAGTGAGCACATCAACTGTATTTTTAACTAGTTTTCACCACGTATACGTTCACCAAATGGAATAATTTCTTGTTCCATATGTATTCCTTAAGCTTTCCCTCATTATGCCCTTGCTGCTGTGTTACTGTTGCCTACATTTTTCTCCATCTTTACTTACCAGTATGCCTTAATTCACAGCCTAGCTCAAATGACTTCTTTGGAATTTCTCAGCTGAAAAAAATATTTTCTTTTTACATGACACTCACTATTGTCTATTCAGTTCTTCCAGTTGCTAGCTGAATAACCTTGGGCAGATTATTTAAAGGCTCTTTTATCTCAGTTTCCACATCTATAAAATTGGGATGATGCTATATTTAATTGGCATTTTTATGTTTTATGTTTTATGTTTTAACATCTCTGAAATATGAATTTTTAAACATTTCTATGTTTTAACATCTCTGAAATATGAATTTTGTCTTATAATCAATTACATATTGTAGTTTAATTGGTAGATCTTTCTTTCTTAGTACATAAAGTAGGGTGCATCTCATACTTGGTGGCATCTTAAATTTGGTGAAATACGGTAACATTATAGAATCATGGTCTTGGTGTAAGAATTAAAGGATCTTTATGTAAATGTGTAGTATAACAGGCACAAAGTAATGCTTAATAAATGTTAGCTGTTGTTACTAGGAAACCCTTAAATTATAGCCTAATAGAGTCCTAAAAATGGTAATAAGTTGGGATATCATTGGGTTGAACCCTTATTTCTATAGTTGTTATGTTTACATTTTATGACGTGTAAATGCTAAAGTTGGTCATGGAAAGAAATAGGAATGAAATATATCTAATATGTTTTGCACACATTTGTCAAAAAAAAAGTAGGGTCAATCCTATTATTAAAGCTTTATTATAATTAACTTTCAGGGACTTTTTAGCATGGGCTGGACTATCTGAGGCCTATTAAAATAAATTTGAGTCCAGAGGGGCGCCTGGGTGGCTCAGTCGGTTGAGTGTCCAACTTCGGCTCTGGTCACGATCTCACAGATTGTGAGTTTGAGCCCCGCATCAGACTCTGTGCTGACAGCCCAGAGCCTGGAGCCTGCTTTGGATTCTGTGTCTCCCTCGCTCTCTGCCCCTAACCCACTCACATTCTGTCTCTGTCTCTCTCAAAAATAAGTAAACATTAAAAAAAAATTTGAGTCCAGAGAGGCTTATCTTCTTGACAAATGCTTTTATAGTAATCTTAGGTGTTCATCAGTGCTTCAAGTACAGTACTTTTAAACTTCAATTAAAATGAAGGCATATGTCTTGAAAACTTTATTGATCATGAATAATTAGGAAGGCTTCAGAAGTTCTTGAGTAGGAAAAGCTGAGTAGTTTCCTTGGTGACTTCTTCAGAGATCTCCTTGGCCTTTCATTTCAGAAAGAGTTTGTTGAGCTGCTACCAGCCTTGACAGGGGCCAGTGCTTCTCAGGGCTGGAGTGAGGCACAGGCTTTTCTCAGGGGCTCAGCAGCAATCACAGGTGGCCTGGATTTTTCTTGTTTACTCTTCTAATGTTTCTGAATATAAATTTAATTTGATTTTGCTTTTCAACTTTCATTCCATTGTTTTAGCGCTGTTGTTTAGCCGGAATTTATTGAATTTCTGGATCTGCCAGGCACTGATCTAGGAGCTCTCATAGTATAGTATTCTAGTGGGGGAAGAGATGTAAACAGATACTGTAGTATCAAGTAGGCATCAGGCTATAAAATGGTATATAACACTTCCTTATTTATATAAATGTTGATTTACATGTCTTGACTTGCTTAACAAATTGTAAACAATTTGATGTTGGATTCATGGCTCATTTTGTAATTCGGTGAAAGATGGTAGAGACTCAATAATTGGTGAATGAATAAAGTTTGGTTCTAGGGATGATGGGGAAGAAAGAGGTAGAAAACACAAACTTTAACAAATTAATATTTACTGTTTGTCATGGAGATTCTGAATTATATCTTAGAGTCTATAAGTTTAAAAATTAGTGATAATACTGAATATCAGTGGGTAGTTTCTGATGAAAACATCAAACTTTTTTTGTTATTCCATTTTGGAAGTTTTTAGAATACAATTTTTTATGTATAGATGGAAATTTTGAAATAAAAGGTAAATTACTTACTTTAATTGGTTTGATAAAACTCCAAGAGTGTATCTACTATAGGTATTTTTTTTTTTTCCAAATTAAAGGTAACCCTAGATTTAAATAGAAAATTTATGAGTGTTTTATCATTTGAATGTTCTGTTTAGTCTGTATTTGTGGGAGTGGAATTACAGACTGGGATGTTTCCAGAACCTGGTAGTGATATTTTGCTAATAAATAAAAACATTTGCCTTAGGAAGCATCTTAATAACTTAATCTCTGTGTATATTTTCTTACAGTATTATCAGAAAATCCACCCAGTTTCACCATTACTGTGACATCTGAGGCTGGAGAAAATGATGAAAGTAAGTCCAACCAAAAATACTTGTGGTTTTCCTAAGTCACTCTCAGGAATGTAGTCCTGGATTGTATGTAGTCAGGATTACAGCCCTAAACAAGACTTCGAATGCACACATATTTCAGTGATTATGTGGTATTCCATTGAGCGACTTATTTTTCCATGATTGTTTTTCCTCTCTGGGCATTTAGATTGCTTCTTGGACGTTTGCTGTTATAAAATAGACTGAATAAATATCTCTCTTCATGTTTTTCTCTCTCTTTTTAGGATGGGTGTTGTACTGATGTTTAAATGTGTATATACATAAAGGCAGATAAAAGCCAACTGTAGAACTAAGACAAAGCAGCTATAAAACCAATAAATTAAAATTAAATAGATTGATTTAAACGTGGCAGATGTTGGGGGAGCATCTGAAGTTCATTTCCACTTTTAGTGCAGTTCAGTTAATATTGGAATTTGGTAAAAACTTCATGTAAGTTGGTGTTAACCCCAAGGATTTTTTTTTTTTTTAACATTAAGTTAGTCAATTAAAATTCTACCACTTCCATGAACAGTCAGTAATTTTAGTGGTATCATCTGATACAACTACAGTGATACCACTCAAATAGTGGTATCATTTGATAACTCTAAATCTGTCTTGTACAATTGAAAATGAGATTAGCACCGAGATATTACTAAAGTCTGAATTAAAAGGATGTTGGATATAGTCATTTACTTATATATGTATTTATATATATGGGTTTTATGTATAGAATCTCAAATACAACATGAGTATCCTTTTATATTTTGTTTGAAATGTAAATAAATACATAGAAGATACTTTAACCTATCTTTTTAAAAATGCTTCTAAGGTGGGGTGCCTGAGTGGCTCAGTCAGTTGGGTTTCCAACTCTTGATTTCAGCTCAGGTCATGATTTCACGGACGTGGGATCAAGCCCCATGTCGGACTCTGCTCTGGGCATGGAGCCTGCTTGAGATTCTCTCTCTGTCTCTCTCTCTGTCTCTCTCTCTGCCTCTCCCCCACCTCCAAATAAATAAACATTAAAAAAATACTTCTATGATACTTTAAATATCCCCAAAAGGAAACAGTGGTCTCTTTCTGATGGTGGGATTGTTATTGATTTTATTTTTCCCTTAATGTATTTCTAAATTTTCTATAATGAATATCTATTACATCATATAGTAAAATCAATAAATGTTTTAAAAAGTTCTTATTCTAACAATAAAATTATAAATATATTAATTAAAAAAAGAGAAAATGCCAAAAGACACTGTATCCTTACTGACTTGATAACGGTTTCTTATATCCATTGACTCATAAAATTCCTTTTTGACATCATACACAAAAATTAAAAGAAAATCTCAAACCTGCATATTTTAAGGTTTTTCTTTTTCCCTTTCATGGAGAGGAATCTGGATTTGAGTTAAAATTATCAAAATTAGGAGGTTTTAATAATCAAAATGTGAGTTATGGCGTATCTGGGTGGCTCAGATGGTTGGGTGTCCGACTTCAGCTCCGGTCATGATCTCACGGTTCATGAGTTCAAGCCCCATGTTGGGCTGTGTGCTGACAGCTCAGAGCCTGGAGCCTGCTTCAGATTCTGTGTTTCCCTCTGTCTCTGCCCCTCCACCACTTGTGCTCTGCCTCTCTCTCTCTCAAAAATAAATAAACTTAAAAAAAAAATGTAAGTTATAAGAAAGACAAAGTATAGACAAAGGATCATTGTGATTAATAAGTTTTAACACAGAATGTTAAGCACTGCTGCTTAGTTGCAAATTGCCTGGTGGAATTGAGAATTCACCAGACTGGGCTGTAGAGAGATACGTTGCACTGATGTGCCTGTGAGAATCTCACTCCTATACCAGTGTCAGATGTATGCATGACACAGGTGAAAAGAAGTGACAATGTATAGATGAGTCAGGTTAAAAGTGTCTCAGACAACCTCTCAAACCATCCAGTTCAAAACCATGTCATCTAGTAGCAACCCCTTAACAATGCCCTGCTAGCATTGTGCAGATAGAAATAAAGACTCCAGGGCTAACACCAGATCTTCTGCCCTGGGAACTGGCTCTGGTAGGGCCTGACAATGAGCCCAAGTTAGTACTTCTTCTTTTTTTCTGTTTGTTTTTGTTTTGTTTTATTTTTTTTTTTTTAATTTTTTTTCAATGTTTTTTATTTATTTTTGGGACAGAGAGAGACAGAGCATGAACGGGGGAGGGGCAGAGAGAGAGGGAGACACAGAATCGGAAACAGGCTCCAGGCTCCGAGCCATCAGCCCAGAGCCCGACGCGAGGCTCGAACTCACGGACCGCGAGATCGTGACCTGGCTGAAGTCGGACGCTTAACCGACTGCGCCACCCAGGCGCCCCTGTTTTGTTTTAGATTCAAGTTAGTTAACATACAGTGTAGTGTTGGTTTCAGGAGTAGAATTTAGTGATTCGTCACTTATATATAACACCCAGTGCTCATCCCAACAGGTGCCCTCCTTAATGCCTATCACCCATTTAGCCCATCCCCCCCCACCTCCTCTCTGTCAACCCCCAGTTTGTTATCTATATTTAAGAGTCTCTGATAGTTTGTCTCCCTCTCTGTTTTTATCTTATTTTTCCTTCCCTTCCACTCTGTTCATCTATTTTTCTTAAATTCTACATATGAGTGAAATCATATGAGATTTGTCTTTCTCTGACTTATTTTGCTTAGCATAATATACTCCCGTTCCATCCACGTTGTTAGGTAGTACTTTTTCTGTGTGTTATATTCTGTGCCTTTTGTTTGTCTTAAGGAGGATTTATTTATTTATTTATTTATTTAATATTTATTTTTGAGAGAGGGAGAGAGAGACAGAGTGTGAATTGGAGTTGGGTGCAGAGAGAAAGGGAAACAGAGAATCCAAAGCAGGCTTCAGGCTCTGAGCTGTCAGCACAAAGCCCAACGCAGGGCTTGAATTCACAAACCACAAGATCGTGATCTGAGCCGAAGTTAGATGCTCAACCGACTGAGCCACCCAGGAGCCCCAAGGAGGGTTTCAAAAAGAGAGGCTTTTATTCATTCTCTTTCTTAGATATGCAATATGGTAAAATACTCGTAAGTAATAAATGTATTTCATGTGTTAGAGGTGATTTTTTTAATTCCCGTGATTTATTTTCACTTATCTTTGTGGTATATGTTATTTATCCTAGATTATCTGTGTGATTTCATAGTAGCCTTGTTTTTCTTTGCAGGAAAATCTGTTGTGCTACTTTTCATTGACACATTGTAAATTAATGATTGATTCAACAAAGATGGTGACCTCTCTGCACTTTACATTGTAAGAGATTCATTTTCAAACTCTTATGTCTTTAGCTGTCCAGACTACCCTCAAGTTTACATACAGTGAAAAATACCCAGATGAAGCCCCTCTTTATGAAATATTCTCCCAGGAAAATCTAGAAGATAATGATGTCTCAGACATTTTAAAACTATTAGCATTACAGGTAAGGAAATAAGTTTTGTAATAGCATTTTTTTTAACTGGCATTAAAGAGTATACATTAATTTTAAGAGTTAGAAAATGCTATTAAATATGTATAACCAGTACACTGAACAGGGAGAATTTGTGATGTATCTGTTTATATATATATATATATATATATATATATATATATATACACACACACACACACATATATTCATATATATATATATTCACAAATATTTTTAGTTTTTGTGTCTCATCATACATTTAAAATTTGAGTAAGAAAAGTTGTGCCTATATCCTGGTTTGAAACCCAGTCAGCCTCATGACTTATAAAGTATATTTTTAAATGTTTCTTTATTTTTGAGGCAGAGAGCAAGTGAATGCATGTGGGGGGGAGGGGCAGAGAGAGGGGGACAGAGGATCTGAAAACTGGCTCTGCACTGACAGCAGCGAGCCTGATGTGGGCTCGAACCCACGAACCAAGAAACCATGACCTGAGCTGAAGTGGGACGTTTAACTGACTGAGCCACCCAGGTGTCCCCTCATGACTTTTAGTTAATAAAGTATCTAATAGGTACTTTAAGTTTAAATGCAGTTTTGATGTGGTTCTCAGAATTTCCAGTCCCATGTATGGTTAAAAATTCTGACTTTAAAAAAAACTAAAATTCCCAACCCCTCTGACCTGTTGCAGGCTAGTTGCTTGTAATCTGGGGTGAGGACTGGTGATTGTTTTGTTTTGTTTTCTTCTTATCTTTCCTTCTCCCCAAGCTTATAAGCAGCAACAAGGGTTTATGATCCCTCTGAGGTGGGGGGTGGGGGGTGTGGGTGTATGGAAGAAAAAATGGGTACTGGAAAGTTCTTGGCTAGTTCTATGGTGGGATAGGCTACCTGCAGTCTGGTTTTAACCAGTATTTAAAGCTCTCTCTTGCTTGGGTAAAGAGTTTTCACGGGTTCTTCAAAGTAGGAAGTAGGGAGGACAAATAAAATCTTAACTCCACCATGTTATAAACAGAAGTCCTAGTACTGTTTGTTTCTTCTAACAAGAGTTGACAGAAGCCCTGTCTATACCTTAAATGTGACTGGTATATTTCAAGGACTGTTTGTCCTCTGAATGCTGATATTTGAAAAATATCTGGAGCTATTAGAGAATGAAAAGTAAAAGAAGATATATTAAACATGAATTTATGCTTATCCTGGGCTGTGTTCACTCTGCCACTCAGTATGAAATTATACTAATTGTAATATTTGGCTTAAAATGCTTCATTTTAAGACATTGCAGAGAACCTGGGATACATGCTTGCTTATATTCAGTCATATACTAATGTAAGTTATTTGATATGAGTGATTGCTTTCTGTGTGTTTTATATTTTTATACTCCAGCTCCTTCCTTTCAGAAAAGTTTTGATCTGTTTCTCCTACTTAGCTGAGATCAGATGTACTGAGGGAATATTTGTACTTTTTCTCTCAAAATAGTATTGATTTTTAGTTATCAAAATAATAAATTCATATTATTAAAGCTCCAGAAAATACAGAAACTCATGAAGAAGAAAATTAAAAATACTCTTCATCTTACCAGTGAGGTAGAACTACCTGTTAACATTTTGGTGTGATATAGTTCCAGACTTTTTTCTTATGCTTATATTCATAATACCCCTCTTCTACCCCAATTTAAATCATTCTATACATAATGTATCATAATATCCTTTTTTTCACATAACAATATATGTGGGTATCTTTCCATTTAAGTAAACATGTATATGAATCATTTTTTATAACCGCATAGAATTTCACTATATGTGTAATTATACACATCTTTTTTGAAACAACTTAATTACTTCTCATTTTTGCCTGATTTAATATTTAAGTCTTTGAACATTCTTTTTAAAAAACTTTTTGTTGTTAATTTTTTTTTAATGTTTATCTTTGAGAGAGAGAGAGGAGAGCATGAGTGAGGGAGGGGAAGATAGAAAGGGAAACATAGAATTCGAAGCAGGCTCCAGGCTCCGAGCTGTTAGTACAGTGCCTGACGTGGGGTTTGAACCCACGAGCTGTGAGATCATGACCTGAGCTTAAGTCGGATGCTTAACTGACTGAGCCACCCAGGCACCCCTTAAATTTTTTTTTTAACGTTTATTCATTTTTTGAGAGACAGAGACAAAGCGTGAGTGGGGGAGGGACAGAGAGAGAGGGAGCCACAGAATCCAAAGTAGGCTCTAGGCTCTGAGCTGTCAGCACAGAGCTCGACATGGGGCTTGAACTCACAAACCGTGAGATCATGACCTGAGCCGAAGTCGGACACTTAACCGACTGAGCCACCCAGGTGCTTAAATCCTTAGAGCAGAGTCTCCATTGAATCCTTAGTGCCTGGCACATAGTAGACACTTAGCTATTTTCTGAATAGATGAAGAGTATATTATTGATGAGTATACTAGCTCAGTGTTTTCTATAAGTAAGATTACTGGATTAAAGGTTATGCCTACTTAATTTTATACGCACTGCCAAATTGACCTTCAGAATGATTGTGCCATGTTATGATCTCATTGTAGCCCTTGAGGTGTCTGCCTCCATCTGCTAACATTAGGTTTTTTCATTTGGAAAGAAAAAATGATGACAAGATGGAAGATAGTGTAGAATCATAATTTGAAATTCTTTAGTTAGTAGTGATAGGGAAATCTGTTGTGTGACTTCTAGTTTTCTAGTTCCATGAATGATTCTTTTTTTGCTTTTCTTTTTTTAATGTTTATTTTTGAGAGAGAGAGCATGAATGGGAGAGGGACGGGGGTGGGGGGGGAACAGAGGGTCCGAAGTAGGCTCTGTGCTGACAGCTGTGAACCCCATGCGAGACTTGAACTCACGAACTGTGACATCATGACCTGAGCTAAAGTCGGACGCTCAACCAACTGAGCCACCCACATGCCCCCTTTTTTTGCTTTTCTATTGGAATACTTAGGTTGTTAAAAAAGAGATCCTACTGGGATTTGTTTTTGAAACGTATTAAGCATTAGATTAAGTGACTTAAGGCAGACACAGTCCTCCCTATAATAGATTTTATGTTCTGGTGAGGAATGTGGACTAGCACATTGGAAATTATTATTCTGTGTGAAAAGTGCTGTGATGGGTGAAGTACAAGATTATCAGAGTGGACATAGGCTTGAGGCACTGGAGAAGCTTTCAAGAGGAAGAGTTTGCCAGGCAATAAAGAGTAGAGTTTTAAGGTAGAGGAGCAAGCTTGTTAAGTGTCATGTAAGTGAGAGAGAAGAGCTCATTATTTCCTTCCAGAACTTCAGTCATACTAAATTTCTTGAGCTTAGAAATTTGGGGTTATTGATACTATATGATGGAACTAAAGCGATTCATTCCCTAAGGGTCTTTTGAACTATTTTAAAACTATGGTCTTGCTCCTGGTGGGTTTGGGAAACTATTGAGGGGTTTTAACGAAGAGACTGACAAGATCAGTTTTGGCTGTGTACTGAGTGGCCAGAGAAGTTGATGTCAGGGGTGACAAGACCACAGGTTTTAAGAAAACCTGTTAGGATTTTCTTGTAATATTCCAAGTTGAAGTTGATGGTGTCCTGGGTTAGGGTAATAACTGTGCTGATAGAGAACAGTAGGCAGACTTAAATGATATTTAAGAATAGATTAGAGGTGGTGATAGAATTTATGATGTGATGTGAGTGTTCATGCCGGGTGGATGGTTGGTTCTCTGAGTTAGAGAACCCAAATAGGTTTTTTGGAGAAGATGATGGTTTCAGTGTTGACGTGCCTTTGGGACATCATATTGCTGTCCGCTGGGTAGTTTTAATATGGATTTGGTCTTTGGGAGAGAGGTTTGTTTAGTGTCAGATTTAGAATAGTTAGCATGGACAGACACACCATAAGAAAAGCTCCAGGGAAGAGAAGCTGGCTTGAAGCCTTGTATTCACAGAGGGCCCAGGAGATGAAATACCTACTCAGATGCTGCTGAGTCCAGCCTGTCAAAGGAATGTTTGGAAATCTCTTCTGCTTCTAGGATTAAGGTTCTGGCTTGTATATTTTGGAATTTTTTTTTTTTTTTTTTTTTTTTTTTGCATGTGTGTCTTGTTTCTGTGGATAAGCAAGGTATCTTGTTTTATTTTATTCTGCTTTGAAATGACCACCTTCCGGATAGCTTTTGAATTGCAGTTGACCCTTGAACAACACAGAGGGTTAGGGTCACTGACCTTCCACACAGTCGAAAATCTGCGTGTAACTTAGGACTCCCCCAAAACTATTAACAGACAGGAAGCTTTAACTATAACATAAATAGTCAATTAATGCATATTTTGTATGACATATGTACTACATGCATACTATATTCTTACAATAAGCTATAGAAAATTTTATTAAGAAAGTTATAAGGAAGAAAAAATAAACATTTACAGTACTATACTGTATTTATTGAAAACAAAAATTGCATGTAAGTGGACCCATGCGATTCAAACCTGTATTGTTTAAGGGCAACTATAGACCCCTTTCATGAGTTGGAGAGCTTTTATATTTGATTTTAAGCCATGTCAAACTGAAGAAAAAAAAGGTAGGTAAAGATAAATCACAAAAGTACCTACATTCTTTATTATTGTATATTAGAAAATCACTTTGGCCTCAAAGTTCAGTTTATTCCCATAGCTCTTAAAGTACCTCAAAAGATCTAAAATCATGAAAATATGCTAGGAAACTCATATTACTAGCTGCCGTAGGAAAATGTTTTCTGAATTCTATCTACATTTGTGATTATTTAACAGAATTTAGTAAAATGTCTGTTTTAGGTTAGTTGTAGCAAATTACCTATCTTTTAAAATTTAATATATAATTATTCATCTACACGTATATCTGTGCTCACTTCTTAAATGATCATTTATCCAAGTGTCCGAACTTATGGTGCAACTGAATTAGTAATCATATTATAAATGTATGGGATTTAGTGATAACAATGAAATATTTTTCATTGTTTAATTTTTTTAATTTGAAAAGCATGTTTCTCACTACAACCTTTGTTTTGTTTCTTTTGGTTACATAGGCAGAAGAAAATCTTGGTATGGTGATGATCTTTACTTTAGTGACAGCTGTGCAAGAAAAATTAAATGAAATAGTAGATCAAATAAAAACTAGAAGAGAAGAAGAAAAGAAACAAAAAGAAAAAGAAGCGGAGGAAGCTGAAAAGGTATATTATAAAGCTGGGTTTTCTTTCATTATTCTTTTAATCTGTTTGTTTTGTTTTGTTTTGTTTTGGTTAGTTGGTGGGTTTGGTTTTGTTTTTGTTTTTGGAAATTTCAGTACATGTTTTGGCAATCACAAAATAAAAGTAAATTTTATTTAGGCTTTACTAAGTAAAATGTTAGAAGTCCCTCACTGCATTGGTTACATAGCATGAGTAATTAATTAATAATCAGTTATTAAAGGTTAGTAGAGCTCATGCAGGTAAAATTGAGAACTATACATTATTTTTTTATAAGTTACAATTCTGTTATAAATTATAAATGTCTCATCTGGCCACATGTCTTTTTTATTTTCTAAGCAATTATTTCATGGCACTCCTGTTACAATTGAGAATTTCTTAAGTTGGAAGGCCAAGTTTGATGCAGAACTCTTGGAAATTAAAAAGAAACGAATGAAAGAAGAAGAGCAAGCAGGAAAAAATAAATTAAGTGGTATGAGACTCCCTCCCCCAGACTTTCCCTCCAGTTATCTAATTCTTACACAGCAAGATGATCACATAGACAAATTTCTTTAAGAAAAGAATGTACTTAGGGATCTAGGACAAAAAGAAGGCATTCTGTCTACATGATGATATTTCTTTGTTTATAATTATAATTAATTTTTATGGCTTATCTTTGATCTAAATATTACAATGGATAGATCATGAGATACAGCTGCTATATGACCTTCAGAATCTGACAGGCATTAGGAGTGGTAGAGTCCAATGCATTTGTTTTTCTAGGACTCTAAAGCAGACTGGGTTTTCACTTCTTCCATTTTAATGCAAATACATATCACATGCTTCTTAGCTACTTACTGAGTTGATACATTTATTAGAAGTTACAAAAATAAGTTTTCAGACTTGTTTTCTTGGATTAGTATACTTTTTAAAGGGTTTGGGAAGATGGAGGAAAATTTGGAAACATGGGAAACTATGGAACATAGAGGAAAGGTATGTTTAAATTAAACATACTTATTTCTTTTAGGGAAACAGCTATTTGAAACAGACCATAATCTTGACACATCTGATATCCAGTTTTTGGAGGATGGTAAGATAATGCTAAAATTCCATGTGTGTGTAATCCACTATTTTTAATATTAAACCATGAAAATCAAAGTTCTAACTTAGTGTAAAATTTTTCTCCAAAGACTATAGTCAAATACATTTTGAAGAATAAATTGTAATGTTTTATCAATTTATACACTAACCTATAGCAATATATTTTTTAAAGTTTTCTGGTAAGTTAAACAACATCAAAGATAGCCGTAAATAGCTATGGTTACATTCACCTCTAATAACTAGTAAACCAGGCCTCTGTAACACCCGATTTACTCAAATTTCTAGTATCAGAAATCTGTGGAAACTGTATTTCATGGTCATGGGACTTTATAAAAACCTCAAATCTGAAACTCCTCATGCCTTCTAACCAAAAATCTTAAATTTCATACAATTCTTACTATCTGGAACATTTAGTTCCTTGTGCTTTCCTTCTTCTTTTTATCTTAGACTTTACTCCTTTTCATTTTTCTGTCCATCCGTTATTCATCCATACACAGATATTTATTGCACCCCTAGTATAAGCTAAGCATTGTCCTGGCTGCTGAGGATATAGCAATATCGACAAATTTCCCTGCCCTCCTAGAGCTTATGGCCTTTGTGTGTTTCTTAAACCGGGCTCAATACACAGTCACACTTCTGATAGCATCCTAGAGTTCTTCACTTCATTAGCCTTCTTCATGCCTGTCTTGCCAGTTGGGTACTACAGCTTCTGGTCTTTCAACCTTGTTCCTGGACTAGCTCCTGGAAAAGGTTAAGAAGCAATGTTGAGGTACCCCTGGGGTGGCTCAGTCAGGTAAGCATCTGACTTCGGGTCAGATCATGATCTCAATTCATGATCTCATGGTTTGTGAGTTCGAGCCCCACAGTGGACTCCATGCTGACAGTCTGGAGCCTGCTTGGGATTCTATCTCTGTCCCTCCCCTATTCGTACTTTCTCTCTCTCTCTCAAAAAATAAATAAACTTCTAAAAAAATTTAAAAAAAATTTTGTTGTGGCCTCCCTGCTAAATCATGTTTCTTTTTATTTTATTTATTTTTAATTTAAATCCAAGTTCATTAACATACAGTATCATAATAATTTCAGGAGTAGAATTTAGTGATTCATCACTTGCATATAACATCCAGTGCTCATCCCAACAAGTGTCCTCCTTATTGTCCCTCACCCCTTTAGCCCTTCCCCCCACTCAATGCCCCTTCAGAAACCCTTAGTTCTCTGTATTTAAGAGTCTCTTATGGTTTGTCTCACTCTCTGTTTTTATATTATTTTTGCTTCCCTATGTTCATCTGTTTTGTATCTTAAATTCTACATATGAGTGAAATCATACAATATTTGTCTTTCTCTGACTGACTTATTTTGCTTAGCATAATACAGTCTAGTTCCATCTACATTGTTGCAAATGGCAAGATTTCATTCTTTTGATCACCAAGTAATATTCCAGTGTGTGTGTGTGTGTGTGTGTGTGTGTGTGTGTGTGCGCGCGCACACATGTGTACACCACATCTTCTTTATCCATTCATCAGTTGATGGACAGTTGGGTTCTTTCCATACTTGGGCTGTTGTTGATTGTACTGCTGTAAACATGTGCCTTTTCGAAACACCACTCCTGTATCCTTTGGATAAATACCTAGTACATTTGCTGGGTCGTAGGGTAGTTCTATTTTTAATTTTTTGAGGAACCTCCATACTGTTTTTCAGAGTGGCTGCACCAGTTTGCATTCCCACCAGCAGTGCAAAAGAGTTCCTCTTCCTCCGCATCCTTGCCAAGATCTGTTGCCTGAGTTGTTAATTTTAGCCATTCTGACAGCCGTGAGGTGATATCTTGTTGTGGTTTTGATTTGTATTTTCCTGGTGATGAGTGATGTTGAGCATCTTTTCATGTGTCTGTTAGCCATCTGGATGTCTTCTTTGGAAAAAGTGTCTGTTCATGTCTTTTGCCTGTTTCTTCACTGGATTATTTGTTTTTTGGGTGTTGAGTTTGATCAGTTCTTTATAGATTTTGGATACTAACCCTTTACCTGCTTTGTCATTTGCAAATATCTTCTCCCATTCTGTCAATTGCCTTTTAGTTTTGCTGATGGTTTCCTTTACCGTGCAGAAGCTTTTTATCTTGATGAGGTCCCAATAGTTCATTTTTGCTTTTGTTTCCCTTCCCTCGGGAGACGTGTAAGTTGCTGTGGCCAAGGTCAAAGAGATTGTTGCCTGCTTTCTTCTTTAGATTTTGATGGCTTCTTGTCTTACGTTTAGATCTTTCATCCATCTTGAGTTTATTTTTGTGTATAGTGTAAGAAAGTGGTCCTGGTTCATTCTTCTGCATGTCGCTGTCCAGTTTTCCCAACACCATTTGCTGAAGAGACTGTTTTTTTTCCATTGGGTATTCTTTCCTGCTTTGTCAAAGATTAGTTGGCCATATGTTTGTGGGTCCATTTCTGGGTTCTCTATTCTGTTCCATTGGTCCATGTGTCTATTTTTGTGTTAGTACCATACTGTCTTGGTGATTACAGTTTTGTAATACATCTTGAAGTCTGGAATTGTGATGCTTCCAACTTTGATTTTCTTTTTCAGCATTACTTTGGGGTCTTTTCTGGTTCTATACAAATTTAAGGATTAGTTTGTTCTAGCTCTGTGAAGAATGCTGGTGTTATTTTGATAGGATTGTATTGAATATGTAGATTATTTTGGGTAGTATCGACATTTTAACAATATTCTTCCAATCCATGAGCATGGAATGTTTTTTACATCTCTGTGTCTTCAGTTTCTTTCATAAGCTCTCTATAGTTTTCTAATGTATAGATTTTTCATCTCTTTGGTTAGGTTTATTCCTAGGTATTTGATGTTTTTTGGTGCAATTGTAAATGAGATTGATTCCTTGATTTCTCTTTCTGCTGCTTCATTATTGGTGTATAGAAATGCAACCAATTTCTGTACATTGACTTTATATCCTGTGACTTGGCTGAATTCATGTGTCAGTTCTAGCATTTTTTTTTTTTGTGGAGTCTTGGGTTTTCCACATAGAGTATCATGTTGTCTATAAAGAGTAAAAGTTTGACTTCCTCCTTGCCAATCTGGATGCCTTTTATTTCTTTGTGTTGACCGATTGCTGAGGCTAGGACTTCCAACACTATGTTGAATAACAGTGGTGAGAGTGGACATCCTTGTCGTGTTCCTGACCTTAGCGTGAAAGCTCGTGGTTTTTCTCTGTTGAGGATGATATTAGCGGTGGGTCTTTTCTATATGGCTTTTGTGATCTTGAGGTATGATCCTTCTATCCCTATTTTATTGAGGGTTTTTATCAAGAAAGGATGCTATATTTTGTTGAATGCTTTTTCAGCATCTCTTGAGAGGATTCATGTGGTTTTTATACTTTCTTTTATTAATGTGATGTCTCATATTGATTGATTTATAGATATTGATATGTCTGCATCCCAGGAATAAATCTCACGTGATCATGGTGAATAATTCTTTTAATGTATTATTGGGTCCAGTTGGCTAGTATATTGTTGAGAATTTTTGCATCCACGTTCATCAGGGAAATTGGTCTGTGGTTCTCCTTTGTAGTGGGGTCTTTGGTTTTGGAATCAAGTAATGGTGGACTTGTGGAGTGAGTTTGGAAGTTTTCCTTCCATTTCTATGTTTTGGGACAGCTTCAAAAGAATAGGTATTAACTCTTCTTTAAATGTTTGGTAAAATTCCCTAGAAAGCCATCTGGCCCTGGACTCTTGTTTGTTGGGATATTTTTGATTACTAATTCTATTTCATTACTGGTTATGGGTCTGTCAAATTTTCTATTCCTGTTTCAGTTTTGGTAGTTTATATATTTCTAGGAAATTGTCCATTTCTTCCAGATTGCCCAATTTGTTGGCATATAAACTGCTCATGATAGTCTCTTGTCTATATTTATGCAGTGTAGGTTGTAATCGCTTCTCTTTCATTCTTCATTTTATTTATTTGGGTCCTTTCCTTTTGCTTTTGATCACTCTGGCTACGGGCATATTAATTTTGTTAATTCTTTCAAAGAACCAGCTCCAGGTTTCATTGATCCGTTATACTGTTTTTTTGATTTCGATATCATTGATTTCTGCTCTAACATATATGTGTTAAGTCCCTGGCTGCTATTTCTTCCTGTTCTTTCTTTTGGGGTGAATTCCTTTGTTTTGTCATTTTGGAGGAAGAAGAAAAATTAATAAAATAAAAAAATTAAAACAAGAAAAAAACAAAGGAAGTTAGATCCTAGGTGTGTTTTGGTCTGCTTATTGAAAGAGCCTTGATAGAATAGGGACAAAAGGGAAAGAAAAAAAAAGTAAGAAATTTAAAAATGAAAAATAATTTGTGTAATAAAATAGAATAAGATAAAATGAAACATAATAAAAAATTTAAAAAAATAAAAACAAAGTAAAATAAATTTTTCTCTTTCTGCATCTAAGAGAGAGAAAGAAAAGTAAGAAAAAAGAGAACTATTTAAAAACAGAAACAAAGAAAACGAACAAATAAATTATAACCATCCAACAATGAAACACTAATGAAACTCTAACCAGCCAACAATGAAGCTTGTGCTATTCTAGGGGATGTGCTTGGAGGGCATTTGGCGGGGCTTGATGTAATGGCTCCGTTCTCCGCTAGGTGGTGCTGCTTAGGTTACTGGGGTGGATCTGCGTGGGTGCTCCTGGGAAGTGGAATTGGCTTCAGCCAGCTCACCAGTCTCTGGCGCGGGAACTTTGCATTCTCACCAACCTGCCATCAAAAACTCCTCCTATATCTCAGGCCTCCGTCCACTTCCCGCCTCTACCCTGGCTGTTTGCCTGCCAGGTGGCAGGCACTTGCCTCCAGAGTTTTATCTCAGATTAGACTGTGTTTCAAAACCGCACGCTTGAGAGACTCCTGTGGCTTGGACCTGCACTAACTCTGGAGGAGGGTCTCACTGAGCAATGGCCGGGTGCCTGCTTACCCCAGAAGATGTTCGTGCGATTGCACGGCTGCAGAGGTTCAGAGATTAAGGCAAATGCAGCATGCAGCTAGGGCCAGTTTTCACTGCAGTCTGGTGTCTTTGTCCCAGTATCAGTGACTGTGACTACTCTCCAGGATCTGCTGGGATCTTTTGCTTATGGGGAGGCGATATGGCTGCTACCAAATGCTCTCCAAACAGGAGAAACACTTCTCCCTGTGTGGGACACAGGCCCCTCAGACTGCACTGCCTGCTCCTGGGGATTTGCCCTGCTTCCTCACCAGAACAATGCCAGGCACCGAGCTCTGGAACTTGAGATTCTGCGCTGCACTGTTAACAGAATCCTGGTGGTATTGACACCCTCTCCTTTCTCCCCATGAAGGGTTTAGGTGAACAGATTTCTTATTCAGTCCCCTGTGAATATTTTCACTCTTTCTTTTTCTCTCTAGCTACTTTCGGGGAAGTGCTTTTCTTGCACAATCCTGATGTGCTGCACTCACCCCCTTTCTTTTTCTCTTCCCTCTCTGCGAAAATAGCTCCTTACCTTCCGTGGCTTTTCTCTCCCCCAGTTCACCTCTCCTGTACCACATACCTGCCGATTTCTGTGGGTTACTTTCTGCAGATTGGTGCATTAATCCTCAGATAAATTTCCTAGGTGTTCAAAATGATTTGGTGCTGATCTAGCTGTGTTTCAAGGACTGAGACAAGCTCAGGGTCTTCATGTGCTCTGCTGTCTTAACCCTTCCCCCCTAAATCATAGTTTTTAACCTGAGCTGGACCCTTAGGGACACTCAGCATTTTGTTTTGTATATTTTATTGCATTCTGGTTCCAAGATATTTGTTAGTCTCAAACAAACAACTCCCCCCCACCCCCCAAACAAACAAACAGACCCAGCAAGGATATCCTCATCTATCCCCCTCGCATGTTACTAGCTTGTTTTTCTCCTCTGTTATTGAGAAATTCTGGAACCAAAAATCTGTGTGTGTCTCAGTCTCTCTTACACTTTAGAAGTTTTACTGTCTTCACTCATTCTTGACTCCTTACTGTGTCTAACAGATCAAGTATCTCTTCATATCCAATCACTCACCAAAAGCTGTTTCCTCCTGATGTGGAGGTTTTATCATTTTTTACCTGGGTGTGTGTTGTGGTTTCTTACATTGCCTCCCTGCTCCAGTGTCTTTCTCTTTTACTGCCTTTAGTCACTGCCCCTGAGCTGACGTTCCTAAAACTCATGTGTAATCATGACACTTCTCTCCTTAAAATCTTTTGAGGATTCTCTGTTGCTTAGAGGAAAAGGTTGGCCTATACAATCCTTCTGTTTGGCCTTCATTTATGATATCTCTAGGTATTTTTCCTCAAGAATCTTTTGTTCCGGTTAGAAGTATTCAAAGCCTTATTTTTCTTTCTGCCTTTGCATATACTTCTACCTATAGTTGCTTTATCTGGCCGCTTTTCTTCTTAGTGAGTTCAAATTTATTGTAAAGATATTTCAGATGTCATCTGTTCTGGGAAGCTTTCCCTGCCTCTCCCCGAGAGAGTGAGTTATTCTTTGGCCTGTACTTAACAAAAGTATATTTTCTTAAAAAAAAAAAATTTTTTTTAACATTTATTCATTTTTGAGAGACAGAGAGCATGAGTGGGGGAAGGGCAGAGAGAGAGAGAGAGAGGGAGGGAGGGAGACATAGAATCCGAAGCAGGCTCCAGGCTCTGAGCTGTCAGCACAGAGCCCAGCATGGGGCTGAAACCCACGGACCGTGAGATCATGACCTGAGCTGAAGTTGGACGCTTAACCGAATGAGCCACCCAGGCACCCCTACAAAAGTGTATTTTATTACTCAGTTGCTCATAGGCATGAAGCAAGACTCAATGTCAGTGGACTAGAGTCTCATAGGAAAGGAAGATGAAGAATTTTTGGTGATTTAAGTACTGTAATATCTGACCTTTATGTACTTCAAACTGAAAAGTAAAGATGTTTAATGCAAGGCCTATGTATTGCTTCCTGTAGGACTCAGACATTTGGAATTTGAGAAAGGCATACTATTAGTTACAATGGGAACTGAGTGAGAGCGAAGATCAAGTTATACCTATCAATTAAATAGCAAGTAGAGTTGATGTATGTATCTGCCACTGTTGGAAGAGGTAAACTGGTACAGGCACCATTGTCAGTAATAATCAACTTTGTAAATCCAGGACATATCATCATCTCCAACTTATAAAATGCCTCGTCATGGGGCGCCTGGGTGGCGCAGTCGGTTAAGCGTCCGACTTCAGCCAGGTCACGATCTCGCGGTCCGTGAGTTCGAGCCCCGCGTCAGGCTCTGGGCTGATGGCTCGGAGCCTGGAGCCTGTTTCCGATTCTGTGTCTCCCTCTCTCTCTGCCCCTCCCCCGTTCATGCTCTGTCTCTCTCTGTCCCAAAAATAAAAAAAATAAATAAATAAAAATAAATAAATAAATAAAAAAAATAAAATGCCTCGTCATAAATAACTCATTCTAGGAAGGCTTTTTTTATAATGGGGTTTTTTAGAATTTGAACTGGAAGCAGGAAGTTGTTTTTAAAATGTGTCTCTTCTGGGGCGCCTGGGTGGCGCAGTCGGTTAAGCGTCCGACTTCAGCCAGGTCACGATCTCGCGGTCCGGGAGTTCGAGCCCCACGTCAGGCTCTGGGCTGATGGCTCAGAGCCTGGAGCCTGTTTCCGATTCTGTGTCTCCCTCTCTCTCTGCCCCTCCCCCGTTCATGCTCTGTCTCTCTCTGTCCGAAAAATAAATAAACGTTGAAAAAAAAAATAATAAATAAATAAATAAAAAAAATAAAATAAAATGTGTCTCTTCTGAGGTGCCTGAGTAGCTCAGTCAGTTATGTCCACCTCTTGATTTTGGCTCAGGTCATGATCTCATGGATTGTGAGATTGAGCCCCGCATCGGTCTCTGCGCTGACCATGCGGAGCCAGCTTAGGGTTCTTTCTCTCCCTCTCTCTCTGCCCCTCCTCCACTCATGCGCATGCTTTTGCTGTCTCTCTCCAAATAAATAAACATTTAAAAAAAGGGGGTGCCTGAGTGGCTCAGTCTGTTAAGCGTTCGGCTTCGGCTCAGGTCATGATCTCGTTCGTGGTCCATGAGTTAGATCCCCGCATCAGGCTCTATGTTGACAGCTCAGAGCCTGGAGCCTGCTTTGGATTCTGTGTCTCCCTCTCTCTCTGCCCCTCCCCCGCTCACACTCTGTTTCTCTCAAAAATAAATAAACATTAAAAAAAAAAATTAAAAATGTGCCTCTGCTGCTTAGATCATTGTAACTATGATTTGCAGTAGTAGTTTCAGATTTCATCACTGGCATCTCACTGGCACATTTAGAAGTTTGTTTGCTATCGCCAGTGCGTTACATCTTTTACTCCTGAGCATAAGACTGAAGGTGAAATGTTTTGTATTTTACAGCTGGAAACAATGTGGAGGTAGATGAATCTCTGTTCCAGGAAATGGATGACTTGGAGCTAGAGGATGATGAGGATGATCCAGACTACAATCCTGCTGACCCAGAGAGTGATTTGACTGACTAATGGACTATCCGCATCCGCAGAGAGGCGTGACTGCCACAGCATCTGTGGCTGTGCTTAGGTGTTGATTTTTCTTTCTTTTTTTCTAAGAAAAAATAATTCTCAGGAGAATATTCTTCTGATAGCTTTCATCATTGAACTTAATAAACTGACCTTAAAATTTCAAATATAAAATGTTGAGTCCCTCTTATTGTTAGGAGTAAGGTCATATATATAACATCATGTAGCGTTAGAGATCCAGCCTATAAAACTAAGATTAGAAGACAGTCTGCTGCTGTGTACAGGTGTGGGCTCATATACAAGGAGTTGTAATAACTTGGAATTTTTATGTGGGAGACAGTGATGGCTTTTGGATTCTAAGTGTTGTCATTAATATAAAATGTCAGAGAACAGAGGTGAAGAGAACATTAAGCCTTCTGAATTCTAGCCTTTGGGCATGACACATTTAAGTCTTTGCAAAACCAGAAACCTGAATATAGTCAGAATTACAAAGGCCTTTAGTCTTATGGTAGTGTTTGAATCAGAATCCTTTGTGGTTATTCCAAGGTATGCACTTGTAGGCCCTCCGCAGTTGAGGTTATTAAACACTGACCTTAATCTGAATTTTAAAACAGTGAAATCTCATGCCGGTGACACAGGTGATACTGTTGCATACTCCTTATTCAGAACCATAGTCCTGTAGTTGTGAAATACATACACCGATGTTCCTCCACTCTTCGAATTTAACCAGTCTGGAAAGGTCTGGATTTTGGGGTTTGTACAGTGTCTGCAAGAGAACACACATCCACATTCATGTACTTGTGAGACCTTCTTCATCATAGCTTGGAATGATTGATTTGGGGACCCCAGGTAGGAGAGCCAGGCTTCATGCAGGTTATCTAGGCACTGCAACTTTGGAAAATTGAATCTTAATCCTAATAGGGAATTACTTGTGCTATTACAAATAGCTGCCTCCTTTCAAAAATACACGTATTACACATCCACAGATAAGCAGTATCAATCCCATGTTTATTTTTGGATTTAGGTTTATGGTTAAAATCAAATTATTTAAGACAAAATTGAGGAATATAATACTATCATTGAGGAATGTAATACTTTTTCACCAGCTTTGGTTCTGACCAATAGAAGGGAATACCAGTAGTGTTTGTCATTTCCCTATAGAGAGAAGTCCAAAAATTTGTGTTGTGCGAGAATTTACTTTTTCTAAGAAGAGATCCTTTCTGAAGCTGATCAGTAGATGCATTAAGAACTTGAGAGCCGTTGGGGCGCCTGAGTGGCTCAGTCGGTTGAGTGTTTGACTTCGGCTCAGGTCATGATCTCACGGTTTGTGGGTTTGAGCCCTGTGTCGGGCTCTGTGCTGACTGCTCAGAGCCTGGAGCCTCCTTCAGACTCTGTGTCTCCCTCTCTCTCTCTGCCCATCCACTGCTCACACTCTGTCTCTTTTTGTCTTTCAAAAATGAATAAATGTTTAAAAAAAAAAAAAGAACTTGAGAGTAGTTTAATTAAGGGTAAGAAAAGCAATGATGAACAATATAGTGCTGAGGTCAGTGAGGACTTGACCTTAAAGTGTCAAGAATGATTCTACCTCCCTCTCGCACAAGACTTTTTTAAAGTATATGGTTGATTTTGTTTTTTTTTAAGTTTATTTATTTATTTTGAGAAGGGGTGGGGAGGGGCAGGGAGAGAGGGAGAGAGGGAGAGAGGGAGAGAGAATCCCAAGCAGGCTCTGCACTGTCTAGTATAGAGCTTGACGTGGGGCTCAAACTCAGGAACCATGAGATCATGACCTGAGCCAAAATCAAGAGTTGGATGCTTAACGACTGAGCCACCCAGGTGCCCCTGAAGTGTAAGTTTTATATGCTTTCTCTAAGTATTGAAGTGGATTCCATCTTTGTCATTTCAGAATGTAGGCAGAACCTGATGATATGGAAATGAAGACTCAGAGTTTGTTGTAATGATACTCCCAAGTATTTTCATCCAAAGTAAATGTTAACTTTAATATTGTTTATTTTATGGGAATTAACCAAAGACTCTACTTCTCAAACTGGAGCACACATAATCCCAGGATGCGCAAAAGCATGACTGGTGGTATTTGAAGCAGTAATTGGCCATCTTGGATTCTCAGTTTTGCTCTTGGATTTGGGAAAATTTTTGCTTTTGTTTTTCTACTTATGCTAAGTTGTATGAAGTATTATAAGATTAATAACGAATACTACTATGTGTATTCATTGCTGTATGCCTGTGACAGTGTCTGGCACTGAATAGGCATCTATTATTTGTTGAATTGAGTGAATTATGCAAAGTTCTCCTGCATTTTAAAGGTAAACCATGGCAGTTCAAGGAAGTGTTTTATTTGCCATATGCAGCTTTGAGTAATGCCTCCATTCTGCATTACTTCATATTCTTCTGCCAGGAGAGGTGCCTTAGGAAAAAAGTGCACTGATCTAAGGCAAACACCTCTAAAAGGTTACATGAACATTTCCTATTTGAGGTAAAACCAGAAAGAGTGATTGGTAACATTTCTTATGGATGAAAGGATGAGTTCATTGATTGTACTGTCACAAACTCCAAAGGTATATGTGTCAAGCGGCAAAGAGATACATTCTTGGATTCTAGGAGAAAGGAGAGTGTGAGTTTTCAATATGTATGTGCTAGCCCGTTGTTTGTGTTATGGAGGTGCAAACAGAAAGCAGGTAAACTATCTCAAGTAGCTCATAGTGTTTTGTTTGTCTTTCAGAGAACATAAATGTCCAGCAACAAAGGTAAACATCATATGATTATATATAAAAATGAGTCACACACTTCCAGAACTGTAGGGAGTAATTTTAGAGAGTCCATTGAGTTCTAAAGTGATAGGGAATGTTTTTTCACCAATGCACTTGGAGTAGGAGTGCATATAAAGACGTAAATGGGAATGACATTAGCTTGTTTGCTGCTTTAGGACCTATGTCAGAGTAACAGAGATGCAGAATACTGCCATAAGGTTTATCATGAAGTTTATAGCTTTCAGTTTAATTTCCCCTTTGTTGGGCAAAGGACTTGGAAAGAAAAGGGGTGAGGTGGGGTGGTAATGCACGACTTAGTGCACCTTCCATTAATAGAAAAATGGGAATATGTTGGAAAACGTTTATGACTATTGTAAAGGAATGCCAAATCAAAATTTTAATTAACAGTGCTGTGTAGAGCCATTTTGGCACCTGAAGTAAAAGGAAAAATCAGTAATTACTTAAAATTTGGATATTTTATTTATCATGGATTTTACATTAAATCTTTATTTTTTAAAATACTGCATTAAAATGTTGATCTTAATAACTGAGTTTTTGGTGCTTTTTAAAATTTTGCACCCAGGATCAGTGCCTCACTCACATTATCGTAGTTCTTGGTAGGTCAAAAAGGCTTTCAGGGTTTCCTGGCCTCCATCCTAAGAATATTAGGGAGAAAGGCCTGGAGTTGGAACCTGGTGAAGATTTAGGTAAAGGGTGCTTCTTTGTGTAAATGAAGATGCTCTGAAGACAAGCAGAATGAGCCATACTGTTACCAACTTCAAGCAGATAGTTAAACTGAAGTAATTAAGGGCCTGGAAATTATTAGATTATGGGCTACTGCACATGCTTGAGATACCAACTGGTAGGTTATGGCTTTGACCATAAGAGTCCAAGCCTATGTAGATGTGATATAATCATTAAAGAAAAATGAATTACACCCAGATTTGTTGGTCTCTTGAACAAATTGATTCTTGTAGAACTCAGACTGTCTAGAAAGTATGGATCTACAAAATTTTTCACCTATACTTTTGGGATAATGTTTTAAAAGAACTTCGATATTAATTTGGATGTATCTTTTGACATTTAAATTTTGTTTTTAAAGGTCAGACTGTTTCTATTATTTGGAAAGGCCCTTAACACTTGAGGATCTGTTACTAAGGATGTTTTCTAAAAAGATAAATATTGATGCTATGGCCCTTGAAAATGACATTAAAGGAGAGTGTTAGGCACATTCTCAAAGGTATGCATTTAGTGTCTTTTTTTTTTTTTTTTTTGCAATCATCAACTAATTTTTGAAAAATGTTTATTTATTTTGAGTGCAAGCAGGGGAAGGGCAGAGAGAGAGAATCCCAGCAGGCTTTGTGCCTAGAGCGCTGAGAGCGCAGACAGCACACAACCAGATGAGGGGCTCACATTCAAAAAACTGTGAGATCATGACTGAGCTGAATTCAAGAGTTGCATGCTTCACTGATTGAGCCACCCAGGTGCCCCTATTAGCAACTAATTTTAGTGGATTCTGTCTGAGATAGGAAGTTCTCTGTGTCCATGTATTTTATGGAAGGAGGTTGTATTTCTCTCTCTAAGACATAGATGCACAATTGAAAATGTGCAGCACACGTTGAGCCAGCCCCAGAGAGTTTGAACACAAGGGGAAAATGTGAATATTTAATATTTAATACTTCATATTTTAGTTCACTACTGAAGGTTAATGCCTTGTCTAGTAAGAAAATCTAAGAGATGGTTCTGGCAGAGGGGTGAGAACTGGAATAGGCCCTCCTACTAACTGGGAGCTTCCGATCATTCATTTAATCTCTGATCCTCAACTTCCTCACCTGTAAGGTGGGGATCACAATACTTCTAGAACACGACAAGATTATTCAAAAAGGACGGTTAATAAACATGGTCAAAACTTGGTGAATTTTTCATGGGACTTTGTCTACAAATCTTCTCATGTTTCTCACACCACCTTTTCCCCCTGCCTCACACAATGAAATTATAGGGAATAAGTGTACTGCCTTGGACCGAATGTTTGTGTCCCCCCAGAAATTCGTATGATGAAATCCTAACTCCCAAGGCGATAATGCTAGGAGGTGAGCTTTGGGGAGGTGATGATTGGGATTAGGGCTCTTATAAAAATGAAAGCAGACTTGAGCTCCCTTGCTGCTTCTGCCATGTGAGGTCACAGTGAGAAGACTACGAAGGAAGGGGATTCTCTCTAGGTATGAATCTGCTGGTGATATGATCTAGGACTTCCCAGCCTCAGAACTGTGAGAAATAAGTGTCTTCATAAGCCACCCAGTGTATGCTGTCTTGTGATAGCAGCCTGATTGGACTAAGACAAATATTGCTCCACTTCCTTTTGCCAATATTTCATTAACATATTGAATCCGGGAGAAAACCAAACATTTAGTAGTGCAGATGGCACCTCCTTCAGCTGCAGTTACACAAATGTTACCTGCCTTCACAACTGTAGCAGCCAAACTGCCTCAGGTTAAAACAATTTGAAGGGCAGCCCAACTCTTTAGCTCCTTGTGTGATCACTTGTGGGTTTTGTTGCTAGTGCATTGCAGTGCAACTTCTCCCTCTGCCCAGAGCACCTGCCTTCACTCCCTCACAGGTGTTGTTCCTGAGGGCAGTTCTCAGTCCTCATGCAAATCTCAGTGTGTGTCCTGGGAGAACGCAAACTAAAACATCTTATGATTTCAATTACAGCATCGTGGTGACCTATGGCACAACAGCACTAGAGCAGAACTGGCTGAGGGCAGAGTTTGGTGGGATGGCTGTTGACTAGGGCCCCTGGCTACCCACACACCCCAAGTGGTGCTAGGGAAGTGGTTCTGGGTGGGGTTTGGAAACGTATGGGAGCATTTTTCTTTGTCATATCAGGCTGGGAAGAAGCCAGGGATCCTAACAGTTTCTGCTGTCAGGACAATCCCACAAGAGGAAAAACTATTGCAGAAACAAAAGGCTCAAAAGTCAAAAAAAGAAACCTTATTCCCTATACTGTCCACTTGTTCATGTTATGTCTCCCATGCATTCCTTGTTACTTTTACCTCGTTGTGGGGTGTTTTGTACTTCTCCAGAATTTATAGATAGTGAAAGATGGGCTGAAGGGGATTTAGGCCACCATACCAGACCTGGAGTGATAATTTTGATTCTAGGATATTAAATGGAGTTTGGACAACTATGATGTGTTTTAAGCACATCTAGAATGGACTGATTTCAAAATAAAGTCAGAGCCTTCCCAGTAGCGTTCTCCCTGTTCCAGGAGGAATAATATTTTCGTAGAGATAAAACAAGCACCTATCATTGTTCCTTGGACCCTTGGTCTTTCTTAGGTTCTTTGCCTAATCTTTCTTATATGGCTCTTCCACGTAACAATTGTAATGCATTAAAACCCCATCTCAGTCTGCATTTAGATAAAATTCCAGACAGGAGATTCTTCATTCAGCCTTACTAAACGGAGTAATAGGTGACATCAGCATCTTGGCAGTGTAAGTTGTTCATTTTTCTCTCCCCTCAATTTGCGTGTAATTGGACATCCATGACTGAAAAAAAGTGCCTCTACAGAGCATACGGGGGCATTAGAGATCATCCATGTGCATCCAAAGTGGGTGGATTGAGAACCAGAGAGGCTATGGGGCCAAAGGGCCAAGGGAGGTGCAGCAGCCAGAGCTGGAACCAGCAGAGGAGGCAGAGGAGGTGGAAAGCAAAGGTGGTAAGTGAATTCCTCCCGACTGCTCAGGTGCAGCTGGAGGGGCCTGTTGCTCTTCAGCAGCACCTGGGTTTCCCGGAAGAGAACTCTGCGACTGGGACAAAGGACGGAAAGGGAAGAAGGCAGAGAAAGAGAATTGACAGAAGATGTGTTCTGCTGTCTGCCTTGGTATTTCAGGAAGAAGTTTGGGACCTCTGAGATACCTTCCACCCATCCCAGTGTCCTTGGGCACACCCAAAGACCCAAGGGCTAAGCCCACAACTCTCCTGCCACTTTTTTAAAAATGCCAGATCCTTTAGGTATGCTCCTAATTTAATGGTGAGTCAGATTCAGTAAGAGAAAATAAAATAATTGTGCTATATCATGAACTGAGAAACAAAGGTAAGTTTCTGATTGCCAATCTGTTTAACTGTTAGAGTCAAAGCCTTTTCTACACAAGAAAGGTATTCAGGCCTTCAAGTGAGATGACAAAGGCACATTTCATCCACTATGAAGAATCATAGTAATACAGTATCACACAGGATAAAGGGCAATCCTTCAGAGCGAAATTCAAAGACAAAATACTGTGATCTGATGTATAATTCAAGACAGCTTTTATGAAGAAATTCAATAAGCTACAAGAAAATTTAGAAGGCAGTTCCATGAACTGAAGCATAAAACTAATGAACAGAAGGAGTACTTTACCAAAGAGATTGGAATTATAAAAAAAAGACTCAAGCAAATTCTGGAGCTGAGAGACTCAGATGAAAAAATGCAGTAAGAAGCATTAGAAATACAGCAGGTCACATGGAAGAGAGATTAAGTTACCTGGAGGATAGGAATTTAGAAATGATTCAAGTAGAAAAGGAGAGAGCTAGGATTTCAAACAAGTGACGAAACCCTATGTGAGTTATCAGACTATTAGAAAAGCCAATATAAGATGAAGGAGTGTATCAGGAGAACAGAGGAAGGGGTCAGAGAAACCTGGGAAAGGAATTTAACATACAAGTCAACAGAGCTCATAGAACATTTTATTATCTCAATGGGAAAACAATGAGACATTATGATGAGTGTCCAAACTCAATGATAGAATTCTTAAGGCAAGGGAAAGAAGAGTTAGCCCACAAAGAACCCCCTACCCTTTACCCCCTATGCCTTAGGCTATTAGCAGATTTCTCAGCAGGAACTCGAGGGAGTTTACCACTAGACCTGCCTTGCAAGAAATGCAGAAAGAACTCTTCCAGCTGAAATGAAAGACACTAATAAATGAAATCACATAAAACTCTGATAAAGATGATACAGACAGTCAAAATTAGGACATTAACTCTGTTTAAGAATAGTTTGTCAAGGGGCGCCTGGGTGGCGCAGTCGGTTAAGCGTCCGACTTCAGCCAGGTCACGATCTCGTGGTCCGTGAGTTCGAGCCCCGCCGGCTCCGGGCTGATGGCTCGGAGCCTGGAGCCTGTTTCCGATTCTGTGTCTCCCTCTCACTCTGCCCCTCCCCCGTTCATGCTCTGTCTCTCTCTGTCCCAAAAATAAATAAACATTGAAAAAAAAAAATTTAAAAAAAAAAAGAATAGTTTGTCAAACAATTACAGAATAGGGTAAAGGAAGAGAGCATTAAAAATAATGATAGTCACTATAATTGGTTAACAAATTCGTAGCATAATAAGAGGTAATTTGTGACATCAAAAACATAAAAGAGGGTAACATAGACAAGTTAATTTGAGCTGCTAGTGGCAGAAAAAGGGCTAGCATTTTTTATTTAAGCCTCAAGGTAACTGTAAAGCAAAAATGTAGAGCAGATGCAAATGAATATGAGTTGCTAGCAAAAGAAAAAGGCCCACATGTTTTATGTAAGCCTCAAGGAAACACTGAAGCAAAAATCTAGAGCAGACACAAAACATGGAAAAAAAGAAAAAAGGCCACATACCACGACAAAACCCACCAATTAACAAGGGAGGCAGAAACAGAATGAAAAAGAAACAACATAGATGGGAAATAGCAAATGAACACTAATAAGTTCTACATATTAATAATCCCCCTAAAAATAAATGGATAAATTTACCAATCATGAAGCTCACAGTGGTTGTATGGTTAAAGAAACAAGACCCAACTATATGTCACCTACAGGAGACATTTCAGCTCTAAAGACATACATAAGCTCAAAGTGAAGTGATGGCAGATGATTTTCCAAGCAAGTGAAAACCAAAAGACAATAGCTGCAGCCTACTATATATCAAACAAACTGAATTTCAAGTCAAAATCAGAAGTGGTAACAAAAGACAAGAAGGTCATTACGTAATGATAAAAGGGTCAATACAGCAAGTAGATGTAAAAACCACAAGTATTTGTACTCTAACATTCAAGCACTGAAGTCTATTAAGCAAATACCAACAGATCTTAAGGGAGAAACATATAGCAATCCATTAATAGTAGGGGACTTCATTACCTGACTGTCAGCAGTAGATACGTTATCCAGACAGAAAATCAACAAGGAAACATTGCAATGAAACAGTACCTTAGAAGAAATGGGCTTTAGAGACTTCTTTAAAAAAAATTTTTTTTAACTTTAATTTTATCTTATTTTTTGAGAGAGAGACAGAGAGCAAGTTGGGGAGGGGCAGAGAGAGAGAGTGAGGGAGACACAGAATCCGAAGCAGGCTCCAGGCTCTGAGCTAAGCACAGAGCCCGATGCGGGGCTCAAACTCATGAACTGTGAGATCATGACCTGAGTCGAAGTCAGATGCTTAACCAACTGAGTCACCCAGGTACCCCTAAGAGACATCTATAGGACATTCCCTCCAATATTTGCCAAGTGCACACTCATCTCTTTATTCTGCAGGATAGATTATATGATGGGACACAAAACAAATCTCAGATTTCCCTATCTTTCCTATTTATGGAACTGACAATAGGAAAGTGAGAAGATTCACAAATATGTGGAAACTGAACAAAATACTTCTGAATAACCAAAAAGTCAAAAGTAAATCAAAAGGAAAATAAAACATTATCTCAAAACAAATGAAATGGAAAGACAACATATCAAATCTTATGGGATAGAGAGAAAAACTGTTCTGGATAGAAATTTAATAATAATCAAAAAATCAAAGAATTAGGAAGACATCAAATAAACTACCTAATTTTACAGCATAAGGAACTGGAGAAGGACAAGTTAAGTCCAAACTTATTAGAAGGAAGGAAATAATAGAGATGAAAGATCAGAGCAGAAATGAAATGAAGACCCAAACAACAACAAAACAACAAAAAGGAACAACAAAACTAAAATCTGGTTCTTTGAAAAGATCGACCAAGTTGAAAAAATTTTAGCTAGACTATCTAAGAACAAAAGAGAGATAACTCAAATAAAATTAGAAACAGAAAAGGAGACATTGCAAGTGATACTACAGCAATACATAGGAGCATAAGACGCTACTATGAACAATTGTATGCCAGCAAATTACATAACCTAGAAGATAGGATGCATTTCTAGAAACACAGCCTTAGCAAGACTGAATCCAGAAGAAAGAGAAAAATAGACAAATGAGTAAATTGAGAGATTTATGAGTAATCAGCCCAACACAAACCCCCAGGAACTGATGGCTTTACAGGTGAATTCTACCAAACATTTAAAGAAACATCATTCCTCCACAAACTCTTCCATAATACCAAAGTGAAGGGCATGCTTCTAAACTTGTTCTGTGGGGCCATTGTTACCCTCATACCCAAACCAGATAATACCACAAGAAGAGAAAACTATAGGCCTATATCCCTGATGCAAAAATTCTCAACAAAATAGCAAATTAAATTCAAGAACACCTGGACCAAATTAGATTTCTCTCTAGGATGCAAGTTTCCTTTAACACACACACTTCAATAAATGTAATATGTCAATAAAATAAAAGATAATACCATAATTATGTCACTAGACACAGAAAAACGCAACTCATACAGCATCCTTCATGTTATAAAGCCTTAATAGATTGAGTGTAGAAGGAATACACCTCAACATAGTATGGACTATATATGACAAGCCACAGCTAATATTATATTCAATAGTGAAAAGTTGAAAGCTTTTTCTCTAAGATCAGGATCAAGACATGAATGCCCACTCTCACCATTATTGTGGTACTAGAAGTCCTGGCTAGAACCATTAGGCAAGACAAAGAAAGAAAAGGCATCCAAATCAGAAAGGCAAAAGTAAAATGGTCACTATGTGCAACTGATATGATTTTATATATAGAAAATCCTGAAGAGTCAATCATAAAACTGTTCAAATTAATCAGAGTAAAGTTTCAGGATACAAAATCTATATACAGAAATCAGTTTCATTATTTTACAGTAATAATGAAACATCTGAAAAAAAATAAAAATATCTTGTTCAGAGTAGCATCAAAAATAAAAACAAAAAATCTAGATAATTTAGCCAGGGAAGTGAAAGACCTATATGATGAAAAGTACAAGACTTTGCTGAAAGAAATCAAAGAAGGCACAAACAAATGGAAGTCACCTCATGATTGTGGATTGGAAAAATTAATATCCTAAAATGCTCATACCACCCAAAGCAATCAAGAGATTGAACTCAATACTCATTAAAATACCAAAATCATTCACAAAAACAAAAGCAACAATCCTAAAATGTATGTTTTAGTAGTTTAACTGTGATATGTGTAGCTTTTGTCCTATTCACGTTTATCCTACTTGTTCGTCAAGCTTTATGGATGTGTAAACTAATATTTTTCCTCAAATATGGGAAATTCTTGACCATACTTTCTTCAAAGATTTTTTTCTGTCCTTTCCTTCTGTATATGTTCCTCTGTTTGATATGTTCTACAGGTCCCTGAGGTTATGTTCAGTTTTCTTCATTCTTTGTGTTTCTGTTCTTTTTATTCTTTGTAATTCTCTTCACTACTGATCTGTCTTCATGTTCCATGATTCTTTCTTCTGTCGGATCAAACTTGTTGAGATCTAAGGACTCAATAAATGAACATTGTTTTATAGCTGTTATTTTATTTTTTTGCTAAGTCCAGCATCTGGGTCCATTCAGAGATAGTTTTTACTAATTGCCCTTTATTCCCCTGAATATGTGTTACACTTTCTTGTTTTTTGACATATGGTACTTTTGTCAGAAACTGGATATTTTAGGTAATATACATTCTCTAGATTCCAATCTTGTCCTAGAAGTGGTTGTTCTGCCTTTTTTTTTTTTCACTTTCTTTTTAGTGATTTACTAGAACTAATTATGGAGTCTATCCCCAACAGCATACACACTTTCAAATCACTACTCAAATTTTTAAAATTTTTGTGTTATAGTTAAGACAAGGCCAATAGAGCTTAGTAGTCAGGCAATATTAGGTCAGAGGTTGTGCTTAAACTCAAAACTGGGTAATTTTCCCACCTTTCAGCCTTACAAGTTTTGCAAATAACTAAAATTTTCGAGAATCATAAGCATCAGGGGCCCCTGGGTGGCTGAGTTGCCTAAGTGTCCGACTTCGGCTCAGGTCATGATCTCACAGTCCGTGAGTTCGAACCCGCGTTGGGCTCTGTGCTGACAGCTCAGAGCCTGGAGCCTGCTTCAGATTCTGTGTCTGCCTCTCTCTCTGCCCCTCCTCTGCTCGCACTCTGTCTCTCTCTCAAAAGTAAAATAAAAACATAAAAAAATTTTAAAAAAGAATCGTAAGGATCAGTTTGCTTTTCTCAAGTTTTTTATTTTAGTGAATCACAATTATTCCTTTCTAGCAATTAACAACTTTGGCTTCAGGAATGTGTTATGTTTTAAGTTAGGAAATACTGTTTGAAAAAGTTTGTCTTCATAATTACAGGGTCCAATTTCTGTCACATTAAAGACTTCTTTGTTTTTAATTTAAATTTTAGCTAGTTAACATAAAGTGAAATATTGGTTTCAGGAGTAGAATTCAGCAATTCGTCCCCTTATATACAACACCCAGTGCTCATCATAACAAGTGCCCTCCTTAATACCCATCATTCATATATCCCATCTCCCACCCTTCTCCCTCCATCCATCTCAGTTTCTTCTCTATTGTTGAATCTCTGTGGTTTAAACATTTTCTTAACAGTAATGATTACTCCAATAAAAGGGATTAAATCGTTTCTTTGGATCAAATTTTTATTTAATGAAAGGTGACAATAGGACAGATGGAACCATGAATTCCAAAGTTACTGAGAGTAGTTCTAAATAAGAAACACAATCTACTTTTCCCAAATAAGGGTGAGAGGATATGTATTAGGAAGGACTTGAGTCCAGTTCCAAATCAGATAGTGTGCATGCAGTAACATCAACAGATGCCAAAGTTTGGTGATTTATCTTAGTATAAATGAAGAAATGTTTGTTATTCAGGAAGCACTAACAACAGAAGAGAAGCAGCATCTAAGGTCAATAACCCAAGTACATATAGAGGGAGTTTGAATAAACCTTAGGTGTTTATCCAGAGGCAATTTGAATAAACCTTAGACGTTTATCGTTTAGGACCATTCTGTTCAGAAGACAAACTGGATAGAGTGTGGAATCCCTGAAAAAGAGGACACAAAACGGTACCTGAACAGCCAACCCCAGGACCTGTCATTCCCTCTGTGATATCACATCCCTATGTGGTATGAAGACCTCACCACTCACTCAACAGTGACAAAACTGAGGGGAATAATGGCAGGTAAACGGTGATTGGTAGTTACATGAGTATTACATTTGTGTCAAGCAAATTGTAGAATTATGGAAAGTCCCTAATCCTTCAAAATAAATGTGTTTACTTCTTGCATATGTAGATTTCTTGTCTCAACTTCTCAATTGTTCACACTACTCATATTCTCAATTTTGTTTCATAAGAAACAACACAAAGACTTAAAGACACCAATAGTAGCCATCTGACCCTGGACTTTTGTTTGTTGGAGAGATTTTTGGTTACTGTTTCAATTTCATTGCTGGTAATGAGTATGTTCAAGTTTCCTATTTCTTTCTGATTCAGTTTTGATAGTTTGTGAGTTTCTAGGAACTTATCCATTTCTTCCAGATTGCCCAATTTGTTGGCATATGATTTTTCATAATATTCTCTTATAATTGTTTTTATTTCTGAGGTGTTGGTTGTGATCTTTTTCATTCCTGATTTTATTTATTTGATTCCTTTGTCTTTTCTTTCTGATAAGTCTGGCTGGGCTTATCTGGGTTTATCAATTTTATTAACTTTCAAAGAATCAGGTGTTATTATCAGTTCTACTGTTTTTTATTGTTTGTTTGTTTCTATATAATTTATTTCTGCTCTAATCTTTATTATTTATTTTCTTCTGCTTGCTTTAGGCTTTATTTGTTGTTCTTTTTCTAGATTCTTTAGGCATAAACTTAGGCTGCATATGTGAGATTTTTCCTGCTTCTTGAAGTAGACCTGTGCATATACTTACATCATATGTCTGCTTGTGCTGCATCCCAAAGTTTTGGGGCCATAATGCTTTCAGTTTCATTTGTTTCTATGTATTTGTAGAATTCCTTTTTTGGGGTGTCTTTGTGGCTCAGTCAGTTAATCGTCCAACTCTTGATTTTAGCTTAAGTCATTTTCTCATGGTTCATGAGATCGAGCCCTGCATCAGGCTG
Organism: Lynx canadensis; assembly: GCF_007474595.2. Lineage (NCBI taxonomy): Eukaryota > Metazoa > Chordata > Mammalia > Carnivora > Felidae > Lynx > Lynx canadensis. The sequence goes on from NC_044307.1 coordinate 105,689,902, forward strand.
TGTGCTGACAGTGCAGAGCCTGCTTGGGATTTTCTCTTTCCCTCTCTCTCTGCTCTTCCTCCACTTGGTCACACAATACACATGCATGAGCCCTCTGTCTCTCAAAATAAATGAATAAACTTACTCAAATTTTTGTTCTTAATTTCCTGGTTGACCCATTGATTCTTTCGTAAGATGTTCTTTGACCTCCATGTATTTGTGGTCTTTCAAAATTTTTTCTTATGGTTGACTTCAAGTTTCATAGCATTGTGGTCTGAAAATATGAATGGTATGATCTCAATCCTTTTGTACTTGTTGAGGTCTGATTTGTGACCTAGTATGTCATCTATATTGGAGAATGTCCAATGTGTGCTCAAAAAGAATGTGAATTCTGCTGCTTTTTGATAAAATGTTCTGAATGCATCTGTTTAAGTCCATCTGTTCCAGTGTGTCACTGAAAGTTATTGTTTCCTTGTTGATTTTCTGCTTGGATGATCTGTCCATTGATCTAAGTGGGGTATTAAAGTCCTCTAGTATTATTGTATTATAATCAATGTATTATTTATGTCTGTTGCTAATTGTTTTATATATTTTGGAGTTTCCAACTTGGGGGCATAAATATTTATAATTGTTAGATATTTTGTTGGATAGACCCTTTTGTTATGGTATAGAGCCCTTCTTCATCTCTTCTTACAGTCTTTGTTTTTCTGATATAAGTATTGCTACTCTGGCTTTCTTGTAACTTCTGTTTGCATAATGGATGGTTTTCAATCTGCAGGTTTCTTTAGGTCTAAAATGAGTCTCTTTTTTTTTTTTTTTAATTTTTTTTTTCAACGTTTATTTATTTTTGGGACAGAGAGAGACAGAGCATGAACGGGGGAGGGGCAGAGAGAGAGGGAGACACAGAATCGGAAACAGGCTCCAGGCTCTGAGCCATCAGCCCAGAGCCCGACGCGGGGCTCGAACTCACGGACCGCGAGATCGTGACCTGGCTGAAGTCGGACGCTTAACCGACTGCGCCACCCAGGCGCCCCTAAAATGAGTCTCTTATAGGCAGCATAAAGATGGGTTTGTTTTTGCTGTTGTTGTTTTTAATTCAGTGTGACACCCTATTTCTTTTTACTGGAGCATTTAGTCAATTTACATTCAGAGTGATTATTGATAGATATAAATTTAGTGCCATTTTACTACCTGCTACACTGTTGTATCTGAAAATTTTCTCTGGTCCTTACTAGTATTTGTTGCCTTTGTCTTTCTTTCCCACTCAAAGAATCCCCCATTAATATATCTTGCAGCTCTGGTTTAGTGGTCAGAAACTCGTTTACTTTCTGTTTGGGAAATTCTTTATCTCTCCTTTTGTTCTGAATACTGGATAGAGTATTCGTGGATGCATATTTTTTCCATTCAACACATTGAATATATCATACCATTCCCTTCTGGGGTGCCAAGTTTTTATGGAGAGCTGTGCTACTAATTTTCTTTGTCTTCTCTTGTAAGATAAGGAATTCTTTTGTCTTGCTGCTTTTAGGATTTTTTCTTTATCTTTATATTTTCCAAGTTTGACTATGATATGTGTTTTTAATTTTTTTAAATATTTATTTCCTTTGAGAGAGAAAGATAGAGATAGAGAGAGAGAGCGAGCACAAGCTCTGGGGAGGGGCAGAGAGAGAGAGGGAGAGAGAAACCCAAGCAGGCTCTGGGCTGTCAGTGCAGAGTCCCATGCGGGTTTGATCTCACAAACTGTGAGGTCATCACTTGAACTGAAATAAAGGAGTTGGATGCTTAACCAACTGAGCCACCCAGGCACCCCAACTATGATATGTCTTGGTGTTGGCGTGCTTTTGTTTATTTTTAAGAAAGTTCTCTGTGCTTCCTAGATTTGGATATCTCTTTCCTTCCCCAGGTTAAGGAAGTTTTCAGCTATAATTTCCTCAAATAAACCTTTTGTTCCCCTTTCCTTCTCTTCTTCCTCTGAGGCTGCTATGATATGAATATTATTATAATTTATGGAGTTACTGAATTCCCTAAGTCTACATTCATGATCTAATATTTTTCTTTCCCTCTTCTTTTCAGCTTCAGTATTTTCCATAATTTTATGTTCTCTATCACTTATTCATTCCTCTGCTTCTTCCATCCTTATAGTCATTACAATCAGTTCGTTTCAAATCTTGGTTATGCATTTTTCATTTTTGCTTGACAAGTTTTTGGTCTTTAATCTCTGTGGTAAGGAATTCCCTGCTGTCTTCTATGTTTTTCTCATGCCCAGCTGGTATCATTGTAATTATTGCTTTAAATTCTGGAACATGAATATTATATCTGTCTCAATGAGATCAGTGGCCATTAACTTTTCTTGTTCTATCTTTTAGGATGAATTCTCCTGTCTTGGCATTTTTAAATTTATTTTATTAACGTTGATTTATTTTTTTGGGGGGGTGGGGAGAGAGAGAATGAGAGAGAGAGAGAGAGAAAGAAAGAAAGAAAGAAAGAAAGAAAGAAAGAAAGAAAGAGAAAGAAGGAAAGAAAGAGGGAGTGGATAAAGAGAAGCTGAACATAGGTATTTGAACTTTTGAATCTCTGCAGAGATTTTTGCATCATACTGTTGAATCTCTGCAGAAATGTGGCATGATTGGTACCTGTCCCAAAGCTGTGATACCACCTGAAGACACAGTGTCTGTCAACTGGGAAAGGTGGAAGTATGTAAGCAACCTTTTTAGAGCTTCCTAACAGTGGATTTTCATTGAGTTTGAGCTCCAGCTGTGGTAATACATAGGCACATGTGGTCGTGGTCCTCCCTGGGCAACACTGGAGGACTACAACCACCAATATGAAGGTAGTGGGAAGACCAGATGAGGTGCATACCACCTGCCCCTGCCAGCAAAGCATGTGTGCCAAAGAGTGATCTTGCTCACTATGTGCTGCTGATTAGCATGGATTATTATTTTTTTTAAATATAATTTATTGTCAAATTGGCTTCCATACAACACCCAGTGTTGTTGGCTCATCCCAGCAAGTGCCCTCCTAAATGCCCCTCACCCACTTTCCCCTATCCCCCATCCCCCATCAACCCTCATTTTTTTCTCTGTATTTAAGAGTCTCTTATGGCTTGCTTCCCTCCCTCTCTGTTTGTAACTTTTTTTCCCCATTCCCCTCTCCCATGGTCTTCTGTTAAGTTTCTCAAGATCGACATATGAATGAAAACATATGATATCTGTCTTTCTCTGACTGACTTATTTCGCTTAGCCTAGTACCCTCCAGTTCCATCCACGTTGCTGCAAATGGCTAGATTTCATTCTTTCTCATTGCCAAGTAGTATCATGTTGTATATACATAAACCGCATCTTCATTATCCATTCATCAGTTGATGGGCATTTAGGCTCTTTCCATAATTTGGCTATTGGTGAAAGTACTTCTATAAACATTGGGGTACATGTGCCCCTATGCATCAGCACTCCTGTATCCCTTCAGTACATTCCTAGTAGTGCTATTTCTGGGTCATACAGTAGTTGATTTTTACTTTTTTGAGGAACCTCCACACTGTTTTCCAGAGTGGCTGCACCAGTTTGCATTCCTATCAGCAGTACAAGAAGTTTCCCGTTTCTCCACATCCTCACCAGCATCTATAGTCTTCAATTTGATCATTTTAGCCGGTGTGAGGTGATATCTCAGTGTGGCTTTGATTTGTATTTCCCTATGATGAGTGATGTTGAGCTTTGTTTCATGTGTCTGTTGGCCACTTCTTTGGAAAATTGTCTATTCATGTTTTCTGCCCATTTCTTCACTGGAGTATTTGTTTTTTTGAATGATGATTTTGTTAAATTCTTTATAGATTTTGGATACTAACACTTTATCCTATATGTCATTTCCAAATATCTTTTCCCATTCTGTCAGTTGCCTTTTAGTTTTGTTGATTGTTTCCTTTGCAGTGCAGAAGACTTTTATCTTGATGAGGTCCCAATAGTTCATTTTTGCTTTTAACTCCCTTGCCTTTGGAGATGTGTCCAGTAAAAAATTGCTGTGGCTGAGGTCAAGGAGGTTGTTGCCTGCTCTCTCCTCTAGGGTTTTGATGGTTTCCTGTCTCACATTCAGGTCTTTCGTCCATTCTGAGTTTATTTTTGTATATGGTGTAAGAAAGTGGTCTAATTTCATTTTTCTGCATGTTGCTGTCCAGTTCTCCCAGCACCATTTGTTAAAGAGTCTTTTTTCCATTGGATGTTCTTTCCTGCTTTGTCAAAGATGAGTTGTCCATACATTTGTGGGTGCAATTCTGGAGTCTCTATTCTACTCCATTGGTCTATGTGTCTGTTTTTGTGCCTATACCATACTGTCTTGATGATTGCAGCTTAGTAGTAGAGGCTAAGTCTAGAATTGTGATGTCTCCCACTTTGGTTTTCTTCTTCAATATTACTTTGGTTATTCGGGTTCTTTTGTGGTTCTATACAAATTTTAGGATTGTTTGTTCTAGCTTTGAGAAGAATGCTGGTACAATTTTTATTGGGATTGCATTGAATGTGAAGATTGTTTTGGGTCGTATTGACATTTTAACAATATTTATTCTTTCAATCCATGAGCATAGAATGTTTTTCCATTTCTTTGTGTCTTCTTCACCTTCCTTCATAAGCTTTCTATAGTTTTTAGCATATAAATCTTTTACATCTTTGGTTAGATTTATTCCTAGGTATTTTATGGCTTGTGGTGCAATGTAAATGAGATCAGTTTCTGTATTTCTCTTTCTGCTGCTTCATTATTGGTGTATAAAAATGCAACTGATTTCTGTACAATGATTTTATACCCTCCGACTTTGCTGAATTCATGTATCAGTTCTACCAGATGGAGAACTTGTGGAGTCTGTCAGGTTTTCCATATACAGTATCATGTTGTCTGCAAAAAGTGAATGTTTGACTTCTTTGCCAATTTTGATGCCTTTTATTTCTCTTTGTTGTCTGATTGCTGATGCTAGAACTTCCAACACTATGTTAAACAGCAGTGGTGAGAATGGACATGCCTGTCATGTTTCTGATCTCAGGCGGAAAGCTCTCAGTTTTTCCCCATTGAGGATGATATTAGCTGTGGGCTTTTTATAAATGGCTTTTATGATGTTTAAGTATGTTTCTTTTATCCTGAATTTCTTGAGGTTTTTATTAAGAAAGGATGCTATATTTTGTCAAATGCTTTTTCTGCATCGATTGAGAGGATCATATGGTTCGTATCTTTTATTAATGTGATGTATCACATTGATTGATTTGTGACTACTGAACCAGCCCTGCAGCCCAGGAATGAATCCCACTCAATCACAGTGAATAATTCTTTTAATATGCTGTTGAATTAATTTGCTAGTATCTTGTTGAGAATTTTTGCATCCATGTTGATCAGGGATATTGGTCTGTGATCCTCCTTTTTTGTTGGGTCTCTGTCTGGTTTGGGAATCAAAGTAATGCTGGCTTCATAGCATGAATCTAGAAGTTTTCCTTTCATTTCTATTTTTTGAAACAGTTTGAAAAGGATAGGTATTAACTCTGATTTAAATGTCTGGTAGAATTCTCCAGGGAAGCCACCTGGTCCAGGACTTTTATTTTTTGGGAGATTTTTGATAACTGATTCAATTTCTTCACTAATTATGGTTCTGTTTAAATTTTCTATTTCTTCCCATTTGAGTTTTGGAAGTGTGTGGGTGTTAGGAATTTGTCCATTTCTTCCAGGTTGTCCAGTTTGTTGGCATATAATTTTTCATAGTATTCTCTGATAATTGCTTGTATTCCTGAGGGATTGGTTATAATAAATCCATTTTCATTCATGGTTTTATCTATTTGGGTCCTCTATCTTTTCTTTTTGAGAAACCTGGCTAGAGATTTATCAATTTTGTTTATGTTTTCAAATAACCAACTCTTAGTTTCATTGATCTGTTCGACTTTTTTTCTGAATTCTATATTGTTTATTTCTGCTTTGATCTTTATTATTTGACTTCGTATGCTGGATTTGGGATGTCTTTGTTCTTCTGCTTCTAGTTCCTTTAGGTGTGCTGTTAGATTTTGTATTTGGGGTCTTTCTTGTTTCTTGAGATAGGCCTGGGCTGCAATGTATTTTCCTCTTAGGACTGCCTTTGCTGCATCCCAAAGGGTTTTGATTGTTGTGTTTTCATTTTCATTTGTTTCCATATATTTTTAAATTTCTTCTCTAATTGCCTGGTTGACCCATTCGTTCTTTAGTAAGATGTTCTTTAACCTCCATGCTTGTGGAGGTGTTCCAGACTTTTTCCTGTCGTTGATTTCAAATTTCATAGCACTGTGATCTGAAAGTGTGCATGGTATGATCTCAATTCTTTTACATTTATTAAGGGCTGTTTTGTGACCCAGTATGTGATGTATCTTGGAGAATGTTCTATGTGCACTCAAGAAGAATGTGTATTTTGATGCTTGGGGCTGAAAAGCTCTGTATATATCTGTCAAGTCCATCTGGCCCAGTGTATCATTCAGGGCCATTGCTTCTTTACTGATTTCCTGCCTAGATGATCTGTCCATTCATGTAAGTGGAGTATTAAAGTCCCCTGCAATTACCACATTCTTACCAATAAGATTGAGTATGCTTCTGAGTAATTGGTTTATATATTTGGGTGTTTTCGAATTTGGTGCATAGACAGTTATGATTATTAGCTCTTCCTCATGGATAGGCCTTGTAGTTATTATATAATGCCCTTCTTCATCTCTTGGTACAGACTTTAAAGTCTAGTTTGTCTGATATAAGTATGGTTATTCCAGCTTTCTTTTGACTTCCAATAGCATGATAGATGGTTCTCCATCCCCTCACTTTCAATCTGGTGTCCTCAGGTCTAAAATGGGTCTCTTGTAGACAGCAAATAGATGGGTCTTGTTTTTTTTTTAATCCATTCTGATACCCTATGTCTTTTGACTGGAGCATTTATTCCATTTACATTCAGTGTTATTATTGAAAAATACGGATTTAAAGTCATTGTGTTATCTGTAGGTTTCATGCTTGTAGTGATATCTCTGGTCCTTTGTGGACTTTGCAACATTTCACTCACAGAGGACCCATAGGGTCTCTTGTAGGGTTGGTTTAGTGGTGATGAATTCCTTCAGTTTTTGTTTGTTTGGGAAACCTTTTTCTCTCCTTCTACTCTGAATGATAGGCTTGGTGGATAAAGGATTCTTGGCTGCATATTTTTCCTGTTTATCACATTGAAGATTTCCTGCCATTCCTTTCTGGCCTGCCAAGTTTCAGTAGATAGGTCTGCTACTACCCTTATGTGTCTATCTTTGTATGTTAAAGCCCCGTTCATCCCTCGTTACTTTCAGAATTCTCTCTTTATCCTTGTATTTTGCCAGTTTCACTATATGTCATGCAGAAGGTCAACCCAAGCTACGTCTAAAGGGAGTTCTCTGTGCCTCTTGATTTCAATGTCTGTTTCCTTCCCCAGATTGGGAAAGTTCTCAGCTATGATTTGTTCAAATACACCTTCAGCCCCTTTCTCTGTCTCTTTTTCTTCTGGAATTCCAATGATACAGGTATTGTTACGTTTGACTGAATCACTTACTTGTGTAATTCTCCTCTTGTGATCCTGGATTTTTTAAATCTCTCTTCTCAGCTACCTCTTTTTCCATAATTTTATCTTCTAATTCACCAATTCCCCCCTTTGCCTCTTCAACCCGTGCTGTGGCCACCTCTGTTTTATTTTGTACCTCATTTATAGCATTTTTAAAAATTTATCATGACTATTTTTTATTCTTGGTCTCTGCAGCAATATATTCTCTGCTGTCTTCTGTGCTTTTTTCAAGCCCAGCGATTAATCTTATGACTATTATTCTAAATTCTTGTTCAGTTATATTGTTTATATCTGTTTCGGTCAATTTTTTAGCTGTCACTTTTCCCTGGAAATTCTTTTGAGGAGAGTTCTTCCGTTTCATCATTTTGGCTAATTATCTGTCCCTTATGAGTTTGAAAATCTTGTTATGTGCTCAGCACCTGTGAGCACTGCTATATTAAAGGGGGGTCATACACTGTCTAGGACTTGGCCCTTCAGGAGGTGTTTTTTGGAGAGTGTTACTTGCACTCTGTTATTGTGACTTTGGTTATTTCATTTCCCTCCTCACAGTGATGTTTCGACCCTCCACCAGACGTGCTTTGATTTTTTCCTTGAAGTAGCCCTGGAAAGGAAAGCAAACAAACAGAAAACAAAAACACACAAAGACACAAACACATCAAACAAACAAATAAACAAAAACAATCCAAAAGCAAGAAAACAGAAACACCAGCTACAAGTAAAGATCAGGGTATACTTGGTGCTGATGGAAGAGCACATACAAGGAGAAAAATGACTGGGATGGGGAAAAAGAAAAAAATAAACATTGACCAGGAAGAGAAACTAAAGGGCTTAATCCAGAGAGAGAGAGAGAAAGGAAAATATAGAAGCAGTGAGGAAAAAGAAATGAAGATAAAGTTACCCAGACAGAAATTATGCGGGTGATTATTCCAGAGAAAGGGAAAGAAAGTAAGAAGGAGGTGTAGAACAAGTATCAAGAGAATGGATTAAATGTCTGCTTGAACAAACCAACAACCAGAGTAACCAGCCTAGTGGAGGGAAGAGATAAGAAGGAGAAAAGGAAGGAAGAATATATCTATATAACAAGAATTGCCTTAGAATTAATCCAGGCAATGAGCAACACTGGTCTGGAGGAGGGGGCCATCGGGTTCCTCAGTGTCTATCCCCGCTCCAGTAGAATGCAGTGACCTATTGTGGAAGGCTGTGGTTTGGTATAGGCAGGTCCTGCCTCTACTGTGGTTCCAGAAGAGCTATCCCAGAGGCCCCACCTTGGGATGACACCCACTTATTCTGTGACAAACATCCACTCTAATAGGAATTAAAAGAAACAATCATCATAAGAATTTTTTTACATCCCACTTACAGTGAAAGGTCCAAATCTAGGCATCATCTTTTCCTTTCTGTCTCCATGTGGGTCACAAGGCCTCCTTTAGGGATTTATAATGAACACTATTTACTTAAGTGGACATCATGGACACAGTAGGAAACAAGGTGATGGCGAAAAACATGGGAGGTGACTCCTTCAGTAAAATTCCTATTTCTTTGCTTCTATTACCTGATGTCCTAGGAGTGGGGTTGTGGAAGGAAATCTAGAGGCAGGCATAGAAGATAGTTTAAAAGTCCCATACATGAAGCAGAAGAAAGCACAGAAGAGTCAAAAAATAAATTTCTGGGACAAATGCCCACAGAGTTTCAAATGGAGCATCTTCTTTAAAGGAAAAATAAAAGCAATATTTGTTTTCTTTCATCTATTCTGCATTTTTTTATATGAAAATTCTGTTCAGATGAAATTATCAGTATACTTATTATAATACCAAGCTCTGATAAAAACCTGATGGCACATCTATGCATTTTAGAGAAATTTGTGCATCATTGAAAATGAAATTATTTCTTTTACAGGAACCAGCTGGTTTCAGCAGTTATTAAGCTTGATTTATTTTGAAGAACATCGCAAAGGCATTGGGAATCTGGAAACAGTTGATCGAGTCCCCTTCTTCGAGTACAACTTTCGAAAAATGGATTTTGTTGAAAGACCATCTCCTCGTCTCTTTGCTACCCACCTCCCATACTACTTGGTTCCAAGGGGGCTGAAGAACAAAAAAGGAAAGGTAGGAAATAGACCATGGCTGCTGAAAAATAACTGCTCTTTTTTTTATTGTTTCATTTCATTTCATTACATTGATACTGCACTCATCTAGCTGTTAGCAAATGTGGCATTTCGCATACTTAAAGTTTCAATAGCCATTTGTGTTCTTATCTTACAGTATGAGATTTTTATCTTGCACCCTTTGTTTTCTGATTATATAAGTAATACATCCATTAAAAGATAAAAGAGTATATTTGTGTGTATTTAATGTAATGTACAGAATGTATTATAATATCATGTACATTATATATTATATATCCTTTAATTTTTTAATTAGCTGTATTACCAAGTATATATAAACTGCTAACAATTCCTTTTTCTTTTCTCTGTGTGCCCTCCTTGCTTCCTTGAGACACTTCCAAACTATTTTGCCCACTTTCTCTTCAAATGTACCTAGTTCATTGGAAGTCGTAGGAAAGTTCAGAGCAAATCATTTGTCTCTACTGAATGATCAGTCACCTCCATCTATTGATAATTTCAGCTCTTGGCTCATTTTCTTCCTTTCTACCTCTTCTCCTGTCACTCATGGGATTATTTCAAAGTTGATGTGCATTGTCTCTGGCTGGCCAGACAGGAGTGAAGCCAAATTGCACCCAAAGGGTCAACATGAAGGAGGCACTCCTTGTCAGGGCCACACAAGTGCAGGATTTCCTCCTCCAGGTTGACCCATCAGGCTCTGCACTGGCCTCCCATACCCCTAGCCCTGCCGGGTCTCTCAGGGTTGACTTCAACTCCAGCTACCTTTTCTTCCACCAACTTCAGTAACCCTCTAAGACAACATATGTGTTATAAGCTGCCTTTTTTAAATGACACTATTTGCTGTCTGATGGAATACATACTTACCTGTGTATTTATTGTCTGTGTTTCTGGCCAAAATGGAAATTCTTGAGAGAGATGGAGTTCGCAATGCATATGTACATTGAATAAATTATAAAAACGATCATCAGTAATTGCCCTAACATGAATCTTGACTTTAAGCACCTTGTTATCTGAGTGCTGTCTCCTTTTCCTCCTACTCCCTTCAGGTGTCCCTTGCAGGGGTGTGTCGGCACTTTCAGGTCTCCAGTTCCCCTCTCCCTCCACTTCTTCCCTCTCACTCAACATTTGTCCATACAAGATATGTCCACACATATCTTTAATTTCTCCTAACCCACCAATGACTCTATATTTCACATTCAAATCCCATTTGCCAAAATCTCTTCCTCCATTCAACTCTGTTACGATCAGCTGCCAACACCTAACTCTGATGAAACAAAGTTGTTGTATATTAGGACCTATGTTCATGAAACTCCTAGTGTGATATGAAAAAACCGAAACACTTAAAAAGTGGGTCTTGTCTTTACATTTGTGGTCACAATTCTCACATTTTACTTTTTAAAAACTATTTTGCTTCCACCCTTCCCAAAATGACTCTTTGATGCTTTTTTCTGTTCTCAAAGCTCGACAGCATTCTGCTCACCTATCCCGGAAAAGGCTATCCAATAAACCATTCCCAGTAGATGCCCTCCATATCCAAAGCCTCCGCTCACTGCCTTCCCTCCTTAAGAAGAAAAGGTGGGGTGTGTAGACACTTTCTATTCTTATTACATATCTGCCCCTCCACTCATGGTTTGAATCCCTTCTTGGATCAGCTTTCTCTATCCCACTGTTTCACAAATGGGAGACATTTTCGTTGCCAGAATATTGGCAATATTTGTAGGCATTTGTGGTTAGAGTGGTGATGGTGTTATTGTTAGTGGTTGAGGCCCAGGATGCTGATGTATGCCTTATGATGCTCAAGGTAGCCCCAACAACAAAGAGTTTTCTGAGAGTAATGTCCATGGTGCCACTGTTGAGAGACTTGCTCTATTCTCAAAGATTTTGCTTGAACAATGTAACATTCATTTTTTCATTCATCACCGATTTCCTTTTGTTTAACTGGATCATTCTGTTTGACCCCAAATCAAGTTTTCATGTAGCACATTTTAACAATAAAACAAAACTTGTCTTTCTCCATTTCACTTTTAGCTACTTTCCTTCATTTACTGTTTGAGGTCAACTTAAAAGTATTTAGCCTCACTCTCCACTCTTTCATTGAATCCTGAATGTCAATGTCACTTTTTTTTTAACGTTTATTTTTGAGAGACAAAGAGACAGAGCACAAGCAGGGAGAGACAGACAGAGAGAGGGAGACACAAAATTCAAAACAGGCTCCAGGCTCTGAGCTATCAACACAGTTCCCAATGTGGGGCTCCAACTCATGAACCGTGAGATCACGACTGGATGCTTAACTGACTGAGCCACCCAGGCACCCCTCAATGTCACTTATTTTTTATAATTTTCAAAAAGCAGGGATTATTTCTTGATCATTTTACTTGGCCTATTACTGACATCTGACATAATTGATCACTTTCTACTTCTTTAAACATTTTCTTTTCCTGCTGTTCCAGATAGGACATTCCTGGTATCAGCCTGTCTCAGTAGACACTTAGAGCATACTCTATCCAGCAACCAATTCCTCTCCTCATATTTCATGTCAGCGGAACTCTCATTTTGTTTGGGTTTGTATCCTCTGTGTGCTTTTGGCCTGATAGTTTAATCCCCAGCTGGGGAGAGGGTACAATTTAGTTGGTCCAAAGCCTGGTTTTGGTACCAGGAATCTTGCAGTGATTTATTCAGATACAGGTAAGTGACAAGCTTATGAGCAATGACACAGGTAAAGAAGTTTCTTCTTCTTTCAGAAGTTTCATGTCTTCTCAGAGAAGGTTTCTTCACTCTTTAAAGAGACCATGGGGATGAAAAGTAGTAGCCATCTGGGACATGGAGGAGATTCAACAAGTCAGAGTAGAAAAGTGGGAGACTCTAAGTCCATGATAGCATCAAGATGATGAGTTAACCCAACCTGCTGTACTCACATCTTGGCCTTGGTGTTCTGTGAGAAAAGTTGATAACTTTACTATTTAGGAAATGTTATTTGAGTTTTTTTTAAACATATACAATAACATTCTGAGATACTGTTCCTTCCTTCTTCCTTTCTTCCTCTAACCTTTGAGAAGTGAGGATTCCCGTGTATTCTCCCTCTGTAATTAATACCCCAGTTATAGTATCTAATCACATAACTTTAAATACAATGTATGTACAGTTGATTTCTCCCTTTAATTCTAGACTAATGTAAACTATTTACTATTTCCTATATTATATCCATAGAGATTTCAAATATCTCTATGGACTTTATTATCCAAATATGGAACTCAAATATCCAAATGGAATTTTGATTTTATCTTCAAAACACTCCTCTATTAATAACTTGTATCATTATCTACTTAACAGGGGTATGATCAAGATATGTGGCATAAGTTACTCAGCTATCCCATTGTGTAGATGTCACTTTTACATAAGTATATGGATTAATGAGAAGAAGCCATTACCCAATCCAAAGCCAGAGACATGAAGAATCATAGCAAGGGAGTGAAAAGAACTTCTTCCTTCACATTTAGGAGGATTTCTTATTTCTTTATGGAAATATCAACTGCTGTTGATATTTATTTGATGTTATCCACCACTTTGTTAACATCAAGTAAATCCCCTGAGTGAAAGACTCTATTTCCAGTGCAGTGGGATCACTCAGGGCTGACATCTATTAGCTCATCTCCTAGCTTAAGCAGGCAATGTGCAGGGAGGTAGAAAATAAATAAAAGCTTTCCTATAATGAACCTGGAAGCTTCCTCTATTAGGAACTAACAAACTATACACATGCCATTTCACAATGAAGATACAAGCCTTAGGTTTTATTTTTGTTTTGTTTTTTTTTTTAATTTTTTTTTTCAACGTTTATTTATTTTTTGGGACAGAGAGAGAGACAGAGCATGAACGGGGGAGGGGCAGAGAGAGAGGGAGACACAGAATCGGAAACATGCTCCAGGCTCTGAGCCATCAGCCCAGAGCCCGACGCAGGGCTCGAACTCACGGACCGCGAGATCGTGACCTGGCTGAAGTCGGACGCTTAACCGACTGCGCCACCCAGGCGCCCCACAAGCCTTAGGTTTTATACAGAGCCCCTGAATATCCTGTACACATGCTGAATAAGCCATTTAATTGTGGGTTGGACAGATATTGATTATATTCTCTATTCTAACATCATTGGGTTGCTTATTGTTTTATGAAATTATATCTTCTGATTGGTTATAGTAAACAATTTTAAAAATGAATCCCATATTCTTTTGATGCAGAAAATACTGAACTGGTGACTTCTATCTTCCCAGTATTTGTGCTTTACACTGTGAAGGTATATAAATAAGAACCATGTAAACCATACACTGGGGCATCAGAAAAAACACACTCTAGGTGCACCAGGGTGGTTCAGTCAGCTGAGCATCTGACTCTTGATTTTGGCTCAGATCATGATCCCAGGGTCCTGGCATAGAGCCTCACCTTGGACTCTGCACTGAGTGTGGAGGCTTCTTAAGATTCTCTCTCTCTCTCTTGGGGTTCCTGGGTGGTTCTGTTGGTTATGTGTCTGACTTTGACTCAGGTCATGATCTTGTGGTTTGTGGGTTGGGACCCTGAGTCGGGCTCTGTGTTGACAGCTCAGAGTCTGGAGCCTGTTTTGGATTCTGTGTCTCCCTCTCTCTCTGCCTCCCCCCGCTCATGCTCTGTCTCTCTCAAAAATAAATAAACATTAAAAAATTAAAAATAACAATTCTCTCTATTTTCCCCTCTCTCCTGCTTGTTGTCTCTCTCTCTCCCAAAACCAAATTAAAAACAAGAAAAACACACTAAATTTTCTAAGATGATTGAAAACATTTTAGCAGGTTTTTCCTATTGCCATGATTTATAGCTAAGAGGCATTTTCACATATATTTATTGATGTAGGAACAAGAGAATATTGTCGCTCTCTGGGGGAGTTAAGAAGAGGTACCATGTGAGGTGTGTCTTGAGGAGTAATTGATAGTCACTAGTCCAATTGTGAAGAGAGAGGCATTGCAGGGAATGAGTAAGGCAAAATACAAGAGAGAGCTGAATATATGCATGATATGATACGGTTAGGAGACTGAAGTTCAACTAACAGGCTTCATCCAATTGTAAGGTATTAGGGTAAAAATATAACAGAATGAAAGCTTCAGAAATATTGAATGCTTCCTTTCTTTGCAGATTATTTACATATACAGAAACCCTAAGGACGTTACGTGCTCATATTTCCACTTTTCAAAGAATGTGACATTACAAGTTACAAGTTCCTTTGAGGAATTTATGGAACAATTTCTAGAAGGAAAAGGTAACTAAAGTTTTATAAACTAAGTAATAAGTTTGATGTCTTGTGGTGTTTTTAGACTTAGTGAATGGCAGAGGGAGAGAGGATGCTGAAAAAGAGTTGCATGGGTCAGTAATCAACATATGAAGCTAGTTGGTAGGGTCACTTGGGTAACCAAGTTCAGCCACTGTTGCAAACACTGATCATTCTCTCTCCCTCTCAGGAGAGTGTCAAGATTTCAGTCATACCACCAGAAAATATGTGCATCTAATATGAAAAGAATATTTCACTAGCACACAGATTTCTGTTCTAGCTAAGGGAGAAGAATCTCAGTTTAGATACCGGTTGGGAACTTTGCACTGCGTATTGCAGGGGGCACCTCCCAGGAGCTTCTATTTGACAAAGTTCCGTTCTACATTCTTTTCTTTAAAAAGTACTTTAAAAAATATTTTTATTTGTTTTTTAATGAATCTCTACACCCAACTTTGGAATCGAACTCACAACCCCGAGATCAAGCGTTGTATGCTCTATTCACTGGGCCAGCCAGGCAACCTCACATCGTTAGGATTGATTCTGAGGATGATGATCTGGAACAGCAGAGTTAACAGATTAGTCTGTAATGCACTGTGCCCAGCTGCAGTGACTCATCAGCAAGTCCTCATGTTCCACGCAGCAGGGAAATAGCTCCATGCGCCTTTGGAATCAGTGAGAGGAAGGAGAAGCAGAGGATTCCTCCTTCTGTTCCCTTTTGGTTTTTCTTACCCCATGTTAAGGTGATTTCCTGTCTATATGAAATGCGCTTTTAAGAGACCAATTTCTCCTTGAGTCATGTAATTGTTTCGTGGTGGAAGCTGGATGGTTTTTCCACAACCAGGCGCGAGTGGAAATCTGAAATCTAGCAGCACATTTCCTTTTCCTTCTTTGTTACTGAGGCATCCTGCATCTTCTAATACTGTATCTTATTTTCAACGGGTTCAGCATATTTACCTAATTATGTATCTGTTCTCCCCACAGTGTCGGGAAGCCTTTGGTTTGACCACATCAAAGGTTGGTATGAGCACAAAAGCCTCTTCAACATCCAGTTCTTGATGTATGAGGAGATGAAGAAGGTGAGAAACGTGACATTAGTGACTTCTCTGAAGCTGTAAGTCATCCTGGCCGAATGAATATCAAGGTTCATGCTCAGAACATCCAAAGGACGATATCAAATTTGGGATCCCAGATACAGTGTACCAGGAGACGTTCTTCCAGTATCACTTCTAAGCTTTCTTTACCAGGTGTTCATTTCCAAAGCATACTGGAGCTTTCTTTTCAAAGATTGTCTCTGTGTGAGGAATTGTCTGTTGATGTATGTGGGCATGCATATCTTTGATTATTTTGAGCCAGGTTATTGGTCTCTCTTTCATGGATTGTTAAGTCTGTTTCCTGCACTATGTAATCTAGTAACATTCTACATGTTATGTTGCACCTCTTGGGAAATTTTAATCTTGTCTGCATTGTATATGGTTAAGCATTGCAAGAAAAATTAAATGAAAATGTCTGTGTATGATTAGAAAGAATTCAGCTCCTGGACAGTCAAGTCCAAGTGGCTTAAAACAGAAGAAGTTCTACTGCTTATTGACTGAATTCCAGAGGTAGGACATCCTGATGCTGGGTGTGGCAGCTCAGACATGTCGAGAATGTCCCTGCATTTTCTGTCTTTCCTTCATATCATATTTGGTGTGGCTATGATGTCTCCCCTCGTAGTAGAAGAATGGTTGTTGTAGCTCCAAAGTCATGTCCTTAGATGATAGCATGCATGGGAGAAAGAAAGGGAAATGGGAGAAAAAGGGCTTTCTTGCCTTGCACTGTTTGCACCTTTTCTCCATGAGGAAAATCCCTCTCAGAAGTTTCTGTTTCATTTCCTCTTTCGGTTTCAATGCCAAAATGGTGTCATGTGACCACCCCAGACTAATATCTTGTAGAGGACAATTGGATTGCCATGAGGGTCTTAGATCGATCAGGATCATTACTAGAATGGGCCTGGGCATTGCTGCCAGAACACCCCCCCCAGGGATCTCTTAGCGAGAAAGAAGACAAAGAGTTCAAGGCAGGCAAGATGAAGGGCCGATGAATAGTTTTCACTAGTTTGGGTTCCAGCTGCCCCAATATCATGACAGCAAGACTAGACTGTCTTGTTGAGACCATATCTCCTACCAAATAAGAGATTTAAGTATCTGGCCAGCCTTGCAACCTTCCTCACAATATGGGCCATCCATTTCCTCCAACCTCATCTCCCAGCTTTCTCACCCAAAGCCTGTCAGACAGATATAGCTCCAGGGAAACTCAACTTCTAATACCCTATGACCTGATATTTCATACCTTCCATGCAACCACAGTGTTGCAGATATTCTTTCTTTTGTCTAGATTCCATACCTTTAGTTTGTCTACCTAGAAAACTCCTGTTTTTGCTTTAATCCCCAGAACAAATTTCTCATCTTTGTTGAAACTTTCTCTGAAATCTGTTACACAATTACTCTCAGCCCATAGGTCCTACTACTGAATTCCCAGCACTGATCCCCTGTTGTGGCTCTGATCACTGGCACCATCATGCAGGGCAGTGTTTGACACAATAGCTACTCCCCAAATACTTGCCAAGTTACCACAGATAAAATGAAATATGAGCGTTCCTAAAATTAACCCAAATGTGTTCTAAAACAAGTCAAAGTTTAATTTACCAAGAAAGATAAGCAAGTCACTGCTTATGGTCAGCTCTAGTTCTTTTTTTTCTTTTCTTCCAAAATTGTTTTATTTTTTAATTCAACATTATGTATGTGACCAAGTTTTGTATTCGCTTTTTCTTTTCTTTTCTTTTTAAATTTCCATCCTAGTTAGTTAGCATATTGTGCAATAATGATTTCAAGAGTAGATTCCAGAGATTCATCCCCTATGTATAACACCCAGTGCTCATCTCAACTAGTACTTTCCTTAATGACCTTTTCCCATTTAGTCCATCCTCCACCAACACCCCTTACAGCAACCCTCTATTTACTCTCTATATTTAAGAGTCTCTTATGTTTTGTCACTTTCCTTGTTTTTATACTATCGTTGCTTCCCTTCCCTTGTGTTCGTCTGTTTTGTATCTTAAATTCCACATATGACTGAAGTCACATGATATTTGTCTTTCTCTGACTGACTAAGTTTGCTTAGCATAATACCCTCTAGTCCGATCCACGTTGTTGCAAATGGCCAGATTTCATTCTTCTTGATTGCTGAGTAATGGTCTACTGTATATATATACCACATCTTCTTTATCCATTCATCTGCCAGTGGACATTTTGGCTCTTTCCATACTTTGGCTATTGTCAATAGCGCTGCTATAAACATTGGGGTACATGTGCCCCTTTGAAACAGCACCCCTGTATCCCTTGGATAGATACCTAGTCAACTCCATTTATCAAACCAGCCTTAGTACCTATGATTTACACTCCCATAATGATATTTAGTTGTGACTCATGTGTAAGTCTTTCTTATAATGTGAATAATTTATCATACTGTGATTTATTATAGGATCTCAAAGGTTCTCTGTCAAAAGTCTGCAAGTTTTTGGGGAAAGAGCTGAGTGAGGAGGAAATGGATTCCATTGTGAGACAGGCCACATTTCAGAACATGAAATATGACCCACGGGCAAATTACAAGAATATAATAAAGACCCGATATGGGTTAGAAGCTAAAGGTCATTTCCTTCGCAAAGGTGAGGTTGAACAGTGAATGGCTGTCCTACGCGATGGTATGAGTGGATTAAAATGTAGCTTCTCAGCTTCTTGGGTTACTTTTATAACATGGAGCTCTCATGGCCCACTGCCCTTCTGTAGACAGATGATTTTCCATGATTTCCTCTTGGTGCTCTTCAAGAGACTATATATCATATGGTCCCTGAATGTATCTGATTAATAATCTAAAATCATAAAGCCTTCTCCATGGCCCCTAGAATTCCACCAAAGACTAGTACAATGTCTGCCACAAAAGGGATGTTCACTTACTGTTAGATTCTTTCCCCCCATTAACATGGGATGAGCACATGTGATGATGAGTTTAATGGTGGGTCTGTTGGCCGTCACTGGCTGCTCTTCCATCTCTGTTTTTTCCCAAACCTCCGCCAGGATTGATTTAACAACACACTTTTGCTGTTCTCTTGTTATTGTGCATGACTATCATGTGTCCTCTACTACCAGAAACTTACGTCATAAAAATGTATGGAAATATCTCCATTAGGTCAATATCTCTTACGTCATCCTGAGTGAGTTTTTAAATGAATTGACTTTCATAAACTGATAAATTTGAACATGTTAGAATATTTTTATTATTTTATACAATCATTCTACTTCATACTTTGTGATATTCTAACAGTACATGGGACATCTATAATACAGAATTTTAGACATAAATTTTCTACTTAATCACAGGGTTCTATGCTTGCATGTATAGTAACAGTAAATATTTGGTTTGATTTCTCTACATGAGTATTTCCTTGACTAAATCTATAGATCTTTATCCATTCAGCTCAACAATGTGAATCACTGGTAACTCGAAGCCAAACTGAATCCCCTTCCTGTTACTCTCGGCATACCCTGTCATGTTGTAGATGTTATGACCCCTCTCAGCTGCCATTATCATTGTACTTGCAATTTTTTTCTTTGAAAAAAGAAAATTTTCTGTTTATATATCTTTAACCCACCTGCAAATGAGAGACTGAAATGGCCAAGAAGACAAATAGCAGGAGCCAAATTTCCTTGTGGAAGCGAGGAACATTTTCTTATGTTTCTTCTGCCCAGACACGTACTTTTCTTTTACATCTTATGTAATGGAATGTCATTTGCCCTAGCTTTACCATTCCTGCACTATTTGTATTTTCAGTTTCATTAGTATTTCAGTCTGTTTCAGTTATTGGCTTACACTTCCATGTGCTTTTCCAATCAGTGTTTCTTTTCTTGCTTCTTCTTCTATCAGCCTCTTTTGTCATCACGACTCTGTGTCTATAAGTTTAAGTAAGACTTTTGTAAACCTACAGTGAGTACAGATGGAATAATTATACGTGAGCCATTCCAAACGGTATGAGCTTGGCTATATTTTAAAAATGTCTCTGAGCATCCATGTCCTCATCAGTAAATATTTGTCCAAGGAAATCTGATTTTGGGAATTTTTTAAAGGACTGCTGTAAACTAACACTAGCCCATGCTAACCTGGAACAAAATAGTAAACAAGCTGCAGGAGTTTTCTCCTTTTCCCTGTGGCTGACAGCTGAGGAGTTGGGCTAATTACTTAAATTATAACCTAATTGCCATGATGAGTTTGTGTCCCCCTCGCTGGCCATAAGGTGGGAGAGGCAGGGGCATGGTCATATGCAGGAGCAACTGGGGCCTCAGTGGGGAGGAAAATAAAAAACCAAAAACTGATGTTCCTCCCAACTCTAGGGCATCATGTTCCCTCATCCCAGAATCTTCACTGAGGCAATTTCTTTGCTTTTCCTCCCAGGTACCATTGGAGACTGGAAAAATCACATGACTGTTGAGCAGAATGAAAGGTTTGACAAGATTTTCCAAAGGAAAATGAAAGATTTTCCCTTGAAGTTCATCTGGGATATGAATGAAGAATAGAATTTTAAGCAATGCAAACTATTTTAAGAAAGCACTTTCAGAAATAAATATATTGAAGTGTATAATTTCATCTTTGACTATCATTGGCTCATTATTGACAAACCTCAGTGATTAATAAATATATATATGTGCCTTTATATCATTTTCCATCTGTGCCCTGTTTTCCATTTGCTGGAATTCCTCAGTTACTGATCAGGAGAGTATTTCTTTCTTTGATTTGGCATATGATTATGAAATGGTTTTTGTTTTATATTCAGAAATTCCAAAGCTCTTGAGCAAAAAACGGGTCATAATAGGTGGTTGATTTGACATCTTAAAATAGATGATTCCTAATGTATGAAAAACTACTTACGGGCTTTCTTGATATTTAAGATTTTAATTTTTAGGTAATCAAATAAGTCAACCTTTAATTTTATGGTTTCTAGGTTTTGTGTCTAACGTAGAATATTGCTACGACAAGTATTTTCATGTATTCATAAAGCTTATCCTTATTTAATCTGAATACTTAATATATGCTGTAAGACCAGTATCCTGTACTTTTCTAACAGATAGTCAATTGGCCCAAGGTCATCTATTTAATAGCCACCATTTTCCTAGTGATTGAAAGAGACATAATCTTGTTTTATACAAGTGTATGTACATGAGTTGACTTATGCAAAATGACATATTTTCTGATGATATACTTTTCTTTTTCATTACCATGTCATAATTTCTAACATAAGTTAATAAACTGTCATAAAGAGTTGTGTTGGAATTTTGCTAAGTATTACCTACTCTTTTTGTTTTTAATATAATTTATTGTCAAATTGGCTAACATACAGTGTGTACCGTGTGCTCTTGGTTTTCGGAGTAGAATCCTGTGGTTCATTGCTTACATACAACACCCAGTGCTCATCCCAACAAGTGCCCTCCTCAATGCCCATCACCCATTTTCCCCTCTTCCCCACCCCCCCACCCATCAACCCTCAGTTTGTTCTCTGTATTTAAGAGTCCCTGATGTTTTGCCTCCCTCCCTCTCTGTTTGTAACTATTTTTTCCCCTTCCCTTCCCCCACAGTCTTCTGTTACATTTCTCAAGTTCCACATATGAGTGAAAACATATGATATCTGTGTTTCTTGACTGACTTATTTCACTTAGTATAATACCTTCCAGTTCCATCCACATTGTTGCAAATGGCATGATTTCATTCTTTCTCATTGGCAAGTAGTATTCCATTGTATACATAAACCACATCTTTATCCATTCATCAGTTGATGGACATTTAGGCTCTTTCCATAATTTGGCTATTATTGAAAGCACTGCTATAAACAGTGGGGTGCATATGCCCCTATGCATCAGCACTCCTGTATCTTTTGGATAAATTCCTAGTAGTGCTATTGCTGGGTCGTAGGGTAGTTCTATTTTTAATTTTTTGAGGAATCTCCACACTGTTTTCCAAACTGGATGCACCAGTTTGCATTCCAACCAACAGTGCAAGAGGGTTTCCGTTTCTTCTCATCCTCACCCGCATCTGTTGTTTCCTGAATATTTTTAAATTTTCATTTATTTTTGAGACAGTGCGAGAGACAGAGTGCAAGCAGCGGAGGGGAGGGAGACACAGAATCTGAAACGGGCTCCAGGCTCTGAGCTGTCAGCCCAGAGCTGGACGCGGGCTCGAACTCACAAACCATAAGATCATGACCTGAGCCGAAGTCAGATGCTTAACTGGCTGAGCTGCTCAGGTGCCCTCCTGAGTTGTTAATTTTAGCCACTCTGTCCAGTGTGAGGTGATATCTCAGTGTGGCTTTTATTTGTATTTCCCTGATGAGTGATGTTGAGCATCTTTTCATGTGGCCATTGGGCATCTGGATGTCTTCTTTGGAAAAATGTCTATTCATGTCTTCTGCCCATTTCTTCACTGGAGTATTTGTTTCTCAGGTGTTGACTTTGCTAAATTCTTTATAGATTTTGGATACTAACCCTTTGTCCTATGTGTCATTTGCAAATATCTTCTCCCATTCTGTCCGTTGCCTTTTAGTTTTGTTGATCGTTTCCTTTGCAGTGCAGAAGACTTTTATCTTGATGAGGTCCCAATAGTTCATTTTTGCTTTTAACTCCCTTGCCTTTGGAGATGTGTCAAGTAAGAAATTGCTGTGGCTGAGGTCAAGGAGGTTGTTGCCTGCTTTCTCCTCTAGGGTTTTGATGGTTTCCTGTCTCACATTCAGGTCTTTCGTCCATTTTGAGTTTATTTTTGTGAATGGTGTAGGAAGTGGTCTAGTTTCATTTTTCTGCATGTTGCTGTCCAGTTCTCCCAGCACTATTTGTTAAAGAGACTGTCTTTTTTCCATTGGATGCTCTTTCCTGCTTTGTCAAAATGAGTTGTCCATACATTTGTGGGTTCAATTCTGGAGTCTCTATTCTATTCCATTGGTCTATGTGTCTGATTTGTGCCAATACCACACTGTGTTGATGATTACAGCTTTGTAGTAGAGGCTAAAGTCTGGGATTGTGATGCTTCCCTCTTTAATTTTCTTTTTCAATATTGCTTTGTTTATTTGGGGGTCTTTTGTGATTCCATACACAAGCATGGAATGTTTTACCATTTCTTTGTGTCTTCTTCAATTTTCTTCATAAGTTTTCTATAATTTTAAGCATACAGATCTTTTACATCTTTGGTTCGGTTTATTCTTAGCTATTTTATGGCTCTTGGTGCAATTGTAAATGTGATTAATTTCTTGATTTCTCTTTCTGTTGCTTCATTATTGGTGTATAGAAATGCTACCGATTTCTGTACGTTGATTTTATACCCTGCGACTTTGCTGAATTCATGTATTAGTTCTCACACCTTTGGTGGAGTCTTTTGGGTTTTCTATGTAGAGGATCATGTCATCTGTGAAACTTGAAAGTTTGAATTCTTCTTTGCCAATTTTGATGCCTTTTATTTTGTTTTGTTGTCTGATTGCTGAGGCTAGGACTTCCAACACTATGTTAAACAACAGTGGTGAGAGTGGACATCCCTGCTGTGTTCCTGATCTCAGGGGGAAAGCTCTCAGTTTTTCCCCATTGCAGATGATATTAGCTGTGGGCTTTTCATATGGGGGTTTTATGATGTTAAAGTATGTTGTTTGTATCCCGACTTTCTTGAGAGTTTTTATTAAGACAGGATGCTGTATTTTGTCAAATGTTTTTTCTGCGTCTGTTGGCAGGATCATATGATTCTTATCCTTTCTTCTATTAATGTGATGTATCATATGGTTTGATTTGCAACTATTGAACCAGCCCTGCTGCCCAGGAATGAATCCCACTTGGTCATGGTGAATAATTCTTTTGATATGCTGTTGAATTAAATTTGCTAGAATCTTTTTGAGAATTTTTGCATACATGTTCATCAGGGATATTGGTCTGCAATTCTCCTTTGTTGTGGGGTCTCCGTCTGTTTTGGGAATCAAGGTAATGCTGGCCTCATAGAGTGAGTCTGGAAGCTCTCCTTCTATTTGTATTTTTTGGAACATCTTGAGAAGGATAGGTATTAACTCTGCTTTAAATGTCTTAGAATTTCCTTGGGAAGCCATCTGGCCCAGGACTCCTATTTGTTGGGAGATTTTTAATAACTAATTCAATTTCTTCACTAGTTATGGGTCTGTTCAAATTTTCTATTTCTTCCTGTTTGAGTTTTGGTAGTGTGTGGGTGTCTATGAATTTTTCCATTTCTTCCAGGTGGTCAAGTTGTTGGCATATAAGTTTTCATGACATTCCCTGATAATTGTTTGTATTTCTGAGGGATTGGATGTGATAAGTCCATTTTCATTCATGATTTTATATATTTGGGTCCTCTCTCTTTTCTTTTTGAGAAGTCTGGTTAGGGGTTTATGAATTTTGCTTATTTTCTCAAAAAAAAAAAAAACCACGCAGCTCTTAGTTTCATTGGTCTCATGCTTTTTACAATTTTTTTTAAAATAAAAAAATTTTTTTGCATTCTATATTGTTTATTTTTGCTCTGGTCTTTATTATTTCTCTTCTTCTGCTGGCCTCTGGATTTCTTTTCTGTTCTGTTTCTAGTTCCTTTAGGTGTGCTGTTAGATTTTGTATTTGGAATTTTTCTTGTTTCTTGAGATAGGTCTGGACTGCAATGTATTTTCCTTTTAGGACTGCCTTTGCTGCATCCCAAAAGGTTTGGATTGTTTTGTTTTCATTTTCATTTGTTCCCATATATTTTTAAATTTCTTCTCTAATTGCCTGGTTGACCCATTCATGTTCTTTAGGATGTTCTTTAACTTCCATGCTTTTGGAGGTGTTCCAGACTTTTTCCTGTGGTTGACTTCATGTTTCATAGCATTGTGATCTGAAAGTGTGCATGGTATAATCTCAATTATTTTGTATTTATTGAGGGATGTTTTGTGACCCAGTATGTGATCTATCTTGGAGAATGTTCCCTGTGCACTTGTGAAGAATGTGTATTCTGCTGCTTTAGGCTGAAAAGCTCTGTATATATCTGTCAAGTCCATCTGGCCCAGTGTGTCATTCAGGGCTATTGCTTCTTTACTGATTTTCTGCCTATATGATCTGTTCATTGGTGTAAGTGGATTATTAAACTCCCCTGCAATTACCACATTCTTACCAATAAGATTAAGTATGTTTGTGATTGTTTTATACATTTGGTGCTCCCAATTTGGGTGAATAAATGTTTATAATTGATAGCTCTTCTTGATGGATAGACCTCATAATTATGATATAATGCCCTTCTTCATCTCTTGTTACAGCCTTTAATTTAAAATCTATATTGCCTGTAATAAGTATGGACACTCCAGCTTTCTTTTGACTTCCAGTAGCATGATAGATGGTTCTCCATCCCCTCACTTTCAATCTGAAGATGTCCTCAGGTCTAAAATGGGTCTCTCATAGACAGCAAATAGATGGGTCTTGTTTTTTTTTTTTTTTAATCCTTTCTGATACACTATGTCTTTTGATTTGAGCCTTTAGTCCATTTACATTCAGTGTTAGTATTGAAAGATATGGATTTAGAGTCATTGTGTTATCTGTACGTTTCATGCTTGTAGTGATGTCTCCGGTCCTTTGTGGTCTTTGCAACATTTCACTCAGAGTCTCCCTTAGGATCTCTTGTTGGGCTGGTTTAGTGATGATGAACTCCTTCAGTTTTTGTTTGTCTGGGAGAACCTTTATCTCTCCTATTCTGAATGACAGGTTTGCTGGATACAGGGTTCTTTGTTGCATATTTTTACTCTTCAGCACATTGAATATTTCTTGCAATTCTTTTCTGGCATGCCAAGTTTCAGTAGATTGGTTTGCTACTATCCTCATGTGTCTACCCTTGTAGGTTAAGCCTGTTTATCCCTAGCTGCTCTCAGAATTCTCTCTTAATCTTTGTATATTGCCAGTTCCACTATGATATGTCATGCAGAAGATCAATTCCTGTTAAGTCTGAAGGGAGTTCTCTGTGCTTCCTGGATATCAATGTCCATTTCCTTCCCCAGATTGGGGAAGTTCTCAGCTATTATTTGTTCAAGTACACCTTTTGCCCCTTTCTCTCTCTCTTCTTCTGGAACTCTTATGATACGGATAATATTATGTTTCTTTGAATCACTTTGAACCTTAATTCTCTAATTCTCCCTTCATGGTTGAGAATTTTTTATCTCTCTTTTTCTCAGCTCTATCTTTTTCCATAATTTTATCTTCTATTTCACTTATTCTACCTTCTGCCTCTTCAATCCTCACTGTCACTGCCTCTAGTTTATTTTTCACCTCATTTACAGCATTTTGTAATTCATCATGACTATTTTTTAGTTCCTTGGTCTCTGTAGCAGTAGATTCTTTGCTGTCTTCTAAGCGTTTTCAAGCCCAGTGATTAATCTTATGACTATTATCCTAAGTTCTTGTTCAATTATATTGTTTATATATGTTTTGAGGAATTCTTTAGCTGTAATTTCTTCCTGAAATTTTTTTTGAGGAGAATTCTTCTGTTTCATCATTTTGGCTGGTTTTCTGTCTGTTATGTGTTTCAAAACTTGTTATGGGTCTTGCACCTGTGAGCACTACTATCTTAAAGAAGGCTCATACACTTTCCAGAACCTTGCCCTTCAGGAGATCTTTATTGGAGTGTGTTTCCTGCTCTCTGTTGTTGTGACTTTGTTTGCTTTATCTCCCTACTTGTAGTGATGTTTTGGACCCTCCACCAGGTGTGCTTTGATTTGTTTGTTGAAGTAGCACTGGGAAAGCAAGCAAACAAGCAAAATGCAAAAAAACAAAAACATACAAACAAAAACAAAAAACCAAAGACACAAATAAAAAAAAAAAAAACCCAGAACACCAGCTACAACAAAACAATGGGGTGGAGTGGAGTTGGTGTTGATGGAAGAGGCTTCATCCCATAGAAAGAGATAAATGACAGGATTGGGGAAAATAAAATAAAATAAAATTGACCAGGCAGAGAAACTGTACAGCTTAATTCAGAAAGAGAGAGGATAATAAAGAAGGAGTTATAGAACAGGCGTAAAGGGGATAGATTAAATATGTCTGTTTAACAAGCCAACAACCAGAATAACTAGACTGGAGGAGGGAAGAAATAAGAAGGAGAAAAGGAAGAAAAAAAAATATATAATAAAAATTGTCCAAGAATTAAATCAGGAAATACAAAACCACTGGGTGCCTTGGAACCGATGGCAGCACTCATCTGGCAGAGGGTTGTCTGGTCGCTGTCAATCCCACTCTAGTAGATATGCAGTTACCAGGCGTGGAGAGGCGTTGTTTGCTGTAGGCTGGTCCTGCCTCCTTTGTGGACTCACTATCCATTCCCTGAAGCCCCACCTTGTTGGTGATGGGGAGAGAAATGGCGACACCCTAGTCTCTCCTCTACGGACTGGGTGTCCCAAACCACTCTGTTCAGGCCATCCTCACGGTGCTGCAGGCACTCATGAGATGGTGTGTTCCATTCTGCCAACTCCCGTGCCTCCCTGGTGCTTGACTGGGATTTAAACCCCAATGTCTTAAAGGGTCCTGCTCTGTGCGCCAACCCCTCCCCCCCCCGACACTGGAGTTTATATTGGAAAAGGGTGTAGGGTCCGTGTTCCTTCAGGAATCCAGTGTAGGGTCCGATCAAAGGCGAATGTCAGGTGAACCGTAGGTATTGTTCCATGAAGTACCAAAGGCAGGGGGTGTTGATGCCAGTGTCAGCTGAAGTTTGAAGTTGATGTGCTGGATGTGTTCAGGATCTGGCTCTTCTCGGAGGTTACTAGGTGTTAGGGGCCTAGGACAAAACTCAGAGAATGATAAACTTTGTTTCCCCTTGGAAGTGGGAACACAGCTTGTCTGGCTTATCCAGAGGAAAAATATAGAACATGAGTAAGCGAGACCTAACAGAAAAACAGCAGAGATGGAGCCTTTCTAAAATGAAGTGTCTTCAGTTTCCCTACATCATCTCCCTGCTATGGGATTTTTATCCTCCTCATTCTTATAGAGGGGGTTGGAGGTGAAGGCCTCATCTTCTGTAACTTCTTCAAGCTGAAAGGGGTTGTAGACTCTGTCTATTGGGAGGCATAAAAATCCCGACCCATCTGATTAAATGAAGGGCTCCCCATTATAAGTTGTCTTCCTTGGAAGAATATATGAGGCCTTCTCACATGAACAGGATATTTAGATTTGGAAGCCACGCAGCAACAATAGCATCCACAGCAAAGGAAGATTCCTGTTGTAATTATTATTATTTGTAAAAAATACCAGTCTGAAGTGGGAACAGAACAAAGGGAACAATATTTACAGAAGGCTGTAAGGGCATGGAGTTTTAAGAAACCATATTTAAAAAATTTTTTTAATGTTTATTTATTTTTGTCAGAGAGAGAGAGAGAGGGAGCGAGCATGAGCGGGGGAGGGGCAGAGAGAGAGGGAGACACAGAATCCAAAGCAGGCTCCAAGGTCTAAGCTGTCAGCACAGAGCCCATGCGGGGGTTGAACCCACAAACTGCGAGATCGTGATCTGAACCAAACTCAGAGGCTCAACAGACTGAGCCACCCAGGCACCCCCAAGAAACCATATTTAGAATCAGTATATATATTGAATGTTAACTGCCTAATTGTAGTGCTTACATTAAAGCAGTTTAGCCTCTTGTGATAAAATATGAGGAGGTGGTTTGCCCTTGATTACATCCTGCACAATGATAAATTTTATATCAAGCTTTCCTTATTCCTGTATGCATACAACTGCTTCTATCTATAAACCATTCAGCCTCTGGATTAGACAGAGATTTATTCTTTAAGACAGGCCTACTTGACTATACTTGTATACTGTTCTTACAAGAGTGGATTAGAAGTTCTTTATTGTCTTTGCCAGGCAATAGAGTATCTGGGTTGAAGTCTTGACACACCTTGAGGGTTATATCAGGGGTGCCAAGAAGAAGGGCTTGTTATTTTATTAATCTCCTTCCACTTAGCCACTGATGTCCTTAGGCCTCTAAAACTCCTTGAACTTGATGTGGGGTCATAACATCCAGATGCTGTCCCAGAGTAAGTTTATTAGCTTCTTCAACTAGCAAGGCAGTTGCAACTACTACTCGAAAACATCCTGGCCATCCTCTGCTAGTGGGTCTATCTGTTTGGAGAGGGAGATTGCCTGTGTGAGAACAAGCCACAGTTTTTGGGTTAGGACACCCAAAGTGATTCCTCTTCTTTCCCCTACGTATAGGATAAAAGGCTCTTGTAAATGACATTGACTGTAGCAACTTCTTATTAGATATGTTGTCTGAGGCAAGGGAAAGAAAAGCAAAAATAAACTATTGGGACTGAGAGGCCTGAGAAAATTGAAACTTAAAAGCTTAAGTTACGGGAAACTGAAACCTAACCAAGCTTAACTACCTTGTTCCGCTTCTGTACAATTGCTTGGCGTGCCCATGTATTCCTGATCAATCATTATTGCCTGGCACATCCGTATATTCTTGATCAACCATTGTTACTTGGCACATCCGTGTATTCCTGATCAATCATTGTGATACCCGTACCCCCGGTTGTGGTCTGACCTAAAGGCAGGAACCAATCGAATACTGTTAAGTGTCCAACTTTAAACACCAACCAATCGCAGCTCTGTAACTGTGGAAAATTCCTGATTTCCCCATGACTTGTTTGTACCTGTCTATAAAAGGGGTGTAAAAACCTCTCTCAGGGCCTCTTGGCGTCACCGGCAACGGGGGCGCAGAGGTCCAGGTTCGAACCTGCAATAAATGACCCTTGCTGCTTATCTTTGACTCTGGACTCTGGTGGTTCGTTTTGGGGGGTCTCTTAGACTCTGGGCGTTTCAGGACTTCATCAAGATAAAACTTCTGAACATCCAAGGAAACAATCAACAGAATTTAAAGGTAACCTTTAGAATGGGAGAAAATATTTAGAAATGACATATGGGGTAAAGGGTTATATCCAAAATAACTAAAGAATTTATGAAGCAAAACATCCCAAAACCAAATAATCTGTTAAAAAATGGGCAGAAAGCATGAGTAGACTTTCTTTCTGATCCTACAAATGACTATAGGACACATGAAAAGATGTTCAACATCACTCATCATCGGGGACTACAAATCAAAACTACGATGAGATATCACCTCACACCCTTTAGAATGGCTAAAATTCGGAAAGAACACGAGGAGAAGGTGGAGAAAGGGGAAAGGGAATTTCTAGGGCAGGGGGATTATTTAATTTTTCTTTTAGTTCTTTAACATCCTGGTGGTAACAGTTACCTCATTCCAATCCACCCAAATTGTTCCTCTGAATGGCTCCAGAAAGAGGTCTGGATGTGAGGCTAAACCCAGGGATCCAGATGCAGTGATAGCCTACCATGCCCCAAATGGGGATGGTTCTTTGCTCATGATGGAGTCTTTCTAAACGAGTCCCTTCAGCTTCCTCACCACTTCAAGAGGAATTTCTTTTTTTTAAAATTGTTCCATATTTTTTATGATGACAAATAGGGGAAAAGAAGCACATGCCGAGGCTTATCTGAAAGGGTTGTGAAAAGGAGGAGTGAGATTGATGTGAATTTCATTCTGAATTACCATATGATGCAAATATATTATTACCATTTCATGCGAATTTTTTGTTTATAATGGAGTCCCCTTTGTTAAGCACATGGTATATTCCTCAGACTGCCTGTTCTGGTGAATATGTAAATTTTGTTAAATTTAAATACGTCTTTTGATCATGAAAGGACACCATGGCCATCTTCCAGCCAAATGGAGTAAATTATGCTGAAAATGCTGTGTTTACCAGTACCATCTGGGGATGAAAGAATCCACTTCATTTTGAGCCACCTGTACTGTTCTGCAATTGTGGCCATTTCCAGGGACAAAGGGGGCAAAAACAACAAACAAAACCCAGAAAAATTTATCCCCACTCTGCCTGGCCACTTCTTCAAATTTTGTCTCTCCTCCACAAAATGCTTGCCTTTGCTTACTCTCTAGTATCCTCAGCTAGTTTTGAGGCTTTTCTTTTTTTTCATCCAGTGTTGTTTATAGATGCTTCAAAGATGGCGAAAGGTGGTTAATACCACCATACTGAAACTGGAACTCTAATGACAGTTGATTTTTTTAATTTTTTCAATGTTTAGTTATGTTTACATTTTTAAGTTTTTATTGTAATTCAAGTTTCCAGTTTACAATTCAGTGATTCAACACTTCCATACATGTCCCAGTGCTGAATGACAGTGTAGACTCTATGATTTTGTGGAACTTGGAACAACCATGTCTGTTATTGAGGAAGCATTATCAGTAGAGAGTAACAGCATTTAAGGTCCATAACCCAAGTATGTATAGAGGGATTTTGAATAGGCCTTAGAATCCTTTATGGCCATTCTATTTGGACCACAAACCGATTGAATAGAGTGTGAAAAAGAAGACATAAAACATTATCCGAAGAGCCAATCCCATAACTTATCTCTCCTTCTGTGGTATCACTAGCATGGAAAAGTTTGCAAATGGTGGCCCTTTGAAGGGAATAATGACAGGAGATGTTGATTGGTAGTTGGACGTGTATTAGATTTGTGTCAAGCATATGATAGTCGGATTTGGGAAGGCACTTTATCCTTCAAAGTATTCGCTACTTACAGATGTGGATTTCTTCCCTCCACTTCTTAATTGTTCACACTACACCTATTCTCAATACCATTTCATAAGAAACAACACAAAGATTTAAAGACACTAAGAGTAGTACTAGGGAAATAGAAGCAACTGAAACCATGGTATTAGTAACCTACAGCCTTAAGAGTATCGTGGAGTGGGACAACAAACAAATGCATCCTTGTTTTTTAATGTTACTCCAAAGCATACTTTGAACCCTGCCCAGGAGCACTGAGTGCCAGTGAGCTAGCTGAAATATTTGACATTTACTTTTTTGTGTGGTAAAGTTATCAAGGCTGTTCACCAGTCTGTTAAATGATTACCATCACTATCAGCCTAATCCCACCTCATGATTAAGCTGTTGATTCTGGGAGATCTGCTAATTGGTGAATCATTAAATCTCCTCATAGAAAATATAGTCTTGAGCTAAGTCTTTTTCAACCAGTGGCAGCACGATTATTCTTCCCATTGGCATTGATGTCAGAAGTTCAGTCTTCATTTCAACAAGCTCTTATTGGTGAGTAGTTGCATTTTTGATCGAGGGTGAAAACCTTTTCCATTTTCTTTCTATGTTCTTTGGCTGATATAGTAATTAAGTTGAAATAAGACAGATTAACAGGAGAAAAAAACAAATGTAATTACCTACATATGGCAGCCCCATATAACAGGAAGAGTCAAATACAGTCCCACAACTGAGGTTTATATATTATCCTGAGCTAAAGGGAAGGGGCTGAAAGCATTGGGAATTCAAAGAAGACAAAGACGATTGACAGGAACATGTGAAGAGCACATATTCTTTGTGTTTACTCAACCTCAACCATGTGATTGAGTCTTTATGATGTACAAAGTTATTTACGTGTATTTATTTTTGAGACAGAGAGAGACAGAGCATGAATGGGGGAGGGTCAGAGAGAGAGGGAGACACAGAATCTGAAACAGGCTCCAGGCTCTGAGCTGTCAGCACAGAGCCCGATGCGGGGCTCACACTTACGGACTGTGAGATCATGACCTGAGCCGAAGTCGGACGCCCAACCGACTGAGCCACCCAGGCGCCCCTGTATTTTCTTTTTTATCTTTGTGATTCTATGCTGGTTTAATGTTTTTTAAAACATAATTTATTGTCAAATTGGCTTCCATACAACACCCAGTGCTCATCCCAACAAGTGCCCTCCTCAATGTCCATCACCCAGTTTCCCCTCTCCCTCACCCCCATCAACCCTCAGTTTGTTCTCTGTATTCAAGAGTCTCTCTCTCTCCAAAATAAATAAACATTAACAAAATAAAAAACATGCTTATTTCCATTTTTCTATAATGACCCTTGGCTCTGGCTTTCTGGAATTGTTTTCAAATTATGCAATTCTAAGCTCTTATTTTGTCAGCTACTGCTATGATCAACTATTTTGAGAACTAGGAATAGGACACTTCAGAGTCATCTGGAAGTACCTCCAAGAAAACTGAAACCCAGAGTTCTCATATCAAAATGCGTTTTTCCATATAGTTAGTGACAGATAATAATGAAAGGCAAAATATGTACCTAAATGACGACTCACAAGTCTTGGTTTGTACTTTCTACATGTGATCCATTATTTAAATGTTTTCTTTCATGCTTTTCCTTTGTGCCATTGTCCATATTATCATTATGGACAATTTAATTGCTCACACGCAATGTCTCAGGCTTCCCGGAATAGACTCATGTCTGTGACCATTCATGCTGGTACTACCCCAATAACTTTAAAGATGTCACAAGTTAAAAAAAAGAAAAAAAAAGAAAGTTAAATTCAAAGGTACCAAGATTACTATAAACAGATAATGCCTACCGAGAAATTATATAAAAGAAATCTTTTATGAACCTACTAAGACCTAAGCAAGTGAATGTAGTTCATTTACAGGGGGGGAAAAAGGCCAGCTGATAAAGGACTATGTGGTTGGTCTGATAGCCAAGTGTTTTTGAAGCCCACTTAAATCCTATTTGTATATACATTTTCTGTTCAAATATACATAAGATTTCTGATTAAGAGCATCAGTTTTTAGAAATATTACAATAATTACTCTTAAGCTACTTTCCCCATACCTACATGAATGGAGCATGCACAAATAAAACCAAGAGCTAGCCCATAAATAGAAGTCTCTTGGGCATTCCCCAAATTCCACACATCCAGAATCCAGGCAAATAGCTTTCAGAGCCAACAGGTTTTCAGTGTTTGTGTTTGTTAAAAAGGAAAGATACAGAAGGGAAGACTATAACATTCTACTAAATTTCTCTCAAATAATTTATCTGTATTCTGCAGGCAACGGAAATATGGAACATACAAACAATTTTTTAATCAAATTTAAAGGATGTTATTTTGCAAATACTCAACTTAATCTTGAAATTTTAGAAAATTTAGATGATTTTGAAATCAGAGATGATGATGTCTTCATAATCACATACCCCAAATCTGGTGAGTCCTGTATTCCAACAGCTAATATAATTAATAAAATGATATTTCTGTAATATGGGAGCACTGTTTTTTTTAGGAGCATATTCTATTTGCATATATAGTCAATCTACTGGATATAAGTAATTTCTCATGTGGGCAAGGGAAATGGGCATAATGAAGAAGGAGAGAGATTGACGAAACCCTATCAAACACTGAGTTGCTGAAGTGGGCTGGGAAAGGACACAGGAATATTTGCCATTTAGGCAGCTTCTTGGGACATACTTGAAGCTGTATTTAATGACCAAGTACCTGAGAAAGAGGAAATTGAACTTATACTAATTATGATCATTCCCCAAATACTTTGGGTCTTATTTTTGATACCACTCATATATATGTGTAGAATATATACATACATTTTGTGTGTGTGGGCCTACACATACATCTATTTACATTCTCTACCTGTGTTTTATTTTTTTATTTTTATTTTTTGAAAAATAAGGATGTTTATTAAGGACATTTCTAGCCCACAGCTAGGGCTCATACTCAGCTCTATGAGCCACTGTCCGGCCTCATCCCCATTAAATGTGAATGACATTAGGGAGGCCGAGCCACAGGTATATCCCATTGATCCCGCAGTAGGGGGGTCCCTTCCATAGCCAGGTATAGATAGAAGATATACTGCTGAGAATGAAGAGGGAAATCACTGGATTAATAAGTTTCTCTACATCTTGCCTGGACCCTTTCATTCTCACCTTCAAAGACCATGGGTTGAAGGTGCCTAGTACCATGATGTGGGGTATTCTCTACCTGTGTTTTAATGGGATTGGGGGGAATGTTTTTTGCTGCTGTGTTGTATGAGTTCTCTATATGGTTTGATATTACCTATTATGAGAAATATGATTTCCAAATATTTTATTCCATTCAATATGCCTTTTCATTTTGTTTGGGCTCTTTGCTGTACAGAAACTTTTCAGTCTGATATACTCCCACTTACTTATTTTGTTTTTGCTGCATTTGCTTTTGGTGTCATGTCCCAAAATATCATTGCCAGCATGAATTTTGGGGCACTACTGCCCTTGTTTTCTTATAGGAGTTTTGTTGTTTCAGGTCTTACATTCAGGGTTTAATCCATTTTGAGTTAACTTTGTGTATGGTTTGAGGGAGTGGTTCATATTCTTCTTTTGCCTATGCCAGTCCAGTTTTCCCAATATCATTTATTGAAGAGTCCACCCTATATTTTTTGCTCCTTTGTCAGAAATTAGTTGATTATACATGTTTAATTTGGGGCTCACTCTCTTGCTCTGCTGATCTATGCATCTGTTTTTATGCCAATACCATAATGTTTTGATTACTATAAATTTTTAATATTATTTGAAACTAATAAATGTGATGCCTTTAGCTCAGTTGTATTTTATAAAGATTGCTTTGGCTACACAGGGTCTTATAGGGTGCAAAAAAATTTTATGGTTATTTGTTTTATTTCTGTGAAAAATGTCATGATAATTTTGATGAAGGTTGCATTGAATCTGCTGACTGCTTTGTGTAGTATGGGATTTTAACAATATTAGTTCTTCCAACCCATGAACAGGAATGTCTTTCTATATATTTGTATTTTTTTTTCAGTTCCTTCTATCAGTACTTTACAATATCCAATGTGTAAGTCTTCTACCTCCATAGGTAAATTTATTCCTATATATTTTCTCCTTTTTGATGCTATCATAAATGGGATTGTTTTCTTAATTTCTCTTTCTGATAGTTTATTGTTAGCTTATAGAAATACAAGTTATATTTGTATGCTGATTCATATCTTGCAAGTTCACTGAATTCAAATGATTAGTTCTAACAGAATTTTTGGTGACATGTTTAGGGTTTTTGATATATAATATCATCTACAAATAAAGACACTTTTACTTCTTCCTCCGCAACTTAGATGCCTTTTGTTTCTCTTTCTTGTCTAAGTGCTCTGGCTAGGATTTCCAGTAAAACTAGTGAGAAGTGTCTGATCTTGGTCATTACTTTAGATGCCCTGGTTATGATCTTAGATGGAAAACTGAAATTCTTACTACTGAGAAAGATGTTAGTTATGATCTTGTCATAAATGGCATTTAATATATTGAGTTATGTTCCTTCTACATTTTGTTGAGAATTTTTATGATGAACAATATTCAATTCTGTTGAATTTTTTCTGTATTTATGGAGATGATACTATGGTTTTTATGCTTCTTTTTTTTTGGGAAAAAATGTTTTTATTTTTTTAATATTTTTTTTGTTTTATTTTATTTATTTATTTTTTTATATATATGAAATTTATTGACAAATTGGTTTCCATACAACACCCAGTGCTCATCCCAAAAGGTGCCCTCCTCAATACCCATCACCCACCCTCCCCTCCCTCCCACCCCCCATCAACCCTCAGTTTGTTCTCAGTTTTTAACAGTCTCTTATGCTTTGGCTCTCTCCCACTCTAACCTCTTTTTTTTTTTTTTCCTTCCCCTCCCCCATGGGTTCCTGTTGAGTTTCTCAGGATCCACATAAGAGTGAAACCATATGGTATCTGTCTTTCTCTGTATGGCTTATTTCACTTAGCATTACACTCTCCAGTTCCATCCACGTTGCTACAAAAGGCCATATTTCATTTTTTCTCATTGCCACGTAGTATTCCATTGTGTATATAAACCACAATTTCTTTATCCATTCATCAGTTGATGGACATTTAGGCTCTTTCCATAATTTGGCTATTGTTGAGAGTGCTGCTATGAACATTGGGGTACAAGTGCCCCTATGCATCAGTACTCCTGTATCCCTTGGGTAAATTCCTGGCAGTGCTATTGCTGGGTCATAGGGTAGGTCTATTTTTAATTTTCTGAGGAACCTCCACACTGCTTTCCAGAGCGGCTGCACCAATTTGCATTCCCACCAACAGTGCAAGAGGGTTCCCGTTTCTCCACATCCTCTCCAGCATCTATAGTCTCCTGATTTGTTCATTTTGGCCACTCTGACTGGCGTGAGGTGATACCTGAGTGTGGTTTTGATTTGTATTTCCCTGATAAGGAGCGACGCTGAACATCTTTTCATGTGCCTGTTGGCCATCCGGATGTCTTCTTTAGAGAAGTGTCTATTCATGTTTTCTGCCCATTTCTTCACTGGGTTATTTGTTTTTCGGGTGTGGAGTTTGGTGAGCTCTTTATAGATTTTAGATACTAGCCCTTTGTCCGATATGTCATTTGCAAATATCTTTTCCCATTCCGTTGGTTGCCTTTTAGTTTTGTTGGTTGTTTCCTTTGCTGTGCAGAAGCTTTTTATCTTCATAAGGTCCCAGTAATTCACTTTTGCTTTTAATTCCCTTGCCTTTGGGGATGTGTCGAGTAAGAGATTGCTACGGCTAAGGTCAGAGAGGTCTTTTCCTGCTTTCTCCTCTAAGGTTTTGATGGTTTCCTGTCTCACATTTAGGTCCTTTATCCATTTTGAGTTTATTTTTGTAAATGGTGTGAGAAAGTGGTCTAGTTTCAACCTTCTGCATGTTGCTGTCCAGTTCTCCCAGCACCATTTGTTAAAGAGGCTGTCTTTTTTCCATTGGATGTTCTTTCCTGCTTTGTCAAAGATGAGCTGGCCATACGTTTGTGGGTCTAGTTCTGGGGTTTCTATTCTATTCCATTGGTCTGTGTGTCTGTTTTTGTGCCAATACCATGCTGTCTTGATGATTACAGCTTTGTAGTAGAGGCTAAAGTCTGGGATTGTGATGCCTCCTGCTTTGGTCTTCTTCTTCAAAATTCCTTTGGCTATTCGGGGCCTTTTGTGATTCCATATGAATTTTAGGATTGCTTGTTCTAGTTTTGAGAAGAATGCTGGTGCAATTTTGATTGGGATTGCATTGAATGTGTAGATAGCTTTGGGTAGTATTGACATTTTGACAATATTTATTTTTCCAATCCATGAGCAGGGAATGTCTTTCCATTTCTTTAAATCTTCTTCAATTACCTTCATAAGCTTTCTATAGTTTTCAGCATACAGATCCTTTACATCTTTGGTTAGATTTATTCCTAGGTATTTTATGCTTCTTGGTGCAATTGTGAATGGGATCAGTTTCTTTATTTGTCTTTCTGTTGCTTCGTTGTTAGTGTATAAGAATGCAACTGATTTCTGTACATTGATTTTGTATCCTGCAACTTTGCTGAATTCATGTATCAGTTCTAGCAGACTTTTGGTGGAGTCTATCGGATTTTCCATGTATAATATCATGTCATCTGCAAAAAGCGAAAGCTTGACTTCATCTTTGCCAATTTTGATGCCTTTGATTTCCTTTTGTTGTCTGATTGCTGATGCTAGAACTTCCAGCACTATGTTAAACAACAGCGGTGAGAGTGGGCATCCCTGTCGTGTTCCTGATCTCAGGGAAAAAGCTCTCAGTTTTTCCCCGTTGAGGATGATGTTACCTGTGGGCTTTTCATAAATGGCTTTTATGATCTTTAAGTATGTTCCTTCTATCCCGACTTTCTCAAGGGTTTTTATTAAGAAAGGGTGCTGGATTTTGTCAAAGGCCTTTTCTGCATCGATTGACAGGATCATATGGTTCTTCTCTTTTTTTTTGTTAATGTGATGTATCACGTTGATTGATTTGCGAATGTTGAACCAGCCCTGCATCCCAGGGATGAATCCCACTTGATCATGGTGAAGAATTCTTTTTATATGCTGTTGAATTCGATTTGCTAGTATCTTATTGAGAATTTTTGCATCCATATTCATCAGGGATATTGGCCTGTAGTTCTCTTTTTTTACTGGGTCTCTGTCTGGTTTAGGAATCAAAGTAATACTGGCTTCATAGAATGAGTCTGGAAGTTTTCCTTCCCTTTCTATTTCTTGGAATAGCTTGAGAAGGATAGGTATTATCTCTGCTTTAAATGTCTGGTAGAGCTCCCCAGGGAAACCATCTGGTCCTGGACTCTTATTTGTTGGGAGATTTTTGATAACCGATTCAATTTCTTCGCTGGTTATGGGTCTGTTCAAGCTTTCTATTTCCTCCTGATTGAGTTTTGGAAGAGTGTGGGTGTTCAGGAATGTGTCCATTTCTTCCAGGTTGTCCAATTTGTTGGCATATAATTTTTCGTAGTATTCCCTGATAATTGTTTGTATCTCTGAGGGATTGGTTGTAATAATTCCATTTTCATTCATGATTTTATCTATTTGGGTCATCTCCCTTTTCTTTTTGAGAAGCCTGGCTAGAGGTTTGTCAATTTTGTTTATTTTTTCAAAAAACCAACTCTTGGTTTCATTGATCTGCTCTACAGTTCTTTTAGATTCTATATTGTTTATTTCTGCTCTGATCTTTATTATTTCTCTTCTTCTGCTGGGTTTAGGCTGCCTTTGCTGTTCTGCTTCTATTTCCTTTAGGTGTGCTGTTAGATTTTGTATTTGGGATTTTTCTCGTTTCTTGAGATAGGCCTGGATTGCAATGTATTTTCCTCTCAGGACTGCCTTCGCTGCGTCCCAAAGCGTTTGGATTGTTGTATTTTCATTTTCGTTTGTTTCCATATATTTTTTAATTTCTTCTCTAATTGCCTGGTTGACTCACTCATTCGTTAGTAGGGTGTTCTTTAACCTCCACGCTTTTGGAGGTTTTCCAGACTTTTTCCTGTGGTTGATTTCAAGCTTCATAGCATTGTGGTCTGAAAGTATGCATGGTATAATTTCAATTCTTGTAAACTTATGAAGGGCTGTTTTGTGACCCAGTATATGATCTATCTTGGAGAATGTTCCATGTGCACTCGAGAAGAAAGTATATTCTGTTGTTTTGGGATGCAGAGTTCTAAATATATCTGTCAAGTCCATCTGATCCAATGTCTCATTCAGGGCCCTTGTTTCTTTATTGACCGTGTGTCTAGATGATCTATCCATTTCTGTAAGTGGGGTGTTAAAGTCCCCTGCAATTACCACATTCTTATCAATAAGGTTGCTTCTGTTTATGAGTAATTGTTTTATATATTTGGGGGCTCCGGTATTCGGCGCATAGACATTTATAATTGTTAGCTCTTCCTGATGGATAGACCCTGTAACTATTATATAATGTCCTTCTTCATCTCTTGTTACAGCCTTTAATTTAAAGTCTAGTTTGTCTGATATAAGTATGGCTACTCCAGCTTTCTTTTGGCTTCCAGTAGCATGATAAATAGTTCTCCATCCCCTCACTCTGAATCTAAAGGTGTCCTCAGGTCTAAAATGAGTCTCTTGTAGACAGCAAATAGATGGGTCTTGCTTTTTTATCCATTCTGATACCCTATGTCTTTTGGTTGGCGCATTTAATCCATTTACATTCAGTGTTATTATAGAAAGATACGGGTTTAGAGTCATTGTGATGTCTGTATGTTTTATGCTTGTAGTGATGTCTCTGGTACTTTGTCTCACAGGGTCCCCCTTAGGATCTCTTGTAGGGCTGGTTTAGTGGTGACAAATTCCTTCAGTTTTTGTTTGTTTGGGAAGACCTTTATCTCTCCTTCTATTCTAAATGACAGACTTGCTGGATAAAGGATTCTCGGCTGCATATTTTTTCTGTCTAGCACACTGAAAATCTCGTGCCAATTCTTTCTGGCCTGCCAAGTTTCAAAAGAGAGATCAGTCACGAGTCTTATAGGTCTCCCTTTATATGTGAGGGCACGTTTACCCCTTGCTGCTTTCAGAATTTTCTCTTTATCCTTGTATTTTGCCAGTTTCACTATGATATGTCGTGCAGAAGATCGATTCAAGTTACGTCTGAAGGGAGTTCTCTGTGCCTCTTGGATTTCAATGCCTTTTTCCTTCCCCAGTTCAGGGAAGTTCTCAGCTATTATTTCTTCAAGTACACCTTCAGCACCTTTCCCTCTCTCTTCCTCCTCTGGGATACCAATTATGCGTATATTATTTCTTTTTAGTGTATCACTTAGTTCTCTAATTTTCCCCTCATACTCCTGGATTGTTTTATCTCTCTTTTTCTCAGCTTCCTCTTTTTCCATAACTTTATCTTCTAGTTCACCTATTCTCTCCTCTGCCTCTTCCATCCGAGCTGTGGTGGTTTCCATTTTGTTTTGCATTTCATTTAAAGCGTTTTTCAGCTCCTCGTGACTGTTCCTTAGTCCCTTGATCTCTGTAGCAAGAGATTCTCTGCTGTCCTGTATACTGTTTTCAAGCCCAGCGATTAATTTTATGACTATTATTCTAAATTCACTTTCTGTTATATTATTTAAATCCTTTTTGATCAGCTCATTAGCTGTTGTTATTTCCTGGAGATTCTTCTGAGGGGAATTCTTCCGCTTGGTCATTTTGGATAGTCCCTGGTGTGGTGAGGGCCTGCAGGGCACTTCCCCTGTGCTGTGGTGTATAACTGGAGTTGGTGGGCGGGGCCGCAGTCCGACCTGATGTCTGCCCCCAGCCCACCGCTGGGGCCACAGTCAGACTGGTGTGTGCCTTCTCTTCCCCTCTCCTAGGGGCGGGATTCACTGTGGGGTGGTGTGGCCCGTCTGGGCTACTTGCACACTGCCAGGCTTGTGATGCTGGGGATCTGGCGTATTAGCTGGGGTGGGTAGGCAAGGTGCACAGAGGCAGGGGGGCAGGCTTAGCTCGCTTCTCCTTAGGTGATCCACTTCAGGAGGGGCCCTGTGGCAGCGGGAGGGAGTCAGATCTGCTGCCGGAGGTTTGGCTCTGCAGAAGCACAGAGTTGGGTGTTCGCGCTGAGCGAGCAATTTCCCTGGCAGGAACCGGTTCCCTTTGGGATTTTGGCTGGGGGATGGGCGGGGGAGATGGCGCTGGCGAGCGCCTTTGTTCCCCACCAAACTGAGCTCTGTCGTCCGGGGGCTCAGCAGCTCTCCCTCCCTTTGTCCTCCAACCTTCCCGCTTTCTGAGCAGAGCTGTTAACTTATGACCTTCCAGACGCTAAGTCGCGCTTGCTGTCGGAACACAGTCCGTCAGGCCCCTCCGCTTTTGCCAGCCAGACTCGGGCGCTCTGCTTGGCCGGCGAGCCGCCCCTCCACCCCGGCTCCCTCCCGCCAGTCCGTGGAGCGCACACCGCCTCGCCGCCCTTCCTACCCTCTTCCGTGGGCCTCTCGTCTGCGCTTGGGTCTGGCGACTCCGTTCTGCTAATCCTCTGGCTGTTTTCTGGGTTATTTAGGCAGGTGTAGGTGGAATCTAAGTGATCAGCAGGACGCACGGTGAGCCCAGCGTCCTCCTACGCCGCCATCTTCCCTCCTAACCCTATGCTTCATTTTTTAATGCATTATCAAACTATTCTATTTGTGGATGTTGAACCATCCTTGCATCCCTGGAATGAATTGTATTTGATCATGGTGTATGATCCTTTTAATGTGTTGTTGAATTCAATTTGCTAATATTTTATTGGGGATTTTTTGCATCTATATTCATCAAGACTGATGGCTTGTGACATTCCTTTCTTCTAGTGTCTTTTCTGGTACTTATCTGGGTAATGTTAGCCTTGTAAAATGAATTGGGAAGTGTCCCCACTTTTTTTATTTTTGGAAGAGTCTGTGAAGGATTGTTACTAATTCTTAAAATATTTGTTAGAAAAAAATGTTTTTAATATTTTTTTTCCCCAGAAAACAGTGATTCTCTTGCTCTACCTCAATTTAACAGACATGTTCCTATCTCTGGCTCTTTGCACTCACAGAATCTTTTTCCCTTGATGCTCTTCTATCTGATATGTGCATGGTTTACTCCCTTCCTTTGGGTCCTTATTTTAAACTTATATTATCATTAAGGCATTCTGGATGGTCATATTTAAAAATGCAACCTCACTCAAAATTCTCACGCTCTTCTTTGCTGCTTTATTTTCCCTCCATAATATAACACATATCACCTTATACTATACCATATATCTACATACTTAATTTGTTCATTCTTTACAAAGCCATCCTTAGGAAGCACATCATAGCATTTAGACAAGAACAAATAACCCAGAAGAACAGGAAAGACCTAAAAAAACAATTCCATGTGTATAACAGAACTCAATATAAATTTAAGTAAGGTGCATTTATTAATGGGGAAAAGATAGTATATTTGGTCCCAGGAAATCTGTGTCACTATATGCAGGAAGTTCACCTGGAATCGAACAGCACATAAAAGAGTAAACTCTAAGTGTATTCAAGACACTAATATTAAAGGTAAAATTATACAACTATTTCTATTAAAAATATTGTAGAAAAATCATTGTAACTAAGGAGTGGTCAAGAGGTTCTACACAAATGTCCAAAGAAAAATATACAGGTAAAAGTTTGATAAATTCAGTTACATCAAAATTAAGATTTTTGGGCTTTGCTTAACAGTGAGTTCCCTAGGCAAAGTTAACAGGGTCTGAAAGAGAGGA
The DNA here is from genome assembly GCF_007474595.2 of Lynx canadensis. Classification (NCBI taxonomy): domain Eukaryota; kingdom Metazoa; phylum Chordata; class Mammalia; order Carnivora; family Felidae; genus Lynx; species Lynx canadensis. The sequence continues at coordinate 105,733,292 of NC_044307.1, forward strand.
ACTACTGGCAATGACTATAATTAAAAATAATAATACCTAGAATATATTAGGTATATATACAGATCAACTGGAAGAGAACAGTGATCTACTTATAAAAAGAGCCAAAGAGATGAGCTGAAAATTTACCGAAGGAAACCACTCTCCACCAATACCAACAAAAAACACAAAGCAGGTACACAGTAGTCACTTCCTTTATATCTAGTACACTGACAGCAATTAGAAAGGTCAGAAACCCTGAATGCTGACAAGGAGTACACACACATCTGCATGCTTTAGCATGATACTGCTGGGAGAGCAGACTGAAGCAGCCATTCTCTGGGGAGCAGTCTGGCACTATCTGATCAACTGAAATACAGACATACCAGGCAATTTTGCTCCTGAGTATATGTCTCCAAGAATATCTCATATGGGTTCATAGGCAAAATGAGTGAGGGTGTATGTGGCAGTGTTTGTTGTTTGGGGTGTGCTGTCCATTGGGGGAAATTAGACAGGTCAGTGCATGAATGCACACCCTGAAACACAGACAGCATCTGTTAGGTGCAACGGATCAGCAGTAGCATGTAAAGGAATGTTAAACCACAGCTCACAGTGACAAACCGTAAGAAATGACGTGCATGGATTAAAAATCAAGCACATACAACAATACATGTTTCAAAAGAACATCTTCCAAGAAAGAATATACTTTAAACCCTAAAGTCTTCTTGTCTGTGGTGGAAGTAGGGGTAGGAATGGAAGCAGGAAATGTGAATATAAGGAATTAATAGATCTTGGAGTGCCTGCAGTGAATCAGTGATGTTAGTATAGCATGACTGCAGAAAATGATAAATATCAATTTACATTAACCTCTGACATCCAAAAAGGCAAGAAGGAGAAAGAAAGAAAGAAGAAGAAAGAATGGAAGAAAGAAAGAAAGAAAGAAGAAAGAAAGAAAGGAGGGAAGGAAGGAACGAAGGAGGAAAGAAAGAAAAGAGAAAACGAGAAAGATAGGCTGTGATACGGGAGTGGATATGGAAGCAGAAGCAGGAGAGAGGACAAAGACAGGAAAAATACAGCCTATTTTGCCTGGGGAACACGTTCTTCCAGTCCTCATAGTCTTAAATTTCTGCAGACTTGTGACCCATTAAGGTCACGTTTGGTAATTCCTCGGCACCCCTGAAGCTGTGATACCTGATGCAGAAGCAGTACTTCTTATCTGGGAAAGGTTGGAGAATGTAAGAAACCCTTTTAGAGCTTCATAACAATGAATTTTCATTGTGTTTGAACATCAGCTGTGGTAACATGTAAGCACACATGATCTTGGTCTTCCCTGGGCAACACTGGAGGATTTATACCCATCATGCTCCAGAAAAGGTGCATACCACCTGACAGCAAGGCATGTATTCTTAACAATGATCTTGCTGACCAGGTGCTGCTGCTTCACAGGCAGGGTGATAGGGTGGTCTCAGAAAGGAATTATAGGATGGGAATTGATGAGGGGCCAATGTACTTTCTCATTTAAGATGTTGATTTGAACCTTTCTGGGACATGTGACTTCTTGTTGGGGTAGGTTTTTGAAGCATTGCCTGTATATATGAGAAGCATGACCTTACAGAAGGTGTGTTTTAACTCTTAATATTCCCATATATGAAGCATGCAAAATGAAGGGAAGGAATCTAGAGTAGGCAGTACACCCGTGTATTCTGTGACATATGTCCACTCTAATTGGAATTGGGAGAAATAGTCATCCTTAGAATTTGTCACATCCCACTTACAGCAAAAGGTCTAATCTTTTTCTTCCTGTCTCCATGTGGATCACAGGGCCTCCTTTAGGGATTTATAATGAACACTATTTCCCGAAGTGACATCATGGGCACAGTAAGAGACATAGGGAACGGGGGAAAGATGGAAAGTGACTCTATCAGTAAAATGCCAAATTTTTTTCTCTATATTAGCTAACGTCCTAGGAGTGGGGTTGGGGAAGGACATCTTGAGGCAGGCATAGAAGATAATTTAAAATTCCCATATATGAAGCAGAAGAAAGTACAGAAGACTCAAGAAAAATTTGTGGGACAAATGCCCATGGAGTTTCACATGTAGAATCTCCTTATAAGGAAAAGCAAAGGCAACGTATGTTTGTCTTTACCCACACTGCACCCTTTATATATTAAAAATTCCATTGAGACAAAATTACCTTTGTACGTATTATAATAACAACCTCTGATTAAAAAACTGATGACACATCTATATACTTTTTGGATAAATTTTCGCATCATTAAAACAAAATTATTTCTTTTACAGGTACTGTCTGGTTTCAGCAGATGTTATGCTTGATTTATTTTGAAGAACATCGCAAAGGCATTGGGGATCTGGAAACAGTTGAACGCATCCCGTTTATTGAGTACTCCCCTCAAAAAGTGGATTTTGCTGAAAAGCCATCTCCTCGTCTCTTCGTTACCCACATCCCATACTACTTGGTTCCCAGGGGGCTAAAGAACAAAAAAGCCAAAGTAGGAAAATAGACTATGGCTGCTGAAAGACGACTGCTTTTTCATTATTTCATTTCTATTCATTACATTGATGCTGCACTCGTCCAGGTGTTAGCAAATGTGGTATTTGTCATGCATTAATTTTCAACAGACTTTTGTGTTCTTATCTTCCAGTATCTGATTTTATCTTTCACCCTTTGTTTTCTGATCACATATGGAACACAACCATTGGAAAATGAGACTATATAGGAGTGTATTTAATTTACTTCGTAGAGTATATTATAATATCATGTACATTATATATTATATACCCTCTCATTTGTTAGCTATATTACCATGTGTATATAAACTGCCAACAATTCCTTTTTCTTTTTTCTATATGCTCTCCTCACTTCCTTCTGACGCTTCCAACCTGTTTTGCCCGCTTTCTCTGTAAATGTACCGAGTTCATTGGAAATCTGAGGGAAGCTCAGAGAGAATCATTTGTATCTACTGAGTGATTTTTCTGTCTCTCCCAGTATCAGTCACCTCCACCCACTGATAATTTCAACTCTTGACTCATTTTCTCCCTCTCTACCTCCACTCCTCTGACTCGGGATTATTTCAAAGTTGATGTACATTGTCTCTGGCTGGCCAGATAGGAGTGAGGCCAACTGCACTCAAAGGATCAACATGAAGGAGGCACTTCCTGTCAGGGCCACACAAGTGTGGGATTGCCTCCTTCAGGTTGACCCGTCAGGCTCTGCACTGGCCTCCCAGACCCTAGCCCTGCCAGGCCTCTCCGGTTGATTTAAACTCCAGCCACTTTTCCTCCACCAACCTCAGTAACCCTCTTCTGCAACCCACGTGTTATGCACCTGCCTCTGTCTATGACTGTTTTTGCTTTCTGATGTAATACATACTTACCTGTTTATTTATTGTCTATGTCTCTGGCCACAGTGTAAAACCCTTGAGACAGATGGAGTTTGCAGTGCGTAGAACCCTGTCCAGAAGGCATTAGAGTTGAATGAATGACAAAAGGGATCACCAGTAATTGCCCTAATGCGGATCTTTACTTCAAGCACCTTATTATCTGAGTGCTGTCTCCTTTTCCTCCTGCTCTTTTCAGGTGTTCCGTGCAGTGATGTGTCAGCACATTCATTTCTCCAGCCCCCTCCCCATTCCTATTCCCCACACTCACTCTCATATATATGCGTGTCCTCCATTGCTCCTTGCCCACCAGTGACTCTACATTTTAAATTCAAATCCTTGGGGCGCCTGGGTGGCGCAGTCGGTTAAACGTCCGACTTCAGCCAGGTCACGATCTCGCGGTCCGTGAGTTCGAGCCCCGCGTCGGGCTCTGGGCTGATGGCTCGGAGCCTGGAGCCTGTTTCCGATCCTGTGTCTCCCTCTCTCTCTGCCCCTCCCCCGTTCATGCTCTGTCTCTCTCTGTCCCAAAAAGAAATAAACGTTGAAAAAAAAAATTAAAAAAAAAATAAATTCAAATCCTTTTTGTCTAAATTCTTTTGCTAATTCAACTGTTATGATTTGTTGCCAACCCTTAATTCCGCTGAAACACAATTGTTTTATATTGGTACCTATATTCATGAATCTGGTAGTGTGGTCAGAAAAAGTCAAAACCGTTAAAAATTGTGTCTTTCTTTACATTTATGGCCACAATTCTCACACTTTACTCTTTAAAAATGTTTTGCTTTCCCCCCTTCCCATACTGACTTTTCATACTTTCTTTATCTTCTCAAACCTCAGCAGCATTCTGCTCCACCTATCCCAGTAAAAGACTCCAAGTAAACCATTAACGGTAGATGCCCTCCACATGCAAAACCTCCCCTCACTGCTGTCCCTCCTTAAGAGGAAAAGGTGGGATGTGTACACAGTTTTGTTCTTATTATATATCTGCCCCTCCATTCGTGGTCCGGATCCCTTTTTGGATCCCTTTTGTCTGTTCCACTGTTTCGCAAATGGGAGTCGGGCCAGGCCAACATCTGGGAATCATCAGCTCTCAGCTCTGCGTATTCCCCACAGGATATTTAGCATATTTGAGGCATTTTTGGTTATGGTGGTGGTGCTGCTAGTTATAGTGGGTTGAGGCCTGGGATGCTGTTAAGTGTCCCGTGATGCTTACGGTAGTCCCAACCACAGACCGTTATCTGGGGGAAATGTCCATGGTGCCACTGTTGAGAAACTTGTTCTACTCTCAAAGACTTTCCTTAAACAATATAATTTCCTTTTTTTCATTCATTACCAATTTCCTTATGCTGATTGGATCATTCTGTTTGGCCCATAATGAAGTTTTCATGTGGCGTTTTTTAACAGTAAAATAAAACTTGTCTTGCTCCATTTCAATTTTCATTTTCTGCCTTTCATTTTCTGTTTGAGATAAACTTCTTAAAAGCGTTTAGCCTCCTTCTCCGCGCTTTCACTGAATCCCGAATGCCAACGTCCCTTATTATTATAGTTTTGAAAAGGGGGGGGGCGCCTGGGTGGCGCAGTCGGTTGAGCGTCCGACTTCAGCCAGGTCACGATCTCGTGGTCCGTGAGTTCGAGCCCCGCGTCGGGCTCCGGGCTGATGGCTCGGAGCCTGGAGCCTGTTTCCGATTCTGTGTCTCCCTCTCTCTCTGCCCCTCCCCCGTTCGTGCTCTGTCTCTCTCTGTCCCAAAAATAAATAAACGTTAAAAAAAAAATAAAAAAAAAAAAAAAAAAAAAAAGAAAAGGGGGGATCATTTCTTGATCACTTTACTTGGCCTATCACTGGCATCTGACATAGTTGATCGCTTTCTACGTCTTTAAACATTTTCTTTTCCCGCTGTTCCAGACACCACATTCGTGGTATCATATTATCTCAGTGGACACTTAGAGGAGATTCTACCCAAAAACCTTTCCCTCTCTTCATATTTCATTTCAGCAGAGCTCTCATTTTGTTTGGACTTGTATCCTGTATATGCTTCTGGTCTGATGGTTAGAGTGGTAAAATTTGGTTGGTGCAAAAGCAGGGCTTGGTACCAGGCATCTTGCCATTAATTTTTAAGGCACAGGTAAGTGACAAGCTTATGAACAACAACACAAGCAAAGAAGAAGTTTCTTTCGTGTCCTCTGAAAGAAGGTTTCTTCATTATTTTAATTGACCATGGGGATGAAAAGTGGCAGCTGTGTGGGACATAAAGAAGGGTTAGCATGTCATAGTGGAAAAGTAGGAGACTCAGTCCATGACCTCATCGAGATGCTGAGTTAACCTAACCTGTTGCACTCTCGTCTTGGGCTTTGGCTTTTTGTGAGAAAAGTTGATGCTTTTACTATTTAGGAAATGTTATGCGAGATCTTTTCTAACTTATACAATTACATTTTGAGACGCTGCTCCTTCCTCTTTACTGGCTTCTCCTTCTCTGTCCAACCTCTGAGAGCTGATGATTCCCAGATTTTCGGCCTGGCCTTCTCCTATTCTCCCTCTATAGTTAATCCCTCAGTTAGATTATCTAATCACGTAAGTTAAATACAATGTATGTATAGTTGATTTCTCCCTTTAATTCTAGATTGATGTAAAGTATTTAATAACTCTATATCTATAGAGATGTCAAATATATTTCTATATAGGTATTATCCAAATATGGGCTCCAATACCAAAAGGAGTTTTGATTTTATCTTCAAACCACTCCTTTTCCCAGTTTCCTTATATATTTTGTTCTATTTATTATGTATAGAGAGAGCATGGTCAGGGGAGGGGCAGAGCGAGAGGGAGTCACAGAATCCAAAGCAGACTCCAGGCTTTAAGCTGTCAGCACAGAGCCTGATGCAGGGCTCAAACCCCTGGACCATGAGATCATACCTAAGCTGAAGTTGGACGCTTAACCCACTGAGCCACCCAGGCACCCCAATACTTTGTATTTTTAATGTCTTTGGGTTGCTTCACTGCTTTATGAAATTATGGCTTCTGATTGGTTACAATATACATTTTTAAAGTTAAATCTCATAGTCCTTCAATGCAAAAAATATTGAAGAAGTAACTACTACGGGTCAAGTACTTGTGCTTTATACTGTGAAGATATATAAGAATTATGTGAACCATGCACTGAAGGATGAGAGAAATACAATCTAAACTTTCACAGATGATTTGAAAATATCTGAGTAAGTTTTTCCTATTGCCATAATTGTATAGCTATGAGATATTTTCACATATGTTAGCTTGTTGAGGTAGGGACAGGAGAATATTGTTGGTTTCTGTCTAGGGGAGTAAGAAGAGGTACCATGTGAGGTAATTGATAGTCACCAATAATTAAGTCTCCCAATCATTAAGGGAGAGCCATTGCAGAGGAGAAATGCAAAATACAAAGAGGGCTGAATATATACAAGACATGATTAGAAACTGTAAAGTTAAGCTAACAGGCTCCATTCAGTTGGAGGGCATTAGGGTACAAATATGACATTACGAAAGCATCAGATATAATGAATACTTCCTTTCTTTCCAGGTTATTTACATATACAGAAACCCTAAGGATGTTATGTGCTCATTTTTTCACTTTTTAAAGAAACTGACAGCATCCGCTACAGATAACTTTGTGGAATTCATGAAACTATTTCTAGAAGGAGAAGGTAACTAAAATTTCATAAAATACTAAGTTTGGTGTCCTGTGGTGAGTTTTTAAGCTCTAGCAGAGAGAAAGAGTTTGCTTAAATAGAGTAGAATGGGGATCAGTAATCAACGTATCAAGCCAGTTGGTAGTGTTGTCTTAGGTGACCATGTCCAGCCATTGTACAAATATTGCTAACTCTCTCTCCTTCTCAACAGAATGTCAAGATTACAGTCATACCAACAGAGAATAATTACATCTAACCATGGAGAGATTATTTCACTAGCACACAGATTTCTGTCCTAGCTTAGTGAGAAGTAGCTCAGTGAGAGCGTACGTTTGGAGCTTTGCACTTCATATTTCAAGGGGCTCCTCCCAAGAGTCCTTTAAAAAATATTTTAGTAAATTTTTATTCATTGTTTAAGTAATTTCTACACCCAGAATGGGGCTCACAACTCTGAGGTCAAGAGTTGCATGTTCTATCCATTGAGCAAAACAGGTGCTCACCACATTCTTATCTGAGGAGCCAGTGCAGCTATTTGACCAGGAACAAAGCTTGCAGAAGTAAACGTGACGATCTGGAACAGACTTACGATTGTCTCCAATGCATTGTGGCAGAGCTGAAGTGACTCTTCAGAGACCTCTCGTGCTCCTTGCAGAGTGGAAATACCTCCATGTGCCTTTGGGGATAGTGGGAGAAGTAAGGAGAGGATTCATTCCTCCTTTCCCTTTTCAGTTTTTCTAACCCCATGGCAAGATTATTTTCTATTTATATGAAATGCATTTTTAAGAGACTAATTTCTCCTTGACTGTATGTTTGTTTCCTGGTGGAAGTTGGATGGTTCTCCCACAACCAGATGCTAGGGGAAATCTGGAATCTAGCAGCACACTTCCTTTTCCTCCTTTGTTACTAAAGGTTCCTGCATCTCCTAGGACTGTAGATTCTTCTCAATGTGTTCAACATATTTACTTAATGATGTATCTGTTCTTCCCACAGTGGTAGGAAGTCTTTGGTTTGACCACATCAAAGGTTGGTATGAGCACAAAAGCCTGTTCAACATTCAGTTCTTGATGTATGAGGAGATGAAGAAGGTGAGAAATGTGACATTACTGACTTCACTGACGCTGTAAGCCAGCCTGGCTGAATGAATTGATTGTTTATGCCCAGAACACCCAAAGGATGATATCAAATTTGAGAACCCAGATTGTGTACCAGGAGACATTTTTCCTGTATCACTTCTATGCTTTCTTTACCAGGTTTCCATTTAGACCTACCACTGGAGGTTTCTTTTCAAAATTTACCTGTGTGTCAATAGATGTCTGTTAATGTATGTTGGTGTGAATGATTTGATTATTTTGAGTCAGATTATTGGTTTCTCTTTTGTGAATTGTTATATCTATTTCCTTCAATTTTTAATTATACTAATGTTGTAGATGTGTGTTCCTCACTTGCAGGTACATTTCTTGGGAACTTTAATCTTGTCTGTATTGTGTATGATTAAATCATGCAGGGAAAATTAAATGAAAATACCTGTGTATGATTGGAAAGAATTCAGCTCCCAGTACAGTCAACTATATGTGCCTGAAAAGAAAACTTCTATTGCTTACTGACTAAAACCCAGAGCCAGGCTACCCTGATGCTGGGTGTTTGGCTCATGCATGTCAAGAATATCCCAGGGTTTTCTGTGTTTCTTTTGTACCATATTTGGTGTGATGACGATGTTTCCCTCATGGTAGCAGGACAGTTGTAGCTCCAAAGTCATGTCCTCACATGATAGCTTACATGGCAGACAGAGTGTTAACGGGGACAAAAGTGGCATTCTTGCCTTGCTTTGTTCCCACCTTTGCTCCATGAGGAAACTCACTCTCAGAAACTTCTGTTTGACTTCCTCTTTCAGACCCATACCCAAATTGGGCCATGTGACCATCCTAAACTAATCTCTTGTAGCAGACAGTGGGATTGCCACGAGGAATTTGGATTAATAATGATCATTATGGAATGTGGCTGGGCACTGCTGCCAGGACACCACCAGGATCTCTTAGCAGGAAAGAAGAGAAAGAGCTGAAAGGCCGGCGACCCTAAAGGCTGCCACCTGCTGAGTGTCACTAGCTTCTGTTACCACTGCCATAGGGCATATACCAAATCTAGACTCTCTGGCTGAGTGCATATCACCTACGAAATAGAGATTCAAGTGTCTGGCTGGCCTTGTAATCTTCTTCACAATATGGCCCTTCTTTTTTTCTTTTTATATGAAATTTATGGGCAAATTGGTTTCCGTACAACACCCAGTGCTCATCCCAACAGGTGCCCTCTTCAATGCCCATCACCCACTTTCCCCTCCCTCCCACCCCCCATCAACCCTCAGTTTATTCTCAGTTTTTAAGAGTCTCTTATGGTTTGCCTCCTTCCCTCTCTGTAATTTTTCCCCCCTTCCCCTCTCCCATGGTCTTCTGTTAAGTTTCTCAGGATCCACATAAGAGTGAAAACTTATGGTATCTGGCTTTCTCTGTATGACTTATTTCACTTAGCGTAACACTCGCCAGTTCCATCCACGTTGCTACAAAAGGCCAGATTTCATTCTTTCTCATTGCCAAGTAGTATTCCATTGTATATATAAATCACATCTTCTTTATCCATTAGTCAGTTGATGGACACTTAGGCTCTTTCCATAATTTGGCTATTGTTGAAACTGCTGCTATAAACATTGGGGTACATGTGCCCCTATGTATCAGCACTCCTGTATCCCTTGGGTAAATTCCTAGCAGTGCTATTGTTGGGTCATAGGGTAGATCTATTTTTAGTCTTTTGTGGAGCCTCCACACTGTTTTCCAGAGCGGCTGCACCAGTTTTCATTCCCACCAACAGTGCAAGACCAACAGTGCAAGAGGGTTTCTGTTTCTCCACATCCTCTCTAGCATCTATAGTCTCCTGATTTGTTCATTTTAGCCAGACTGACTGGCATGAGATGATATCTGAGTGTGGTTTTGATTTGTATTTCCCTGATGAGGAGTAGTATTGAGCATCTTTTCATGTGCCTGTTGGCCATCTGGATGTCTTTTTTTTAAATTTTTTTTTCAACGTTTATTTATTTTTGGGAGAGAGACAGAGCATGAACAGGGGAGGGGCAGAGAGAGAGGGAGACACAGAATCAGAAACAGGCTCCAGGCTCTGAGCCATCAGCCCAGAGCCTGACACGGGGCTCGAACTTACCGCGAGATCGTGACCTGGCTGAAGTCGGACGCTTAACCAACTGCGCCACCCAGGCGCCCCATGGATATCTTTAGAGAAGTGTCTATTCATGTCTTCTGCCCATTTCTTCACTGGATTGTTTTTCGGGTGTGGAGTTTGGTGAATTCTTTATAGATTTTGGATACTAGCCCTTTGTCTGATATGTCATTTGCAAATATCTTTTCCCATTCTGTCGGTTGCCTTTTAGTTTTGTTGATTGTCCTTCTATTGCTTACAGGCTCATCTCCCATCTTTCTCATCCCAGACCTGTTCCCATATAGCCCCAGAGAAACTCAAATTCTCATACTCCTGTGACCTGAGATCCCACACCTCCCATGCAACCACAATTTTGCAGATATTCTTTTTTTGATTTAAACACTGTATCTTCAGTTTGTCTATCAAAAAAGTCCTGGTTTTGGTTTAATTCCCAGAACAAATTTCTCATCTTTGAGGAACTTTCTCTGAATTCTGTTACATAATTACTCTTTGCCAGTAAGTACTTGTACTGAATTCCCAGAACTGATTCCCTGTTGTGCCTCTGTTCACTTGCACCATCATTTAGGGCAGTATCTGACATATAGTAGCTATTCACCAAACACTTGCCCACTCAACACAAATAAAATGAAATATGAGTGTTCCTAATATGCACTCTAAAACAGTCGACAAGGGAGGAATTAATTTATCAAGAAGGAATAAGCAAGAACCTTCTCATGGTCCTGCTCCACTTTTCTAAGTATCCTAAGCACCTACATTTTTCACTCCCATAATGATATTTAGCTGTGACTTTTGTGTGTGTCTTCTTTCTTATAATGTGCATCATTTATCATATTATGATTTATTTCAGGACCTCAGAGGCTCTGTGTTAAAAGTATGCAAATTTTTGGGGAAAGAATTGAGTGAAGAGGACGTGGATGCTGTTGTGAGACAGGCCACATTTGAAAACATGAAGAATGACCCACGAGCCAATTATGACAATAAACTCAAGACCTTTTTTGGGATACAAAAAAAAGGTCATTTCTTTCGCAAAGGTGATGTTGAACAATAAATGCTTGGCTATCTTGCACTGTGATACAAACGTACCGAAGTGTAGCTTCTAAGCTTTCCTGATGTGGAGCTGCTATGGCCCTGTTCCCTTCCCTACACAGTTGATTTTCCATGATTTCTTCTTGGTGCTCTTCAAGAGACTATATTATTTGGTCCCAGAATGTGTCTGGATGAATAGCCTAAAGTTGCAAGGCCTTCTCCTTGGCCCCTGGAAATCTACCAATGCCTATCACCATGTCTACCACAAAAGGGATGTTCATTTAGTGTTAGACTATTTTCCCCCAGTACAATGGGCTAGGCACATGATGATGAATTAATGGTGGCACAGTTGGCCATCACTGGCTGTTCTTCCATCTCTGTGATTTAGTCTGAACCTCGTCCAGGACTGAATTAACAACACATATTCACAATTCTTTTGTTACTGGGGAGGACTATTATGTATACATATAATAGTATACACACACACACACACACACACACACACATATAATAGTATAGTATACATAATAGTCCTACCCAGTAACAAAAGAATCTTCCATCATAAAAATGTATAGGAATATCTCCTTTATCTCAATATACCTCTGGTGAGTGCATTTTTAAATGAATGATTCCTTCATATAAATGATAAATGTGAACATGTTAGAATATTTTTATTATTTTATAAATTATTCTAAGTTAAAATGTATGATCTTCTTAGTACCTGGAAAATCGATAATACAGAATTATTGACATAAATTTTACACTTAATCAGAATGTTTTATGCCTCTACACCAATCGCAATAAATAGTGGCTTAAATACATTAATATTTCCTTCACTTAACTACTTTGTACATCTTCACCCATTCAACTAAAAAATATGAAACACTGGTAACCTGGAGCCAACCTGAAGTGGGGACATGCCCTTCCCTTTACCCTCAGCACATCCTGTCATGTTGTAGATACTACAATCCTTCTCCAATGCCATCATCATGGCACTTGCATTTTTTTTCTTTGAAAAAAGAAAATTTTCTGTGGTTACACATCTTTAACACACCTGAAAAACGAGAGACTGAAATGGCCAAGACAACAAATAGGAGAAGCCAAATTTCCTTACGGAAATGATGCACATTCCCTTGTTTCTTCTGCACATACTTTTCTCTTAGATGTTATGAAGTGTAATGTCATTTATACTGGCTTTACCACTCCTGCACAAATTGTGTTTGTGTTTTCAGTTTCATTAGCATTGAAGCTGGTTTATTTATTTGTTTACACTTTAGCGTGATTTTACATTCAGTGTTTCTTGCCTCTCCTTCTATCAACCTCTACGTGCCATCCCAACTCTGTGTCTGTAAGTTTAAAGTAAGATTGTTGTAAACCTACACTGGGTACAGATGGAATAATTACAGGTGGGCCATTCCAAACTGTATGAGCTTGGGCTATATTTTAAAAATCTCTCTGAGCATCCATGTCCTCATCAGTAAATACTTGTCTAATGATATCTGATTTTTGGAATTTTTAAGGACTTCTGTAAACTACAATAGCCCATGTTAGCCTGAAACAAAATAGTCAACAAGTTGCAAGAGTTTTCTCGTTTGTCAGGTAGCTGACAGCTCAGGGCTTGAGGTAATTACCTTAAATTACCTAATTGTGATGATGAGTTTTCTTTTCCCCTTGCCATAAAGTGGGAGAGAAAAGGGCCATTGCCATGTGCAGGAGCAACAGGGGCCTTACTAGGGAGGAAAATTAATGTCCAAAAAATGGTGTTTCTCCCAGCACTAAGGCATCATGCCTCCTCCTCCCAGAATCTGCCTTGAAGCAAGTTCTTTGCTGTTCCTCCCAGGTACGATTGGAGACTGGAAAAATCACATGACTGCTGAGCAGAATGAAAAGTTTGACATGATTTTCCAAACGAAGATGAAAGATTTTCCCTTGAAGTTCATCTGGGATATGAATGAAGAATAGATTTCTTAACAATGCACAAATATTTTTACGAAACTTCTTTCAGAAGGAAATATATTGAATTGTACACTTTCATCTTTGATTGTCATTGGCTTATTATTGAAAAAACTCATTGATGTATCAATATTAACATGCCCACACTACATCATTTGCCATCTGTGGCCTGTTTCAATTTGCTAGGATTCCTCACTTTCTGATCAGAAGAGGTTTCCTCTCTTTGTGTTGCAGTATAATTATGGAATAGTTTTTACCTTAAGTTCAGAAATTCCAAAGTCTTGAACCACCAAGGAGACCATAACATGTGATTGATTTGACATCTTAAAATAGAAGCCTTGTCATTTATAAAAAACTACTTATGGTCTTTTTTCATATTTAAGATTTTAGTTCTTAGGTAATCAAATGAGTCAGCCTTTCATTTTAAGGCTTCTAGGATTTGTGTCCGACTAGGAGTGTTGCCATCACAAGTATTTCCATGTATCCATAAATCATTTCTTTATTTAATCTTAATATCTATCTTTTGTTGTTAGATACCTGTCAATTTTTTTTCCTAACAGATAGCCAAATGGCCCAAACTCATTTATTGAATTCACATCATTTTCCTACTGATTAAAACAGACATTATCTTGTTCTACAATATTGTATGTACGTAAATTTTCTTATGTAAAATGACATATTTTCTGTCGATATAATTTTCTTTTTTGTAACTATGCCCTAATTTCTAACACAGATTAATAAACCAATAAATCATGATGCATTGTGTTGGAATTCTGCTAAGTGTTGCTTTACTCCTAAAATGTCACATAAAAGTTGACATCACCACTAGTTGAGTGTTCCCATTCAGAGGTATTTATACTCACACTTAATTTGTGTTTTCTTTCCAGTCATTTTGTAAGGACACCTGGTCCTTACGTTAACCTTGCTCATTTCCTGTGAAGATTATCCTATGCCAGCATAGAAGGTATCTGTAGATTTTGGGAGGAGAATATTTTTGAGTCAAGTGTTCTAACTGCTCTCCTTTTCTCATGGACTTTTGCCTGCTCAGGCATACACTGGGTTTCTTGTGGTCAGGCTGGCTCATTGCAAATAGTACGGTCAGTCTAGGCCTGCCTGTAGGGGTGTGGATGCTGCCGTCCATCAGATTCTGTAGACCCACTTGTATCTTTGTGTGTCTGTGCCCAACTCGGGGTTGCTGGCTGCATCAGTGCCTTTATTTCCATTTGCTCATTGCTCTGTTCATCTTTCTTAAGTAACATACATAATTTCTTTCCTATGCTGCACTTTTAAGAAAAGTTATAAAGGTCCCTGATCCTTCTATTAGGAAAGGATTTCACATCCCCAGGAGCCCACTACTGCTACATTGTCTCCTGCTTTTCTGAACTCCTTTCTTCCAAGAGTTCGTAAATTCCACAGCTGTGGCTTAGGTGATGTTCGCCTTTAGAGAAACATATCTTTTCTGCTCCCTTCTTTTATCTTCTCAAAAAAGGGTTATGTGTGGTAGCAGAAAGGAAATAGTGTTTAAAAAAATATTTTTGTATATAGGCACCTTCTGTGAACAAGATACCGACTTTAGAATTACATATGCATTATTTCCTTTATTTAAAAAAATGCCTATGAGGTAGGTGGTGTTTCGTAACAGAAAACAAGAGGTGAAGAGAGGAAATGAAATTTACCTTGAGAAAATATACAGTGTTAGTACTCTCATTCAAACTTGCTCTGTCTTACTCTAGAAATAAAAAACCCTTAATATTCTTCTTTTAGCATTCAGTGTCCAATTATGGATTGAGTTGGGTGAAATGAGTTTTCAATGTAACAAGATTCAAATCTGTCTGATTCATCCCCCTTCCACTGAGAGACCAGGGGGTGTGTTTCTCCTTAGCCCTTAGAAATGAGAGTATTTACCTCTTCTCTTTAGCTCTTCTCTTCAGTGGTGTGGATTTTAGTTCTTTATTCTCCTGTTCTAGTTTCAAAATGTGACCTGAGCCCATACTTGGCAAATGCTCTGAGGAAAGGACACGAGGATACCTAAAAAAAGGCTCTTCCCACTCTGGAAGTTTAGTTGAGCTAGTTCTTTCTGTTTCCAGAGATCTATGGTCTTTAACAATAAAACTTATGTATTTTAGTTGTGTTTTTTAACTAATTTTAGCCATTGTGCATTGGCCTCTCCTAACCTACTCCCTTCTGCCTACTCAGGAGAATTCTTAGGAGAAGAATTCACAATGATTTGACCAGTTCTGCTGACCTCCTGACAATTATGATGAGTTCAGGTTTTCTAGTCTTTCAGTGTTAGCAGAAAAGTCAATTGACCCTTAGTGGTAGGAATTTCACTGTTTGTACTCTACCCTCCAATGCATCTAAGAGGACACAAGGGTCTGGAGTAAATTGAGTTATCCTACTCTAAGTCCTCATTCATGGCACAGGTTTTATACCAGTGATTCCTGATGCCGGGATGTACTATGGCTTATAAACCGTTCCTCTGAACCAGTTCTCCTGAGCATGTTCAATTCTCTTATTAACGTAAAACCTCTTTACACATTTTGTCATTGAACTCTCATGTACTAGGGAGAGGATGAACGTACCAACCTCAATTCATCAGTGGGAAAACTTAGATTTCTGATAGGTAATCTGCAAACAATGATCATTAAGAGGGTTAATAATTTCACAATATACATACATGCTTCTGCCTACGCGAATAACACATTTATACTGCTTTTTACATAGACCCGTCTCATTTTACCTTTCCCAAATGAGGTAAGGCAAAGGATTTACTTGAAAAAGAACACACACTCTCTGTGACAGTGGTTTCCGACCATCAGTAGATAGACATATTCTGGTTTGTGTGTGAAAATAAAAATTTCAAGTCCTCACCCCATTGAAATTCAGATTTTGCGGATTTTCAGGAAGGTCCAGAAGTCTGAGATCTGTAGGTGGTCTGCAACCAAACTTTAAGTGATGTCCAGTGATGGCTTCCGTGTATTGATCCTGGTACTAATGTGGTGTGCGTTTGTGTGTACGTGTGTCTGTGTGTGTCGCTTGTCTCTATCTTTCTATTAAATCGTTACTACGATTAAAACTTAACCAATGATCTGTCAACAGCTTTTCAAATTAACTTCACTGGAATTTTCTGATCTTTTTATCTTGGATAATCTGAAATCGTTTTTGATAGCTCCAATAATGGAAGACTGTTACTAGGTTTAATTTAACAGTGGGTTGTTTCTATGGCATATGTGTTCTGTATATTTATACTGATTTCCAGAATCTGATTAGATTTCTGGCCATAAAAAATTTGTGTTTAAATATAATGTGCATCTTAGTATCTGAACAGTAGCTAAATATATACAGTTTTAAAAGAAACCAGTGGGATTCTCTAGGTGAAATAAATCAACATTGAAAATCCAGAATGCCAAAAATTATTGTTGTTAAATATGAATGGTTGCAAGGGCAACTGCCTTATAGATTAATTGTGATGCACATATATTGTTCATGAACGTGGATAATTTATTTCACTTGAAAATAATCAAATTAATTTTAAAGGCAAGAGAGAACATGTAGAGCGACAAAGGTGGATTTTTCTCATCTACTGGAGGTTCAGCAGTAAAATCCTGAAACTCTCTGTCCATCTCTGCTGCCAGGGTCTGTGGCATTTCTGCACCAGGGTTTTCTGCCTGCCTTTCAGGGAACGGAGCAAGTCCATTCTCCACTGTTCGCTTTCATGAGTTCCTGAGTGAGACAAGCTGTATGTACTTGGATTCGAGACATTCTGGTGGGGAACTAAACATCACATTGGGTTAACTAAGATCCAGAGAATGCCCCGGTGCCCCGGTTGTTCTTACACACTGGGAAAAAAGAAATGAACAAAAGATTCAATTCTTACCTACTGACAAGATCAGAGCTGAGGATATTGCAGTAACTGGCCAATTAGTCGCTATTGCCATCCTTGTGTTCTGCCCAGTTTTTCCTCATTTATTGAGAGTGGTTTTTCTTTGAACAAAGGAAATTTTATGTGTTTATGCATTTTTTTACACAGCTGAAAATGAGACATGAAATGGCTAAGGAGACACAGAGGAGTGGTCAAATTTCCTTGTGAAAGTGAAGCACGTTCCCATATGTTTCTTCTGCACATAAACACACTTTTTTCTTAGAGATGTTATGAAGTGGAAAATAATTTACACTGGCTTTACCATTCCTGCAGTTTGTGTTTGCGCTTTCAGTTTCATTAGTATTTCAGTTTGGTTTAGTTATTTTTTTATACCCCAGAGTGATTTTACAATCAGGGTTCTTTGCTTTTCCTTCCACCAATATCTATTTGTCATCCCAACTCTGCATCTATAATTTTAAAATAAGACTTGTAAACCTAAAGAGGCTAAAGGTTGAATAATTACAGGCATGCCATTCCAAACTGTATGAAAACATGCTATATTTAAAAAAATCTCTCTGAGCGGCCATGTCCTCATCAGCAAATATTTGCCCAACGATATCTGACTTGGGGAATTTTTAAAGGACTTCCGTGAACTACCATGGCCCATGCTAGCCTACAACAGGACAGTCCACAAGTTGCAGGAGGTTTCTTCTTTTCCAGGTGGCTGACAGCTGAGTTGTAGGGCTGATTACTTAAATTACATCATAATTGCTATGATAAGTTTGTTTTTCCCCCTTGCCATAAAGTGGGAGAGTTAAGGTTCATGGTCATGTGCAGGAGCAACCAGGTCTTCGAGGGGAGGAAAATAAAAGTCCAAAAACCGGTGCTTCTCCCAACACTAGAGCTTTACGCCCCCACTTTCTTGAATATTCAGTGAAGCAATTTCTCTGCTGTTCCTCCCAGGTACCACTGGAGACTGAAAAAAAAATCAGATGACTGCTGAACAGAATGAAAGCTTTGACAAGATTTTCCAAAAGGCAGATGAAAGATTTTCCCTTGAAGTTCATCTGGGATATGAATGAAGAATAGAATTCTCAGCAACGCAAGCTATTTTATGAAAGCACTTTCTGAAGAAAATATGCTGAATTGTATACTTTCATCTTTCATTGTCATTAGCTCATTATTGCAAAACCTCAGTGATTAATAAATATTAATATGCCTCCTTTACATCATTTGCCATGTCGCCTGTTTTCCATTTGCTGGAATTCCTCATTTTCTTGGCAAAAGAGGATTCCTTTTTTGTTTTGCAATATAATTAGGGAATAGTTTTTATTTTACCTTCAGAAATTCGAAAGTCTTGAGCAAACAAGGAGGTCTTAAGATGTGATTGATTTTGCATCTTAAAATAGAAACTTGTGGCTCAGTTGGTGAAGTGTCCGACTTTGGTTCAGGTCATGATAGTGTGTTTGAACCCTGCGTGAGGCTGCTGCTGTCAGCACAGAGCCTGCTTTGGAATGTCTGTCCCTTCTCTAGAGGGACAGACATCTCTCTCTCAAATATAAATGAACATTAAAAAAATTAGAAGCCCGGTAATTATAAAAACTACATGAATTTTTTCTTCACATTTAAGATTTTAATTATTAGGTAATCAAATGAGTCAAACTTTCATTTTTTAAATTACACATGTAATTATTAATTTTTTAATTTACATCCAAGTTAGTTAGCATATAGTGCAACAATGATTTCAGGAGTAAATTCCCTCATACCCCTTACCCGTTTAGCCCATCCCCCACTCCCACAACCCCTCCAGCCACCCTCTGCTTGTTTTCTATATTTAAGAGTCTCTTATGTTTTGTCCCCCTCCCTGTTTTTATATTATTTTTGCTTCCCTTGCCTTAAGTTCATCTCTTTTGTATCTTAAATTCCTCTTATGAGTGAAGTCATATGATATTTGTCTTTCTCTAACTTCACCTAACGTAATAACCTCTAGTTCCATCCACATAGTTGCAAATGGCCAGATTTCATTCTTTTTGATTGCCGAGGAATACTCCATTGTGTGTGTGTATATATATATATATATATATATATATACCACATCTTCTTTATCCATTCATCTGTCGGTGGACATTTGGGCTCTTTCCACACTTCGGCTATTGCTAATAGCGCTGCTATAAACATTGGGGTGCGTGTGCCCCTTCGAAACAGCACACCTGTATCGTTTGGATAGATACCTAGTAGTGCAATTGCTGGGTCATAGGGTAGTTCTATTTTTTGTTTTTTGGGGAACCTCCATACTGCTTTCCAATGTGGCTGCACCAGTTTGCATTCCCACCAGCAGTGCCAAAGAGATCCTCTTTCTCCACATCCTCGCCAACATCTGTTGTTGCTTGAGTTGTTAATGTTAGCCATTCTGACTGGTGTGAGGTGGTATCTCATTGTGGTTTTGATCTGTATTTCCCTGATGATGAGTGAAGTTGAGCATTTTTTCATGTGTCGGTTGGCCATCTGGATGTCTTCTTTGGAGAAATGTCTATTCATGTCTTTCCCATCTCTTCACTGGATTATTTATTTTTTGGGTGTTGAGTTTGGTAAGTTCTTTATAGATCTTGGATACTAACCCTTTATCTGATATGTCGTTTGCAAAGATCTTCTCCCATTCTGTCGGTTGCCTTTTAGTTTTGCTGATTGTTTCCTTCGCTGTGCAGAAGCGTTTTATTTTGATGAGGTCCCAGTAGTTCATTTTGCTTTTGTTTCCCTTGCCTCCAGAGACGTGTTAAGTAAGAAGTTGCTGTGGGCAAGATCAAAGAGGTGTTTGCCTGCTTTCTCCTCGAGGATTTGGATGGCTTCTTGTCTTACATTGAGGTCTTTCATCCATTTTGAGTTTATTTTTGTGTCTGGTGCAAGAAAGTGGTCCAGGTTCATTCTTCTGCATGTCGCTGTCCAGTTTTCCCAGCACCACTTGCTGGAGAGACTGTTTTTATTCCATTGGATATTCTTTCCTGCGTTGTCAAAGATTAGTTGGCCATACGTCTGTGGGTCCATTTCTGGGTTCTCTATTCTGTTCCATTGATCTGAGTGTCTGTTCTTGTGCCAGCACCATACTGCCTTGATGACTACAGCTTTGTAATACAACTTGAAGTCTGGGATTGTGATGCTTCCAGCTTTGGTTTTGTTTTTCAAGATTGCTTTGGCTTTTCGGGGTCTTTTCTGGTTCCATAGAAATTTTAGAATTGCTTGTTCTAGTTATGTGAAGAATGCTGGTGTTATTTTGATAGGGATTGCATTGAATATGTAGATTGCTTGGGGTAGTATTGACATTTTAAGAATATTTGTTCTTCTTATCCAGGAGCGTGGAATCTTTTCCATTTTTTTTTTGTGTCTTCTTCAATTTCTTTCATAAGATTTCAATAGTTTTCAGTGTACAGATTTTTCACCTCTTTGGTTAGATTTATTCCTAAGTGTTTTATGGTTTTTGGTGCAATTGTAAACGGGATCGATTCCTTGATTTCTCTTTGTGTTGCTTCATTATTGGTATAAAGGAATGCAACCAATTTCTGTGCATTGATTTTATATCCTGCGA
This sequence comes from Lynx canadensis, assembly GCF_007474595.2. Lineage (NCBI taxonomy): Eukaryota > Metazoa > Chordata > Mammalia > Carnivora > Felidae > Lynx > Lynx canadensis. The sequence goes on from NC_044307.1 coordinate 105,753,966, forward strand.
CTTTGCTGAATTCATGGGTCAGTTCTAGCAGTTACTTCTGAAGGACTGTGGCTTTGACCCATTTCTCCCCTCTGCGGGAGGGTCTCACTGAGCAATGGCCAAATGTTGGCTGCACCCAGGAACACTTGCTGGACCCTGCTGCTGCGGGTGCCCTGAGACTGCAGCCAGGTGCCAGCTCACCCCAGAAAAAGTTCACGAGACAGTGTAGCAGCAGCGTTTCAAGGATTACAGAAAATCACAACACACATCTGGCACCGGGCTTCACCCTTAACGACCTTGTTCCAGCACCAGTGAATGTAGGCATTCTCTGGGGTCTGCTGGGGCAGGAGGCCTCAATAGTCTCTACCAAATGTCCTTCCAGCAGTGGAACCGCTTTTCCCTGTGTGGCCCAAGAACCTCCTGGACCCCACTCTGCTCCTGGGAATCGCCCTTCCCACCAGAGCACTGCCAGGTATTGAGCTGCAGAGTTGCAGTCTCTGCACTCCCCTTGTTTACAGTCTTAATGGAATTTAAACCCTCTTTCTCCTTTCTCCTTTCTCCCTTTCTCCACCCGCAAAAGCAGCTCCCTGCCCGCCACAGCTTCTTGCTCCCCAAGTTTACCTCTCCGTGCCACGTACCTGCTGAATTCTGTGGTTGAGGTTGTGCAGGTTGTTATGTTAATCCTCAAAGCAGTTTTCTAGGTGTGCAGGATGGTTTAGTGTTGGTCTGGCTGTATTTCATGGACACGAGACACACAAAAAACTCCCATGCTGTTCCGCCATCCTGGCTCCCTCCTCCCATTTTTTATTAGTGGAGGGTGCACTAAATCATACGGAATGCACCCATCTCATTTGCTTTTTTTTTTTTCTTAATTGCTTTGCCCAGAAAGTTGACATGAAAGAAAAGCTTATAAACTTCACATATACCTTTTTTTTTTCTTTCTTTTTTTTTTATGAAATTTATTGACAAATTGGTTTCCATACATCACCCAGTGCTCATCCCAAAAGGTGCCCTCCTCAATACCCATCACCCACCCTCCCCTCCCTCCCACCCCCCATCAACCCTCAGTTTGTTCTCAGTTTTTAACAGTCTCTTATGCTTTGGCTCTCTCCCACTCTAACCTCTTTTTTTTTTTTTTCTTCCCCTCCCCCATGGGTTCCTGTTAAGTTTCTCAGGATCCACATAAGAGTGAAACCATATGGTATCTGTCTTTCTCTGTATGGCTTATTTCACTTAGCATTACACTCTCCAGTTCCATCCACGTTGCTACAAAGGGCCATATTTCATTTTTTCTCATTGCCACATAGTATTCCATTGTGTATATAAACCACAATTTCTTTATCCATTCATCAGTTGATGGACATTTAGGCTCTTTCCATAATTTGGCTATTGTTGAGCGTGCTGCTATGAACATTGGGGTACAAGTGCCCCTATGCATTAGTACTCCTGTATCCCTTGGGTAAATTCCTAGCAGTGCTATTGCTGGGTCATAGGGTAGGTCTATTTTTAATTTTCTGAGGAACCTCCACACTGCTTTCCAGAGCGGCTGCACCAATTTGCATTCCCACCAACAGTGCAAGAGGGTTCCCGTTTCTCCACATCCTCTCCAGCATCTATAGTCTCCTGATTTGTTCATTTTGGCCACTCTGACTGGCGTGAGGTGATACCTGAGTGTGGTTTTGATTTGTATTTCCCTGATAAGGAGCGACGCTGAACATCTTTTCATGTGCCTGTTGGCCATCTGGATGTCTTCTTTAGAGAAGTGTCTATTCATGTTTTCTGCCCATTTCTTCACTGGGTTATTTGTTTTTCGGGTGTGGAGTTTGGTGAGCTCTTTATAGATTTTAGATACTAGCCCTTTGTCCGATATGTCATTTGCAAATATCTTTTCCCATTCCGTTGGTTGCCTTTTAGTTTTGTTGGTTGTTTCCTTTGCTGTGCAGAAGCTTTTTATCTTCATAAGGTCCCAGTAATTCACTTTTGCTTTTAATTCCCTTGCCTTTGGGGATGTGTCGAGTAAGAGATTGCTACGGCTGAGGCACATATACCTTTTTGGCAGCTTTCTGTATCTTGTTACGCTGAAATAGGTCCTAAAGCAGCACCAAGCTAATGTTATTCCCATTTACATATTTATATAGACTGTTACGTCATGTGTCATTAGTGAAAAACTTTCCTTACCACATTAGAACTCAGTTGTCTCTCTAAAACTACCCCCTATAGTCCTGGAAGTGTGTGATTGATTCATTTTCATATATAATCATACAATGTTTACCTTTGCCTGATATTATGTTTCTGAAGGACAAATACTGTGAACTACCTGAGGTAGTATACTCACTATCTGTTGTAACATAAATAATGGGCCAACACATGAATATTGAAACCCATGTTCTTTGTTCTCCTGGAATCTAAGAATGCATCTCTTTGCTTCTTGGCACATAGATCTTTGGAGTTTGTGACAGTACAATCAATGAACTTATTCTTGCATCTGTAATGATATTTTTGATCACTTTTCCTGGTTATACCTCAACTAGGAAATGTTCATGTAATGCTTTAATTGAGTTTGCCTTATATTGTGTTTATCCATGTGTTTTCTAAAGCATCCTTACGGAACAAAAATATGAAGTAATGCAAAATCCAGAGATATGGGTAAAAGATGCAGGTAACAAAAATATAATTTAATTATTATATCAGCCAAAGAACCTAAAAAGAGAATAGAAAAAACTTTCACCCCCAATCAAGATTGAAACTACTCATCAGTAAGAGTTCATTAAAATGAAGAGTTAACTTCTGGTATCAATGTCAGTGGGAAGAATAATTGTGTTGTTGCTCATGGAGAAAGCACAGTTCAAGACTAAGTTTCCCATGAAGAGATTTAATGATTCACCAATTAACAGAGTTGCCAGAATCCATAACTCATTAAGAGGGAGGGATTAGGCTGATGCTGACCAGTATATCATCTAACAGACTGGTGAAAAGCCTTGATGATTTTACCACACAAAAAAATGGATGCTAAGTGCTTCAACCAGATCAGTGTTACTCAATGTTGTTGAGTATGGTTTAAAGTCTCTTTTTCTGAATAACTTCAGAGAACAAAGATGGTTTTGCTTGCTGTCCACTCATGATACTCTTAAGGCTGTAAATCGCTAATACAAAGGCCAGAGTTGCTTCTACTTCACTGGCACTAGTTTTGGAGTCTTTGAGGTATTTGTGTTGTTTCTTATGAAATGAACTTATAATAGTTGTGGTGTGAACAATGATAAGGGGAGGGAAGACATCCATATCTGTAAGTAGTGAATAGATTTACATTGAAGGATTAGACACTTTCCCAAATTCAATTATCATATGCTTGACACAAATATAATACACATTCAACTACCAACCAACGTATCTTGTCATTATTCCCCTCATATGGGCCACTACTTGCAAGTTTTTCATACCACTATATCACAGAGAGATAGGTCGTGGGGTTGGCTCTTCAGATACTATTTGGTGTCCTCTCTTTCAGGGATCCACATTCTATCCAGTTTGTCATCTAAATAGAATGACCATAAAGGGTAAATATTCTATGGTCTGTTTAAATTCCCTCTATATATACTTATGTTATTGATCTTAAAAGCTGCTACCCTTCTATTAACGCTTACACAAGAACAGATATGTTTTTCTCAGTTTCATACCATCCTAGAGTCTAAACTCATTCAGCCCTGGGTGATACACGGAAATGTTGAATGACTATGTTGTATGCCTGAAATTAATTAGCATTATGCTCTCGAGCTCCATTTACATCCTTGCAAATGGAAAGATTTCATTCTTTTTTATGGCTGCATAATATTCCATTTTATGTATATACCACATCTTCTTTACCCATCATCAGTCAATGGACATTAGGGATCTTTCCATAGATTGGCTATTGTTGGTAATGTTGCTATAAATAGGGGGATGCATATATCCTTCAAATCAATATTTTTGTTTCCTTTGAGTAAATACCTAGTATTGCAATAGCTGGATCATATGGTAGTTCTATTTTTAACTTTCTCATGAACCCCCATACTGTTGTCCACGGTGGCTACACCACTTTTTATTCCAACCAACAGTGTAAGAGTGCTCTCCTTTCTCCACATCCTTGCCAATATGTGTTGCTTCCTGTGATGCTAATTTTAGTCATTCTGACTGGTGTAGTTTTGATTTCTATTTCCATGATAATGAGTGATGTTGAGCATCTTATCATGTGTCCCTTAGTCATCTGTAGAGTTTAGAAAAAAAATCTATTCATGTCTATTGCCCATTTTTTAACTGGATCATTTGTTTTTTGGGTGTTTTGTTTTATAAATTCTTTACATAGTTTGGACACTAACCCTTAACAGACATGTCATTTTCAAATATCTTCTCCCATTTCAAAGGTCTGGGACAGCATCTGGATGTTATGACTCCACATTGATGTGGTTCAAATGGGGTTCAAGGAGTTTTAGAAGCTAAAGGACATCAATGGCTAACAGATGGGAGATTATTAAAGTAACAGACCCTCAGTGTGCCTGGGTAGCTCAGTTGGTTGAGCATCCAACTCTTGATCTTGGCTCAGGTCACAATCTCATGGTTTGTGAGTTTGAGCCCCACATAGGGCACTTACAGCATGTAGACTGCCTGGAATTCTCTCTCCCTCTCTCTGGCCCTCCTCCACTCACACTCTCACTCTCTCTTTCAAAAAAAAAATCGAAAGTTAACAAGCCCTCCTCCTTGACACCCCTAATGTAACCCTCAGGGTGTGTTGAGGCTTAAACCCAGTTACTCTACTGCGTGATAAAGACAATAAAGCTCTTCCAATTCACTCTTGTAAAGACACTATAAAACAAGTATATTCAAGGAGGCCTGATTTAAAGATGAACATCTGCTTAATCCAGAGGCTGAATGGTTTACAGATAGAAGTAGTTGTATGCATGAAAGAATAAGAAAGGCTTGATATGCTGTTGTCAGTCTGCAGGATGTGCTCCAGGTAAAAGTGCCTCCCCATATTTTGGCACAAGTGGCTGAACTAACTGCTCTAACTTAAGCACTACTATTAGGTAAAGAGTTAACATTCAACATATATACTGATTTTAAATATTGTTTCTTAATCCATGACCATTAGCCTTCTGGAAATATTGTTTCTTTGGTTCTGCTCCTACTCCACACTGTTATTTTTTACAAGTAATAATCATTACAATAGGAATATTTTTTTTCTGTGGTTGCAGATTTGCTGCATGGCTTCTAAATTTAAATATCCTATCCATTTAATGAAGCTTCATCTACTCTTGACAATGTACAATTAGGAGCCTTTCATTTCATCAGATAGGTTGGGATTTTTATGCCTCCTAATAAACAGGGTCCTCAATCATTTTCAGCTTATAGAAGTTACAAAAGATGAGGCCTTCACTCTCTGACACCCCCTATAAGAATGAGGAGGATAAAAATCCCATAGCAGGGAGGTGTAGTAGGGAAAGAAGCGACTTCATTTTAGAAAGGCTCCATCTTGTGCTGTTTTTCTCTAAAGCAACATTTACTCATCTTCTGTATTTTGCCTCTGAATAAATCAAACAAGCTATGTTCCCACTTCCAGGGAAAAAAAAAAAAAAAAAAAAAAAAAAAACATCATTCTCTGAGTCTTTTCCTAACCTCTGTTCTGCATGGAAAATGTTTGTATGACTTGTCATGAATTTCTGCCCAGAGCCACACATATATGGAGGGCTTAGTTGGCTTGAACTTCATGACTTGCCTCAAGATCATAAATGTCCCTTCTGTTCCTGACACCACGAGGGATTAACTTGCCTCATCTCCTTGACCCAGACCAGGCTGGCTCCCTGGAATGGATCGGGAGGGGAAGAGAAATATGCACATGCCCAGGCACCCTGTTGTAGGATACCATAAAGAGAGAGAGAAAAACATCTTGCTTGGGACTCCACTTAAGCAAACTTAGTGACCCACCATAAATCACACACAGTTAGTATATATATTTCCCTGTTGGAAATAGGTAGTTGGAAACCTCACCTAAGGAAAGGATGCTTGGCTCAGGGCCCTCAAAGGGTCTCCAACCTGGCTGTTCACTACGGGGCTTCCCGTAGTGAAGGTTGGAAGTTGTGACTACCCAATTTGATGTATTAAGCCTTCCCTGTTCTTCTCCATACTCTCTCCTTCTTTATGTTGATTATAATTGTTTAATCCCTTATATTCCCTTTCTCTGATAATTAATAAAGTTTTCCTCCATGAAATAATGCAGCTATTGTGAATTTCTATTATTCAGAACAACCCCTAACACTTAAGAACATGAAAGAGCCAGATCCTGAACATGTCCCAGCACATGGACTTCAAACAAAACTCAGTGGATGCTGGCATTAACACTCAGAAAATTATAGTGTAGTCAATTGAGACGCTGTTGGCAGATAATTGGTTAAAATTTTTAAAATTAATTGTGAGAGTGATTTCATAGAAAAGTAGAGGCATAGTGACACACACACACACACACACACACACACCAAATTATTACACCATACATGGAAGTCATTGATGAGCATCACCTAAAGTGTGACTATAGATTACCCAGAAATCACACAATTCTGGGCCTTCCTAAAAGCCTGCAAAATCAGAGTTTCTAGGGAGTGGGGCCACAAAATCTATATTTCACAAACAAACCAGGAAATTTCTATATAGTGAAGGTACAAAAACCACTGCACAGGTAATGCATATCTTGTTTGAAATACATCCTTTGCCTCATCTCAGGGATGATCACTTGGGGAAGTTAAATGGGATGGATCTACGTGAAAGGCAGTAGAAAGATGTTACTCATGTAAACAGAAACATCTAAGTATATTGTGAAATAATTAAAGTAATTCACTGAGGTCTAATGAATTGTTTGCAGATTACCTATCGAAAATCTCAGTTTTCCCACTGATGAATTGGGGTTGGAATGTTCATCTTTCTTCTTAGAACATATGATGGTTCAATCATAATGTGCAAAAGAGCTTTTATGTTAATAAGAGAAATGGATAACTCCAGGAGAAAGTGGTTCAGAGGATTGGTTTATAAGCCATAGAATGTCCCAGCATCAGGAATCACTGGTACAACACCTGTGCTATGAACAAGGTCTTGCACAAGGACAACTTAATTCACTTCAGACCAATGTTGCCCCACAGTTGTATTTGAGAGTAGCTGCAGCTTAGGAAAGAAATTACGTGTGTTTCTTGGAAAAGACGAACACAGCAATGAGAAAATTGAAATTGAATGAAGGCATTGACACCAGGCATGTGCCCCCAGCTGGGCACAAACATACAGAGATACACAAGTGGGTCTACAGAATTATGGATGGTGCATCTACACCCCTATGGGCCCAGACTAACTGCACTGCTTTCACTCAGCCAGCTTTACTACAAGAAACCCAGATGATGCATGAGCAGGCAAAAATCCGTAAGCAAAGGAGAGCAGTTAGAAAATGTAACTCAAAAATATCCTCCTCCCAATAGTGACAGACACCATCTATGCCTGCTGAAAATAATCTTCACAGGCAATGCACGAGGCTAATATAAGCACCTTGTATTTGTACCAAATAACTGGTTAGAAAACACAAATACAAGGTGAGTATACAATATCTCTAAGTGGGAACTCTCAGTGGTGATGTCAGTTTTTATGTGACATTTCAAGGTAAGGCAATAATTAGCAGAGTTCCAACACAACTCATCATGACAGTTTATTAATTTATGTTAAAAATTAAGGCATGGTTATAAAAAAGAACAATATACCAACAGAAAAGATGTCATTTTACATAAGACAATTGATGTACATACAATTGTTTAGAAGAATATAGTGTCTATTTTAACCAGTAGGAAAATGATGGGAATTCTGTAAACAATCTTGGGCCAATTTGTTTTCTCCTAGAAAAGAAATAGACAGGTGTCTTACAACATCAGATAAATATTCAGATTCAATATAGATCAGATTTATGAGTATGTGAAAACATTTGTGACAGCAACATTCTAACTTAGATACAAACCCTATGAGCCATAAAATGAAAGGTGGAGGAGAGGGGCCAAGATGACGGAACAGCATGGAAGTTTTTTTTTGCATCTTTTGTCCCTGAAATGCAGCCAGATCAACAATGAACCATCTTGCACACCTAGACAACTGATTTGAGGATTAACACAAAAATCTGCACAACTTGAACCACAAAACTTGGCAGGTACCTGGTGCATAGAGGTGAACTGGGGGAGAAAGAAGCCATGGAGGGCAGGGAGCTATTTTTGCTTTTGGAGAGAGGACAGAGACAGGGGGAGAGTACTGGAAAGCACCCCACCTAAAGCAACTAGAGAGAAAAGGAAGAGTACACAAGGGACTGAAAAAACAAGGGAGAAAGGAGAAAGGAGAGGGTTGAAATTCACTTAGGACTCTATAAACAGGGGGAGCACAGAGTCTAAAGCTCCACAGCTCGATACCTGGCAGTGCTCTGGTGGGAAGCACGAATCCCCAGGAGCAGAGAGTGAGGTCCAAGGGGTCCTCGGGTGACATGGGGAGAGGTGGTACCCTTGCTGGGATGACCTTTGGTAGAGGCTATTCAGCCTCCCCACAGGCAAAGGTCCCAGTGGACCCTGGAGAACAACCACATTTGCTGGTACTGAACAAGGATGTTAAGGGGGAAGCCTGGTGCCAGATATGTGTTGTGATTTTCCATAATCCCTGAAACGCTGCTGCCACACAATCCCGTGAACTTTTTCTGGGGTGGGCTGGCACCCAGCGGCAGTCTCTGGGGATCAGCAGCAGCACGGTCTTGTGAATGTTCCTGGGCGTGGGCGGGGACCTGGCCATTGCTTGGTGAGACCCTCCTGCAGAGGGGCAAATGGGTCAAAGCTGCAGCCCCTCAGGTTGGGAAACACAGCTGCATCTGATATAAAACTCAGAAGGGAGGTGCTGCCTGGCAGCCTGATGGCTTGGTCACGGACAGTGTGAAAGCAGGGACTGGATGGAAGCCAGAGACAAAGGAGGGTTGCTCGTTGCTGGTGAGGGAGAGCACAGAGTTCTTTTTTTTTTTAAATTTTTTTTTTCAACGTTTATTTATTTTTGGGACAGAGAGAGACAGAGCATGAACGGGGGAGGGGCAGAGAGAGAGGGAGACACAGAATCGGAAACAGGCTCCAGGCTCTGAGCCGTCAGCCCAGAGCCCGACGCGGGGCTCGAACTCACGGACCGCGAGATCGTGACCTGGCTGAAGTCGGACGCTTAACCGACTGCGCCACCCAGGCGCCCCGAGCACAGAGTTCTGATACTAGAGACTGGGTAGCTGGTGATGCCATTTTCACCCCTCCTGCGCATGCACATGCACGCCTACATGCGCCACAAAAATACACCCCAGTAAGCTAAGCATCACCATCTAGTGGAGAACGGAGCCGTTACACTAAGCCCCGTCCAACTGGGTCAATCTCGCTTTTCAATAATACACGTCTCACCGCCTGCTTAGTTTATGGACTATAAAGCGTTTCATAGTCTGACTTCTAGGGGAAAATGAAGTAATTTCAGTCATATTTCAATCTGTTAGCAGTTCCATCTATTCAATTTGCTTTTTTTTTCTTTTTTTCACTTCTTTTCTTTTTCTTGAATACACAAAGAGAAAACTCAGTTTTATATTCAATTTTGATTAAAAACATTTTTCTTTAATTTTTCACTATATTTTTTACTTTTGTGTAAAGTTTTTCAAATTCTATTTTACTTCCATCATTTTATTTTAGTCTACTACAGTGTATTCGCTTTTTCCAATTTTCAAATGATTCCCTTTTTTGTTTCTTTTTTTCTCTTTTTCGTTTCTTTTCTTTTTCTTGAATACAGAGAGAGAAAAATTCATCTTTATTTTTAATTTTTATTAAAAATATTTTTCTTTAATTATTTTTCTATTATTCTTTACTTTTGTGTAAATTTTTTCATATGCTATTTTACTTCCATGATTTCATTTTAGTCTACTTCAATGTATTAATTTTTTTCAAATTCTCAAATGATTTCCTTTTTTCTTTCCCCCGCTTTTTTCTCTAATCTATCAAACCATTTTCAACACTCAGACCAAAACACACCTAGGATCTAGCATCATTTATTCAATTTTTAAAATTTTTTTTTTAATGTTTATTTATTTTTGACAGAGAGACAGAGCATGAGCAGGGTAGGGGCAGAGAGAGAAGGAGACACAGAATCTGAAGCAGGATCCAGCCTCTGAGCTGTCAGCACCGAGCCTGACGCGGGGCTTGAACTCACAGACCATGAAATCATGCTGCTCATGATTCAGATGCTCAACAGACTGAGCCAAAGCCAGACGCTCAACCGACTGAACCACCCAGGTGCCTCATTTATTCGATTTTTTGTGTGGGTGTATTCTTATTTTTTTCATTTTAATATTTTTTAATTTTAATTTTTCTACCTCATTAATTACTTTTCTCCCTTCAAAATGATGAAATGAAGGAATTCACCCCAAATGAAAGAGCACGTAGAAACAACAGCCAGGGATTTAACCAACACAGATACAAGCAAGATGTCTGAACCAGAATTTAGAATCATGATAATAAGAATACTAGCTGGAGTAGAAAATAGACTAGAATCCCTTTCTGTGGAATTAAAAGAAGTAAAACTAGTCAGGATGAAATAAAAAATTCTATAACTGAGCTGAAATCACGGATGGATGCCACCGTGGCAAGGATGCAGGAGGCAGAACAGCGGTATAGAGGACAAACTTATAGAGAATAATGAAGCAGACAAAAGGGGAGATTAAGGCAAAAGAGCACGATTTAAGAATTAAAGAAATAAGTGACTCATTAAAAAGGAACAACATCAGAATCCTAGGGGTCCCAGAAGAGGAAGAGAGAGAAATAGGGGTAGAAGGGTTATGTGAGCAAATCGTAGCAGAAAACTTTCCTATCCTGGGGAAAGACACAGACATCAAAATCCAGGAAGCACAGACGACCCCCATTAGATTCAACAAAAACTGACCATCAACAAGGCATATCATAGTAAAATTCACCAAATACTCAGGCAAGGAGAGAATCATGAAAGCAGCAAGGGAAAAAAAGTCCCTAACCTACAAGAGAAGACAGATCAGGTTTGCAGCACACCTATCCACAGAAACTTGGCAGGCCAGAAAGGAGTGGCAGGATACATTCAGTGTGCTGAATCTGAAAAATATGCAGCCAAGAATTCTTTATCCAGCAAAGCTGTCATTCAAAATAGATGAAGAGATAAAAAGTTTCCCAGACAAACAAAAATTAAAGGAGTTTGTGACCACTAAACCAGCCCTGCAAGAAATTTTAAGGGGAAATCTCTGAAGGGAGAAAAGATGAAAATATAAATAAATACATACATACATACATACCAAAAGCAACAAAGATTAGAAAGGACCAGAAACACCACCAGAAACTCCAACTCTACAAGAAACATAATGACAATAAATTCATATCTTTCAGTACTCACTTTAAACGTCAATGGACTCAATGTTCCAATCAAAAGGCACAGGGTAACAGAATGGATGAGAAAACAAGATCCATCTATATGCGGTTTACAAGAGACCCATTTTAGACCTAAAGACACCTTCAGATTGAAAATAAGGGGATGGAGAACCATCTATAATGCTAATGGCTGCCAAAAGAAAGCTGGAGTAGACATAATTATCAGTCTAGACTTTAAAAAACAGACTGTAACAAGAGTCCAAGAAGGTCATTATATCATAATTAAGGGATCTATTGACCAGGAGGATCTAACAATTGTAAACATTTATGCTACAAAAGTGAGAGCACCCAAATATATAAATCAATTAATCACAAACATAAAGAAACTCATTGATATAATACCATATTAGTAGGGGACTTCAATACCACACTCACAGCAATGGATAGATCACCTAAACAGAAAATCAACAAGAAAACAATGGATTTGAATGACACAGTGGACCGGATAAACTTAACAGGTACATTTAGAGCATTTCATCCTAAAGCAGTGGAATACACATTCTTCCCCAGTGCACATGGAAAATTCTCCAGAATACATCACATACTGGGACACAAATTAGCCCTCAATAAGTACAGAAAGATCGAGATCATACTGTGCATATTTTCAGACCACAATGCTATGAAACTCGAAATCAACCACAAGAAAAATTGTGGAAAAATAACAAATACTTGGAGACTAAAGAGCATCCAACTGGAGAATGACTGGAATAACCAAAAGCTAAAGAGGAAATAAGAAGGTACAAGGAATCCAATGAAAATTATAGCACCACAGCCCAAACCTCTGGGATGCAGCAAAGATGGTCGTAAGAGGGAAGTATATAGCAATCCAGAACTTCCTAAAGAAGGAAGTAAGTTCTCAGATACACAACCTAACCTTATACCTTAAAGAGCTAGAAAAAGAACAGCAAATAAAACCCAAAACCAGCAGAAGACAGAAAATAATAAAGATTAAAGCAGAAATCAATGCTATCTAAACCAAAAAACAGTAGACTGGATCAATGAAACCAGAAACTGTTTCCTTGAAGAATTAAAATAATTGATAAACCTCTAGCCAGTTTGATCAAAAAGAAAAAGGAAAAGACCCAAATAAATAAAATCAAGAAGGAAAGAGGAGAGATCACAACCAACACAATAGAAATACAAACAATAATAAGAGAATATTATGAGCAATTATATGTTAATAAAATGGGCAATCTGTAAGAAATGTACAAATTCCTAGAAACATATATGCTACCAAAACGGAAACAGGAAGAAATAGAAAATTTAAACAGACCCATATCCAGTAAAGAAATTGAATTAGTAATCAAAACTCTCCCAGAAAACAAGAGTCCAGGGCCAGATGGCTTTCCAGGGGAATTCTACCAAACATTTCAAGAAGAGTTAACACCTATTCTCTTGAAGCTGTTCCAAAAAATAGAAATGGAAAGAAAAATTCCAAACTCTATGAAGGTAGCATTACCTTGGTTCCAAAACCAAAGACCCCACTAAAAAGGAGAACTACAGACCAATTTCCCTAATGAACAAGTATGCAAAAACCTTCAACAAGATATTAGCCAACTGGATCCAACAATACATTAAAAGAATTAGTCACCATGACCAAGTGTGATTTATACCTGACATTCAAGGCTGGTTCAATATCCACAAAACAATCAATGTGATACATCACGTCAATAAAAGAAAGGACAAGAATCACATGATCCTCTCAATAGATGCAGAGAAAACATTTGACAAAATACAGCATCCTTTCTTGATAAAAACCCTTAAGAAAGTAGGGATAGAAGGATCATACCTCAAGATCATAAAAGCCATATATGAAGGACCCACCGCTAATATCATCTTCAATGGGAAAAAAACAGAGCTTTCCCCCTAAAGTCAGGAACACGACAGTGATGTCAACTCTCGCTACTGTTACTCAACATACTATTGGAAGTCTTAACTTCAGCAATCAGACAACACAAAGAAATAAAAGGCATCCAAATTGGCTAGGAGGAAGTTAAACTTTCACTCCTCACAGATGACATGATACTCTATATGGAAAACCCAAAAGATTCCACCAAAAACTGCTAGAACTGACCCATGAATTCAGCAAAGTCGCAGGATATAAAATCAATGCACAGAAATTGGTTGCATTCCTTTATACCAATAATGAAGCAACACAAAGAGAAATCAAGGAATCGATCCCGTTTACAATTGCACCAAAAACCATAAAACACTTAGGAATAAATCTAACCAAAGAGGTGAAAAATCTGTACACTGAAAACTATTGAAATCTTATGAAAGAAATTGAAGAAGACACAAAAAAAAAATGGAAAAGATTCCACGCTCCTGGATAAGAAGAACAAATATTCTTAAAATGTCAATACTACCCCAAGCAATCTACATATTCAATGCAATCCCTATCAAAATAACACCAGCATTCTTCACATAACTAGAACAAGCAATTCTAAAATTTCTATGGAACCAGAAAAGACCCCGAAAAGCCAAAGCAATCTTGAAAAACAAAACCAAAGCTGGAGGCATCACAATCCCAGACTTCAAGTTGTATTACAAAGCTGTAGTCATCAAGGCAGTATGGTGCTGGCACAAGAACAGACACTTAGATCAATGGAACAGAATAGAGAACCCAGAAATGGACCCACAGACGTATGGCCAACTAATCTTTGACAACGCAGGAAAGAATATCCAATGGAATAAAAACAGTCTCTCCAGCAAGTGGTGCTGGGAAAACTGGACAGCGACATGCAGAAGAATGAACCTGGACCACTTTCTTGCACCAGACACAAAAATAAACTCAAAATGGATGAAAGACCTCAATGTAAGACAAGAAGCCATCCAAATCCTCGAGGAGAAAGCAGGCAAACACCTCTTTGATCTTGCCCACAGCAACTTCTTACTTAACACGTCTCTGGAGGCAAGGGAAACAAAAGCAAAATGAACTACTGGGACCTCATCAAAATAAAACGCTTCTGCACAGCGAAGGAAACAATCAGCAAAACTAAAAGGCAACCGACAGAATGGGAGAAGATCTTTGCAAACGACATATCAGATAAAGGGTTAGTATCCAAGATCTATAAAGAACTTACCAAACTCAGCACCCAAAAAATAAATAATCCAGTGAAGAGATGGGAAAGACATGAATAGACATTTCTCCAAAGAAGACATCCAGATGGCCAACCGACACATGAAAAAATGCTCAACTTCACTCATCATCAGGGAAATACAGATCAAAACCACAATGAGATACCACCTCACACCAGTCAGAATGGCTAACATTAACAACTCAAGCAACAACAGATGTTGGCGAGGATGTGGAGAAAGAGGATCTCTTTGGCACTGCTGATGGGAATGCAAACTGGTGCAGCCACACTGGAAAGCAGTATGGAGGTTCCCCAAAAAACAAAAAATAGAACTACCCTATGACCCAGCAATTGCACTACTAGGTATCTATCCAAACGATACAGGTGTGCTGTTTCGAAGGGGCACACGCACCCCAATGTTTATAGCAGCGCTATTAGCAATAGCCAAAGTGTGGAAAGAGCCCAAATGTCCACCGACAGATGAATGGATAAAGAAGATGTGGTATATATATATATATATATATATATATATATATACACACACACACACACACACACAATGGAGTATTCCTCGGCAATCAAAAAGAATGAAATCTGGCCATTTGCAACTATGTGGATGGAACTAGAGGGTATTCAGGGTAGTCAGAAAAGTATTGTGTATTCAGGGTAGAGGGTAGTCAGAGAAAGACAAATATCATATGACTTCACTCATATGAGGAATTTAAGATACAAAAGAGATGAACTTAAGGGAAGGGAAGCAAAAATAATACAAAAACAGGGAGGGGGACAACACATAAGAGACTCTTAAATATAGAAAACAAGCAGAGGGTGGCCGGAGGGGTTGTGGGAGTGCGGGATGGGCTAAATGGGTAAGGGGCATGAGGGAATTTACTCCTGAAATCATTGTTGCACTATATGCTAAATAGCTTGGATGTAAATTATAAAAAAAATTAAAATTAAAAAAATTTATGTAATGGAGAATGTATCATTGAAGAGCAAACATTTTTGAGATTTTTTTGGATCTGTTTTAAAACTGCAGTTTGGCAGATTCATATGTTTACACTGTGCTGTGTCCCACCCAACTTGTAAATATTTGATAAATGTTACCTTTTAATTCCTGATAACATTATGAAAGTGTTAGGAAATGTTGTGGCCAATAACCTCTTCCTGAGCCTAAGATTCACATTTACCATGTAGTTATTGATTGACTAGAACAAAATGATTTTGTTTTCAGGGAAACAGAGTCTCTCAGAGCCACATCCAAACTTTCCCTTCATTTAGTTGTATGTTTTCCAAGGACAGAGATAAGATTTTTCCCCGTTCTGCTTCTCAAGCAGGTCAACCTGGATCTAGTAAGACCAAATATTTATGGACATATGTGAGTATGCAATTCCCTAATGAAAAATGTGTGATAATATGTCAGAATGAAAGATTTTTGAGACAGTAATGCTGACTGTATGAGTTGGGCATTTACTTAAGCTGCGTTGCTGGGAAGCAGATACCTGGCCCTCCATCAAATAAAGCTTTCTCTAATAAAAAAATAATGGGAAAATGCTTTCCCATTATAATGGGAAAATAAAAAAATAATGGGAAAAGTTTCAAGAAGATGGTAGAGGGATTTAAAATCAAATTTTAAATAACATTACTGTGGGGGCGCCTGGGTGGCTCAGTCGGGTAAGCATCCGACTTCGGCTCAGGTCATGATCTCACAGTCCGTGAGTTCGAGCCCCACGTCGGGCTCTGTGCTGACAGCTCGGAGCCTGGAGACTGCTTCAGATTCTGTGTCTCCCTCTCTCTGACCCTCCCCCATTCATGCTCTGTCTCTGTCTCAAAAATAAATAAACATTTTAAAAAATAAAAAAAATAACATTACTGTGCAGAGACATCTTGACACGTGAGGTCAAAGAAAATTTGGTAATATTTTAAAATTTGGACACTTCATTATCAGAGATTTTATCTCATTTGATTTTTTTTTACTACTGCATTAAAATATTATTTACCCTAGTAACTGAATTGTGTGCCTCCTTAACTTTTGCACCCAAGATCAGTGCTCACTCATCTTGCTTTTTCCTTGTTAGGTCCCAAAGGCTTTCAGGGTTCTCTGGCCTCCATTCTAAAACTATTAGGAAGAAAGAGTTGGAGGTGGAACCATGTGGAATTTTAGGTAAGGGGGGCTTCTTGGTGTAAATGAAGGTGCTCAGGGAAAAAAGAGAATGAAGCCATATTATTTCCCCAAGAAGATAATTAAGCTTAAAGGAATTAAAGGCCTAGAAATTACTAGTTTGTGGGTTAGTGCCACATGCATAAAATGTTAAAATTTGGTTTACTTGTGGAACCATAGCAGTTCAGATATATCTACGTATGATATAATCATTAAAATAAAATAATTTATACTCCAGATTTGGTGATATCTTTAATAGATTGATTCTTGTGGAACTCAGTCTATTCAGAAAGTATGGATCCAGGATATTTTCAACCCTTACATTTGGTGGATAAAGCTTTTAAAATAACTTCTTGAAATGAATTTGGAAGTGTATTCTGACATTTAATTTACTTTTCAAAGGTCAGGCAGATACATCTCTATTTATCTAAAGGCCCTGAAAACAGGATCTGTTACTACAGATGTTTGTTTTAAAAAGTAAATATTGAAGCTCTGCCCTTGAAAATGACATTAAAGGAGAGCGTTAGGCACATCCTCAAAGATATGCATTAGTGTCTATCTGTTTCCTTGCTATTATCAACTAATCTTACAGAACTCTTTTGAGATCGAAAGTATCCCTATGCTATGGTGGTTTATGAAAGGAGCTTGGGATTTCTCTCTGACATTGCTGCTCTTTTGGTAATGAAACAGCACATGTTGAGTCAGCACCTGAGAGCACGAACACAAGGTGAAAAAGTGAAGATTTAATATTTAGTACTTACTGTTTTAGTTCAGCAATGAACTTGGATGTTTTGGGTAGTTGAAAACACATGAGAAGGTTCTGGTGGAAACATGAGAACTGGAACAACAGAATCTCCTACTAACTGGGAGCTTCCACTCACTTAACCTCTGATCCTCAACCTCCTCACCTGTAAATGGGGGATCACAATACTTCCTGAATACAAAAGTTTTTATTAAAAAGCGTAACTAATAAACATGCTGAAATTGGTGCGTTACCACTGGAGTTATCCTTGGGGCTTTGTCTACAAATCTCCCCATGTTTCCCACTCCACCTTTTCCCCCTGCCTCACACAATGAAATTATAGGGAAGAAGTGTACTGCCTTGCTTGGACTGAATGTTTGTGTCCCCCAGAAATTCATATTGTGAAATTGTAGGGGATGATTCTAGGAGGTGGGATTTGGGGAGGTGATGATTGGGATTAGCGCCCTTATAAAAGAGGTCTTGAGCTCCATTGCTGCTTCTTCCATGTGAGGTCACAGGGAAGAGGCCACGAAGAAAGGGGATTCTCTCTAGACACGAATCTGCTGGTGTCATCATCTGGACTTCCCAGCCTCAGAACTGTGAGGAACAAGTGTCCTCACAAGCCATCCAGTGTATACTGTACTGTGATAACAGCCTGACTGGACTAAGACAAATACTCCCCCATCTTTTTTTTTTTTTTGACATTATTCAGCAAAAAATCGAATCCATGAGAAAACCAGCCATTTAGCAGTGCATGCGGCACTTCTGTCAGCAGCAGTTACACAAATGTTACCTGCATTGACATCTGTAGCAGCCAAACTGTCTCAAGTTAAAACAATTTGAAGCACAGCTCCCTGTGATCACACGTGGGTTTTGTTGCTGGTGCATCGCAGTCCAACTTCTCCCTCTGCCCAGAGCACCTGCCTTCACTCCCTCACAGGTGTTGCTCCTCAGGGCACTCCCCAGTCCTCATGCAAATCTCAGTGTGTGTCCTGGGAGGACCCAAAGTAAAACACCTTATGAAATGATTTCAATTAAAGCAGCCTGGTGTCCAGTGGCAGAACAGCACTAGACCAGAACCGGCGGAGGGCAGAGTTTCGTGGGATGGGTGTTGACTAGGGCCCTTGGTGGCCCACACACCCCAAGGAGTGTGAGGGAATTGGGTCCGAGTGGGCGCTGGAAATATGTGGGAGTATTTTCCCTTGTCACAATATGTCAAATGGGAAGAACCAGTTTTTTTCTCACAAGAAAAAAAAACTGTTGCAGAAACAAAAGGTGTAAAAAGAAATAAACTGTAAACCTTATTTCCTGTACTAGCCTCTTGTTCAGGTTTCATCTCCCATGCACTCTTTGGTATCTTCAGCTACTCGTGGGTTCTTTTTGTATTTGTCTCAAATTTATAGATGTGTGAAAGATGGGCTGAAGGGGGTTTATGCCATCATCCTGGAGCAAGAACTAGAGTGATAGAGTTTTGATCTCTGGGTATTAAACGGGGTTTGGGCAAACTATGATGTGTATTAAGCTCCTCTGGAAACAATGGATCTCAGATGAAGTCACGACTTCCCTGGTAGGGTTCTCACTGTTCCAGTATTTGTAATACAGTTGTAGAGAAAAACAACCACCTGTTCCTTGGAACCTGGCCAATCTTAGGTTCATTGCTTACCATTTCCTTTATGCCTGCTCTTTCCAGATAACAATTGTACTGCATTTAAACCTCATCTCAGGCCCCCTTTGGGTAAAATTCCAGATAGAAAAGAGTCCTCATTTAACATCTGTCATTCAACTCTATGGAAATGAGAGTAATAGGGGTAAAATCGGCATTTTGGCAGTGTAAGTTGTTCATTTTTGTCTCCCCTTCAGTTTGCGTTTAACTGGACATCCATGACTGAATAAAAGTGTCTCTACCCAGCATACAAGGATACAGTGTGATCCATGCATCCTCATTCAAAAGCAGGTGGATTGAGAAGCAGAGAAGCTATGGGGCCAAGGGAGGTGCAGCAGCAGGAGCGGCAGTGCTGGGACCAGCAGAGGAGGCAGAGGAGGTGGAAAGCACAGGTGGTAAGTGAAGTCCTCCCGACGGCTCAGGTGCAGCTGGAGGGGCCTGTTGCTCTTCAGCAGCACCTGGGTTTCCCGGAAGAGAACTCTGCGACTGGGACAGAGGACGGAAAGGGAAGAAGGCAGAGAAAGAGAATTGAAGGAAGAAGTGTTCTGCTGTCTGCCTTGGTATTTCAGGAAGAGGTCTGGGACTTCTGAGACTCCTCCCACCCACCCTAGAGTCCTTGGGCACACCCAAAGACCCAAGGGCTAAGCCCACAATTCCCTTGCCGCTGTGCTACCAGATTTTTTTGTTTTTGTTTTTAATGTCAGCTCTATTTGGTGTGCTCCTAAATTTCGTGGAGAATCAGCTCCTTTAGGAGAAAGAAAATATTGTGTTATGTCATGAGATCTTCTGTGAAACAAAAATAAAGTTTCTGATTGCCAATCTGTTTAACTGTTACAGTCAATGTAAACAAAGCCTTTTCTACATAAGAAGGGTATTCAAGCCTTCAAGTGAGATGAGAAAGGCACATTTCATCCACTGTGAAAAATCATAGTTATATGGTATCACACAGAAAAATGACAATTCTCCAGCATCCAAATTCAAAGACAAAGAATATTGTAATCTTACTGATATACATAGCAAAACAGCTTTTATGAATTAATTCAATGAGCACAAGAAAATTTAGAAGGCAGTTTTGTCAACTCAGGCATTAAAAAAAAAATGAACAGAAGGAGTACTTTACTAAAGGGAATGAACGTATAAAAAAAGAACCAAAAAATTTATGGAGCTTACGTACTCAGTGAATGAGATGAAAAAAATTCATTAAGAAGCATTGGAAATATAGCAGGTCAGATGGAAGCAGGAATAAGCTATCTTGTGGACTGGAATTTAGAAATGATTCAAGTGATAGGAGGGGAACTAAGATTTCAAACAAGTGAAGAAACACTGTGTAAGTAATCAGCTATTAGAAAAGGCAATATAAGAATAATGATTATACCAGAAGGAGAAGAAAGAATGGGAGCAGACTCTATGTAAAGAAATAATGGCTGAGATCTTCCCAAATGGGGAAGGAACTTAACATACAAGTCCACAGAGCTAATAGAATGCTTTATTATGTCAGTGCAAAAAGACTTTCTCAGTGGCAAATTATAATCAGTGTCAATGAGTATCAATCAATGCTAAAGAATTCTTAAGGTAGGGGAAAAAAAGAATTAGCCCACAAAGGACCTTCCCCCAACTTAAGATATCACCAGATTTCTCAGCAGGAACTCTACAGGCCAGTAGACAATAGAGTGACATACTCAAAGTATTGAAAGACAGAAATGTCAGACATGAATACTGTATCCGCCAAAGGTGTTCATTTGAACACCTGAAGGAAAATAAGGACTTCCCCAGACACACAGAAGATGAGGGAGTTTATTACTCCTACACTTGCCTTGAAAGAAATACAGAAAGAGTTTATCAAGATGAAATGAAAAGACACTAGTGACATACAAAAAATAAAATCACACAAAACATGATAAAGGTGATATAGTCAAAATTAGAAAATTAACTCTGTCTAAGAATAGTCTGTTAATTAATTATAGAATAAATATTAAAGGAATAGAGCATTAAAAATAACAATAGGGGTGCTGGGGTGACTCAGTCAGTTAAGTGTCTAACTGCGGCTCAGGTCATCATCCATGGTTCTTGAGTTCCAACCTCATATTGGGCTCCATGCTGACAGCTCAGACTGAACCTGGATTCTGTCTCTCTCTCTCAGATTCTGTCTCTCTCTTTCTCTCTCTCTGCCCTCCCAGCCCCACTCACACTGTCTCTCTCTCTCAAAATAAATAAACATTAAAAAAAAAATAACGATAGGTGCTACAATTGGGTAAGAAATTCATGGCATAATAAAAGGCAATTTGTTAAATCAAAAACATAAAAGGGGAGAAGTAAAAGTGTGGAACCATTGTAGGTAAATGGATATGATTTGGTAGCAGCAGAAAAAGACTAGCATTTTTATGTTAGCCTCAAAATAATCATAAAGCAAAAATCTAGATCTGACACAAATGAATATGAGCTGCTAGCAACAGAAAAAGGCCTAGCATGTTTTAGTAAGTCTCAAGGTAACCATTATAAAAGATCTAGAGCAGACACAAAACATTAAAAAAAGGAAGATTGAGCAAATCATGGTAAAAACCACCAGTTTAGAAAGGTATACAGTATGAAAAATAAATGATATAGATAGTAAATAACCAGAAAGTGAAAGATAAAGAGCACTACTAATCCTTACTTATTAATAATCACCCTAATTATAAATGGATGAACTTACCAATCATAAGGCATACAGTGGCTGGATGGATCAAAAAACAAGACCATCTCCTACAGGAGACTTATATCAGCTCTAAAGACACACATAAGCTCAAAGTGAAGGGATAGGAAGATGACTTTCTAAGCAACTGAAAACCAAAAAAGGGTAGACACAGCCTGCCATTTTATAGCAAATGAAATAGATTTGAAGCAAAAAATGGTAACAAAAGATAAGAAGGTCATTATATAATGATAAAAGGGTCAGTACAATGAGAATATATAAAAACCCAAAGTATTTTACTCCCAACATTCAAGCGCTGAAATCTAATAAGCAAATACTAAGAGATCTTAAGGGAGAAGTGTATAGCAATCCAGTAACAGTAAAGAATTTACCCCACCATCAGCAATAGATACATTACCCAGACAAAAATCAACAAGGAAACATTGCAATGGAAAATACCTTAGGAGAAATGGATCTAAGATTCCATCTGATATCTGTGAGGTGCACATTCACCTCATTATTCTGCGTGGTAGATTATATAATGTGACACAAAACAAATCTTAGCAAATTTCAGATTATCTTCTCTATGTACGAAACTGATAATAGAAAGTGACAAGACCCACAAATATGTGCAAACTGAATAATGCATCTCTGAATAACCAATAGGTCAGAAATAAATCAAAAGGAAAATAAAATATTATCTCAAAATAAGTGCAATGAAAATGCAACGTATCAATTTTTTTTTTTTAAAAAAAACAACATATCAAATCTTGTGGCGTGCAGGAAAAAACATTCTGAATGGAAATTTAATAACAATAATCACATATCAAAGGTTAGAAAGGCATCAAATAAACTACTGAATTTTACAGCTTGAGGAACTAGAGAAGAACAAGTTAAGAGCAAAGTTAGCAGAAGGAAGGAAATAATAGAAATCAAAGATCAGAACAGAAATAAATGAAATGGAGTTCAGGAAAACAATAAAAAGAAATAAAACTAAGATCTGGTTCCTTGAAAAGATCAACCAAATCGACAAAACTTGACTAGCTAAGACAAAAGAGAGATGACTCAAATAAAATTAGAAATAAAAGAGGAGGCATTACAGTTTACACTACATCAATATATAGGAGCATAAGAGACTACTGTGAACAACTGCATGCCAACAAGTAGTTATTTATAGTATCTTGAGGAACCTCCATACTGTTTTCCAGAGTGAATGCACAAGTAAGCATTTCCATCAACAGTATAAGACGGGTCCCTCTATCTGCATCCTTGCCAACATCTGTTGTTTCCTGTGGTGTTACTTTTAGTTATTATGACAGGTGTGAGGTGACATCTCATTGTAGTTATGATTTGTATTTCCCTGATTATGTGTGATGTCGAGCATCTTTTTATGTGTCTGTTACCCATCTGGATGTGTTCTTTGGAAAAATGTCTACTCATGTCTTCTGCCCATTTCTCCACTGGGTTATTTGTTCTTTGGGTGTTGAGTTTGATAAATTCTTTATAGATTTTGGATACTAACCCCTTATCAGATATGCCATTTGCAAATATCTTCTCCCATTCTGTAGACTGCCTTTAGTTTTGTTGATTCTTTCCTGCCAAAAGCTCTGCCAAACCTTTTATCTTGATGAAGTCCAAATTGTTCATTTTTTCTTGTTTCTCTTGCCTCCAGGTATGTATTTAGTAAGAAGTTGCTAAGGTTGAGATTAAAAAGTTTGCTACGTGTGTTCTCCTCTAGAATTTTGATGATTTCCTGTCTCACATTTAGATCTTTCATTCATTTTAAATGTATTTTTGTGTATAGTGTGAGAAAATAGTTCATGAGATAAGATGGCAGAAAAGTAAGGGAACCCAGGGCTTTTCTCATCCTTCAAACCCAGCTAGATCAAACAACATCAAAGAATTTTGGATACCTAGGAAATCTGTATGAGGATTAACAAAATAATATGCAAAATTTCAGTGAAAGACTGCAGCAGGTATGTGGTATGGAGAAGTGAGTTTGGCAAGAGAAGAGGCCTGGTAGTGCAGAGGGTAGAGAACCATTTTTGTGATAGGAGAAAGAGAAAGGGGGAAAGACTAGTGCATCCAGCCTGTGTAAGAAAGCACTTCCCTTAAAAACAGCTAGAGAGAGAGTGCAAACAAACACAGAGGACTGAACAAAAACACTGTTCCCCAAAACCACTGATGGAAAAAGGGGAGGATTTCCATACTGCCTGTTTTTCATAACCAGCAGAGCACAGAGTCTGAAGTTTCAGAGGTCAGTGCCTGGCAGTGCTGTGGCAAGGAAGCAGGCTAGAGCCCCGGGAGCTGGCAGCGTCGTCTGAAGATCTCCTGCGTCACATGGGGAGAAGCGGTTCTCCTGGTTGGAGTGCATTTAGTAGAGGTGCTACAGTTTTTCCTGGGGGAAAAGACTGAGTAGGCTCCATCCAGCCGCCACGTTCACCTGTATAGGAATAAAGACACTGGCTGAGGGTAGCAAACCCTGGTGCCAGCTGTGTGTTGAGATTTACCATAAATTCTGAGCTGCTGCTGCAGCTGGCCTGGGACAGGTCTGCCCTGGCCACAGGAAGGTGAGTCCCTCCCCCAGAAAACCACTGCTGGTCAGAACCATGGGGGTCTTTGAAGCATGGGATTTTGAAACACAGCTGCGCCTGAGATGAAACTCTGGAGAGAGGTGCTGCCTGGTAGGCAGACAGCTCAGACACAGACCTGGGGAAGGTGGGGAGCTGGCGAAAGGGAGGACACAGGACAGGTAACTGATCCCTCTTCTGTGAGGGCAGGAACTTCCCTCTCTGGAGAGTAGAGAATTTTACCTATAGCCCACCTGCACTGATTGACCCCACTGAGCTAAACACCACCCCCGAGCGGAGAACAAAGCCATTACCCCAAACTCCACCCCCCTGTGCCTACCAGGCACATCTCCACTAGAGAAAGTCAGCATGAGAATCAGAGCAGCAGGCCACACCCCAAGAAGACCAGCACAAATCACTTCCAAGAGCTACTCTACTGACGATAGGGACTGCTGCAGTTTCAGCACTAGGGGAAACTAGATCTAGCTTCATTTGGGTTTTTGGTTTGTTCATTTGTTTCTGTTGTTGTTGCTTCTGTTTTCATTCTTGTTGCTTCTCTTTTGTTTCTTGCATACAGAAGGAGCAAAATATTTATTCTTTTTATTCCTGTTTTGTTGTATTTTATTATTTTTGAATTTGAATTTGAATTATTTAATTATTTATTTTTAAGTTTATTCATTTTATCTTGAAAGAGAGAGGGTGAGAAGGGGAGAGGCATAGGGAGAGGTAGAGAGAGAATCCCAAGCAAGCTCCATACTCTCAGCACAGAGCCAGATGAGGGCTCGATCCCACGAACTGTGAGATCATGACCTGAGCCCAAATCAAGAGCCACTTAACTGAGCCACTCAAGTGCCCTTAACTCTTATATTTTTAATTTTTAATTTTTTTGTTTCTTTTCTCTTTTTTCTATCAAGCCTCTCTTAACAAGGAGACCAAAACACATCCAGGACCTAACTTCCAAATTTTTTCTTATGGATGATTTCAAATTACATAGCATTGTGGTCTGAAAATATGCATGGTATGATATCGATGTTTTGTACCTGTTGAGGGCTGATTTGTGACCCAGTATGCGATCTATTCTGTAGTCAAATGCTCTCCCCCTGAGCTATACCCCCTGTGATCTATTCTGAAGTATGTTCCATGTGTTCTCAAAAAAGAATGTATAGTCTGCTGCCTTAGGATAAAATGTTCTGAATATATCTATTAAGTCCATCTGGCCCAGTGTGTAATTCCAAGTCATTGCTTCCTTGTTGATTTTCTGTTTAGATGGTCTGTCCATTGTTGTAAATGGGGTGTTAAAGTTCCCTACTATTATTGGGTTGTTGTCGATGAGTTTCTTCATAATTGTTATTAATTGATTTATATATTTAGATGCTCCCAAGGTCATGGCATAAATATTTACAATTGTTAGATCTTTTTGTTGGATAGACCCCCTTTATTATCATATATTCATGTCTTGTTACAGTCTTCTGTTTAAAATCTAGTTTGTCTGA
This sequence comes from Lynx canadensis, assembly GCF_007474595.2. Taxonomy (NCBI): domain Eukaryota; kingdom Metazoa; phylum Chordata; class Mammalia; order Carnivora; family Felidae; genus Lynx; species Lynx canadensis. Next base: position 105,779,817 of record NC_044307.1, read on the forward strand.
TATAAGTATGGCTACTCGGCTTTCTTTTGACGTACATTAGCATGATAGATGGTTCTCCATTGCCTCACTTTCAATATGGAGGTGTATTTAGCTTTAAAATGAGTCTCTTGTATGCAGCATATAGGTGGGTCTTGTTTATTTATCCATTCTAATACCTTATGCCTTTTGATGGAAGCATTTAGTCCATTACATTCAGAGTGAATATTGAAAGTTATGAATTTAGTGCCATTGTGGTACTTGTAGAGTTGGTGGTTCCGGTGATGTTCTCTGTTCCTTTTTAGTCCTTGTTGCTTTTGATCTTTCTTTCTCCACTCAAAGTGTCCACTTTAATATTTCTTGCAGGGCTGGTTTAGTGATCATGATCTCCTTTACTTTTTGTTTGTCTGGTAACTTTTCATCTATCTCTCTTTTTATTCTGAATCACAGTCTTGCTGGATATTCTTGACTCCATATTTTTCTAATTCAGCATGTTGAACATATCATGCCACTCCCTTCTGGCCTGCCAAGCTTCTGCGGACAGATCTGCTGTGAACCTGATTTGTCTTCCCTTTTAAGTTATGGACTTTTTCCCTTGCCTTTACAGCATTCTTTCCTTGTCTGTGTATTTTGTGAATTTTACTATGATATATCTTGATTTTGGCCTGCTTTTGTTCATTTTGATGGGAATTCTCTGTGCCTCTTGGATTTGGATATCTCTTTCCTCCACCAGATTAGAGAAGTTTTCTGCTATAATTTGTTTAAATAAACCTTCTGATCCTTTTCCTTTCTCTTATTCTTCTGCAACTACTATGATACAAATGTTATTATTATTTAAGGAGCTACTGAGTTCTCAGTCTACATTTGTGATCCAGTACCTTTCTTTTATTCTTTTTCTCAGCTTCATTATTTTCTATAGTTTTTTCTTCTGTGTTACTGATTTGTTCTTCTTCCTCATCCAACCTCGGTGTCATTGCAACATTCAGTTTTGCATCTCAATTATAGGATTTTTTTAAATTTCAGCCTTACTAGTTTTTATTCTTTTATCTCTGCAGTAGGGATTCTCTAATGTCTTCTATGATTTTCTCAAGCCCAGCTGGTATCCTTATGATTCATGAATCTCCTTTGAAAACAGAGGTCATAATAGTGTGACCATCAAAATATGTTTAAAAATTGCTTGTTTCCCATTTTCTTATAATGATGCTCTGTCTGCACTTCCTGGAGTTGCTTTCCAATTGTGATTCTGAAGCTTTTATTTGTGAGATACTCCTGTGACTATCTATTTTGGGAAATAGAAAAAAAGGACACTTCAAAGTCATCTGGAACAACCTCCAAGTCAACTAAACCTCAGAGTTCAGAGTGTCAAAATAGATATTTCCATATGGCCAGTGACAGATAATAATGACAGACAAAATATGTACATAAATGATGACTCACCGGGTTTGGTTTGCACTTTCTATGTATGACACATTATTTGAATGTTTTATTTCATACTTTACTTACTTGACTTTTCTTCATGCTTACCAGTATCCATTTTGTCATTATGGACAACTTAATTCCTCACAGCTATATAAAGAAAGCTTCTACAAACCTGCTAAAAGCTAAGACACTGTACTTGAGTTACAGGGGGAAAAAAAAGCCAAACTGATGGAGTGGTTGGAGACAAGTGTTTCTGAAGCCTATTCACTTTGAATTTGTACATTTATTTTTACTTTATTTATATATATACACACATTTATACGTATGATTTCTTACTAAAGGTGTCTTTTTTTTTGTAATTACAAAAATCGTTTTTAACTGGTTTTCTTGTAGCTACATAAGTGGAACACACGCACATAAAACTAAGTCCCTGAACAACTGGTGCTTGGGAATTGGGCCAAACTCCACAGGTCTGGAGTCCAAGATGGTAGCTTTTAGAGACAGCTGGTTTTTAGTGTTTGTGAAGAAAACAAGAAATAAATTTCCTTTCTCAGTATATGGCCAACAACTGAAGATACATAAGGGAACACTCCACACATTTTACTAAATTTCTTTAAAATGATTTTGTCTGTCTTTTGCAGATGACTTGTATATGGAAGACATAGACACATTTTTATTCAAATTGAAAGGGTATTATTTTGGTTGTGAAACCCTTGATATTGGTTTTATAGAAAATTTAAATGATTTTGAAATTAAGGAAGATGGTGTCTTCATAATCACATACTCCAAATCTGGTGAGTTCTGTATTACAATAGCTAATGTGATACTTTTATAATATGGTAACTCTGTATTTTTACTAGTATTATACATGGACATATACAGTTAATCTATTGGATATTATAGAGTTAACTGAATTTAATATCCTATAATATAAGGTATCTTACAATGTAGCTGTAAGTTTTTGGTTTTGTTTTTGTTTTTTGAAAGAGAGAGGATACAAGCAAGGGAAAGGTAGAGGAAAGGGAGAGATAATCTTAAGTGGGTTCCATGCTCAGCTGGGACCTCAACGTGGGGCCCAATCTCACACTTGTGAGATCATCACCTGAGTCGAAATCAAGAGTTGGATGCTTGAACAACTGATACACCCAGGCACTCTGCTGTGTTATTTTTGATTTGGACAAGGAAATGGAGAAAGTACTAAAGTAGAAATTGAAGACACCCTATTAAACACTGAGTTGCCGAAGTGGGCTGGGAAAGGATGCAGAAATATTTACCATTTAGGCAGATACTTTGGACATACAGTTGAAGCTGTATTTAATAACTAAGTACATGAGAAGGAAGAAAATTAGGTTACACTAATTTTCATGTTTAATAAACCTTAAATTATCTGGGTAATATTTTGTTGTAGCACTCAGATCAGACTAAAACATATATGCGTGTATATATACACATGAATGTCTATTCAAGACCTTTGTCCATGTTTCAATTACACTTTAGTTAATTTTTCTATTTGTTGTCGGAGTTCTTGATATATTTTGAATATTAACCCCTTGTTTAATAAATGATTTACAAATACTTTCCCCATTTAGTATGTTGCCTTTTCATTTTGTTGATAGTTGTCTTTCCTGTACAAAAGCTTTTTAGTTTGATACTCCCCCACTTGCTCATTTTTGCTGTGTTGTATTCGTTTTCAGTGTCATATACCCATTCCCACAAAAACAAACAAAAAAACCACACAAAAAAACCACATTGCTAAGATAAAAGTCTTTTACCTAAATTTTCTTCCAGCAGTTTTATCCTTCTGGGCCTTACACTCATGTGTTAATGTGTTTTGAGGTAGCTTTTATGTCTGCTGTAATAGAATGGTTCAGTTTCATTCTTTTGCATGTGCCTGTCCTATGTTGGGAAAATAGGACAAAGGAGCCATAAGTTCATTAACCATACATGGGTTGGTTACTTTTGGACTCTCTATTTTGTTCCATTGATCAATGTGTCTTTTTTTGTGCCAATACAATACTGTTTTGATTAGTGTAACTTGGTAGTATTATTTGAAGCCAAGAAGTCTGATGCATCAGGCTTTGTTTTATTTTCTCAAAACCACTTTGGCTATTTGGGCTCTTTTATGCTTACAAATTTTAGGATTGTTTGTTTTATTTCTATGTCAGATGCCATTGTAACATTGATAGGGATTGTATTGAATATGTAGATTGCTTTATGTACTATGGGCATTTTAACAATGTTGTTTCTTCTAATCCATGAGCAGGGAATGTCTTATCATTTGTTTTTGGTTTCTTCAATGTTTTCTAGCAGTGTCTTCTACTTTTCAGTATACAAGTCTTTTACCTCCTTAAATAAATTTATTCTTGCATATTTTATACTTTTTGATGCTGTCATAAATTAGATGTTTCTTAATTTCTCTTTCTGATAGTTTACTTTTATTGTACAGAAATGCAACTTATATTTGTATACTGATTTCATATCCTGCAACTTAACAACTTAACTGAATTTATTTGTTAGTTCTAACAGTATTTTTGGTAGAGTCTTTAATGCTTTCTAAATATAATATCATTATCATCTACAAATAGACAGATTTATTCTTCCTTTCCAATTTGAAAACCTTTTATTTCTTTTTCTTGCCTAATTTCTCTGGCTAGGATTTCCAATAAAACTAGTGAGAATGGCCATCTTTATTCTGGTTGTGATTTTAGATGTAAACCTTTCAGTTGTTTGCCATTGGGTATGTTGGTAGCTCTGAGCTTGCCATAAATGGCATTTTTTAAGCTGATATAGTTTTCTTCCATACCCATTTTGTTGAGACTTGTTATCATGAATGGATGTTCAGTTTTGTCAAATGCTTTTTCTGCATCTATAGAGATATAAATGTAGTGTTTATGCTTCATTTTGTTAATGTGTTATATAACACTGAAATGTGGGTGTTGAATAATTCCTGTATCCCAGTAATAATTAGTACTTGATAATGGTATATTATCCTATCAATGTATTATTGAATTCAATAGTTTGCTGATACTTTGAGGGTTTTTTTTTTTTTACATCTATGTGCATCAAGAATAATGGCCTGTAATATCCCTTTCTTATAGTGTCTTTGTCTGATTTTTATCAGGGTAAAGGAGGCCTTGTAAAATGAGTTTGGAAATTTTCTCTCCTTTTCTATTTTTTTTGGAAGAGGTTGTGAAGGATTGATATTAATTCTTCTTTTTTATTAGAAAAAGTATTTTTAAATTTTTACCAGAGTAACACTTGTTTTCTTTTATTTTTCTATATAACAGACATGGTCTGCCTCAGGCCATTTGTACTCACAGATTCTTTTTCCTGTAAAATTCTTCCACCAGATATATACATGGATTACTCCCTTCCTTCCTTTAGGTTCTTATTTACAAATTATATTCTAATGATAATATTTTAGGTGATTATATTTTAAAGTTCAGCTTCACTGGGAACTCCAAAGTTTTTTTGTGTGTGTGTTTGTTTTTTGTTTGTTTGTTTGTTCTTTGTTTTTTACTGCTTTAATTTGTCTCCACAATATGGCACTTATCACCTTAAAACATACCACATATTTTCATATTTAATTTCTTTATTTATTACAAGGTGATAGTTAGAAAAATAGTATTGTATTTGCATAGGAAAAAATTGGCCTGGGTAGGAGGAAAGACCCAAAATACAACTCTATGTGTATAAGAGGACTCAATATATATAAATTTAAAAATAGTCTACTTATTAATGGGGAAAGGATAGTATATTTAATGTTGGTAAATCTGGGTCACTATATAGGTATCCAGAATACACAACTGGATACCTAAGACCACATACAAGAGTCAAATCCAAGTGTATTTGAGATACTAACATTAAGGACAAAAGTATACAACTATTTTTATCAGAAGAAAAAGGAGAAGAAAATCATTGTGACTTAAGAATGGTGAAAAGCTTCTTAAACAAATGTCCCAAAAAGAAAATGGAGGCAAAACATTTGATAAATTCAATTACCTGAAACTTAAGGATTTTGGATTTTGCTTCACTAAGAATTGTCTGGGAAAAGTGAATAGATGAGAGAAAGAAAGAAAATATTTGCAATATCTACAATTAAAATATAATTAATATATACACTATATTAGGGCTACAAATCAAAAAGTAGGGGACAGGAATCTGAGTATAAAAAGAGGCAAATAAATGAGCTGTTAATTTACGGAAGAAAACCGCCCTCCACCAATACCATCAAAAAACACAAAGTTGGTAAACTATGATATGTTACTTTGCATCTATTAGACCAACAAAAATGAGAAAGGTGAGTAGCTCTGAATGCTCATAAGGAGTGCACAGAAATTTGAGGCCTACAGTGAATCAGGGATGTTAATGTAGCATGAACTGAAGACAAAGTTTAGTATCTCATTATGCTAACACCTGACCACCAAGCAGGCCAAGAAAGAAGGAAACAAGAAAGGAAAAAAAAGAAAAAGGATGGAAGGAAGGAAGGAAGGAGGGAAGGAAAAGAAAGGAAAGAAAGAAAGAAAGAAAGAAAGAAAGAAAGAAAGAAAGAAAGAAAGAAAGAAAAAGAAAACGAAGGGGCAAAATGTGAAATGTGGAATGGAGGAGAAACTGAAAACAGATACTTGAATTTTTGAACCTCTGTAGAGGTTTTTGCATCATATTGTTGAATCTCTCAAGAACTGTGTTATGACTGATAATCCCTTGAATTATCACAGCTGCCCCCTGAAGCAGCTGTGATACCTTTGATACCTGTGATACCTGTGATACTTCAAGTGATACCTCTTGCAGAAGCAATATTTGGGAAAAGTGGAAGGATGTAAGAAACCCGTTTAGAGCTTTCTAACAATGAGTTTTCATTGAATTTGAGCTCCAGCTGTCATAAAATGTAGGCACATGTGGTCTTGGTCTTCCCTGGTCAACATTGGAGGACTTTAATCACCAATATTAAAGCATTTGGAGGACCAGATAAGGTGCATGCCACACGCAGCTGCCAGCAAGGAAAGTGTACCCAACAATGATCTTGATGACCATGTGCTGCTTAGCATGGGTGATTAAATGGTATTGGGATGGAAGGTTAAGATGGAAGGTTAGGATGGGAATTGATGAGGTGCCAGTAGGTTTTCTCATTTCAGAAGTTGTTTGAATCTTTCTGGGACATGTGACTTCTTGTTGGGTGACGTTTAAAGTATTGCCTGGATAGATCAGAAGCATGACCTTTATAGAAGTTGTGTTTTATCTTAATAGTTCCATATACGAAGCATGGAAATGAAGTGTAAGGAATCTGGAGTAGGCAATCACACCCATGTATTCTGTGGCAAATGTCCACTCTAATAGGAATTAAGAGAAATAGTCATCATAAGAATTTGTCACATCCCATTCACGGTGAAAGGTCCAAGTTTATGCATCATCTTTCTCTTCCTATCTCCATGTAGGTGTCACAGGGCCTCCTTTAGGGATTTATAATAAACACAGTTTCCTTATGGGGACATCATGGGCACTGTAGGAAACATGGGGAAGAAGGGGAAGATGTAAAGTGACTCCTTCAGTGGAATATCTTTTTGTTTTTTTTCTTAGTCCAAGGAGTGGAGTTGCAGAAGGAAATCTGGAGGCAGGCATAGGAGTTAATTTAGAAGTCCCATGTATGAAGCAGAAGAAAGCATAGAAGAGTCAAAGAAAAATTTGTGGGACAAATGCCCATGGAGTTTCAAATGGAGAATCTCCTGAAAAGAAAAATAATGGCAATGTTATTTTGTCTTTTATTCATGTTGTATTTTTTTATACATTAAAAATCCATTCAGATGAAATTACCAGTATACTTATTTAATAACAAACTTTGATTTAAAAACTGATGGCACATCTATCTACATTTTGGAAAGATTTGTGCATCATTAGAACAACATTTTTGCTTTACAGGGACCATCTGGTTTCAGCAGTTATTAAGCTTAATTTATTTTGAAGAACATCACAAAAGCACTGGGAATCTGGAAACAGTTGATCAAATCCCCTTCTTTGAGTACAATTTTCAAAAAATGGATTTGTTGAAAGGCCATCTCCTTGTCTCTTCCCACCTCCCACATTACTTGGTTCCTAGTGGAGAGGAAGAACAAAAAAAGCCAACGTAGGAAATAGACTATGGCTGCTGAAAGATAACTGCTCTTTTTCATTATTTCATTTTGTTTCATTAAATTGACACTGCATTCATCCAGGTGTTAGCAAATGTGACATTTGACATACTTTAATTTTCAATAGCCAGTTGTGTTCTTATCTTACAGTATCTGATTTTTACCTTGTTCCCTTTGTTTTCTGATTATATAGGTAATAAAGCCATTAAAAAATGAAAGAGTATATAGGTGTGTATTTTATTTACTTTATAGAGTATATTGTAATATCATATACATGACATATTACATATCCTTTCAGTTTTTATTTGGCTACATTATTATGCATACATATAACACTAGCAATTCTTTCTTTGCTTTGTGTGTCATTTCAACCTCCTTTTCATATTTCCAGCTATTTTGATTGGGTACCATGGAGGTGTGCCTTGAAAGGTAATTGACAGCCACTAGGACAATCATGAAGGGAGAGCCATTGCAGAAAAGGGGTAACCCAAAACACAAAGAAGCCTGAATGTATACATGACATGGTTAGGAAACTATAAAGATAAAATAACAGGCTTCATGCAATTGGAAGTTATTAGGATAAAAATATGACAAAATGAGAGCATGAAAAATAGTGAATACTTCTTTCTTTGCAAATTACTCATGTATACAGAAATCCTAAGGTCATTATGTGCTCATATTTTCACTTTTCAAAGAATATGGCATTGGCAGTTACAAGTACCTTTGAGGGATTCATCAAATGTTTTCTAGAAATAAAATGTAAGTAAACTTACATAAAGCAAGTAATGCTTGCTGTCCTGAGGTGAGGGTTTTGCTTTTGTTTTTTTCTAAAGAGTGAGAATGGGAGAGAGGGATCAGGTAGTGGTAGAGGGAGAGGGAAACAGAGAATTTTAAGGGAGCTTCACACCCAGCCTGGAGCTAGATCTAAGTACCCTGAGATCACGACCTGAGCAGAAATCAAGAGTAGGATGCTTAACCAACTGAGCCACCCAGGTGCCCCTACCTTGGTGAGTTTTTAAGCTTATTGAATTTGGCTGAGGATACAAGAAGCTGAAGTAGAGTTGAATGGGGATGAGTAACCAACTCATCAAGCCAGGTGGTAGTGTTGTCTTGGAGGACCTTGTTCTCCCATTGCTACAAATTATGCTTCCCTCTCAGGAGACTCTCAAGAATACAAAGTCATATCACCAGGAAATATTTACATTTAATCACGAAAGAGTGTTTCACAAGCTCAGTGAGAAGCATCACAGTTCAGATCACAGGTTTGGAGTTTTGCACTCCATTGCAGGGGGCACCTCCCAGGAGCTTCAATTTGATAAAGTTTATTGTTTTTCTTCTTTTTTATGGAATTTTTACTTACTTTTTGAAGTAATCTGTATACCCAACATGTGTGTCAAACTCACAACCCTGAGATCAAGGGTTGAATACTCTATCCACTGAGACAACCCTGAGATCAAGGGTTGAATACTCTATCTACCCACCACATTCTTTTCTGAGGAGCCACTATAGCTGGTTGATCAGAAGCCAGTCCTGCTCAAGTAGACATGATGATCTGGAAGAAGAGAACTAATATTAGTCTCTAATGCACTGTGTAGAGCTGAAGTGACTCATCTGGGAGGCTGTATGTTCCATGCAGCTATGTGCTTGGGGAGATCATGAGGAGAAGGATGGAGAGGATTCCTTCCTCTGTTTTCGCTCTTGGTTTTTCTAACCCTATGGTAAAGTGATTTTCTGTCTATATGAAATGCATTTTTAAGAGACTAATTTCTCTTTGAGTTCATGTAATTATTTTCTGGTAGACGCTGGATGGTTCTCCCATAACCAGATGCTAGGAGAAATCTGGAATCCAGCAGGACACTTCCTTTTACTTCTTTGTTATTGAAGGTTCCTACATCTTCTAAGACTGTAGTAATTTTCAACATATTCAACATATTTACCTAATGGTGTATCTGTTTTGGGTTTTTTTGTTGTTAATTTTAATGTTTATTTTTGAGAGAGAGAGAGAGAGTGAGCGGGAGAGGGGCAGAGAGAGAGGGAGACACAGAATCCAAAGCAGGCTCTAAGCTCTAAGCTGTCAGCACAGAGCCCATGCGGGGCTCGAACCCACAAACTGCGAGACCGTGATCTGAACCAAACTCAGAGGCTCAACAGACTGAGCCACCCAGGTGCTTTTGGAGACTAGAAAAATCAGATAACTGTTGAGCAGAATGAAAGGTTTGATAAGATTTTCCAAAGGGAGATGCAACATTTTTCCCTTGAAGTTCTTCTGAGATATGAATGAAGAATAGAATTCTCAGCAGTGCAAGACTATTTTAAGAAAGCACTTTCAGGGGGCGCCTGGGTGGCGCAGTCGGTTAAGCGTCCGACTTCAGCCAGGTCACGATCTCGCGGTCCGGGAGTTCGAGCCCCGCGTCGGGCTCTGGGCTGATGGCTCGGAGCCTGGAGCCTGTTTCCGATTCTGTGTCTCCCTCTCTCTCTGCCCCTCCCCCGTTCATGCTCTGTCTCTCTCTGTCCCAAAAATAAATAAACGTTGAAAAAAAAAGTTTTTTAATAAAAAAAAAAGAAAGCACTTTCAGAAGGAAATATATTGAGTTGTATACTTTTTTTTTTTAATTTTTTTTTTCAACGTTTATTTATTTTTGGGACAGAGAGAGACAGAGCATGAACGGGGGAGGGGCAGAGAGAGAGGGAGACACAGAATCGGAAACAGGCTCCAGGCTCCGAGCCATCAGCCCAGAGCCCGACGCGGGGCTCGAACTCCCGGACCGCGAGATCGTGACCTGGCTGAAGTCGGACGCTTAACCGACTGCGTCACCCAGGCGCCCCTTGAGTTGTATACTTTCATCCTGGACAGTCATTGGCTCATTATTGAAAAACTTCAGTGATTAATAAACATTAATATGCCACCTTTACATCATTTGCTGTCTGTGGCCTGTTTTCCATTTTCTGAGATTCCTCAATTTCAGATAAGGAGAGGATTCCTCCTTTGTTTTACAGTATTTTTATGTAATAGTTTTAATTTATGTTTAGAAATTCCAAAGCTCTTGAGCAACAAAAATCTTAACATGTTATTGATTTGACTTCTTAAAATAAAAAACATTTTCATTTATAAAAAACTACTTATGGTCTTTCTACATACTTTACATTTTAATTTTTAGGTATTTAATGAGCCAATCTTTCATTTTATGGCTTCTAGGATTTGTGTCTAACTTAGAGTGAGAGTGTTGCTATCACAAGTATTTTCATGTATTCATTAACCGTATCTGTATTTAGTCTAAATATTTATCTTATGCTGTAAGACAACTACCGATTTTTCTTAATAGGTAACAAATAAATAGGCCCAAGATTTCTTGGCCTGTGTCTCAAATAGCCATCATTTTCCTTTTGATTAAAATTATCTTGTTCCAAACAATTGTATACACATGAGTGGGCTTCTGTAAATGACATATTTTCTGTTGGTATACTTTTCTTTTTCATTACCATGTCATAATTTCTAACATAAATTAATAAACTGTCAGGAAGAGTTGTGTTGGAATTTTGGTAAGTATTATTTACTCTTAAAACGTCATTTAAAAACTGACATCACCACTAACCAAGTCTTCCCATTCAGATGTATTGTACATTCACCATTTATTTATGTTTTCTTTCGGGTCTTTGGTAAAGATATATGGTCCTTTTATAAGCTTTGCTCATTTCCTGTGAAGATTATCCTAAGCAGACCTAGATGGTATCTGTAGCTATTGAGAGGAGGATATTTTTTTTTTAATTTTTTTTTCCACGTTTATTTATTTTTGGGACAGAGAGAGACAGAGCATGAACGGGGGAGGGGCAGAGAGAGAGGGAGACACAGAATCGGAAACAGGCTCCAGGCTCTGAGCCATCAGCCCAGAGCCTGACGCGGGGCTCGAACTCACGGACCGTGAGATCGTGACCTGGCTGAAGTCGGACGCTTAACCGACTGCGCCACCCAGGCACCCCAAGAGGAGGATATTTTTGAGTTACATTTTCTAACTGCTGACTGCTGCTCATGGTTTTTTGCTGACTTCAGCATCATCTGGATTTTTTTTTTGGTTGTAAGCCTGAGTGAAAGCAATGCAGTCAGTCAGTCTGAGCCTGTAGTATTTGGATGCTGCCATGATCAGATTCTGTAGACTCACAGGTGTATCTCTGTGTGTTTGTGCCCAACTTGGGGGTGCTGGCTACCTCAGTGTCTTTATTTCACTTTGTTCATTGCTCTCTTCATCTTTCTTAAGAAATGTCCACAGTTGCTTCCCTAAACAGTACTTTAAACAAGGATATAAAAAGCCCTGATTCTTGCATTGGGAGAGGATTTCTCACTCCCATGACCTGCTCTTGTTCTACCACCTCTTGCCTTTCTGAATGCCTATCTCATAATTCCATAGCTGTGGGGTTAGTGAGTAATGTATATCTTCAGAGAAAATTTCCTTTTGTCCTCCTTGCTCTTTATTTATTCTCAAGCAAGAGTTTGTGTGTGGTAGAGTGAAGGAAACCTTGTGCTTAAAAATATATTTGTATGACACCTTCTTTATACAAGATATTGACTTTAGAATTACATATGCATTATCTCCTTTATTATTAACAAAATCCTTATAAGGTCGGTGGTGTTTCATAACTGAAAAAATGAGATGTTGAGAATAAGTGAAATTTCCCTTGGGCAAATAGGTAGTGTTAGCACTCTTATTCAAACCTACTCTGTCTGACTCTGGAAATGAAAGATCCTTAATTCCTTTCTCTTAGCTCTTAGTTTCCAATTAGGGATTGAGCTTGATTGAAACTGAGTTTTCAGTTTAACATGACTCAAGTCTGTCTGGTTCATCCCATTCCAGTGAGAGACTGGGAGGTGTGTTTCTCCTTAGTCCTTAGAAATGGAAGTATTTAGCCCTTCTCTTCAGTGGTATGAATTTTAGTTCCTTATTCTCCTGCCCAAAGTTACAAAATCTGGCCTAAGCCCATAATTATCAAATGTGCCCAGAAAAGAAAACCTGCATACTTACCAAGAAAGGGCTCTTCCCTGTCTGGAATTTTAGTTTACCTAGTTCTTCCTGGTTCCAGAGATCTAAGGTGTTTAAAATATAATTGTACTTTAGTTTTTTTTTTTTTTTAATTTTTCAACGTTTATTTATTTTTGGGACAGAGAGAGACAGCGCATGAACGGGGGAGGGGCAGAGAGAGAGGGAGACACAGAATCGGAAACAGGCTCCAGGCTCTAAGCCATCAGCCCAGAGCCCGACGCGGGGCTCGAACTCCCGGACTGCGAGATCGTGACCTGGCTGAAGTCGGACGCTTAACCAACTGCTCCACCCAGGCGCCCACTTTAGTTGTTTTTTAAACTAATTTTAGCCAGGGGAGCATAGGCCTTTATGACCTACTCCATCCTACTTAGGAGAAGTCTCATCCAGTGTCTTCACAACGATTTGACCAGTTTTGGTGGTTTCCTGCCAATACTGACAAGTTGTTGTGGTTTACTGTTTCAGTTGTAGCTGAAATATCAACTTACACTTTGTGTTAGGAATTTTGCTCTTGGTACTTTCACCCTCAAATATATCCACGGGGCAACATGGGTCTGACGTATATTAAGTAGTCTTGGTACAAGACATTGTTGATGGCACAGGTGTTGTATCAATGATTCCCGATTCCTGGAAATACTGTGTCTTATAAACCATTCTGCTGAACCACTTAATCCTGCTGTGCTCCATTTCTCTTATGACCATAAAAGCTCTTTTACACATTATATTTTTGAACTATCATGGGGTCTAGGAAAAGAGATAAAATTACCAACTTCAATTCATCAGTGGGCAAACTGAGGTTTCTCTAGGTAATCAGTGAACAATTTTCATTTTAGCTCAGTCAATCAACAGGCTGTTATTTCACAATATACAGTGATGTTTCTGTCTACATGAAGAACATATTTCTACTGCCTTTTTCAAGGATCCATCTCCAAATTTTCTTTTCTTTAATGATCGTCCCTGAGTTCAGGCAAAAGTTTTATTTCAAATAAGATACACAACACTATAATGCCAATTTTTTGGACATTCAGCATATGGAAAAAGCCTGGTTGGTGTGTGAAAATATAGATTTCAAGGCCTTACTGCATAGAACTTCAGATTTTGCAAGGTTTCAGGAAGGCCCAAAAGTCTTAGCTTTGTGGGCACCCTAGAACCACACTTCAAGTGATACTTATCTATGGTTTCCATGTATGTATCTGATGGAAATCTGGTGTGTGTGTGTGTGTGTGTGTGTGTGTGTGTGTGTGTTTCTGTCACTATGTCTCTATCTTTCTATGATATTATTACATGAGTTAATTTCTAAAAATTTAATCAGTGATCTGTGACTTCTTCTCATATTAATTTCCTTAGAATTTTCTCATCTTTTTATTTTGGATACTCTGAAATATGTTTTGATGCCCCCAGACTACAGAGGACAGTTATTAAGTTTAATTTAAGAACAGGTTGTTTTTATGGCATATGTGTTCTCTATACTGATACTGATTTCCTGAATAAGATTACATTTCTAACCATAAAAATATTTATGATGAAATATAATGTGCATTATAGTATTTGAACAGCAGCTAGATGCATGCAGTTTGAAAAGATAAATCAGTGTCACTGTCTGAGTGAAATAAAATCAACATTGTGGACCCAGAATGCCAAGAATTATTGTTATTTATTTTCCTTGATTGATGACTGCATTGGTGTTCACTTTATAGATTCATTGTGATGTACCTATATGGTTTGTGAACACTGACAATTTATTTTACTTGATAATAAACAAATTAATTTTAAAGAAGAGACAGAACATGAGAAGTGATAAAGGCCTCTTTATTCATATATATGAAATTCAGCTGTAAAATCCTAAAAATGTTCTATGCATCTATGGTGCCAGGGTCTGTGGCATATATGCACCAGGGTTTCCTGCCTACATTTCAGGAAACCTAGCAAATCCATTCTCCACTGTCTCCACTAATGAGTCTAAGTGAGACAAGCATTACTTGGGTCCTGAGACAATCTGACGGGAACCAAGCATCACATCGGGTTATTTAAGATCCAGAGAATGTACCAGTACTCAGATTGTTCCCACCCATTGGGAATAATAAGTAAACAAAATATTCAATTGTCACCTTCCAACAAGATCAGATCACCTGAGGACATTGTGGTAACTGGTCAATTATTCATTTCTCCCATATTTGTGTTCTGCACAATTTTTCTTCAACATTTACCAAGAGTTGATGAACTCTTTTAGTATTTGAAGTGCTACATCTTCTCTGCCAACAGAGAACTCCACTCAAAAATCACAAAAATAGGTCAACACCACAATGTATCAGAGTGAAACTTGAAAAACACAAAGATAAATAGAGAATTCTGAAAGCAGCTAGGTACAAAATGTCCTGAACCTACAAGGGTAAACACATAAGGGTAAACACATAAGGTAAACACATAAGGGTAAACACACAAGTGACAGCAGACCTGTCACTGAAACTTGGCAGGACAGAAAGGACTGCCAGGAAACATTCAAAATGCTAAGTAGGAAAAATATACAGACAAAAATTCTTTATTCAGCAAGGATGTCATTCAGGATAGAAGGAGGCATAAAGAGTTTCTCAGACAAATAAAAACTGAAGGAGTTCATAACTACTAAACTAGCCCTGCAAGAAATTTTAAGAGGGACTCTTTGAGTGGAGATAAAAGAAAAGACCAAAATAATAAAGGCTACAAAGGACCAGAGAACATCACCAGAAACCCCAGCTCTTCAGGTAACACAATAGCACTGAATTCATATCTTCAATAATTTCCCTGAAAGTAAATAAGTAAATGGAATAAATCCTTCTATCAAAGGACATAGGGTATCAGAATGGATTTAAAAAAAAAAAAAACGAGATCCATCTACATGCTCCCTATTAAAGACACCTGCAGATTGAAAGTGAGGGAATGGAGAACGATCCATTATGCTAATGGATATCATAAGAAAGTCAGAGTAGCATACCTATATCAGACATTCTAGACTTTAAGAGTCTCATGCTCTACCGACTGAGCTAGCCGGGCAGTTCAGACAATCCAGACTTTAAAACAAAGATTGTAAGAAAAGATGAAAAAGGGCATTTTATCATAATGAAGGGGTCTATCCATATTTATGGCCCAACCATGGCACCCAAATATATAAAACAATTAATCACAAACATAAAGAAATTCATTGATAATAATACAATAATAGAAGAGGACTTTAACACCCCACTTACAGAAATGGACATATCATTTAAGCAGAAATTCAATAAGGAAACACAGGCTTTGAATAATACACTGGACTGGATGGACTTAACACATATTCAGAACATTGCATCTTAAAGCACTGGAATACACACTGTTCTCAAGTGCACATGGAACATTGTCCAGAATAGATCACATACTGGGTCACAAATCAGCCCTCAACAAGTACAAAAAGATTGATATCATAATGCTATGACACTTATAATCACAAGAAAAAATTTGGAGCCCTGAAATACATGGAGATTAAAGAGCATCCTACTAAAGAATGATTATTTTAACCATGAAATTAAAGAAGAAATAAAAACATATATGGAAGCCAATGAAAACAAAAACACGACAGTCTAAACCCTTTGGAACGCAGCAAAGGCAGTCCTAAGAGGGAAGTATATTGAAATTCAGGCCTATATCAAGAAGCACAAAAGGTCCCAAATACACAACCTAACCTTATACCTAAAAATGTAAAGGAACAGTGAATAAAGTCCAAAGCCAGCAGAAGAAGGGGAATAATAAAGATTAGAACACAAATAAACAATATAGAAATGAACAACAACAACAACAACAAAAAACTGGAATAACAAATCAACAAAACTAAGAGCTGGTTATTTGAAATTAAGAACAAAATTGATAAAACTCGTAGCCAGAGTTATCAAAAAGAAAATCAAAAGGACCCAAATAAATAAAATCATGAATGAAAGGGGAGAGATCACAACCAACACCACTGAAATACAAACAATTATAAAAGAATGTTATGAAATATTATATACCAGTAAACTGAGCAACCTGGAAGAAATGGTCAAATTCCTAGAAACTCACAAACAACCAAAACTGCCATGACCTGACTCGAAATCGAGAGTCCCACAATTGACCAAATAAGCTACCCAGGCACCCTAATATTTACTTCTATAAATAGATTAATTGTATATGAGCTAGCTGTATCCAGCTACATACTCAAGATGTGCCAGACTGAAGCACTACTTCTTACCACGTGGTCTATACTTCTTGTATCTAAATCCATCACTTCCCTGTGAGATGGACAATGGGGGTTCTATGTTTTACATTAAGCTTTGTCATGAATTGTAAAGTCCAAAATTTTCATAAAGCATTCTTCAGTAGATTGTCATCAACTGAATCTGGTAGATCGTGTCATGAAAAAGTAAGTTGATTTAGAGGTATTTTCATGTTGAAAATTAAACTCTCCTAGTAAATATAACAGCTCTGATTGTACTTGTCTTTGTGTTGTGTCTTTGTGTGAAAAAAAGCACTGCTTTGATCTCTTTATTGATATTCGGTGATTTCTTTCAGATGGAAGTGCCCATTGCACTTGAGAATAGAGCCAACTGAAGTTTCTTCTTCTTTTTATGAGATTGATAGTTATTCTTCAACACTGTAGCCAATTAATTGATTTTAACTTCCTTTGAAGCGTATGGGAGGGAAATAGAAGAAAAGGAGCATCTCTTAAGAAGTCAAAGGTTTGTAAGAGAACTGCAGGCTGTCATGCACGTTTTTGTTAGTGAGAATCCAGAGCTGAAGTAGACTCTCTACCTGCATTTGGGGGTAAAAGTCAAGAGGGTAATTTACTTTCAAATCTTGGCTTGATATAAGGACCATAGGAACAGTAACCAATGGTTTTATGTTCTGAGTTGCGTATCAGATAAGCTCACTCTAAGTTCTTTTTTTGACAGCTTTGTGGAGGGACTATTTATATACCATAAAATTAACCCCTTTTAAGTGTATGACATACTAATGCTTAGTAATTTAGCGTGCAACCATCACCACAATTCAGTTTTAGGACAAGTCTGTCAACTTTCCAAAGTCCCTTGTGTCCTTGAGCAGTTAATTTCTGTTTTTGTGCTCCAGACCCAGGCACACAATAAGCTACATTCTGCCTCCATTCATTTGTCTTCTCTGAACATTGAGGTTTATTCTTGTAGTAGCATTATATGTTTGCCATCTGCAGCTTGAAATAATGCCTCTACATTCTGTGTTACTTCATATTTTTGGTCCAGTAAGGATGTTTTAGGAAAAAAGTGGATAAATAGTGATCAAAGGCAAATTCAATTAAAAGGTTACATGAACATTCCCTAGTTGAGGTAAAACCAGGAACAATGATCAGTAATATTTCTTATGAATGCAAAGGATGAGTTCATTGACTATATTGTCACAACTCCAAATATATGTGCCAAGAAGCAAAGAGATGCATTCTTGGAATCCAGGAAAAAGGAAAGTGTGCATTTTCAATATTTATGTGCTAGCCCATTGTTTGTTTTGCAACATAAAGTAGGTAAACCACCTCAAGTAGCTTGCATTGTTTGCCCTCTAGAGAACATACATATTGGGCGGCAAAGGTAGACATTGTACGAATATATATCAAAATGAGTCAGACACTTCCAGTAATGTAGGGAGCAATTTTTAGAGACCACTGAGTTCTAACACAGTAAGGAAAGTTTTCCACAATTGATACAATGGAGTACTAGTCCATATAAATATGTAAAGGGGGTGATATTCGCTTGATGCTACTCTAGGATATGTCAGGGTAACAGGGTAACAGAGACATAGAATGTTGTCAAAAAGGTATATGTGAAGCTTACAGACTTTTGTTTCATGCCACCTTGTCTGGGAAAAGCACGTGGGGGAAAAAAAGGCATGAGGTGCTTTGGGAATGCACAATTTAGGGCACCCTCCATTTATAAAAATGGAGAAATGCTGGAAAAGTTTCAAGGATATTGTAGAGGAACTTGAAATTAAAATTTTAAATAACAGTGCTGTACTGATCCATTTGACACCTAAAGAAAAAGGAAAAATCAGTTGTATCTTAAAATTTGGATATTTCAGGTGGCTCAGTCCGGTAAGCGGTCAGCTTGAGCTCGGGTCATGATCTCACGGTTCGTGGGTGTCAGCCCCGCGCCGGGCTCTGTGCTGACAACTCAGAGCCTGGAGCCTGCTTCCAATTCTGTGTCTCCCTCTCTCCGCTCCTCCCCTGCTAACCCTGTCTCTCTCTCTCAAAAATAAATAAATGTTAAAAACATCTTTTTTCATTTTGGATATTTCACTTATCATAGATTTTACCTTAATATAATTTTTCACTACTGGTTTTAAAATATTATTTATCTTTTTCTTATGGCATTTTTAAAAATGTTTATTTATTTTTGAGAGACAGACAGAGAGAGTGAGGGAGGAGCAAAGAGAGAGGGAGACAGAATCCCAAGCAGGATGTCAGCACAGAGCCTGATGTGGGGCTCTAACTCAAGAACCGCAAGATCATGACCTGAGCCTAAACCAAGAATCAGAGGCTTAACTCAGTCATTCAGATGCCCCTAAAATATTATTTTTCTTAATAACTGAATTGGCTGCCTCCTTAAATTATGCACCCAAGCTTAATGCCTCACTCACTTACCATAGTCCCTGAGTTTCAAAAGGCTCTCATGGTTCACTGCCTCCATCCTAAGAATATTGAGGAGAAAGGCCTTGAAGTGGAACCATGTGGAGTTTTAGGTAAGGGCAGGCTTCTTTGTGTATATGAAGGTGCTCAGGGAACAAAGAGAAAGAAGTCATATTATGGCCCCAGCAGATAGTTACACTAAAGCAATTAAAGGCCTGGAAATTACTAGGATGTGACCTAGTGCCACATGTCCAAGACGTTAAATAATAGGTAACCAGTTGGACCATACCAACCCAAACATATCTGAATGCTATATAATCACTAAAATAAAATGATTAATATCCAGATTTGGTGGTATCTTTAATAGATTGATTCTTGTTTTACTCTGACTCTTTAGAAAGTATGGATCTGGGATATTTTCCCCCTATACACTTGGGATAATGTTTTTGAAAGAACTTTTTGATATTAATTTGGAAGTATCTTCTGACATTTAAATTTTGTTTTCAAAGGTCAGATAAATCCGTCTCTATTTGTGTAAAGGCCCTTAAAACATTAGGATCTATTACAAAAGGTGTTTGCTTTAAAAGGTAAATATTGATGCTAAGGCCCTGAACATAACATTCAAGGAAAGTGTTAGGCACATTCTCAAAGATATACATTACTTTCCATCCTTTCCCTTGCTGTCATCAACTAATCTCATGAGATTCTTTTGAGATAGAAAGTATCCCTATTCCCATGTGGTTTTTATGAAAGGAGCTTGGGATTTCTCTCTGACATTGCTGCTCCTTTGATAATGAAACAGCACATGTGGAGGCAGCCCCAGAGCTTGAACACAAGTGGAAAAGTGAACATTTAATAATCGATACTTAATATTTTGGTTTACCACTGAATATTAATATCTTGTGTAATATGAAAATATATGAGAAGGTTCTGGCAGTAAGGGTGAGATTTGGAATAATAGGCGCTCTTACTAAATGTTTCCAATCATTCAGTTAATCTCTGATTGTGAATTTCCTCATCTATATGGTAGGGAATACAAAACTTTGTGAACATGACAAATGTATTCAAAAAGGACGATAAACATGGTCAAATTGGTGCATTACCACTGAAGTTGTTCACAGGGCTTTGTCTACTAATCTCCCCATGTTTCCCACTCTACCTTTTCCCCTGCCGCACACTATGAAATTATAGGAGCAAGTGTATTCCATGGCCTGAATGTTTGTCTCCCCCCAGAAATTTAGACACTGATTTCCTAACCCCCAAGGTGATGATGCTAGGAGGTGGGCTTTTGAGAGGTGATAATCGGGATTAGTGCCCTTACAAAAATGGCCTTGAGCTCCCTTGCCACTTCGGCCACATGAAGTCAAAGTGAGAAGACCATGAAGGAAAGGGATTCTTTCCAGACACGGATCTGCTGGTGTCATTATCTTGGACTTCTCAGCCTCAGAACTATGAGAAGTAAGTGTCTGCTGTTTATAACCCACCCAGTCTGTGCAGCCTTGTGTTAACAGCCTGACTGGACTAAGACAAATACTCCTCCATCTTCCTTCTGCCATTATTTCATCAAAAATATTGACCCATGAAAAAAACAAAGCAGTTTTCAGTGCAGATTACACCTCCTTCATCTTCAGTTGCACAAATTTTATTTGCATTTGCATCTGTAGCGGCAAAACTGCTTCAAGTTACAACAATTTGAAGGGCAGTCCGGCTCCTTAGCTCCCTGTGTGATCACTTGTGGGTTTTGTTGCTATTGCATCGCAGTTCAACTTCTCCCTCTGCCCAGAGCACCTGTTTTCACTCTCTCACAGGTATTGTTTCTGAGGGCAGTTCTCAGCCCGCATGCAAATCTTAGTCCGTGTCCTGGCAGAACCCAAAGTAAAATATTTATGAAATGATTCAAGTAAAGCAGCTTGGGGACCCAATGAAAGAACAGCACTAGGGCAGAACTGGCTGAGGGCAGAGTTTGGTGGAATATGTGTGCAGCTGGGGCCCCTGGCTGCCCACCGACCCCAAGTGGTGCCAGGGAACTGGTTCTGGGTGGTGTCTGGAAATATGCAGGAACATTTTTCTTTGTCACAATATATCAGGGTGGGAAGGCACCAAGGATCCTAGACATTTTCTGTTGTAATGATAGTTCCCCAAACCCGAGAACATTTCTGAATCCTGCACAGATTTCTGATGTTACTGTAGATATTCGTAGCTCTGAAAATTTGGGATAAGTATCTTATTGTTTCCTTGATTCCATGTGGTGTAACAACTCAAAAATTTTTAGCCATTTTAATAACCACTTACATGCATTTACCATGTCCTTGAAAAATGATTCTATCCTATTCTGTTGTGTTCAGAAATTTATCAAGACACTTACAATTAAAAAAAATAACATTGCTGATAACAGTGCTTTATATACATGAATTACAAAGGCAGTGTGTCTCCTGTATGCATACATAGTAGTTGCATTTGTGGTGATTCTGCTCAGAGAGACAAGATTTGGCTACTTATTATGCTTTGTAGTGGTATAATACCTATTTGTTTAATATTTACATACACATCATTTTATTTTGTTACATATAATTCTTTATAATTAGGGAAATATATTAGTTTTTTTAATCACGTGTAGTTTTTTTCATGTTGTCTAAGATTTTTATCTCAGGAATATAAAGGTATTACAATTATCTTAAGTAAAAAGGAAATCACAAGGCAGTACCTTAAATGCACTAGAATGTCTAAAATTTTTTTAAAAATGCACCAAAATGTCTCAGTGTTGGTAAGCATGTGGAGCAAATGGAAATCTTTCACACTGCTCCTGGGAGTGTAAAATGGTCTGAGTACTTCGGAGAACTCAAATTTCTTGTAAAGTAAGACTCAAGAAATGTAAACAATGAAGTGAATGATACATTTACTCTACGACCTAGTTCTTTTATTCCCAGGTATTATGCAAGAGATTAAAAACATGTATATCCAAAAATAATCTTGTACAAGAATACTGATAGCATCTTTGTTTGTAATTGTCCCAAATAGGAAACCACTTAAGTGTCCATCAACTGGTAAAAGGACAAATTGTATTATGCTTATAGAAAAAAAATACTAATCAGTATTAAAAAGGAATGAACCACTGGTACACAGAAAATATGAATGAATCTCAACCTACTATGTTTAACTGTAGATAATTTGAGTAAGAAAATCAAAGCAATACTTGCCTCTGACGGATGGGAGATTTACTTGACAGGTAACTTGCAAACTTTCTGGATTGAGGAAAATATATAAATTTCACAAAATCCATCATCTACACACTTAACATGCATGAATCTTTAATATGCAAATTACTCCTCAATTTGAAGAAGGAGTGTTGTGAAAAAAGAGGGGAAATAAACAACCAAACAGGGGAGGGAAATTATGGAGCTGAGAACTGTTTTCCTAAGACAAAGGAAGCTCCGCAAAGTCCTGTAAAGGATGAAGAAGCACTAAAGGAATCTACTGACAAGAAGAGACCTGGGGTGACAATAAGGAGGCTTCTGGGTCACAGAAACCTTAGACCTTAGGCAGAAGGAGATTCATGGTCACGAGCAGGAGTGGCCAATGTCAGGCAACAGACACCTGTACTGCACACTACACTGTTATGAGAGACGTGTTAGTGGAGGCCTGCAATGCCCAAGAAGGCCGATCATGGGCTAGACTGGGAGAATCTTCCTCCACCAACATGTGGACACTTAGCTTCTGTGTCAGATGCCCTTTTGAGAAAGAGGAATAAGAGGGAAGATCTGTGGGAGGAAAGTAATAGCTCTAACAGTGATTTTAAATTATTTTTACCTCAAGTTAGTGATTTCACACTGGAGGAGACAAGTGAATTTTAATCCATATGTTTATTTATTTATGTATTTTGATAGTGAAAAGGAGGATTGAAGGATAAGAAGAGACTGGTTATAGAAAACAGAAAATAATCCTTTTTTTCTTTTTGGCACATACGGCAGCGTCATGGAGTGGAAGCCTTTTACTGAGTGGTAGGAGAATAAGGTATGATAATGTAATTAATGACTTTTCCTACAATCATACTTTAGAAATATTAAATGTTAGCGATATCCAACGGACATCAGGATCTGTGCTGGAATAAGTGAGATTGATGCAGGCAGGGTCAGAGAACCCAGTGGAAGGTCCCACAGAACCAGCCCCTGGCTTCATGCAGGATTGAATTCCAATGTGAACTAGAGAATGTGGAAACAGAATTTCCTGAGTAGCATGAGTTACAGACGGAGAAAACAGTTGGAGTGCCTGGGGGACTCAGAAAGGAGGGGGGAATGAGTCTCCTCTTTCTTTGGGGTTAGGAGTTTATATTAGAAAAGGACATAGGGCTCACGTTCTTTCAGGAATTCAATCAATCGAAGGCGAGTGTCAGGTGAACCGTAGGTATTGTTGCATAAAGTACCAAAGGCAGGAATGTTCCGGCCAGTGTCAGCTGAGGTTTGTTCGAAGTTGATGTACTGGAACGTGTTCAAGATCTGGCTCTTCTTGGGTGTTATCAGGTGTTTGGGGTCTAGTACAAAACTCAGAGAATGATAAACTTTTTTGCTTCCCCCTGGAAGTGGGAACATGGCTTGTTTGGCATATTCAGAGCAAAATACAGAAGAAGAATAAATGGGGTCTAACAGAAAAAAAAATAGAGATGGAGGCTTTCTAAACTGAAGACCCTTCATTTCCCTACTTCATCTCCCTGCTATGAGATTTTTATCCTCCTCATTCTTATAGAGGGGGTTGGAGGTGAAGGCCTCATCTTCTGTAACTTCTTCAAGCTGAAAGGGGTTGTAGACTCTGTCTATTGGAGGCATAAAAATCCCGACTCATCTGATTAAATGAAAGTCTCCTATTTATAAGTTGTCGGTCTTGGAAGAATATATGAGGCCTCCTCACATGAATAGGATATTTAGATTTGGAAGCCGCGCAGCAACAATAGCATCCACAGCAAAGGAAGATTCCTGTTGTAATTATTATTTGTAAAAAACAAGCCAGTTGGAGTAGGAACAGAAGCAAAGACAATATTTCCAGAAGGCTAATGGGCATGGAATATTAAGAGGCCATATTTAGAATCAGTATATATATATTGAACATTAACTCTACCTAATTATGGTGCTTAAATTAAAGCAGCCCAGCCTCTTGTGACAAAGTATGGGGAGGCAGTTTGACCTTGATCACATCCTACAGACTGACAAGAGCATATCAAGCTTTCCTTATTTCTTCATGCATACAACTGCTTCTATCTGTAAATCATTCAGCCTCTGGATTATACAGAGGTTTATTCTTTCAAAGAGGCCTACTTGAGTAGACTTGTTTTATAATGTTCTTAGAGAGTGAACTAAAAGGTCTTTATTGTCTTTATCAAGCAGTAGAGTAGCTTGGTTCAAGTCTTGCCACACCCCAAGGGTTACATCAGGGGTGTCAGGAGGATGGCCTGATATTTTCACAATCTCCCTCCAGTTAGCCATTTATGTCCTTTGGCCTCTAAAACTCATTGAACTTCATGTGGGGTCATTATATCCAGATGGTGTCCTAGAATAAGTGTATTAGCTTCTTCAACTAGCAAGGCAGTTGTAGCTTTTACTTGCAAACATCCTGGCCACCCACCCTCTGCTACTGGGTCTAGCTGTTTGGAGAAGGAGACTACTTGACTGAGAACAGAGCCCAGGTTTTGGGCTAGGACACCCAAGTGATTCCTGTTCTATGCCCTATATATAGGGTAAAGTAACATTGACCAAGGCAACTTCTTACTAGATACGTTATCTTTTCCTGAGGCAAGGAAAAAAAGAGAGCAAAAATAAACTATTGGGACTTCATCAAGATAAGATTCTTCTGAACAGCCAAGGAAATAATCAACAAAATTCAAAGGTAACCTTCACAATGAGAGAAGATATTTGCAAATGACATAACTGATAAATGGTTAGTATCCAAAATATGTAAAGAATTTACACAACTCAACGCTCAAAAACACAAATAATCCAGTTAGAAAAAGGGCAGAAGACAGGCATAGACTTTTTTCTAAACCTCACAGATGACCTACTGACACATGAAGAGTTGTTCAACATCACTCATCATCAGGGTAATGCAGATCAAAACTACAATGACATATCACCTCACATCAGTCAGAATGACTAAAAATAACAACACAGGAATCAACACATGTTGTGAGGATGAGGAGAGAGGGAAACCCTTTTCCACTGTTGGTTGGAATGAAAAGTGGCAAAACCACTGTGGAAATCAGTGCGGAGGTTCAGGAGAAAGTTAAAAATAGTACTACCCTATGATAGATCTATCACACTACTAGGTATTTATACAAAGGAGACAAAAGTACTGATTGGAAGGGACAAATGCACCCTGCTATTTATAGCAGCATTATCAACAATAACCATCTATGAAAATAGTCCAATTGTCCATTGACTGATGAATGGATAAAGAATGTATGTATAGACATACAATAGAATACTACTCAGCCATAATAACGAATGAAATTTTGCCATTTGCAACCATGTAAATACAGCTAAAGAGCATAATGCTAAGCCACATAAGTCAATCAGAGAAAGACAAATACCAAATGATTTCACACATATGTAGAGCTTAATTTTTTGTGTTTAGTTATTTTTCTGCACTCTCAGTGCAGAGCCAGACATGAGGCTTGAACTCACAAACAGTGAGATCATGATCTGAGCTGAAAACAAGAGTTGGACACCTAACTGACTGAACCACCCAAGTGCCCTTCATATGTAGAATTTAAGAAACAAAATAGATGAAAATAGAGGGATGAAAAGAGAGAGGCCAACTAGGACACAGACTCTTAAGTATAAAGAACAAACTGATGTTTACTGGAGGGGAGGTGTGCAAGGGAATGTGTTAAATGGGTGATGGGTATTAAAGGGTGCACTAGTAGTGAGAGCACAGGGTGTTGTATGTAACTGATGAAACACTAAATTTTACATGTGAAACTCACATACACTGTATGTGAACCAACTGAAATTTATATAAAAACTTGGAAAAAACAAAGTTCTAGAACAAGAGCAGTACTTAATTTTTCTTTGATTTCTTTGAAGGCTTGGTGGCAGCTGTCATCCCATTCTAATGGAGCCAAGTTGTTCCCCTGCATGTCTTTATAAAGGAGCCTAGCTGTGAGGCTAAACCCAGGGATCCAGATTCAGTGATGGCATACCATTCTAGAAGCATGTATGGATCCTTCTTCATGATGGCACCTTTCTTTATGGAATCCCTTCAGCTTCCTCGCATCAAGAGGAATTTCTTTTTTTTTTATATATATATGAAATTTATTGACAAATTGGTTTCCATACAACACCCAGTGCTCATCCCAAAAGGAATTTCTTTTCTTTAAATTGTTCCATATATTTTATGATGAAAAACAAGGGAAAAGAAGCACATTCCCTACTTATCTGAAAGGGTTGTGAAAGGGAGGAGTGATATTGATATGAATTTTATTCTGAATTATCATATGATACACATATATTATTACCATTTTTTTAAATGTAGTCCCTTTTGTCAAGCACAGTGTGTATTCCTCAGACTGTCTGTTCTAGTGAGTATGCATTATGTTAAATTTAAATATTTCTTTTGATCATGAAAGAACACTACAGCCCTTTTTCAACCTAATTGAGTAAATTAAGCTGCACTTACTAGTGCCATCTGGAAATGAAAAATCTACTTCACTTTTAGCCACCATTACTGTTCTGCAATTGTGGCCATCTCTGGGGACAAATGGGGCAAAAACAAAAACAAACAAAAAACATAAAAATTTATCCCCCCTCTTCCTGACCACTTCCTCAACTTTTGTCTCCCCTACACAAAATGCCTGATTTGCTTACTCTTTGGTATCCTCAGCTAGTTTTGAGGCTTTTTTTTTGTCCAGTGTTTTAAATGCTTTAAATATGGGCTTAAAGTGTTTAATGCCACCATACTGGAAACACAAATTGAATGAGAGTTGATTTATTTATCTTTTAAATTTTTACTTATTTTTTTAAGTTTTTATTTTAATTCCAGTTAGATAACATATAGTGCTATATTAGTTTCAGGTGTACAATATAATAATTCAACACTTCCATACATCATCTGGTGATAAATGAGAGTTTAGACTCTAAGATGTTATGGAACTTTCAGCAATCATTTCTGTTATTGAGGAAGCATTAACAATAGAAGAGTAGCAGCATTTAAGATCAATAACACAAGTATATATAGAGGGAATTTGAATAGAACTTAGATATTTATCCTTTATGGCCATTCTATTTAACCACAAACTGACTGGATAGAGTGTGAACCCCTGAAAAAGAGAACACAAAACTGATTCTGAAGAGCCAACCCCAGGACCTCGCTCTCCCTCTGTGATATAGTGGTATGAAAAGTTTGCAAATGGTGACCTATTTCAGGGGAATAATAACAGGAAGTGTTGAACGATATTTGGATATGTATCAGATTTGTGTCAAGCATATGATGGTAGAATTTGGGAAAGTGTCTAATGTTGCAAAGTAAATCTATTTACTACTTACAGATGTGGATTTCTTCCCTCCACTTCTCAACTGTTCACACTAAACCTATTCTCAATACCATTTCTTACGAAACAACAGCAATATTTAAAGACCCCAAGAGTAGTACTAATGAAGTAGAAGCAACTGAGGCCATTGTGTTAGTGATCTATACCCTTAAGAGTATCATGAGTGGGGCAGCAAGCAAATTCATCTTTGTTTTCTGATGTTACTGTAGACTTTGAACTCTACTCAGCAGCACTGAGTAGCACTGTAACTCTTTAGAATCTAACACCCATTTTTTTGTGGTAAAAACCTCAGGGCTTATCACCAGTTTGTTGTATGATATACTGGTCAGTTACTGATTCTGAGTGAGTTATTGATTATGGCAACTCTGCTAGTTGGTGAATCGTTCGATCTGTTCATGGAAACTTACCTTTGAACTGTTTCTCTCTCCATCCAGCAGCAACAATTATTCTTCTCACTGACATTGATACCAGAAGTTAACTCTTCTTTTTAACGAACTCCTTTTGGTGAGTAGTTTCAATCTTGATTGGGGGTGGACATTTTTTGGATTCTCTTTCTAGGTTCTTTGGCTGATATAGTAATTAAGTTGGCATAAAACAGATTAATAGGTGGAAACAAGTTTAATTACCTGCGTATGGCAGCACCATAAGACAGGTAAAGTCAGAGACAGTCCTGCAAGGGGAATACAATTGAGCCTTGTATACCCCTAAAGAGAAGGGATAAAAGGATCAGGAATTCAAAGGAGGAAGACAATTCACAGGAACATGTGAGGAGCACATACTGGGTAAACAGATGTGTGTCCTGCCATGCAGTTGAGTCTTACTGACATAAAAATATATCTCTGGTAATAACTTTCTTCCTGGTACAGACTCCCTATGAAAATTGTTTTAAGCTGTTAAGGAAAAGATGAAAAGCTTTCTGAGTTTCCTATGTCTGTGTTACTTCCTGCTCAAAACAACTACCTGCTAGAGCAATACATTTAGGGGTGATGTACTCTGCTCCCCTTCATGTCTCTGAACTGTATTCATTATGCAGTCTCAGGTTTTGGTGATTTTTCTAAACACTATGCTAGATATATAAAGATATCAGCTCATATACATGAAACAAAAATATTCTGTGTCTCTGTCTGCATACAGATCTTTTACATCTTTGGTCAGATTTATTCCTAGGTATTTTATGCTTCTTGGTGCAATTGTCAATGGGATCAGTTTCTTTATTTGTCTTTCTGTTGCTTCATTGTTAGCATATAAGAATGCAACTGATTTCTGTACATTGATTTTGTATCCTGCAACTTTGCTGAATTCATGTATCAGTTCTAGCAGACTTTTGGTGGAGTCTATCGGTTTCTCCGTGTATATTATCATGTCATCTGCAAAAAGTGAAAGCTTGACTTCATCTTTGCCAATTTTGATGCCTTTGATTTCCTTTTGTTGTCTGATTGCTGATGCTAGAACTTCCAACACTATGTTAAACAACAGCGGTGAGAGTGGGCATCCCTGTCGTGTTCCTGATCTCAGGGAAAAAGCTCTCAGTTTTTCCCCATTGAGGATGATGTTAGCTGTGGGCTTTTCATAAATGGCTTTTATGATGTTTAAGTATGTTCCTTCTATCCTGAATTTCTCAAGGGTTTTTATTAAGAAAGGGTGCTGGATTTTGTCAAAGGCCTTTTCTGCATCGATTGACAGGATCATATGGTTCTTCTCTTTTCTTTTATTAATGTGATGTATCACGTTGATTGATTTGCGAATGTTGAACCAGCTCTGCATCCCACGAATAAATCCCATTTGATCATGGTGAATAATTCTTTTTATATGCTGTTGAATTCGATTTGCTAGTATCTTATTGAGAATTTTTGCATCCATAATCATCAGGGATATTGGCCTGTAGTTCTCTTTTTTTACTGGGTCTCTGTCTGGTTTAGGAATCAAAGTAATACTGGCTTCATAGAATGAGTCTGGAAGTTTTCCTTCCCTTTCTATTTCTTGGAATAGCTTGAGAAGGATAGGTATTATCTCTGCTTTAAACATCTGGTAGAACTCCCCAGGGAAGCCATCTGGTCCTGGACTCTTATTTGTTGGGAGATTTTTGATAACCGATTCAATTTCTTCGCTGGTTATGGGTCTGTTTAAGCTTTCTCTTTCCTCCTGATTGAGTTTTGGAAGGGTGTGGGCGTTTAGAAATTTGTCCATTTCTTCCAGGTTGTCCAATTTGTTGGCATATAATTTTTCATAGTATTCCCTGATAATTGTTTGTATCTCTGAGGGATTGGTTGTAATAATTCCATTTTCATTCATGATTTTATCAGTTTGGGTCATCTCCCTTTTCTTTTTGAGAAGCCTGGCTAGAGGTTTGTCAATTTTGTTTATTTTTTCAAAAAACCAACTCTTGGTTTCGTTGATCTGCTCTACAGTTTTTTTAGATTCTATATTGTTTATTTCTGCTCTGATCTTTATTATTTCTCTTCTTCTGCTGGGTGTAGGCTGCCTTTGCTGTTCTGCTTCTATTTCCTTTAGGTGTGCTGTTAGATTTTGTATTTGGGATTTTTCTTGTTTCTTGAGATAGGCCTGGATTGCAATGTATTTTCCTCTCAGGACTGCCTTCTCTGCATCCCAAAGCATTTGGATTGTTGTATTTTCATTTTTGTTTGTTTCATATATTTTTTGATGTCTTCTCTAATTGCCTGGTTGACCCACTCATTCTTTAGTAGGGTGTTCTTTAACCTCCATGCTTTTGGAGGTTTTCCAGACTTTTTCCTGTGGTTGACTTCAAGCTTCATAGCATTGTGGTCTGAAAGTATGTATGGTATAATTTCAATTCTTGTATACTTATGAAGGGCTGTTTTGTGACCCACTATGTGATCTATCTTGGAGAATGTTCCATGTGCACTCGAGAAGAAAGTATATTCTGTTGTTTTGGGATGCAGAGTTCTAAATATATCTGTCAAGTCCATCTGATCCAATGTCTCATTCAGGGCCCTTGTTTCTTTATTGACCGTGTGTCTAGATGATCTATCCATTTCTGTAAGTGGAGTGTTAAATTCCCCTGCAATTACCACATTCTTATCAATAATGTTGCTTCTGTTTATGAGTAATTGTTTTATATATTTGGGGGCTCCCGTATTCGGTGCATGGACATTTATAACTGTGAGCTCTTCCTGATGGATAGACCCTGTAATTATTATATAATGCCCTTCTTCATCTCTTGTTACAGCCTTTAATTTAATGTCTAGTTTGTCTGATAGAAGTATGGCTACTCCAGCTTTCTTTGGCTTCCAGTAGCATGATAAATAGTTCTCCATCCCCTCACTCTCAATCTAAAGGTGTCCTCAGGTCTAAAATGAGTCTCTTGTAGACAGCAAATAGATGGGTCTTGTTTTTTTTTATCCATTCTGATACCCTATGTCTTTTGGTTGGCGCATTTAGTCCATTTACATTCAGTGTTACTATAGAAAGATACGGGTTTAGAGTCATTGTGATGTCTGTATGTTTTTTTGTTTTTTTGTTTTTTTTTTATATATATATATGAAATTTATTGACAAATTGGTTTCCATACAACACCCAGTGCTCATCCCAAAAGGTGCCCTCCTCAATACCCATCACCCACCCTCCCCTCCCTCCCACCCCCCATCAACCCTCAGTTTGTTCTCAGTTTTTAACAGTCTCTTATGCTTTGGCTCTCTCCCACTCTAACCTCTTTTTTTTTTTTTCCTTCCCCTCCCCCATGGGTTCCTGTTGAGTTTCTCAGGATCCACATAAGAGTGAAACCATATGGTATCTGTCTTTCTCTGTATGGCTTATTTCACTTAGCATTACACTCTCCAGTTCCATCCACGTTGCTACAAAAGGCCATATTTCATTTTTTCTCATTGCCACGTATGTTTTATGCTTGTAGCAATGTCTCTGGTACTTTGTCTCACAGGATTCCCCTTAGGATGTCTTGTAGGGCTGGTTTAGTGGTGACAAATTCCTTCAGTTTTTGTTTGTTTGGGAAGACCTTTATCTCTCCTTCTATTCTAAATGACAGACTTGCTGGATAAAGGATTCTCGACTGCATATTTTTTCTGTTCATCACATTAAAGATCTCCTGCCATGCCTTTCTGGCCTGCCAAGTTTCAAAAGAGAGATCAGTCACAAGTCTTATAGGTCTCCCTTTATATGTGAGGGCATGT
Source organism: Lynx canadensis (assembly GCF_007474595.2). Classification (NCBI taxonomy): domain Eukaryota; kingdom Metazoa; phylum Chordata; class Mammalia; order Carnivora; family Felidae; genus Lynx; species Lynx canadensis. The sequence goes on from NC_044307.1 coordinate 105,811,697, forward strand.
TTATCCCTTGCTGCTTTCATAATTTTCTCTTTATCCTTGTATTTTGCCAGTTTCACTATGATATGTCATGCAGAAGATCGATTCAAGTTACGTCTGAAGGGAGTTCTCTGTGCCTCTTGGATTTCAATGCCTTTTTCCTTCCCCAGTTCAGGGAAGTTCTCAGCTATTATTTCTTCAAGTACACCTTCAGCACCTTTCCCTCTCTCTTCCTCCTCTGGGATACCAATTATGCATATATTATTATTTTTTTTTAGTGTATCACTTAGTTCTCTAATTTCCCCTCGTACTCCTGGATTTTTTTATCTCCCTTTTTCTCAGCTTCCTCTTTTTCCATAATTTTATCTTCTAGTTCACCTATTCTCTCCTCTGCCTCTTCATTCCGAGCCATGGTCGTTTCCATTTTATTTTTCATGTCGTTTAAAGCGTTTCTTCAGCTCCTCCTGACTGTTCCTTAGTTGCTTGATCTCTGTAGCAAGAGATTCTCTGCTGTCTTCTATACTGTTTTCAAGCCCAGCGATTAATTTTATGACTATTATTCTAAATTCACTTTCTGTTATATCATTTAAATCCTTTTTGATCAGTTCATTAGCTGTTGTTATTTCCTGGAGATTCTTTTGAGGGGAATTCTTCCGTTTGGTCATTTTGGATATTCCCTGGAGTGGTGCAGACCTGCAGGGCACTTCCCCTGTGCTGTGGTGTATAACTGGAGTTGGGCGAGGCCGCAATCAGACCTGATGTCTGCCCCCAGGCCACCGCTGGGGCCACAGTCAGACTGGTGTGTGCCTTCTCTTCCCCTCTCCTAGGGGCGGGATTCACTGTGGGGTGGCATGGCCCGTCTGGGCTACTTGTACACTGCCAGGCTTGTGGTGCTAGGGATCTGGTGTATTAGCTAGGGTGGGTAGGCAAGGTGCATGGGGGCAGGAGGGGCAGGCTTAGCTCGCTTCTCCTTAGGTGATCCACTTCAGGAGGTGTTATGCCCAGAATTCGTGATCCCCAAAGACCACTAGGGAGCCGAGTCCGATGCAAAAGCAAAAGAGCCTTTATTCGAGCTAGCTCGAGCTCAATCCCCTACCTGCACCGATGCAGCGGTGAGATACCAGGGAGAGAGAGCGAGTTTCAAAAGCACAAAGGTTTTATAGGGGTCTAGGGGCAGTTGGTGAGGTAACGGCTGTGGCCTCGCCGATTGGCTGGGGAAGGGTCGTGGCCTCGGCCGATTGGCTGGGGAAGGGTCGGAGTCCTGTTACGCAGGTTGCTGGGCATGTTTTGATCAGGAAGTTTGAACGGGTGAGTGGGAGGTTACTCAAGGGGGAGGAGGCGCGGTCTGAGGTTTCTGCGATTTTCCCGGAAAAGGGGTCATGTCGGGGACATAGTCACTCAAGGTGGAGGACACAGAACAAGATGGAGTTGGCCGGCGTAGGCCCGCCCTTTCATTCCCCCCTTGTCATGTAGCTTAGGGACCCAATCATGGGACCGGCTGCATTTATGGTGACAAGGGGAACAGAGTTTGGAGGTTTATGCAAAGTTCTGGGAAGCAAGTGTCCCTGGGGTGGCTCTGGGAGGTCTGATTAAGTATTGTCCCCGAGCTGGTGTCTATGATCTGCCAGGTCATGTTTTGGGGGTCGTGGGAACTCCCGGCAGCATGAGCAATGACAAGCAGAGTTAACAGAGTTACCAATATTGGGTGGGTCAAATGCACTGTAGCTTGAGCTTGAGCGGGTTGTGTTGGTCCCGACTGATGGCCCAGCGCGTGACGAAGTCCTTCCGGATCGAGGAGGGGTCCGCTGGCCGAATGTGGGTGTGATGGACCCAGGTCGCGATGCCGTCTACTTTGAGAGCGGTGGGGGTTGTCAACACCACGATGTAGTGTCCTTTCCAGCATGGCTCGAGGGTCTCTCGGTGGTGCCTCTTGACATAGACCCAGTCTCCCGGCCTGTACTGATGAGGTGTCGGGGTTGGGCCAGCCTCATAGATGGCACGGAAGAGTGGCCAAATGTCCTCGTGCGCCCTCTGGAGCCCTCTCAAGGAAAGAAAAAGTTCTTGATCTTTAAACGCAGCAATAAGTTCAGCTCAAAGGCTGGGAATAACAGGGGGTGGGCTGCCAACATGATCTCGTAGGGAGTAAAACCCAGAGTGTAAGGAGTGTTTCCAACCTGGTAAATGGCGTACGATAGGAGAGTCACCCAGTCCCCGCCAGTCTCCATGGTTAATTTGGTAAGGGTCTCTTTTAGGGTTCTATCATTCTTTCTACCTGTCCTGAGCTCTGGGGGCCTATAAGCACAATGTAAGTTCCAGTTTGCCCCCACCTCCTTGGCTACTGCCTGTGTTACCTGTGAGATAAAGCTGGTCCACTGTCTGATCCTATCATGGCAGGAAAACCATACCTGGGTAAGATGTCTTCTAGTAGCTTCTTAGCCACCGTCTGAGCCGTTTCATGCTTGGTTGGGTATGCCTCCACCCAGCCAGAGAAGGTGTCTGTAAATACTTTCCTGGTTTGACTTCAGTGAAGTCGACTTCCCATTGGGCTCCCGGTCTGGTGCCTCTGAGCTTGGTTTCTTTTTTATTTGATGTGGCTCTCGCGTTGGTGAGTTGGCAGGTCTTGCAGGCAGATACAACTTGCTCTATTTTGGTGTCCTGTTGGTGAATCTTGATTCCGGCATGTTGGATTAAGTCTTAATTTTTGGGCCCCCATATGAGTAGACCAATGCATGTGCTCTAATATTGAGACTCCGAGCCGGTCTGGCAGCATGAGCTCCTTGTTAGGTGTATACCACCATCCCTTTATCTCCTGGGCCATGGGGAGTTTCTTGATTCGCTGTAACTTCTCCTGGGAGTATTTGGGCTGGTCTGGTAAAACTGGGTCTCCTGGGTCCAGTAGTTGTATGGTCATGGTGGGGAATGAAGTAAGGGCTACTGCCTTGGCTGCCTGGTTAGCCTTTCAATTACCTCTAGCTACTGGGTTATCAGCTTTTTGGTGCCCTTGGCAGTGGATAATGGCTAGCTTGGCAGGAAGCCATAAGGCCGTAAGCAGGTTAAGTATCTCCTGCTTATTTTTTATAGTCCGTCCTTCTGCCGTCAGTAACCCCCTCTCCTGATAAATTGCCCCATGAATATGAGCTGTGGCAAATGCATAACGGCTGTCTGTGTAGATGTTAAGCCATTTTCCAGCTCCCAGCATCAGAGCCTTGGTGAGGGCTATGAGCTCTGCTCGCTGGGCTGATGTTCCGGAGGGTAGAGCCTCTGCCCATACGGTGTCTGTTTCGGTGACCACCGCTGCACCCACATACCTGTGTCCATCTGACACAAAGCTGCTGCCATCAATGAACCAAGTAGCCTTGGCATTGGGGAGGGGCCGGTCGGTCAGGTCCGTCCAGAATCCATGTACTTGTTCCAGGATTCCCACACAGTCATGTACTGGAGCACCTAGGTAAGGGTCGGGCAGCAGGGTGGCAGGATTGAGGGCTGCACTGGGGTGGAACTGCACTCATGGAGGGTTGAGTAGGAGGCTCTGGTAATGAGTCACACGTGTGTTGCTCATCCATCTATCAGGAGGCTGTTTCAGGACCCCTTCAATGGCGTGTGGGGTCGTGATTCAGATCTGTCCTAGGGTCAGTTTGTCTGCATCCTTGACTAGGAGTGCTGTCGCCACAATAATTCTTAGGCATGGCGGCCAGCCAGCAGCCACTGGGTCTAGTTTCTTAGACAGGTATGCCACTGGGCGGTTCCAGGGGCCTAAGGCTTGAGTTAGAACCCCTTTTGCTATCCCTTATGTTCGTCTACAAAGAGGTGGAAGGGCTTCGTAATGGTCTGTTAGGCCCAGGGCTGGGGCACTTAGGAGGGCCTTTTTTAACTGATTAAAGGCAGTTTCTTCTTTTTCAGCCCATTTAAATGTTTTCCCCTCTTTGGTAGCTTCATATAGGGGCCTGGCGATCTCAGCAAAACCTGGAACCCAGAGGCGGCAGTAGCCGGCTGATCCTAGGAATTCCCTCACTTCTCTTCGGGAGGTGGGAATAGGGATCTTTAGGACAGTTTCTTTTCTGGCATCTGATAACCACCGCTGTCCGCCCTCCAGGATATATCCCAGGTAACTTACCCTCTCCCTGAATATCTGAGCCTTCTTCGCGGATGCCCGGTAGCCTAAGGCCCCCAGGGTAGCCAGCAGGTCCTGGGTCCCTCACTCACAGTCTTTGGCCGTGTCGGCAGCAATCAGGATGTCTACGTACTGTAGAAGGGTGAGGCCAGGGTGCTCCCTTCTGTACTCACCCAGGTCCTCGTGTAATGCCTCGTCAAAGATGGTGGGTGAATTTTTGAATCCCTGAGGTAGCCGTGTCCAGGTGAGTTGCCCACTGTAGCCCTCCTCTGGATCATGCCACTCGAAGGCGAACAAGGGTTGGCTCTGGGGTGCCAGCGGCAGACTGAAGAAGGCATCCTTTAAATCTAGTACAGTATACCAGACCCTGGAGGGCGCCAAGGAGCTCAAGAGAGTATATGGGTTGGGAACAGTTGGGTGTATGTCCGCGACCCTCTTATTTACTTCCCGGAGGTCTTGTACCGGTCGGTAGTCATTTGTGTGAGGCTTTTTGACCGGCAGTAGGGGGGTGTTCCAGGCAGACTGGCAAGGAACTAGTACCCCTAGGCTTCGTAGTCTCTGGATGTGTGGCTGGATCCCCTTCCGGGCCTCCTGAGACATGGGGTATTGTTTGATCCTTACCGGACTCTCTCCTGGCTTGAGCTCTACCAGGACTGGGGTCCTGTGAGTGGCTAGTCCCATCTCCCCCGTCTCTGCCCAAACCGAGGGGAATTCTTGTAGCCATCTGTCTATATTATCCTCTCTCGGGAGCGCCTCCTGGTGGAGGCGGTATTCATCCTCTAGTTTCATGGTCAGGACCTGGATGGGGTGGCCCTTGCCATCGGTGACCTGAGGCCCCCCCTTGTCTGAAAGTTATCTGAGCTCCAATCTTGGTCAGTAAGTCCCGTCCTAACAGCAGGTAGGGGCATTCTGGTATTACCATAAAGGAGTGGGATACCTGGCCCATTCCCAAATCTACTGTTCTTCGGGTAGTCCATGAATACTGGCTCATACCAGTTGCCCCTTGTACCCAGGACTTCTTGCTGGCTAGTTTTCCTTGTGGGGTGCGGAGGACCGAATGTTGTGCTCTGGTGTCGACAAGGAAGTCAACAGGGGTCCCCTCCACTTTAAGAGTTACCCTGGGTTCAGGGAGAGGGTCCGAACCCCGACTCCCCTAATCACTTAGTTCATCTAGCTCTAGGACTTTTACTCGATCAGTCTTGCTTCCCTTCCCGCCGGCCCTTTTTGGAAAATCTTGGGCCCAATGCCCTATCTCCTTGCAGTATGCGCACTGATCCTTCTGCAGTCTCTGCTTCCCTCCCCCCCCCCTTGGTGGTTCCTTTACCTTTTCTTGCATCGTCTGCCAGCTGCCGGAGACGGCGGTCTCGTTCCTCGGGGAAGTCAGCAGTGGTAGCTAGTAGTATTCTGGCCAGGTCTCGAGTCTGCTTACTGTTGGCAGCTGCCATGGCGCAAGCCTGCTTGTCCTCAGGAGGCTCCCGGTTGTTATATACCTTTTCGGCTACCACCAGTAAGTCCTGCAGACTTTTTTCTCCTAGTCTATCTATTTTCTGTAATTTTCTCCTAATGTCTATGGCCGATTGGTTTACAAAGGCCACGATAACAGCTGCCTTGCTTTCCGGAGCCTCTGGATCCATGGGGGTATAGGTACAGAATGCCTCCATGATCCGTTCTAAAAAGGCAGCCAGAGATTCATCTTTTCCCTGTTGTACATTACTTACCTTGGCCAAATTGGTTGGCTTTCTAGCAGCCATTTGGAGACCCCCCATTAGAGCCTGGCGGTAGACCCGGAGCCTCTCCTTACCTTCTGCCGTGTTGAAATCCCACTGGGGCCGAGTTAAGGGGAAGGAGGCATCTATCTGAGCCTGGTTGGTGGTGGGATTCCTGTCTGTGCCCGGAACTAGTCTTCAGGCCCCATTGAGGATTCTTTCTCTTTCTTCATTCGTGAACAGGACCTGCAAAAGCTGCTGGCAATCGTCCCACGTAGGCTGATGGGTAAAAAGAACAGAGTCTAATAAATCAATAAGCCCTGCCAGTTTCTTGGAAAACTTAATTCTGAGCTTTCCAATTGTAGAGGTCACTAGTGGCGAAAGGCCAATAGTGATGGGGCTGATTCCCCTCCGCGTCTGGGGGTCCGGTGGCTCGCAGGGGCAGAATAGTGGAGTTGGTGGCAGAGGCGGATTGCTCCCTCTGAGCCCTTTGTCTGGTAAAGGGCGGCTTCCCACTGGAACATTTCCACCTCCCGCTCTCGGAACAGTGTCTGCCTCCCTCGGAGGGGGAGGATGGTGTTCTTCCGGCATCCTAGAGGGGTTATACGGGGGAGGAAAAATTAATTCTTCTTCAGTACCCCCCTGTAGGACAGGGTAGAGGGGTGCCAAAGGCTGGGTAAGACTTTTCTTGTTTTCCTTCTTTGTCCCCCGCAAAGCAAGAATGGGTTTGGTCCGGAGGGAGCCGGGCTAGGAAGGGCTTAAGCCAAGAGGGTGGGTAGAGGGGTAGTCTGAGTCTGTCCCATAACGTCCGTCCAGTAAGTCCACCGAACAAAACAGAGAAACACAGAAACAGACAAACAGAGGGCCCCTAGAAAGTCTTCCAACTCCATGGAAGCAAAACTGAAAGCTAGCTCAGACCTTTGAGGGGATTCCACGTCCCTCCAAAGACGACGGCCTCACGCCGACCAGTGGGAGCGACCCGCCTCGTCTCAGACCTTTGAGGGGATTCCATGTCCCTCCAGAAGGGAGAATCAGAACGTCTTCCGAAACTCCCGGCCCGTGGTCCTCCTGTGCATCCACTTAGACCACGTCGGGCACTACCAGAATTCCAGAAATGAACTCACACAGAAAAGACAGAACAAACAGACACTAACTGTGGCCAGTCAGGCTCTCCGGGTCGGGGGTCCCTCAGGGTCTTGGGGATCCCGGACGAGCCCCCAAATGTTATGCCCAGAATTCGTGATCCCCAAAGACCACTAGGGAGCCGAGTCCGATGCAAAAGCAAAAGAGCCTTTATTCGAGCTAGCTCGAGCTCAATCCCCTACCTGCACCGACGCAGCAGTGAGATACCAGGGAGAGAGAGCGAGTTTCAAAAGCACAAAGGTTTTATAGGGGTCTAGGGGCAGTTGGTGAGGTAACGGCTGTGGCCTCAGCCGATTGGCTGGGGAAGGGTCGGAGTCCTGTTACGCAGGTCGCTGGGCGTGTTTTGATCAGGAAGTTTGAACGGGTGAGCGGGAGGTTACTCAAGGGGGAGGAGGCGCGGTCTGAGGTTTCTGCGATTTTCCCGGAAAAGGGGTCATGTCGGGGACATAGTCACTCAAGGTGGAGGACACAGAACAAGATGGAGTTGGCCGGCGTAGGCCCACCCTTTCAGAGGGGCCCTGTGGCAGCGGGAGGGAGTCAGACCCGCTGCCAGAGGGGTGGCTCCACAGAAGCACAGCGTTGGGTGTTTGCACGGAGCAAGCAAGTTCCCTGGCAGGAACTGGTTCCCTTTGGGATTTTGGCTGGGGGATGGGCGAGGGAGATGGCGCTGGCGAGCGCCTTTGTTCCCTGCCAAACTGAGCTCTGTCGTCCCGCAACTCAGCAACTCTCCCTCCCTTCGTCCTCCAGCCTTCCCGCTTTCTGAGCAGAGCTGCTAACTTATGACCTCCCAGATGCTGAGTCCTGCTTGCTGTCAGAACACACTCCATCCGTCCCCTCCACTTTTGCAAGCCAAACTGGGGGGCTCTGCTTGGCCGGCGGGCCGCCCCTCCACCCCAGCTCCCTCCCGCCAGTCCGTGGAGCACGCACCGCCTCGCCACCCTTCCTACCCTCTTCTGTGGGCCTCTCGTCTGCGCTTGGCTCCGGAGACTCCATTCTGCTAATCCTCTGGCAGTTTTCTGGGTTATTTAGGCAGGTGTAGGTGGAATCTAAATGATCAGCAGGACGCGCAGTGAGCCCTGCGTCCTCCTATGCCACCATCTTCCGATGATCCCCATACCACTTCTTCTTTATCCATTCATCGGTAAATTGACATTGGGCTCTTTCCATAATTTAGCTATTGATAGTACTGTGCCTATCAGGTGCATGTGCCCCTTCGAATCACTTTATCTTTTGGATAAATACCTTGTAGTGCAATTGCTGGGTCAAAGGGTAGTTCTATTTTTAATTGTTTGAGGAAACTCCACGCTGTTTTCCAGAGTGGCTGCACCAGTTTGCATAGTCACTGGCAGTATGAAAGGGAAAACCCTTTCTCCACATCCTCACCAACATCTGTTGTTTCCAGAGTAGTGAATTTTAGCCGTTCTGACTGGTGCCATTATGGTTTTGATATGTAGTACCATGATGGTGAATGATGTTGAGCATCTTCTCATGTGTCTGTTAGCCATCTGGATGTCTTCCTTGGAAAAGTGTTTATTCATGTCTTCTGCCCATTTCTTCACTGGTTTTATTTTTTAGGGGTCTTGAGTTTGATGAGTTCTTTATAGATTTTGGATACTAACCCTTTATCTGATATGTCATTTGAAAATGCCTTCTCCTATTCTTGCCTTTTAGTTTTGCTGATTGTTTCCTTTGCTCTGCAGAAGCTTTTTTACCTTGATGAGGTTCCAGTCATTCATTTTTGCTTTTGTGTCCCTTGCCTCTGGAGACACATCAAGTAAGAAGTTTCTGTGGCCAAAGTTAAAGAGGTTGTTGCCTGTTTTCTCCTGTAGGATTTTGATGGCTTCCTGTCTAATGTTTAGGTCTTTCACCCGTTTTGAGTTTATTTATGTGTATGGTGTAAGAAAGTGTCCAGGTTGGTTCTTATTCATGTTGCTGTCCAGTTTTCTCAACACCATTAGCTGAAAAGGCTGTATTTTTTCCATTAGATATTCTTTCCTGCTAGTCAAACATTAGTTGGCCATACATTTTTGGATACATTTCTCTCTTCTGTTCCATTGATCTATGTGTCTGTTTTTGTGCCATTACCATACTGTTTTGATGACTACAGCTTTGTAATACAGCTTCAAGTCTGGAATTGTGATGCCTCCAGCTTTGGTTTTCTTTTTCAACATTACTTTGGCTATTCAGGATCTTTTCTGGTTCCATACAAATCTTAGAATTGTTTTTGCTGGCTCTGTGAAGAACAGTGGTGATATTTTGATAGAGGTTTCATTGAATATGTAGATTGCTTTGGGTAGTATTGACATTTCAACAATATTTGTTCTTCCAATCCATGAGTATGGAACATTTTTCCATCTTTTGTGTCTTCTTCAATTTCTTTCATAAACTTTCTATACTTTTCAATGTATAAATTTTGCATCTCTTTGCCAATTTTATTCCTAGGTACTTTATGGTTTTTGGTGCACTTGTAAATGAGATTGATTCCTTTATTTCTCTTTCTGCTGCTTCATTATTGGTGTATAGAAATTCAATCCACTTCTGTACATTGATTTTATATCCTGCGACTTTGCAGAATTCATGTATCAATTCTAGCAGTTTTTTGGTGGAGTCTTTTGGGTTTTCCACATTGAGTATCATGGTGTCTGCAAAGAGTGAAAGTTTGACTTCCTCCTTGTCAATTTTGATGTCTTTTATTTCTTTGTGTTGTCTTATTGCTGAATCTAGGACTTCCAACTCTACGTTGACAAACAGGAGTGAGAGTAGGCATCCTTGTCGTGTTGCTGATGTTAGGCAGAAAGCTCTCAGTTTTTTCTGGTTGAGGATGATATTAGTGGTGGGTATTTCATATATGGTTTTTATGATTTTCAGGTATTATTATCCTATCCCTAGTTTCTTGAGTGTTTTTATCAGGAGAGGTTGCTGTGTTTTATTAAATGCTTTTTCTGCATCTATTGAGAAGATCACGCTGTCCTTATCTCTTTTTTTTATTAATGTGATGTATTACATTGATTGATTTGTGGATAGTGAGCCAGCCCTGCATCACGGAATAAATCCCAGGGTGGTCATGGTGATTAATTCTTCTAAAGTATCGTTGGATCTGCTTTGCTAGTATCTTGTTGAGACTTTTTGCATCTATGATCACGAGGGAAATTGGTCTATAGTTCTCTTTTTTAGTGGGGTCTTTGTCTGGTTTTGGAATCAAGGTAATGCTGGCCTCATAGAATGAGTTTGGAAGTTTTTCTTCCATTTCTATTTTTGGAACAGCTTCAAAGAATAGTGTTAACTGTTCTTTACTTATTTCATAGAATTCCCCTGGAAAGTCATCCTGCCCTGGACTCTTGTTTTTGGGAGATTTTTGATTACTGATTCAATTTCTTTATTGGTTATGGGTCTTTTCATGTTCTCTTATTTCTTCCTATTTCAGTTTTTTAGTTTATATGTTTCTAGGAATATCTCCATTTCTTTCAGATTGCCCAATTTGTTGGCATATAATTGCTCATAATATTCTCTTATTATTGTTTCTACTTCTGTAGTGTTGGTTGTCATCTCTCCTCTGTCTTTTGTGATTTTATTTATTTGGGTATTTTCCTTTTCTTTTTGATTGATCTTACTAAGGGTTTATCAATTTTGTGAATTCTTTCAAAGAACTAGCTCCTGATTTTGTTCATCTATTCTATTGCTGTTGTTGTGGTTGCTGTTGTTGTTGTTGTTTGGTATTGTTTATTTCTGTTCTAATCTTTATTTTTTCCCTTCTTCTGCTGGTTTGGGGCTTAATTTGCTATTCTTTTTCCAGCTCTTTAGGTGTGAAGTTAGGTTGTGTATTTGGGACCTTTCTTCCTTCCTTAGGAAGGCTTAGATTGCTATATACTTCCCTCTTATGACTACCTCTTCTACTTCCCAAAGGTTTTGCGCTGTCAGTTTTTCCTTTTCATTGACATACATGTACTGTTTTAATTTCTTTGTTAACCTACTCATTCTTCAGTAGGATATTCTTTAATCTCAAAGTATTCATGGTCTTTCCATATGTTGTCTTGTGGTTCATTTCAAGTTTCATAGCGTTATGGTCTGAAAATATTCAAGGTATCATCTCAATCGTTTTTTACTTTTTGAGGGCTTATTTGTGTCTCAGTACGTGATTCTGGAGAATGTTCCATGTGTACTCAAGAGGAATATGTATTCTTCTGCTTTAGTAGGAAATGTTCTGAATATATGTTAAGTCCATCCGGTCCAGTGTGTCATTCAAAGTCATTGTTTCCTTGTTGAGTTTCTGCTTGGATGATCTGTCCATTGCTATAAGGGGTGTTAAAGTCTCCTACTATTATGGTATTATTATCAATGAGTTTCTTTGTGCTTGTGATAATTGACTTATATATTTGGGTGGTTTCATGTTGGGCACATAAATATGTACAATTGTTAGATTTTCTTCATTGATAGATCTCTTAATTACAATATAATGCCTTTGCTCATCTCTTTTTATAGTCTTTATTTTAAAATCTAGTTTGCCTGATATAAGTATGACCAGTTCAGATTTCTTTTGATGACCATTAGCATGATAGGTGGCTCTGCATCCCCTAACCTTCAATCTGTAGGTGTCTTTAAACCTAAAATGAGTCTCTTGTAAACAGCATATATATGGGTCTTGTTTTCTTATCCATTCTGATACCCTATGTCTTTTGATTGGAGCGTTTAGTCCATTGACATTTAGAGTGAGTGCTGAAAGATATGATTTAGTGCCATTGTGTTGCCTGTAGTGTTGGTGTTTCTGGTGATGTTTTCTGGTTCTTTCTAGTCTATGTTCCTTTTGTTCTTTTTGTTTTGTTTTGTCTTTCTTTACTCAAAGACTCCCCTTTAAAATTTCTTGCTGGGCTGGTTTAGTAGTAACAAACTCCTTTAGTTTTTGTTTGTCTGGGACATTCTTTCTCTCTCCCTCTCTTTTGAATAACAGCCTTCTGAATGAAGAATTCTTGTCTGCATATTTTTCTGATTTAACACGTTGAATATATTCTGCCACTCCTTTATAGCCTATAAAGTTTCTCTGGTTAGATATGCTGTGAACCCAATCTGTCTTCCATTATTGGTTAAGGACTTTTTTTCCCCCTTTCTGCTTTCATAAATCTTTCCTTGTCTCTGTATTTTGTGAATTTGACTATGATATGCCTTGGTGATGGTCATTTTTTGTTGAATCTAATGAGAGTTCTTCATGTTTCTTGGATTTTGAAGTCTGTGTCCTTCCCTAGATTAGTAAAGTTTTCTGATATAATTTGCTCACATAACCTTCAGCCCCTTTTTCTCACTTTATCTTTTGGGACTCCTATTGTTCTTTTTAATAAATCACTGAGTTCTCTAAGTCTTGTATTGTGATTTTTTTGCCTTTGTTTCCCTCCTTTTTTCTACTTCATTATTCTCCATAATTTTGTCTTCTATATCACTGATTCACTGCTCTGATTCATCCATCCCTGCTGTTGTGGCAACCATTCAAGACTGAATCTCTGTTATACCTTTGTAATTTCATCCTGACTAGATTTTATTTCTTTTTTTCTCTGCATAAAAGGATTTTATGGTTTTTTCAACTCCAGCTAGTATCCTTATAATCATGGTTTTAAATTCTAGTTCAGATATCTTACTTATATATGTGTTGATTTCATCTCTAGCCATCATTTCTTCCTGTTCTTTCTTTTGGGGAGAATTCTTGCCATTTTGGAGGAAGAAAAAAATTAATAAAATAAACATTAAAAATTAAAAACAAACAAAATTCAAATAAAGGAAGGTAGATCCTAGGTGTGTTTTGGTCTGAATGTTGAAAGAAGCTTGATAAAATAAAGAAAAAAAAAGAAAACAAAGACAAAAAGCTAAGAAAAATTTAAAAATTAAAAAATATTTATATAATAAAATAGAATAAAATGAAATAACGAAAATATAGGATAAAAAATTTTTAAAAATAAAAAATAAAATAAAAATGAAAATAAAATTTTCTTTTTCTGTATCTGAGAAAGAGGAAGAAAAGAAAAAAAGAAAGAAAATAATTTAAACAAAACAGTAGCAAAGAGAATGCACAAATAAATGAACCAGTTAACAGATGAAACCCAAATGAAGTTACATCCAGTTTCCCCTAGAATGGAAACTATGAAGCACTCTATTGTCCTTACGCTAAGCAGGTGGAGTGACTTCTGCTGGTCTTCTAGGGGATGTGATTTTAAACACAGCTGGACGGGGCCTGGTGTAATGGCTCCATTCTCCAGTAGGTGGTGCTATTTAGCTTATTGGGGTAGATCAGTGTGGCTCAATGAACGTGTGAACATGCATGTGCATAGGAGAGGTGGAAATGACTTCACCCAGCTCTCTAGTCTCTGGCACAGGATCTTCACGCTCTCACTGGCCTGTGATCAAGGACCCCTCCTTTGTCTCAGGCCTGCATCCACTCTCCACCTCTTTCCTGTCTGTGTCCAATCTGTCCACCTGCCAGGTGGCACCTCCCTCCAGAGTTTTATCCCAGATGTGGTTGTGTTTCAGAACCTCACACTTCAGAGACTCCTGCAGCTTGGACCTGCAATGACCCTCTGGAGGAGGGTCTCACTGAGCAATGGCACGTGCCAGCTTGCCCCAGAAAATGCTCATGCAATCACGCAGTGGCAGAGGTTCAGAGATTATGGAAAATCACAACACACAGTCAGTGCCAGGTTTCACTGCACTCTGGCATCTTTGTCCCAATACCAGCAAACGTGGCTGCTCTCAAGGGTCTGCTGGACCTTTGCCTGTGGGGAGGCTGTATGGCCTCTACCAAATGAACTCCAAGCAGGGGAACCACTTCTCATGTGGCACTTGGACCCCACAGACTGCACTGCCTGTCCCCGGGGATTTGCTGTACTTCCTCACCAGAGCACCATCAGGCACTGAGCTCTGGCACTTCAAACTGTGCTCCACTGTTTAAAAAATCCTGGTGGTATTGAAACCCTCTCTCCCTTTCAATGGTTTTAGGGAACAGGTTTCTTGTTCATTCCCCTGCGACTGTTTTCACTCTTTCTCTCTCTTTCTGTCCAGCTACTTTAGAGTGAGTGCTTTTCTGGCATGATCCTGATGTGCTACACTCTCCTCCTTTCTCTTTCTCTGTCCCCTCTTCACAAAAATAGCTCCCTGCCCTCGTGACTTTTCTCTCCCCCAGTTCACCTCTCTGCACCATGTATCTGCCAACGTCTGTGGCTCATGTTATGCAGATTGTTGTGTTAATTCTCATATAAATTTCCTAGGTGTTCAAAATGGTTTGGTGGTGATCTAGCTGTGTTTCAGGGATGAGACAAGCTCACGGTCTCCATGCTGCTCTGCTATGTTAACTCCTCCCCATTCTTTTGGACTTTTAGACCTTGAAATTGGCTTTTTAGATGATTTTGAAATTAGAGATAATGATGTTTTCATAGTCTCTTTGTACTTTTACCCTCAAATACATCTGCAGGTCAATATGAATCCAAAATAAATTAAGCAGTCCTTGTTAAAGACTTCGTTGATGACACAGGTGTTGTACCAGTGATTCCCAATGGCTTGGACATATGGTGTATAATAACTCATTCTTCTGAAACACTTACTCTGGATGCGATCCATTTATCCTATTAACATAAAACCTCCTTTATACTTTTTGTTATTGAACTATCATGTGTTCTATGACTTATCAACTACAATTCATCAATGGGAAACCTGAGATCTTTGATAGGTAATCTGCAAACAATTTTCATAGTATCTCAGTGAATTAACAGGTTTAATTATTTCACAATATACAGAAATGCTTCTGTCTACATGAAGAAAGTATTTCTACTGCCTTTTACATAGATCTATCTGATTTACCTTACCCAAATAATCATCCCTGCGGTGAGGCACAGGATGTATTTCAAACACGAGACACATTCCTGGTGACAGCGTTTTTTGGACCTTCACTATATACAAATATCCTAGTTTGTGTGTGAAAATTTAGATTTCAGGCACCACTCCATAGAAATTTAGATTTTGTAGGCTTTCAGGAAGATCCAGAGATCTGAAATTTGTGGGTAGTCTGTAACCAAACTTTAAGTTATATTCATTGATGGCTTCTATGTATTGATTTTAGTAGTAATTGGGGTGTGTGTGTGTGTGTGTGTGTGACTATGTCTCTATCTTCCTATAAAATCATTCTCACAGTTAACAGTTTGAAAAAGGTAGCCAATGATCTGGTCAACAGTTTCTGAAATTAACTTCACTAGAACATTCTGATCTTTTAATCTTGAATATTCTGAAATAGTTTTTGATAGCTCCAGATAATGGAGGAGTCTTAGAAAGTTTAATTTAAAAATGGTTGTTTTGGGGCGCCTGGGTGGCACAGTCGGTTAAGCGTCCGACTTCAGCCAGGTCACGATCTCGCGGTCCGTGAGTTCGAGCCCCGCGTCGGGCTCTGGGCTGATGGCTCGGAGCCTGGAGCCTGTTTCTGATTCTGTGTCTCCCTCTCTCTCTGCCCCTCCCCCGTTCATGCTCTGTCTCTCTCTGTCCCAAAAATAAATAAAAACGTTGAAGAAAAAATTTTTTAAAAAAAATAAAAATGGTTGTTTTTATGGCATATGTGTTCTGTATATTGATACTGATTTCCAGAATGTGATTATATTTCTGGCTATAAGAAATATTTGTGTTGAAATATAATTGGTATATTAGTATCTAAACAGCTAAATATTTACAGTTTTAAAAGAAAATCAGTGGGACTCTCTAGGTGAAATAAACCAAATTTGCCAAATAAATCCAAAATGCCAAAAATTATTGTTTTTAAAAATTAATGGTTTCAAGGGCAACTGCCTTATAGATTAATTATGATGTACATATATTGTTCATGAACATGGATAATTTATTTCACTTGAAAATAATCAAATTAATTTTAAAGACAAGAGAGAACATGTAGAGTGACAAAGGTGGATTTTTCTCATATACTTGAGGTTCAGCAGTAAAATCCTGAAACTCTCTGTCCATCTCTGCTGCCAGGGTCTGTGGCATTTCTGCACCAGGGTTTTCTGCCTGCCTTTCAGGAAACGGAGCAAGTCCATTCTCCAGTGTTTGCTTTCATGAGTTCCTAAGTGAGACAAGCTGTTATTGGGATCCTGAGACATTCTGATGGGAAGCCAAGCATCACTTTGGGTTAATAAGATTCAGAGAACCTACCAGTGCCCAGAATGTTCATACCTATTGGGAAGAATAAATGAACAAAAGATTCAGCTCTTGCCTTCTGACACTGTCAGATCATCTGAGGATATTGTGGTAAAGGGCCAATTAGTTGTTTCCTACAGAATTTTTCTTAATTTACCAAGAGTTGACTAACTCTCTTAATTTTTTAAAAATGTTTATTTCTTTTGAGAGAGAATGAGCAAGCAGGGGAGGGGCAGAGAGAAAGAGAGAGAGAATCCCAAGCAGGATGAAGGTTGTCAGTGCAGAGCCCAATGAAGGGCTCAATTCAAGGAACAGCAAGATCATGACCTGAGCTGAATTAAAAATTGGTTGCTTAACCGACTGAGTCACCCAGGCATCCTTGACTCTCCTTCTTCTTCTTCTTCTTCTTCTTCTTCTTCTTTTAAATGTTTATTTATTTTCGAGAGACAGAGCATGAGCGGGGGAGGGGCAGAGAGAGAGGGAGACACAAAATCTGAAGCAGGCTCCAGGCCTTGAGCCGAGCATCCCTGACTCTCTTAATGTGTGCAGTGCTAAAACCTTTTTCTCAACAAATGCCTTGACTCATCATTAAAAAAATTAGAGTGACAGAAATTCACTTTAAGATTTCTTTAGACATATTAATTAAGAGCTAGCTGTTTCTAACTACATAGTCAATACATGACAGGCTCAAGCACTACTTTCCACAAGCTCTGTCTTGCTTGTATCTAAATCCATAACTTCCTTGCGATATGCTCAATGAATATTCTCCTGTTTACATTAAGCTTTCCCATGAATTGTAAAGTCCAAGTTTCTTGCAAAGATTTCTTTGGTAGATTATCATCAACTGAATCCCGTAGATTGTGTAATGAAAAAAACAAGTTTATTCAGAGATATTTTCATGGAAAAATTTACATTCTTCATCTCAATCTAGTAAATAGGACAGCTCTGACTCCACTTGCGTTTGTATTGTAACAAAGAAAGGCTCTGATTTCTCTATTGATACTCGGTGGCAACTTTTAGATGGAAGTGGTCATTGCACTTGAGAATAGAGCCAATTAAAGTTTTCTTCTTCTTTTCATGAAATTGTTACTTATTCTCAATCACTGTTTTCAATTAATTATTTTTAACTTCCTTTGAAGCATATGAGAGGGACGTATATAAGAAAAGGAGCATCTATTACGAAATCAAATGTTTTTAATAGATCTGCAGTCTATCATGCAATTTTTTCAATTAGTCAGAATCTTGAGCTGAAGTAGAGTCTCTTATCATTCTACTTGACATGGATTTGGGGTAAAAGACAAGAGTTAAAGTAATTTATTCCATATCATGATCTGATATAGAGACTATAGGAGCAGTAACCAATGGCTTTAACGTTCTGAATAGCATATCAAATAAGCTTTCCATACGCTCTTTTTTTGACAGCTTTGTTGAGGGATTATTTATATACCATAAAATTAACCCATTTTAGGTGTATGACCTACAAATACTTAATAATTTAAGGTTCTGCAGCCATCAACAGAATTCAGTTTTAGAACAAGTCAATCAGCTTTCTAAGGTCCCTTGTGCCCTTTGCCACTTAATTTCTATTCCCATGCTCCAGACCCAGTCACACACTAAGCTATATTCAACCTTTACTCATTTTTCTTTTTCTGAACATAGAGGTTAATTTTTTTTGTGGCATGTATTAAATGTGGTTCATTTTTATTCCTGAATAGTAATTCATCGTGTGGTTAGACCTCATTTTGCTTATTCACCAGTTGTTGGACATTTGAATTGTCTTCACTTTTGGCTACTGTGAATAATACTGCTATGAACATTCATGGATAAGTCTTTGAGGGAACATAGGTTTTCATTGTTTTTCAGTACACACCTAAAAGTGGAAATGCAAAATTGCTTTCCAAGGACTGTACCTTTACATCAGCACCATTTGAAAGGATTCCCATTTTTCTAAGTCCTCACTAATGCTAGTTATTTTCAGTCTGTTTGACATAGCCATTCAGGAGGGTATGAAGTGATATGTCATTTTGCCAGAGAAAGTTCAAAAATATTGCAGATGGATACCAAATCAGAATTTCAAATAATAGCAATGTGCAGAAGCATATTGTCATCTGAGTCAAAAGCAATATCAGTCATTGTTAAAATTTGGATATTTTAATTAACATGGATTTTATTTAATTAATTTTTATTTTTTTAACTATTGCATTAAAATGTATTGATCGATGATGAGATTTAAAGGTGCCTCTTTAACTATTGTGTCAGATGTTGGTGCCCTAACCACCTCTGTATAGTCCTTGAGACTTACTTCAAAAGGCTTTCGGGGGTTTTTGTCCTCCATTTTCCAAAACAATATATATTTGCCATCTGCAGCTTCGACTGACACCTCTAGATTTTGCATTCCTTCATATTTTTGTGCCATAAGTATACATTAGGAAAAAAGTGGATAAACACTGATCTAAGGCGAACTCAGTTAAAAGGTTACATTAACATTTCCTAGTCAAAGTATAATCAGGAAGAGTGATCAATAATATCTCTTACGGATGCAAAGGATTAGTTCATTTATTGTACTGCCACAAACTCCAAAGTTACATGTGCCAAGAAGCAAAGAGATGCATTCTTGGATTCCAGGAGAATGGAGTGTGTGGGTTTCAATAGTCATGTGCTAGCCCATTATTTATGTCACAACAGAGAGTAGGTATACTACCTCAAGTAGATCACCGTGTTTGTCTTTCAGAAATATACATACCAGGCAGCAAAGGTAGACATTATAGGATTGTATATCAAAATGTCAAAATGACACACACACCTCCAGAAATGTAGGGAATAATTTTAGAGAGACCACTGAGTTCTTACTTGGTAAGGAAAAATTTTCACTAATGACACAAGGAGTACGTGTTTATATAAATATGTAAATGGGAATGACATTACCTTGGTGCTATGTCAGGGTAGCAGAGATACAGAGGGCTGCCAAAAAGATACATGTGAAGTTACAGGCTTTTCTTTCATGTCACCTTTTCTGGGCAAAGCACTTCATAAAAAGGGGGGGAGGGTAAGGTGGCTTGGGAATGCATGATGTGCATTCATGAGAGCTTCAAGAAGATTGTAGAGGGATTTGAAAGAAAAATTTTAAATAACAGTGGTGAGCAGAGCCATCTTGAAATCAGAGGTAAAAGGGTAAAAAGGATAAATTGGTAATATTGTTAAATTTGGACGTTTTATTTAATATAGATTCTACCTTAGTTTAAATTTTGTTACTACTGCATTAAAATATTATTTATCTTAATAGCTGAATTGGGTGCCTCCTTAAATTTTGCAGCCAAGATCAGTGCCTCCCTCGCCTTACCTTAGTCCTTAGTAGGTCCAAAAGGCTTTCAGGGTTATCTGGCCTTCATCCTAAGAATACTAAGAAGAAAAGCCTGTAGATGGAACCATGTGGAGCTTTATTTAAGGGGGGATTCTTTGTATAAATGAATGTGCTAAGGAAATGAGAAGGAAGCCATATTATTGCCCCAAGAGATAGTAAAGCTTAAAGCAATTAAAGGCCCAGAAATAACTTAGAATGTAGCCTATTACCACTTGCACAAAATGTGCCAGTGCTCTGCACAACACTGTGGACCATTCCAATCCAAATATATATACACAGGATATAATTATTAAAATAAAATAATTTATACTCTAGATTGGGTGGTGTCTTTAATAGGTTGATTCTTGTGGAAGTCAATCTTTTCAGAAAGTATGGATATTGTACATTTTCCACCTATACAGTTAGGGTGATGAACTTCTTGATATGAATTTGGAAGTATCTTCTGATATTTAAACTTTGTTTTCAAAGGTCAGGCAGATCTATCTCCATTTATCTAAAGGCCCTTAAAATATTAGGATCTGTTACTAGAGGTATTTGCTTTAAAAGGTAAATATTGATGGTAAGGCCCTGAACATGACCTTAAAGGAAAGTGTTAGGTACATTCTCAAAGATATACATTAGTGTCTGTCCTTTTCCTTGCTATTAGTGACTACTTTATGGGATTATTTTGAGATAGAAAATACCCCTATCCCCATGTAGTTTTTATGAAAGGAGATTGTGATTTCTCTGACATTGCTGTTCCTTTGATAATGAAAAGACACACACATTGAGCCAGCCCCAGAGAGGTTGAACACAGGGGGAAAAAGTAAAGATTTAATATTTCATACTTAATATTTTGATCCACCACTGAAAGTTAATGCCTTGCATAAAATGAAAATATAAGAGATGTTCTGGTGGAAAGGTGAGAACTAAAATAATTGGCTCTCCTACTAACTGGGAGCTTTCAATCATTCACTTAATCTCTGATCCTCAATTTCCTCATCTGTAAGGTGGGGATCAGAATACTTCCTGAACATGAAAAGTTTATTCAAAAGGAAAATTAATAAACACAGTCATATTGGTGAGTTTCCACTGAATTTATTCACAAGGCTTTGTCTACAAATCTCCCCTTCTTTCCTGTTTGACATCCCCACCGCCACACACACACAATGAAATTATACAGGACAAGTGTACTGCCATGGGTCCCCCGGAAACTCGTACGATGAAATCCTAACGCCCAAGGTGATGATGCTAGGAGGTGAGCTATGGGGAGGTGATGATTGGGATTAGGACTCTTATAAAAGCAGACTTGAGCTCCCTTGCTGCTTCTGCCATGTGAGGTCACAGTGAGAAGGCCACGAAGGAAGGGGATTCTCTCTAGGTACGAATCGGCCGGTGTCATGATCTTGGACTTCCCAGCCTCAGAACTGTGAGAAATAATTGTCTCTTGTTATAAGCCACTCAGTCTGTGCTGTCTTGTGATAGCAGCCTGAATGGACTAAGACAAATACTGCTCCACTTCCTTGTGCCATTGAATCCATGAGAAAACAAAACATTTAGCAGTGCAGGTGACATCCCTTTCAGCTGCCATTGCACAAATGTTGCTTGCGTTTATATCTGTAGTAGCAAAACTGCCTCAAGTTAAAACACTTTGAAGGGCATCCCAGCTCCTTATTCCCTGTTTGATCACTTGTGGATTTTCTTGCTATTGCATTGCAGTTCAAATTCTACCTGGGCCCAGAGCACCTGCCTTCACTGCCTCACAGGTGGTGTTCCTGAGGGCACTTCCCATTCTGCATGCAAATCTCAGTCTGTTTCCTGAGATAACTCAAAATAAAACATTTTATGAAATGATTTCAATTAAAACACTCTGAGGAAGGATTTAAGATAGTGGAGTAGTATGGAGACCCTTAGGTTGACTCCTTCCTGAAAGGCAGCGAGATCAGCACCAAACCATTTTGAGTACCTAGGAAATATATCTGAGGAATAACACAACAATCTTCATAACTTGAGCCATGGAACTTGGCAGGTACCAGGTGCAGTGAGTTGAAATGGGGGAGAGAAGAGCCGTAGAGAGAGGGAGCCATTTTCACACAGAAAGGACAGAGGAAGAGAAAGGGGGACAGAGTGGTGCATTGTTCCTTCAGTTGTGGGGTTTTTGTATTTGTCCCAAATTTATAGATGTGTGAAAGATGGGCTGAAGGGGGTTTATGCCATCATCCTGGAACCAGAAGTAGGGTGATAGAGTTTTGATCCTAGGATATTAAATGGGGTTTGGGCAACTATCATATCCTTTAAGCTCTTCTAGAATGAATTGATCTCAGATAAATCATGGCCTCCCTGTAAAGTTATCACTGTTCCAGTATGAGTAATATTTTTGTAGCTATAAATAAGCACCTATAATTGTTCTTTGGAATCTGGCCATTCTTAGGTTCTTTGCCTGCTTTTTCCTTTATGTCTGCTTTTTCCTACCTCATCTCTACCTCAAGGATGCCTGGGTGGCTCAGTCAGTTGAGCAGTGGACTTCGGCTCAGGTCATGATCTTACTGTTCGTGAGTTCAAGTCCTGCATGGGGCTCTGAGCTGACAGTGTGGAACCTACTTGAGATTCTCTCTCTCCCTCTCTCTCCCTCTCTCTCTCTCTCTCTGTCCCCATCTGTCTGCCTCTCCCCCAGGTGTGCTTTCTCTCTCAAAATAAATAAACGTTAAAAATAAATGAATAAATAAATAATTAATAAACCTCATCTCAGTCCCCCTTTAGGTAAAATTCCAGAAAGAAAAGCCTCCTTGTTTAACATCTTTCATTCAACCATATTGAAATTAGAGTAGTAGGGGTGGCATCAGTATCTTGGCAGTGGAAGTTGTTCTTTTTCTCTCCCCTTCAATATATGTCTAATTGGACAACCATGAATAAATGAAAGTGCCTCTACCCAGCATACAAGGAGACTGAGAGATCCATCCATGTGCATCCAAAGTGGGTGGATTGAGAACCAGAGAGGCTACGGGGCCAAAGGGCCAAGGGAAGTGCAGCAGCCAGAGCGGCAGTGCTGGAACCAGCAGAGGAGGCAGAGGAGGTGGAAAGCAAAGGTGGTAAGTGAAGTCCTCCCGACTGCTCAGGTGCAGCTGGAGGGGCCTGTTGCTCTTCAGCAGCACCTGGGTTTCCCGGAAGAAAACTCTGCGACTGGGACAAAGGATGGAAAGGGAAGAAGGCAGAGAAAGAGAATTGACAGAAGGTGTGTTCTGCTGTCTGCCTTGGTATTTCAGGAAGAAGTTTGGGACCTCTGAGATACCTTCCACCCATCCCAGTGTCCTTGGGCACACCCAAAGACCCAACTGCTAAGCTCCACAATCCCTTGGAAACAGAAGTAAAGTTTCTCATTGCCAATCTGTTTAACTGTTACAATCAAAGTAAACAAAGCCCTTCCTACATAAGAATGGTGTTCAAACTTCAGGTGAGATGGCAAAGGCATATTTCACCCACTATGAAAAATATACTAATAGGGTATCACACAGAAAAAAAGGACAATTCTCCAGCAACCAAATTCAAAAACAAAGAATATTGTGATCTTATTGATATATAATTTGAAACTTTTTTTAATGAATAAATCAATGAGCTACAAGAAAACTTAGAAGGCAGTTAAGTGAACACAGGCATGAAATTAATGAACTGAGGTACTTTACCAAAGAGACTGAAACTATAAAAAAAGAACCAAACAATTTCTGGAGTTGAGGGACTCAGTAAATGAGATGAAAATCCATCAGGAAGTACTGGAAATATAACAGGTGAGATGGAAGAGAAAATAAGTTATCTGGAGCATATGAATTTAGAAATGATTAAAGTGGAAGAGGAGAGAGAACTAAAATTTCAAACAAAAGAAGAAACCCTATGTGATGTATTAGAAAAGCCAATAGAAGAATAATGCATATATCAGAAGGAGAAGAGACTAAAGGGGCAGCGTTTATTTAAAGAAATAATTTGCTGAGAGTTTCCCAATACTGGGGAGGGAGTAATATACAAGTTCACAGAGCTAATGGAACACTTTATTATCTTAGTGCAAAATGACAGTCTCAAAGACACATTATAATGAATATCTTTATTAAGATAAAGAACTTTAGGGGCAATGGGAAAAAATAATTAGCCCACAATGGATATCTCCCCCTCAGGCTATCAGCAGATTTCTCAGCAGGAAGTCTGAAAGCCAGGAAATAATGGAGTGACATATTCAAAGTATTATAAAATAAACAAGCCAGTCATGAATACTCTATCCACCAAAGGTGTTCAGATATGAAGGAAAATAAGGGCTTTCCCAGACAAACAGAAGCTGGGGGAGTTCACCACCTATAGACCTACCTTGCAAGAAATGCAGAAAGAACTCTTCCAGCTGAAATGCAAAGGCACTAGTGACACACAAAAAATGAAATCACACAAAACTCTGATAAAAGTGATACAGACAGTAAAAAATTGGAAGATTAACTTTGTTTAAGAATAATTTGTAAAACAATTATAGAATAAAAGTTAAAAGGAGAGAGCATTCGAAACAATGATAGACACTACAATTGGTTAGTGAATTCATTGCATCATAAGAGGCAATTTGTGACATCAAAGACGTTAAAGAGGAGGAGGGAAAGGGTGGAACCATCATAGGTAAATAGATATGAATTGTTAGCAAAAGAAAAAAAACTAGTAAGTTTTATGTAAGGCTCAAGACAATCATGAAGCAAAAATCTAGAGCATGCAGAAAACATTAAAAAAAAAGAAAGGAAGAAAAGCTAAGGGGTGCCTGGGTGGTTCATCAGGTTAAGCATCTGACTCGGTTTTGACTCACAGTTTTTGAGTTCAAGCCCCTCATTAGATTCTGCACTGATAGTACTGGAGCCTGGTTGGGATTCTCTAGTTGTCTCTCTGCTCCCTCCCGTGCTCGTTCTCTCTTGCTCTCTCTCTCTCTCTCCCCCTCTCTCTCTCCCTCTCTCAAAATAAAGAAATTTTAAAAAGAAAAAAAAAGAAGCTAAGCAAGTAATGAGAAAAACCACCAAGGTACAAAGGTAGATAGAAAGAGAATAAAAAAGAACCAATATAGATAGAAAATAACCAGAAAGCAAAAGGTAAAAGAACACTACTAATCCTTACATATTAATAATTACCCTAAATGTAAATGGATGAACTTACTAATCATACAGCACACAGTGGCTGGTTGGATGAAAAACAAACCCAACTACATGTTGCCTAAAGGAGCTTTATATATCAGCTCTAAAGACATACATAATTTCAAAATGAAAGGATGGAAGATGATTTGCCAAGCAAAACACAAAAACAAAAACAAAAAACAAAAAAACAAAAAAAAAAAGAAAGTAGGTACAATACATATATCTTATATCTTATATATCAAAAGAAATGGATTTCAAGTTGAAAGTGGCTGGGGCACCTGGGTAGCTCAGTCAGTTACATGTCCCACTCTTGATGTTGGCTCGGGTCATGATCTCTTGATCTTGAGATCAAGCCCCTCATCAGGCTCCATGCTGACACTGACAGTGTGAAACCTGCTTAGGATTCTCTCTCTCTCTGCCCCTTCCCCACTAGTGCACTCATTCTCTTTCTCAAAATAAATAAATCAACATTTAAAAAAAAAGTAGTAGCAGGGAAGCCTGAGTGTCTCAGTCAGTTAAATGTCAGACCCTTAGTTTCAGCTCAGATCATAATCTTACAAGGTTTTGGCCCATGCCATGCTCTGCATTTGTGGCACTGAGCCTGCCAGGGACTCTCTCTCTCTCTCTCTCTCTCTCAAAATAAATAAATACATATTTTTTAAATGTGGTAGTAACAAGAGACAAGAAGGTCATTATATACTGGTAAAGAGGTCAGTACATCAAGAAGATATAAAAACCACAAGTATTTGTACTACCAACTTTTAAGCACTGAATCTAATAAGCAAATACTTACAGATATCAAGGGAGAATTGTACAGCAATCCAGTAGTAGTAGGAAACTTCATTACTCCACTATCAGCAGTAGATACCTTATCCAGACAGAAAATCAAAAGGAAACATTGAAATGGAACCATACCTTAGAAGAAATGAACTTAAGAGACATCTATGGAACATTCCACCCAATATCTGCAAAGTACACATTCATTTCATTATTCTACAGTGTAGGTTATAAAATAGGACAAAAAAAATCATAGAAAATTTCAGACTATCTTCTCTATGTATGAAACTGACAATAAGAAAGTTAAAAGATCCACAAATATGTGGAAACTGAACAGCACACTTCTGAGTAATGAATGAACCAAACATAAACCAAAAGGAAAGTAAAACATTACCTCAAAACATATTAAATGGAAATAAAACACATGAAACTTCTTTTTAAACAACATATCAAATCTTATGGGATGCAGAAAAAACTGTTCTGAATGGAAATTTAATAACAACACATATCAAAAAATTAGTAAGACATCAAATAGACTAATTTTACAGCTTGGAGAACAAGAAGTTAAGCCCAAAGTTAGAAGAAGGAAGGAAATAATAAAGACCAGAGACCAGAGCAGAGATAAATAAAATGTGTATAAGGAAAACAATAAAAAGAAAAAACAACACTAAGCTCTGGTTCTTAAAAGATCAACCAAATTTCAAAACTTTAGCTAGACTAGCTGAGAATAAAAGAGAGATGCATCAAATAAAATTAATGATGAGAAGAAGACATTTCAGTTGACACTACAGCAATAGATAGGAGTATAAGAGACTACCATAAACAATTGTATGCCTGCAAATTACAAAGCCTAGAAGGAATGGATGCATTTCTAGACACACATCACCTACCAAGACTGAATCAAGAAAAAATAAAAATATGAACAGACAAATGAAGAGTAACGACATTGAATCAGTAATCAACCCAATAATAATAATAATAATAATAAAAACAGGAGCAGATGGCTATACAAGTAAATTCCACCAAACATGTTAAGCAACAACAGCTATTTGCCATAAACTCTTGCATAATATCAAAGAAGAGGGCATTCTTCCTGTCTAATTTTGTGAAGCCCGTGTCACCCTCATACCAAAACCGGATAAGGACACTTCAAGAAGAGAAAACTATAAACCAATATCTCTAATGGAAAAATTCTCAACAAAAAAGCAAACCAAATTCAAGAACGCATTAACATATTATACACTTGGACCAAGTGGGATTTATCTCTGGGATGCAAGTTTTCTTCAACACACATAACTCAATAAAGGTAATATGTCAGTAAAATCAAAGATAACACCATGATTATCTCACTAGACACAGAAAATGCAACTGCTAACACACAGTCCTTTCATGATAAAAGCCCTTAATAGATTAAGTAGAAAAGGGTTGTATCTAGAATACTAAGAACTATATACATGACAGCCACAGCTAATAGTATTCAATAGTGAAAGGTTGAAAGTTTTTCCTCTAACATCAGGGGCAAGACATGAATGCCCACTTTCACCTCGCCAGTGATACTAGACATCCCACCTCAAGTAATTAGGGAAGGCATGGAAATAAAAGGCATCCAAATCAGAAAGGCATAAAATAGTCATTCTTTGCAGAAGATATGATTTTATATATAGAAAATCCCAAAGAGTCAATTATAAAATTGTTGACACTAGTCAACAATCTGAGTAAAACTGCAGGATACAAATCAATATATAGAAATCAATTTCATTTCTTCATAGAAATAATGAAACATCTGAAAAAGAAATAAAGAAAAGTATTTCATTCATACTAGGCATCAAAAACAAACAAAAAATCTTAGTAACTTTCACTAGGGAAGCGAAAGACCTTTACAGTGAAAACTACAAGACTTTGCTGAAAGAAATCAAAGACATAAGCAAACAGAAAGACAGCTCATGTTTGTGGATTCGAAGAATTAATTTCATTAAATATCCATACTACCCAAAGCTATTGCACTCCAGTTCAACTTCTCCCTCTGCCCAGAACACTTGCCTTCACTCCATCATGTGTTATCCCTGAAGGCACTTCCTGGTCTGCATGCAAATCTCAGTCTGTTTCCTGTAAGATCAAAAGCAACACACAGGGGCGCCTGGGTGGCGCAGTCGGTTGAGCGTCCGACTTCAGCCAGGTCACGATCTCGCGGTCCGTGAGTTCGAGCCCCGCATCGGGCTCTGGGCTGATGGCTCGGAGCCTGGAGCCTGTTTCCGATTCTGTGTCTCCCTCTCTCTCTGCCCCTCGCCCGTTCATGCTCTGTCTCTCTCTGTCCCAAAAATAAATAAACGTTAAAAAAAAAAAAATTAAAAAAAAAAAAAAAAAAAGCAACACACAGATGCTCACTCTCACCTCTCCTGTGGTACTAGAAGTCTTAACTAGAGTCATTAGTCAAGATGTAGAAATAAAAGGCATCCAAGTCATAAAAGCAGAAGTTAAATAGTCACTCTTTGCAGAAGATAGGATTTTATAAAGAGAACATCCTAAAGAATCAATCATAAAAGTGTTGAGACTAATCAACAATCAGTAAAATTACAGGATACAAAATCAATATACAGAAATCAGTTTAATTCCTTTACAGTAAAAATAAAACATTTGAAAAATAAAGAAATAAGGAAAAATATCTCATTCATAATAGTATCAAAAAAATAAAATCTTAGTAAATTTAACCAGGGAAATAAAAGACCTGTACAATGAAAAGTACAAGACTTTGCTGAAAGAAATCAAAGAAGACATAAACAAATGGAAAGACATCTTGTGTTTCTGGATAAGAATTAATTTCATTAAAGGTCCATACTACCCACAGGCAGCTACATTTTCAACGTAATATTCATCAAAATAGCAAAAACATGTGTTACAGAAATAAACAATCCTAAAATTTATGTTTCAATGTTTAACTGTGATATGTATAGTTTAGACCTATTCATGTTTATCTTACTTATTAGTTGAGCTTCATGGATGTGTAAATTACTATTTTTCATCAAACTTGAGAAGTTCTTGGCCACAATTACTCCGAAGATTTTTTTCTGCTCTTTTTCTCTCCTTCTGTTACATATGTTGATATGCTTGATATATTCTACAGTTCCCTGAGGCTATGTTCAGTTTTCTTCATTCTTTGTTTTTCTGTTCATTTCATTCTTTTCTCTATTGATCTGTCCTCATGTTCCATGATTCTTTTTTTATCTGTCAGGTCAAACTTGTAGTTTAGATCTAGTGACTCACAAATGAATGTATTTTTTTATAGCTGTTTTCTTTGCTAATCCAGCATGTGGGTCCATTCAGAGACAGTTTTTATTAATTGCTCTTTTTTTTACTGAATATGTGTTACACTTTCCTATTTTTTGGAACATGGTACTTTTTGTGGAAAATGGAAATTTTTTGATAATACATTCTCTGGATTTTGATCTTGTTCAAGAAGTGGTTGTTCTGCTTTTTTGCATTGTTTTATTTTATTTATTTATTTATTATTTATTTATTTTGTATAGTGATTTACTAGAGTGAATTCTTATGAATTAGAATGTTTATCCTTTATGTCTATTCTGTTTAAACCACAAACTTACTGGACAGAGTGCGGAGCCCATGAAAAACAGGTCACAAAACTGTACTTGAAGAGCGAACCCCAGAACCCATCATTCCCCCTGATACAGTGCTATGAAGTCCTTGCCAACAGTGACTAAACTGAGGGGGATAATGGCAGATAAATGGTGATTGGTGCTTATCATGAGTATTACACTTGTGTCAAGCATATAGTAGAATTGGAGAAAGTG
Organism: Lynx canadensis; assembly: GCF_007474595.2. Lineage (NCBI taxonomy): Eukaryota > Metazoa > Chordata > Mammalia > Carnivora > Felidae > Lynx > Lynx canadensis. The sequence goes on from NC_044307.1 coordinate 105,840,850, forward strand.
TGGGGCGCGTAGGTGGCTCAGTCGGTTAAGCCCCCGACTTCAGCTCAGGTCATGATCTCGTGGTTCGTGAGTCTGAGCCCCGCACTGGCCTCTGTGCTGACAGCTCAGAACCTGGAGCCTGCTTCAGATTCTGTCTCCCTCTCTCTCTGCTCCTCCCCCACTCACACTCTGTCTCTTTCCCAAAAATAAATATTTAAAAAATCAAAAAAAAAAAAAAAAAGAATTGGGGAAAGTGCCTAATCCTTCAAAGCTTTGTATTTACTCTTTGTAGATATGGATTTCTCCTCTCAAATTCTCAGTTGTTCACATACACGTATTCTCATTTCTGTTTGATAAGAAACAACACAAAGACTTAAGACACCAATAGTAGTGCCATTGATGTAGAAACAACCTAATAATTATACTCCTTATCTATGGGCATTAGAGAATCATGAGTGGGACAACAAATAAATACATCCCTATTTTCTGGTATAATTCAAAAGCAGAGACTTTGATCCCTGCCCAGTAGCTCTGAATAGCACCCAGCTGCTTGAACCATTTACCATCCGTTATTTGTGGGAAATGTATCAATGATTTTTACTAGATTATTGGATGATCTACTGCTCAATATCAGCCTAATCCCTCCCTCTCAATGAGTTCCTGATTATGGGAGCTCTGCTAACTGTTGAATCATTAAATCTCCTCCTGGAAAATTTAGTCTTTATCTGTGTCCTTCTCCATCAGCAGCAACAGAATTATTCCTCCCACTAGCTTTTATTTCAGAAGTTAACTCTTCATTTCGAAGAACTAGTATAGTGAATTTATTTATTCTTTACTGAGAGTGAAAATCTTTTCCTTTCTCCATTCTAGGTTCTTTGGATGGTCTAATAAATAAAATGACATAAAACAGATTAACAGGAGACAAATTTAATTATATACGTATGGGAGCCCCACAAAGGCATACAGAGTCCAAAACAATATGACAATTGAGGCTTATATACCATCCTAAGAAGAATGAGGTAAAAGGGTAGGGTATTCAAAAAGGGGGAAGACAATTCACAGGAAGTTGAAAAGAGCTCACTTTTGGTTAACAGATGTTTGTCCTGCCATGTGGTTGGAGTTTTTCAGAAATAAAAAGTTATATGTGGGAGTAGCTCTCTTCATGGTAAAGGCACCCTCATCTAGATTCTTTTAAGAACTTAGGAAAATATAAAAAAGATTCTGTGTCTGCTCATTCTTAATTGCCTTCAGCTAAAAAAATTCATATGCAAAATTGGTACTTTTAGAGGTGACATAGTATGCTTCCTTTCTCCTGTCTGAACTGTACAAATCAAAAAAATTTTTCTAATGTTTATTTATTTTTGACAGAGAGGAGAGAGAGAGAGAGACAGAGCATGAGTGGGGGAGGGGCAGAGAGAGAGAGGGAGACACAGAATCTGAAGCAGGCTCCAAGCTCTGAGCTGTCAACCCAGAGCCCAATGCGGGGCTCGGACCCACGAACTATCAGATCATGACCTGGGCTGAAGTTGGATGCTTAGCTGACTGAGCCACCCAGGCGCCCCTGAACTGTACTATTTATGCAGTTTCAGATATTTGGCAATGTTCTAAACACTAGGCTAATTGTATGTAAGCTATCAGTTCTTATGTATGAAACAAAAATATACTGCAACTCTTTGCTTAGACTTTCAATAAACTGAACCATTATATTATTTTAAATATTTATTTAGAGATTTAGGAACATATACTAAAAGAAAGATATAATTCGCCATGATAGTAATTATACTAGGATCTAATAAAAGTAGAATATAAGATGATATAATTATATTTATTTTATGAAATGATCAAGATGTTACAGGCTCATAGTTCTAGTTTTGGTCCCAAGATATGGAATTGACTACTCTTAGGGAGCCACTGCTTCTTAACACTGGGGGTTAATATTAGAACCAATGGGTATGGAGGTATAAATTGGGTTGTTTCTTTAAATACAAGAGGGCAAAGAAGAGATGCCTTAAATAACTCTAGTGACAGAATAACATCTCCTCTCTGTTCCTCCATCCTTGCCTGTCTGGTCCCCGACCTTCCTTGGATGTGAATTCATGTTGATGATTGCAACTAACTTGCAGCTTTCATAAGTCTCCTTTGTAAATAGACACTATCAATCCCAGTTTTTCCAGTAACAGTGTGACTATAAAAATATATTTCTAAACAATCACTTATTTCCCTTTTTCCTTTAATGACTTGGCCCAGGCTTCCTGGAATTGCTTTTGAATTGTGTGAGTCTGAAGTTCTTCTTTTGTCAGCCTTCCAATGACCAACTATTATGGGAAATAGAAAAAAAGTACACTTCAGAGTCATCTGGAAGAACCCCCAAGTCAACTAAAACCTCAGAGTTCATAAGTATCAAAATAAGACTTTCTCATAAGGCTACTGACTGATAATAATGAAAGGCAAAATATATCCATCAATGATGAGTCACAAAGTTTAATTTTCACTATCTACATATGATCCATAATTTGAATGTTTTCTTTCATACTTTGTGCCGTTGTTCACATGGTCATTATTGACAATTTAACTGCTCACATGCAATTTATCAGGTATCCTGGAATACATTCATGTCTGTTAGCTCATACTTGTACCTTCTCAATTACTCTAAACAAGTTGCAAGTTAGGAAATAAAACAAAGTTTAAGTTACAAGTTACCAAAAACCTTATGAATAGATAACTCATACCCAGAAAGTATATAAAGAAAACTTCTATAAACATGCTAAAAGCTAAAATATTGTACTTCAGTTCCAGGGATGAAAAACCCAGCTGTATATGGAGTGGCAAGAGACAAATGATTCTAAAGCCTATTCAAGTCAAGTTTGTATATTCACTTTTACTGTTTATATAGATATACATATATATTATGTATGATTTCTGATTAAGAACATTTTTTTTTGCAATTACATAATTAGTTTTTAATTATTTTTCCTGTGGTTACAAAATGGAGCACACACATAAAACTAAGACCCATCCCATGAACAACTGGCTCCTGGCATTGGACCAAACTCCACACATCTCAAATCCAGGATAGTAGCTTTGAGAGCCTGCTGGTTATCAGTGTTTGTGGAGAAAACAAGAAATCAATTTCTTCTCTTAGTATATGCCCAACAACTGAAGATACAGAAGGGAAGATAACATAAAATTTTACTAAATTTCTTTCAAATATTTTTTTTCTGTCTTAGCAGGCAACTGAAATATGGAAGACATAGACTCATTTTTATTCAAATTTAAAGGATATTATTTTCTCCGCCCAGGACTTGATATAGGCTTTCTAGAAACATTAAATGATTTTGAAATCAGAGAAGATGATGTCTTCATAGTCACATACCCCAAATCTGGTGAGTTCTGTATTCTAATAGCTAATGTAAGAATAAAATGATAACTTTTTATAATATGGTAACTCAGTCTTTTTACCAATATTATATAGAGACATATACACTTAATCTATTAGATAGTATAGAGTTAAATGAATTTTGTATCCTATGAAATAATGTCTTTTATAGTGTAGCTATAACTTTTTTTTTTTGTCAAGGAAATGGAAAAAATGTTGAAGTAGATAAATTGAAGATGGCCTGTCAAACACTAAATGCTGAAGTGGGCTGGAAAACAATGCAGGAATATTTACTATTTAGGTAGCTGCTTCAGACATCATCAAGATAAAAAAACTTCTGCACAGTGAAGGAAACAATCAGCAAAACTAAAAGGCAACCAACAGAATGGGAGAAGATATTTGCAAATGACATATCAGATAAAGGGTTAGTATCCAAAATCTATAAAGAATTTATCAAACTCAACACCCAAAAAAACAAATAACCTAGTGAAGAGATGGGCAAAAGACATGAATAGACACTTCTCCAAAGAAGACATCCAGATGGCCAACTGACACATGATAAGATGCTCAATATCACTCATCATCAGGGAAATACAAATCAAAACCACAATGAGGTACCACCTCACACCGGTCAAAATGGCTAACATTAACAACTCAGACAACAACAGTTGACGGCAAGGATGCGGAGAAAGAGGATCTCTTTTGCACTGCTGGTAGGAATGCAAACTGGTGCAGCCACTCTGGAAAACAGTATGGAGGATCCTCAAAAAATTGAAAATAGAACTACCCTATGACCCAGCAATAGCACTACTAGGTATTTATCCAAGGGATACAGGTATGCTGTTTCGAAGGGGCACATGCACCCCCATGTTTATAGCAGCACTATCAACAATAGCCAAAGTATGGAAAGGGCCCAAATGTCCACTGATGGATAAATGGATAAAGAAGATGTGGTATATATATACAATGGAGTATTACTCGGCAATCAAAAAGAATGAAATCTTGGGGCGCCTGGGTGGCTCAGTCGGTTAAGCGTCCAACTTCAGCTCAGGTCACGATCTCGCAGTCCGTGAGTTCGAGCCCCGCGTCAGGCTCTGGGCTGATGGCTCAGAGCCTGGAGCCTGCTTCCGATTCTGTGTCTCCCTCTCTCTCTGCCCCTCCCCCATTCATGCTCTGTCTCTCTCTGTCTCAAAAATAAATAAACATTAAAAAAAAGTTTTAAAAAGAATGAAATCTTGCCATTTGCAACTATGTGGGTGGAACTAGAGGGTATTATGTTAAGAGAAATTAGTCAGTCAGAGAAAGACAATATCATGTGATTTCACTCATATGAGGACTTAAACACACAGAACAGATGAACACAAGGGAAGGGAAACAAAAGTAATATAAAAATAGGATGGGGGACAAACCATAAGAGACTTTTTAAAAAATTTTTTAAACACTTATTTCTTTTTCTTTTTCTTTTTTTTTAATATATGAAATTTATTGTCAAATTGGTTTCCATACAACACCCAGTGCTCATCCCAAAAGATGCCCTCTTCAATGCCCATCCCTCCTCCTCCCTCCCACCCTCCCCATCAACCCTCAGTTTGTTTTCAGTTTTTAAGAGTCCATAAGAGACTCTTAAATATGGAGAACAAACAGAGGATTGCTGGAGGGGTTGTTGGAGGGGGGATGGGTGAAATGGGTAAGGGGCATTAAGGAGTCCACCCCTGAAATCATTGTTGCACTATAAGCTAACTAACTTGGATGTAAATTAAATAAATAAAAATATTTTAAAAAGTAATGTTGGGAAATATGGATCACTATATGCAGAAAATACAGCTGTATCCCTAACACCACATGAAAGAGTGAACCCCAAGTGTACTAAGACAGTAATATTAAAGATAAAACTATATAATGATTTATATTATAAAAACAGAAGAAAATCACTGTGACTTCGGAATGGTAAAAAAAACTTATTAAACAAATGTCCAAAGAAGAAAATACAGGTTTCTTTCTGGGGTTAAGGTCCTGGAATAGTAGGAGGACCCATGGTTGCCTCATTTTTTGAACACAGCTAGATAAATATCAAATTATTCTGAATACCCAGGAAATTGTTCTGAGGACTGAGTGAACAAATTGCACAAAAGGGGGAGAAAAGAGGCCACATCATGTAAGGTAGGAGATGTGGAGACACGATTTGGGCAAGAAAAGTACTGCTGCTACTGCAAAGGGGAGGGAACCCTGATCAGGGAGAGAGAGAGGGAGAGAGAGAGAGAGTGGAGGGAGAAGGGCAGGGTGCAGGGCATTGCACAAGAAAACACTTCCCCAAAGCCACTGACAGGCAAAATGAGATGAGCTGATTATCACAAGTTTTCATAAGGTGCGAAGCTCAAAGTCTAAAGTTGCAGAAGTCCTCATCATCACCAGGGTGGATCCTGGTAGGTGTAGAAGTACTCCTGTGGAGAAGAAAGGCAGAGGCCCAGAAGAGGGAAAGCTTGGTGTGAGGATCACCCAGATTTTACTGGGAGAGACAGTTACCCTTAATGGAGTACATTTGAGAGGCAGTGCTGCCTTTCAGGAGACAAAAGAGCCTGCATGTGTGATTGCATTGCTCTTTCACTAAAATGTAAGCAGGGACAGTTGTTGAGGATGGCTTTTTGATGTGCTTTACCATACACTCCAAGCCCCTGTGGCTTTGTGAAACTGCCCTTCTGGAACAAACCAGCACCAGCCCCGTGTGAGACCCTCCCCCAGAGGATCAGCAGGGATCCACACTGCACCTGGTACCTAAAATTTAGAGCTTTAAAACCCAGTCCCTGCATGAAATAAAACACAGAGCACTGCACTGCTGGGTGGGCAGATGGCTGAGACATAGACAGGATGAAGGCAGAGATTTGAGGGATGTCTGGGACAATGAAGGGAGATAGCTTGCTCTTCTGTGAGGACTTCTGGAACAGCTTTGGGCATGAATTTCCCTCTCCAGGGAGGATAGAGCTAGCTGACTCAATTTTTATCCCCACTCATCAGCACAGACAGACTACAATGAGCAGCACAGCACCTGCAGTGGAAGCTTGAGCTGCTTACACAAAGACCAACTGCCTGAAGCCGCAGGTGCTTCTGTATGAGGGCAAGTGTGCCTGAGAGCCAGAGTGGCAGCAGACCTCTTCCCCAGAAGACCAGCACAAATCCCCATATGCACCAAATCTACCCATTATAGAGTGCTGCAAAGCTTCAGATCTAGTGGAAATTGGAGCTAGCCTCTTTTAACAAGCAGACCAAAACATATCTACTTAAAACTCTCTACACACTGGACAAGATCGAAACACTCACACTTCAGGTAAACTGAAATTCTGCAGAAGAATGACCTGAGGGAAAGAGCAGTCAAAATACAATAGCAGAGTGCACACAGTATACAGCAGAAACATTTCTTGAAATGCCAGTCCTTGGTCACTATATGACCTCTTATTTACAAAACAATTACTCTCAGGAGCAAGAAAGATAACTGGCTTTTCTAAGTTACAGAAGACAGATACCTAGACAAAATGCCAAGACAGAGGAATTCATCTCAAAAGAAAGAACAAGTGAAAGTCATGGCGGCCAAAGATCTAATCGAAACAGATATAAATAATATGGCTGATCCAGAATTTAAAACAATAATCATAAGAATACTGGGCTTGAGAAAAGCATAGAAAGCACCAGGGAGTCCCTTACTGCAGAGATAAAAGACCTACAAACTGGTCAAGCTGAAATATAAACTGCTATAACCAAGATGTGAAACTGATTGGATGTAATGACCATAGGAAGGAAGAAGCAGAGGAATTAATATGTGATATAGAAGATAATTATGGAAAATAATGAAGCTGAGAAGAAGAGGAAAAGGAAAATATTGGATTATAAATGTAGACCCAGGGACTCTACAATAAGAGTCCAATAATAAATAAGAAACCCAGGGACTCTACAATGTGTAAGGAGTCTCAGAAGAAGAAGAGAAGAAGAGAAAAGGGGGCAGAAGTTTTATTTGAGCAAATTGTAGCTGAAACTTCCCTAATCTAGACAAGGAAACAGACATCCAAATCCAGGAGGCATAGAGAACTTCCAGAAAAATCAACAAAAGCAGCCCAACACCAAGACATATCATACTAAAATTTGCAAAATACAATGATAAGAAAGCAATCCTAAAAGAAACAAGGGAAAAGAAATCCCTATCTTACAAAGATAAATAAGGATAGCAGCAGACTTATCCACAGAAAGTTGGCAGGCCAGAAGGGAGTGGCATGATATAGTCAAAGTGCTGAATGGGAAAAAATATGCAGCCAAGAATACTCTATTCAGTAAGGTTATCACTCAGAATAGAAAGAGAGATAAAGAGTTTCCCAACAAAATCTCAAAGAGTTCATGACCACTAAACCAGCTCTGCAAGAAATATTAAAGGTGACTCTTTGAGTAATTAAGAAAGACCAAAAACAACAAAGACTGAAAGGAACAGAGAAAATCTCCAGAAAAAACAAGTAATAAAATGGATGAAATTCATATCTATTAATAATCACTCTAAATTTAAATTGACTAAGTCCTCCAATCAAAAGAAATAGGGTGTTCGAATGGGTAAAAACAAAACAAAACAAACAAGACCTATCTATATGCTGCCTACAAGAGACTCATTTAAGACCTAGAGACATCTGCAGATGAAAGTGGGGGGAAGGAAAACCATTTATCATGCAAGCCAATGTCAAAAGAAAGCCAGAGTAGCAATATTTATATCAGAAAAACTAGATTTTCAACCAAGACTATAACAAGAGATGAAGAAGGGTTCTAGGTCCCAATTAAGAAGTCTATCCAATGAGGACATCTAACAATTTTAAATATTGATGCCTCCAACTTGAGAGCACCCAAGTATACAAAACAATGAATAACAAGCGTAAAGGAAACTCATTGTAATAATACAATAATGGTAGGGGGTTTTAATACCCTACTTATATCAATGGACATATCATCTATGCAGAAAATCAAGAAGGAAACAATGGCTTTGAATGACATACTGGGCTGGATGGATTTAACAGATATATTCAGAACATTTCATCCTAAAGAAGTAGAGTACACATTCTTTTCAAGTGCAAGTGGGACAATCTCCAGAATAGATCACATACTAGATCACAAATCAGTCTTCAACAAGTACAAAAAGATTGAGATCATAATATGCATAATATCAGACAATACTATGAAACTTGAGGCCAACCACAAGAAAAAATTTGGAAAGACCTCAAATTCATTGAGGTTAAAGGTAATCCTACTAAAGCATTAATGGGTCAGCCAGTACATTAAAGAAGAAATTGGAAAAAAAATACATGGAAGCCAATGAAAATGAAAACACAAAGGACTAAATTTGGGGTGCAGCAAAAGCATACATAAGAAGGGATATATAACAAGAACCTCAATATATAAATACATCCAGCAACCATGAAAAATCTCAAATATTCAACCTAAGTTTATACCTAATGGAGCTGGAAAAAGGACAAGAAATAAAGCCTAAAACTATCAGAAGAGGGGAAATAATAAAGATTAGAGTAGAAATATATGATATAGAAAGAAACAAATATTTGAAATTCAATGAATGTGATATACTACACAAAATAAAATAAAAAATAAGAACAATATGATCCTCTCAGTAGATGCAGGAAAAAGTATTTTACCAAGTACAACATCCATTCATGATAAAAACCCACAACAAAGTAGGGATCGAGGGAACATACTCAACATCATAAAGGGCATATATAAAAGACCCAGAGCTAACAACATCCTCAATGGGAAGAAACTGAGAGCTTTACTGCTATGGTCAAGAAGAAGACAGGGATGCCCACTGTCACACTTGTTATGTGCCATAGTACTAGAAGTCCTAGCCTCAGCAGACAGCAGAAAGAAATAAAATATATTCAACTTGCCAAGAGAGTGGTCAAACTTTCACTATTCACCAATGGCATGATACTGTATGTAGAAAACACAAAACTCTTCACCAAAAATTTTCTAGAACTGATACATAAATTCAGGAAAGTCGCAAGATACAAAATCAACATAGAAATAAGTTTCACTTCTTTACAACAAAAATGAATCAGCAGAAAGAGAAATCAGCATTACACTTACAAAGGCATAAAAACTCATAAGATACCTAGGAATAACCTAACCAAATATCTATATTCTAAAAATTTTAGAACACTTCTGAAAGAAATTTAAGACAACATAAAGAAATGGAAAAATATTCCACGCTCATGGATTGAAAGAACAAATATTGTTAAAATGTCTTTACTACCCAATTTACTTTACTACTTCAATTCCTCTCAAAATAACACCAGCATTTTTCACAGAGCTACAGCAAACTTAAAAACATACAAAAAATTTGTATGGAACTACAAAATTTCCTGAAGAGTCAAAGCAATTTTGAAAAAGAGAAACAAAGCTGGAGACATCACAGTTCCAGACATCAAGCTATATTACAAAGCTGTAATGATCAAGGTAGTATGGTACTGGCAGAAGAACACACAGAGAGATCAGTGAAGCAGAATAGAAAACCCAGAAATGGACCCACAACTATATGGTCAATCTTTGACAAAGCAGGAAAGAATATCCAGTGTAAAAAAAAAATACTGACTCTTTATCAAATGGTTTTGGGAAAACTGGAAAGAAACAAGCAGATAAATGAAACTGGACCACTTTCTTATACCATACACAAAAATGAACTCAAAATGCATCAAAGACTTAAATATGAGACAGGACCATCAAAATCCTAGAGGACAACACAGGCAACAACCTCTTTGACCTCAGCAGTAGCAACTTCCTACCACACACATCGGCAGAGGCAAGGAAAACAAAAGCAAATATGAACTATTGGGACTTCATCACAATAAAAACTTCTGCATAGTGAAGGAAACAAACAACAAAACTAAAAGGCAGCCTGTGGAATGGGAGAAGGTATTTGCAAATGACATATCTGATAAAGGGTTAGTATCCAAAATCTATAAAGAACTTATCAAACTCAACATTTAAAAAAAAAAACAAATAATCCAGTGAGGAAAGTAGCAGAAGACAGGAATATATTTTTTTCCAAACACATCCAGATGGCTAACAGACACATGAAAAGATACTCAATATTAATCATCATCAGTGAAATACAAATCAAAACCACAGTGAGATACCACCTGACACCTGCTAGATTGGCTAAAATTCACAGTGCAGGAAACAATAGATGGTGGACAAAGATGCAGAGAAAGAGGAACCCTCTTACACTGTTGGTGGGTATGCAAACTGGTGTAGCCACTGTGGAAACAATATGGAGTTTCCTGAAAAAGTTAAAAATAGAACTACCCTATGACCCAGCAATTGTACTCCTAGTATTTACCCAAAGGATACAAAAATACTGATTCAAAGGGGCACATGCATGCCAATGTTTATACTAGCATTTTCAACAATAGCCAAATTATGGAAAGAGCCAAATGCTCATAGACTGATGAACGGACAAAGAAGATATGTTTTATACATACAATGGAGTATTACTCAACCATCAAAAAGAATGAAATCTTGCCATTTGCCACAATGTGGTTGGAGCTAGAGTGTATTATGCTAAGTGAAATAAGCCAGTCGGAGAGAGACAAATACCATATGATTTCATTCACACATGGAATTTAGTAAATAAAACAGATGAGCACATGGCGGGGGTGAGAATAGAGAGGGAAACGAACCACAAGAGACACTTAATGATAGAGAACAAACTGAGGATTTATGGAGGGAGGTGTGTGGGAAATGGGGTAGATGGGTGATGGGCATTAAAAAGGGCACTTGTGTTGATGAACACTGGCTCTTATTTGTAATTGATAAATCAATAACTTCTACTCCTGAAACCAATATTACTCTATGTTAAAAGATTAGAATTGAAATAAAAAACTTGAAACAAAAAATAAAATACAGGCAAAACTTTAAACTTTAATAAATTCAATTACATCAAAGTTAAGCAGTTTGGGTTTTGCTTCACTAAGAATCATTTGGGCAAAGTTAATAGGTGACAGAAAGAATATACATGCTATGTCTACAATGAAAAAAATATTTTTTATCTACCATATATTAGAACTACAAATCAAGTGTGGGGCAGCAATCTGAGAATAAAAAGAGTCAAAGAAATAATCTGAAAATTTACAGAAGAAAACCACCCTCCGCCAATACCAAAAAAACCCCAAGTTGGTAGACAAGATATATTACTTTACATCTACTAGACTGACAAAAATTAGAAAATGAGTAAATCTGAACATGGCAAGGAGTGCAGAGAGATGTATATGCATAAGCATTTTACCCCTGGGAGAATAGTTTAAAGCAGCCATTCTTTGGAAAGCAGTATGGCACTACCTGGACAACTAAAATACACCTATAACAGGCAATTCCTCTCCTGAATATTTGTCCCTATGAAAATCTCATACAGGTACACAGTGAACACGAATGAGGATATACATGGCAGTGTTGTTTGGGTTGGGGTGTCCATTGGTGGAAAATGGATAGGTCAGTGCAGGAATGCACACCCAGAAACATAGACAGCATCTATTAAGCACATTGGATCAGATGTAGCATGTAAATGAACATTAAACCACAGCACACAGTGGCAAACAGAAAGAAATGATGCACATGGATAGGAAATAGAAACACATACAACAATACACGTTCCACAAGAACACTTTCCAATGAGGAATGCACTTTAAACCCCAACACCTGCTTTTCTGTGGTGGGGGTAGTAGTAGGAATTGAAACAGCAAATGAAAATAAATGGACAAACAGAGAGGGAGGGCCTTTGGTGAATCAGTGTTATTAATATAGCATGAACTGAAGAAAATAATTCGTATCCCATTACACTAACGCCTGACTATCAAATAGGCCAAGAAAAATAAAGAAAGGAAGGAAAGGAGGGAAGTGGGGGAGAGAGAGAGAGACAGAGAGAGAGGGAGGGAGAGAGAAAGAGAGAGGGGGGGATTGGGAAAAGTGTAAAAGGGGGAGTGGCAGAAGAAACTGAAAACAGATATCTGAATTTTTGAATCTCTGCAGAGATTTTTACATCATATTGTTTGAATCCCTGCAGAACTGTGCCATGATTGAAAACCTGTCAGCCCTCCTGAATCTGTGATTCCTCCTGCAGAAGCAGTATCTTTTATCTGGGAAAGCAAAAGGATGAAAGAAACCTTCCAGAGCCTTATAACAAGTTTTCATGAATTTGAACTCATTGAGTTACCAGCTGAGGTAACATGCAGGCACACGTGGTCGTGGTCTTCCCTGTGCAACACTGGAGGACTAAAACCACCAATATTAAGATAATGAGATGACCAGATAAGTTGCACTCCACCTGTACCTGCTAGCAAGGCTTCTGCACCCAAAAATGATCTTGCTCACCAGGTGCTGCTGCTTAGCATGGGTGATTGGATGGTCTTAGGAAGGAAGGCTAGGATGGGAATTGATGAGGGGCCAGTGGGTTTTCTCATTTCGGAAGTTGATTTGAACCTTTCTGGGACTTACGATTTTTAGTTGGGTAAGTTTTTTTTTAAGAACATTGCCTGGATATATCTGAACCATGACCTTTATAGAGGGTATGTTTTAATCTTATACCTTTAATCTTAATTTTTATATGAATCATGTAAATTAAGTGTAAGAAATCTAAAGCAGGCAATTACACCCAAATATCCTGAGACAAATGTCCTCTTTAATTAGAATTAAGAGAAGTAGTCATCAGAAAAATGTGTCACATCCTACATACAGTGAAACGCCCAACTTTAGGCATCATCCTGCCCTTCCTGTCTCCATGTGGGTCACAGGGCTTTCCTTAGGGATTTATAATGAACACTATATCCTTAGGTGGACATCATGTGCACAGTAGGAAACATGGGGAAGGGGGAAAAAATGGAAAGTGACTCCTTCAGTGAAATTCCTTTTTTTTTCTTTTTGTTTATATTACCTAAAGTCCTATGAGTGGGCTTGTGGAAGGAAATCTAGAGGCAGACATAGAAGGTAATTTAAAAGTCCCATATATGAAGCAGAAGAAAGCACAGAGGATTCAAAGAATCAATTAGTGCGACAAACTCCCACAGAGTTTCAAATGTAGCATCTCCTTAAAAGGAAAAATAAAGAAAATGTTTGTTTTCTTTTACTCATACTGCATTTTTAATATATTAAAAATTCCATTCTGACCAAATTACCATTATACATGTTATAATAACAAACTCTTATTAAAATACTGATGGCACTTCTATCTGCATTTTGGAGACATTTGTACATCATTGAAAACAAAAATAATTGTTTTACAGGAACCATCTGGTTTCAGCAGATATTAAACTTGATTTATTTTGATGAACATCGAAAAAGCACTGGGAATCTGGAGACAGTTTTTCGAGTTCCCTATTTTGAGTACCCTGATCAAAACGGATTTTGTTAAAAGACCATCTCCTCGTCTCTTCACTACCCCCTCCCATACTATTTGGTTCCAAGTGGCCTGAAGAACAAAAAGCCAAAGTAAGAAAGAGACTATGGCTGTTGAAAGATAACTGCTCTTTTTCTTTCATTTCCTTTCATTACACTGACACTGCATTCATCAAGCTGAAGCAAATGTGGCATTTGACATGCTTTTTTTTCAATAGCCATTTTGTTCTTATCATGGAGAATCTGATTTTTACCTTGTACCCTTTTCCTGATCACATATATACAGCCATTAAAATGAAAGAGTGTATATCTGTGCATTTAATTAACTTTATAATGTAAATTATAATATAATACACATTTTAGATTATATATCCTTTCATTTTTTTAATTAGCTTACTTACTAGGTGCACTTACAATACTAGCAATTCCTTCACTGCTCTCAGTGGCCTCACCACTACCTTTTCATACTTCCACCTATTTTGGTTGGGTACCATGGATAGAGGTGTGTCTGGCGGAGTAATTGAGAGCCACAGGCCAATCATGGAGGGAGACGCAATGTAGAGAAGGGGAAACCCAAAATACAAAGAACACTGAATGTCTACAAGACATAGTTAGGAAACTATAAAGTTAAAAAAAAAACATACTTCACCCAATTGGAAGGTATTCGGGTAAAAATATGATGTAATGAAAGCAACAGAAATAATGAAGACTTCCTTTCTTTGCAGATTATTTATGTATACAGAAACCCTAAGGACGTTATGTGCTCATATTTTCACTTTTCAAAGAAGATGCCATTACCTACTACAAGTACCATTGAGGAATTCATGCAACTATTTCTAGAAGGAAAAGGTAAATAAATTTATATAAAGCAAGTAATAAGTTTGCTGTCCTGCAGTGAGGTTTTAGCTTAGTGAATATGACAGAGGGTAAAAAAGAAGCTGAAGTAGAGTTGAATGAGGGTGAGTAATCAATGTATTAAGCCATTGGTAGGGTTGTCCTAGATGACCATGCCCTGCCATTGTTACAAATTATGATGCCCCTGCGCTTCTCAGTAGACTGTCAAGATTACAAAGTCATATCACAAAGGAATATTTACATTTAGCTATGAAAACAGTGGTTCATAAGCACAGGGGTTTCTGTTCTAGCTCAGTGAGAAGAATCTCAGTTCAGATCACAGGTTTGGAGCTTTGCACTGCATATTGCAAATGGCTGCTGCCAAGAGCTTCTATTTGATAAAGTTCTATTCCATATTTGTTTCTTTTTTATTAAATTTTTATATATTTATTTATCTGTAAATGTTTATTTTTGAGAGAGAGAGAGTGAGAGAGAAAGGAAGTGCACGCTAGTGGGGAGGGGCGGAAGAAGGAGACAGAGGATCTGAAGTCTGCTCTGTGCTAACAGCAGAGAGCCCTATGCGGGGCTCCAACTCAAAAACCATGAGATCATGACCTGAACCAAAGTCAGATGCTTAACCAACTGAGCCACTCAGGCGCCACTTTTATTTATTTTTAAAGTAATCTCTACACCCAACATGGGACTCCAACTCACAACCCTGAAATCAAGAGTTGTATACTCTATCCACTAAGCAAGCCAGGACCCCACCCCCCACACTTCCTTTTGTGAGGAGGCACCACTGTAGCTGGTTGAGCAGGAGCCAGTCCTCTGAAGTAGAGGTGATGATATGGAACAGGAGAGCTATGTTTAGTGTCAAATGTACTGTGCAGAGCAGAAGTGACTCCTCAGGGAGCCCATATGTTCCATGTAGCCAGGAAAAAGTTCTATGTGCTTGGGAAGACCAGGAGGAGTGAGAAGGAGAGGATTCTTTCCTCCATTTTCCTCCTTGGTTTTTCTAACCACATCCTATGTTGATTTTGTGTCTATTTTAAGAGACTAATTTCTCCTTGAGTTCATGTAATTGTTTTCTGGTAGAAGCTTGATGGTTCTCCCATAACCAGGTGCTAGGGGAAATCAGGACTCTAGCAGTACACTTCCTGTACACTTCCTTTTCCTTCTTTGTTACTAAAGACTCCTGCATCTCCTAAGACTGTAACTCATTTTCAGTGTGTTCAACACATTTACTTAATGACTATCTATTCTCCTCACAGTGCTGGGAAGCCTTTGGTTTGACCACATCAAAGGTTGGCATGAGCACAAAAGCCTCTTCAACATCGAGTTCATGATGTATGAGGAGTTTAAAAAGGTGAGAAAAGTGACATTAGTGACTTCACAGAATCTGTAAGGTAGCCTGGCTGAACGTATTGATTGCTCATGCCCAGAACACCCAAAGGGCGATATCAAATTTGAGATCCCAGATGAAGTGGACCAGGAGACATTTTTCCAGTATCACTTCTGTACTTTGTTTGCCAGGTTTTCATTTACAGCTAATACTGGAAGTTTCTTTTCAAAAATCGTCTGTGTGTGAGGAATTATCTGTGTATGTATATGATATGCATATGTTTGATTATTTAGAGTCAGACTATTGGTCTCTCTTTCATGGATTGTGAAATCTATTTTCTGCACTATTCATTCTAATAACATTCTAAATGTTATGTTCATCATTCTTGGGTGCATCTCTTGGGAAACTTTAATCTTGTCTGCATTGTGTATGATTAAAAATTCCCAGAAAAATTAAATGAAAATGCCTCCATATGATTAGACATAATTCAGCACCCAGTACAGTCAACTCTAATCGGCTTAAAATGTAGGAACTTCTGTTGTTTATTGACTGAATCCCAGAGGAAGGCTACCCTTATGCTGAGTGTTACCGCTAAGCAGTCAAGAATGTCCCAGCATTATCTGTCTTTCTTTTGTATCATATTTGGTGTGGCAAGGATGTCTCCCATCATGGTAGCAAGGCAGTTGTAGTTGTGTCCTCAGATGATAACATGTAAGGCAGAAAGAGAGGGAACTGGGATAAAGGGGCCTTCTTGCCCTGCTTTATTTCTACTTTTTCTCTAGGAGGAAAATCATACTTAGTAACTTCTCTTTGACTTCCTCTTTCTTTTTTAAAAAAGTTTATTTTGAGAAAGAGAGTAAGAGAGCATAAACAGTGCAGGGACATAGAGAGAGGGAGGGAGGGAGGGAAAGAGAGAGAGAGAATCCCAAGCAGGCTCAGATCAATCAGTGTAGAGCCGGAGGCAGGGCTCAATTCCATGACCCATGAGATCATGACTTGAGCTGAAATCAAGAGTCAGGCACATAACCAACTGAGCCACCCAGGAGCCCCTTGACTTCCTCCTTCTGTTTCAATGCCAAAATTGGGTCATATGACCAATGAGAATAATCTCTTGTAGAGACAATAGAATTGCTTTGAGGATCATGGATCAATCAGAATAATTACTGAATCAGGACTGGGCACTAATGCCAGAACATCACCAGGTGAACTCTTAGCAGGGAAGAAGAGAAAGAGCTGAGAGGCAAGCTCTCCTAAGGACGTCTCCATCCTGAGTATTTGTCACTAGTCTGTTACACCTGCCCCAGAGCATGATACTAAGCCTAGACTTTCTTGTTGAGTCCATATCACCTACCAAATAGAGATTCAGTGTCTGGCTCGCCTTGAAACCTTCCTCACGATATGATCCCGCTATTGCTTCCACCCTCATCTCCCATATTCTCATCCAAAGCCAGTTTCCACTAGCTCTACGGAAATTGAACTTCTAACTGTCCTGTGACCTGTTATCTCACAACTTCTACGCAACCACAATGTTGCAGATATTCTTTCATTTCTCTAGACTCCATATCTTTAGTTTGTCTACCTAGAAAATTCCCATTTTTGCTTTAATTCCCAGAACAAATTTCTTGTCTTTATTGAAATATTCTGAGTTCTGTTACACAATTAGTCTTTCCCAAAGGTCCTTGTACTGAATTCCTAGGATTCATCCCCAGTTGTATCTCTGTTCACTCGCACCATCACACAGGGCAGTGTCTGTCATTTAGTAGCTACTCCCCAAATACTTGCCGGTAACACAGATAAAACAAAATATGAGTGTTCTCAAAATGAACCCAAATGTGCTCTCAAACAGTGGAAAAGTGATGGATTAATTTATCAAGAGGGAATAAGCAAGTCACATCTCAAGGAACAGCTCCACTTTCTAAGCAACCTAAGCACCTACGATGTTCACTCCCATAATGATATTTATCTATGACACTTGTATAAGTCTTCTTTGTGATAACATGCATAATTTATCATACTGTGATTTATTTCAGGATCTCAGAGGTTCTATGTTAAAAGTCTGCAAATTTCTGGGGAAAGAATTAAGTGATGAGGACATGGATACTGTGGTGAGCCAGGCCATGTTTGAGAACATGAAGTTAGACCCACGGGCAAATTATGACAATATACTAAAGGACCAATTTGGGATACAAGAAAAAGGTCATTTCCTTCGCAAAGGTGAGGTTGAACAGTGAATGTCTGTATTGTACTGTGTCACAAATGAACCAAGTGTAGCTTCTAAGCTTCCTGGCTCACTTTTCTAACATGGACCCTTATGGCCCAGTTCCCGTCACTAGACAAATGATTTTCCATGATTTCTTCTTGTTGCTCTTCAAGAGACTATATAATGTAAGTGAATGTATCTGATGAATAGCCTAAAATCAAAAGGCCTTCTCCATGGCCCCTGGAAATCTACCAATGCCAGTACAATGTCTGCCACAAAATGGTTGTTCATTTACTGTTAGATTGTTTCCTTCCATTAGCATGGGATCGGCACATGATGATGAGGCAATGCTGGGGCTGTTGGCCAACAATGACTGCCCTTCCATTTCTGTGATTTATCCCTGAGTCTCCCCAGGGCTGAATTAACAACATGCATTCACTGATCTTTTGTTATTGCACAGGACTATCATGTGTCCTCTAGTAAACCTCATAAAAATGTGTAAGTTTCTCTCATTTATTATAATATCTCATACCTCTGATGAGTGAGTTTTTAAGTGAATGACTCCTTCCTGTAACTGATAAATTTCACCATGTTTTAATATTTTTGTTACTTGTATAATCATTCTAAGTTATATTTATGATCTTCTATCTTAGTACATGGAACATCTATAATACAGAACTATAGACATAAATTTTGCACTTAATCATAGGGTTCCATGCCTCTTTTTCAAGTAGTAATAAATATTGGCTTTGATTTCTCTCAGTATTTCCGTCACCTGGTCTCTTCATATATCTTTACCTGCTCAATTAAAAAATGTGAAGCACTGGTAACTCGGAGCCAACCTAAAGTGGAGACATTCCCTTCCTGTTATGCTCAGAACACCCTGTCTTGTAATAGACCACATCCCTTCTCAGCTGCCATCATCATTGCACTTGAAGTTTGTTTTCCCTTGAAAAAATAAATTTTTCTGTGTTTATACATCTTTAACTTACCTGAAAATGAGAGACTCAAATAGCTAAGAAGACAAGGAGGAGGAGCCAATTTTCCTTGTGGAAGTAAAGCACATTCCCATATGTTTCTTCTCCATAGACATGTACTTTTCTCTTACATTTTATCTAAAGGAACATCATTTGCACTAACTTTACCACTCCTACATGGTTTTCCTTTGTGTTTTCAGTTTTGTTAGTATTTCAGTTTGTTTCAGTCATTTGTTTATTTCAGAGTGCTTTTACAATCAGTGTTTCTTGTCTTGCCTTTCCTTCTATCTACACGCATTTGTCATCACATCTCTGTGTCTATAACTTTTTAAATATAATTTATTATCAAGTCAGCTAACATACATTGTATACAGTGTACTTTTTGTTTCGGTGATAGATTCCCGTGATTCTTCGCTTACATACAACACCCAGTGTTCATTCCAACAGGTGAGATGCCCATCACCTATTTTCCCCTCTCCCCTGCGCCCCCCCCCACCCATCAACCCTCACCTTTGTCTCTGTATTTAAGAGTCTCTTATGGGTTTGCCTCCCTCTGTGTTTGAAGTTATTTTTTCCCATTGCCTTCCCCCACGGTCTTCTGTTAAGTTTCTCTCAAGTTCCACATATGAGTGAAAACATATGATATGTCTTTCTCTGACTGACTTATTTCACTTAGCATAATGCCCTCCAGTTCCATCCACGTTGTTACAAATGACCAGATTTCATTATTTCTCATTGCCAAGTAGTATTCCATTATATATAAACCACATCTTCTTTATCCATCATCAGTTGATGGACATTTCGGCTCTTTCCATAATTTGGCTATTGTTGAAGGCACTGCTATAAACATCGACCCTTTCAAACAGCATACTTATATCCCTTGGATAAATACCTAGTAGTGCTATTGCTGGGTCATAGGGTAGTTCTATTTTTAATTCTTTGAGGAACCTCCACACTGTTTTCCAGAGCAACTGCACAAGTTTGCATTCCCACCAACAGTTCAAGTGGGTTCCTGTTTCTCCACATCCTCACCAATATATGTTGTTTCCTGAATTGTTAATTGTAGCCCCTCTGACTGGTGTGAGGTGGTATCTCAATGTGGTTTGATTTGTATTTCCCTGATGATGAGTGACATGGAGCATCTTTTCATGTGTCTGTTGGCCATCTGGATGTATTTTTTGAATAGACACTGGAAAAGTGTCTATTCATGTCTTCTGCCCATTTCTTCACTGGATTATTTGTTTTTCAGGTTTTGAGTTGGCTAAGTTCTTTATAGACTTTGGATACTAACCCTTTATCAGATATGTCATTTGCAAATATCTTCTTCCATTCCGTCAGATGCCTTTTAGTTTTGTTTTGTTGATTGTTTCCTTTGCAGTGCAGAAGCTTTTTATCTTGATGAGGTCCCAATCGTTCATTTTTGCTTTTATTTCTCTTGCCTTTGGAGACGTGTCAAACAAGAAATAGCTGCAGGTGAGGTCAAAGAGGTTGTTGCCTGTTTTCTCCTCCAGGGTTTTGATGGTTTTCCTGTCTCACATTCAGGTCTTTCATCCATTTGGAGTTTATTTTTGTGTATGGTGTAAGAAAGTGGTCCAGTTCATTCTTTGGCATGTTGCTGTCCAGTTCTCCCGGCACCATTTGCTAAAGAGACTATCTTTTTTCCATTGGATACACTTTCCTGCTTTGTTAAACATTAGTTGGCCATACATTTGTGGGTCCAATTCTGGGTTCTATATTCTATTCCATTGATCTACGTGTCTGTTTTTGTGCCAGTACCATACTGTCCTGTTGATTACAGCTTTGTTGTAGAGTCAGGGGTTTTGATGCTTCTTGCTTTGGTTTTCTTTTTCAACATTCCTTTGGTTATTCTGGGTCTTTTGTGGGTCCATATAAATTTCAGGATTGTTTGTTCTAGATTTCAGAAAAATGCCAGTGCAATTTTGATTGGGATTGCATTAATGTGTAGATTGTTTTGGGTAGTGTTGTCATTTTAACAATATTTGTTCTTCTAATCCATAAGCGAGGAATGTTTTTCCATTTCTTTTGTCTTCTTTCAATTTCTTTCATAAGTTTTCTATAGTTTTCATCATACAGCTCTTTTACATCTTTGGTTAGGTTTACTCCTAGATATTTTATGGTTCTCAGTGCAGTTGTAAATGGGATCAATTTCTTGATTTCTCTTTCTGTTACTTGTTTATTGGTGTATAAAAACGCAACCAATTAATATACATTGATTTTGTATCCTGCGACTTTGCTGAATTCATGTATCAGTTCTAGCAACTTTTTGGTGGAGTCTTTCGTGTTTTCCATGTACAGTATCATATCGTCTGTAAAAAGTGAAAGTTTGACTTCTTCTTTGCCAATTTTGATGCCTTTTATTTCATTTTGTTGTCTGATTGCTGAGGCTAGGACTTCCAACACTATGTTAAACAACAGTGGTGAGAGTGGATAGCCCTGTCATGTTCCTGATCTCAGAAATTAACTAACTTTGCTAGTTAAGGGTCTGTTCAAATTTTCTATATCTTCCCATTTGAGTGTTGGTAGTGTGTGGGTGTCTAGAAAATTGTCCATTTCTTCCAGGTTGTCCAGTTTTTTGGCATATAATTTTTCACAGTATTCTCGAATTGTTTTATTTCTATGGTGTTGGTTGTGATCTCTCTTCTTTCATTCATGATTTTATTTTGGGTTCTCTCTCTTTTCTAATTAGAAGTCTGGCTAGGCGGTTATCAATTTTGTTCATTTTTTCAAAAACAAACAGCTCTTAGATTCATTGATCTGTTCTATTCCTTTTTTGGATTCTATACTTTTTATTTCTGCTCTAATCTTTATTATTTCTCTTCTTATGCTGGTTTTGGGGTTTCTTTGCTCTTCTGCTTCTAGTTCCTTTAAGTGTGCAATTAGGTTATGTATTTAGGACCTTTCTTGCTTCTTGAGATAGGCCTGGGTTGCAATGTATTTTCCCCTTAGGACTGCCTTTGCTGCATCCCAAAGGGTTTGGACTGTCATGTTTTCATTTTAATTTGCTTCCATATATTTTTTAATTTCTTCTCTAATTGCCCGGTTGATCCATTCATTCTTTAGTAGGATGTTCTTTAACCTCCATGCATTTGGAAGCTTTCTAAATTTTTTTGTGGTTGATTTCAAGTTTAATAGCATTGGGATCTGAAAATATGCATGGTATGATCTCAATTCTTATATATTTATTGAGAGCTCTTTTGTGACCCAGTATGTGATCTACCTTGAAGAACATTCCATGTGCACTCGAAAAGAATGTGTATATTGCTGCTTTTGGATGAAAAGTTCTGAATATATCTGTCAAGTCCATCCAGTCCAGTGTGTCATTCAAGGCAATTGTATCTTTATTGATTTTCTGCCTAGATGATCTGTCTATTGTTGTAAGTGGAGTGTTAAAGTCCTCTGCAATTACCATATTCTTACCAATAAGATTGCTTTTGTTTGGTATTAATTAATTTATGTATTTGGGTGTATCAAGTTGGGGGCATAAACATTTACAATTGTTAGCTCTTCTTGATGGATAGACCCATAATTATGATATAATGTCTTTCTTCAACTCACGTTACAACCTTTAGTTTAAAATCTAGTTTGTCTGATAGAAGTATGGCTACTCCATCTTTCTCTGGACTTCCAGTAGCATGATAGATGGTTCTCTAACCCCTCACTTTCAATCTGAAAGTGTCCTCAGTTCTAAAATGAGTCTCTTGTAGGTGACATACAGATGGATCTTGGGTTTTTTGTCCATTCTGATACCTTATGTCTTCTGAGTGGAGCATTTAGTCCATTTTCATTCAGACTTATTATTGAAAGATATGGATTTAGTGTCATTGTGTTGTCTGTAGGTTTCATGCTTGTGGTGATGTCTCTGGTCCTTTGTAGTCTTCACAGCATTTCACTCACAGAGTCCCCCTTAGGATTTCTTGCAGGGCTGGTTTAGTTCATGAGCTCCTTCAGTTTTTGTTTGTATGGGAAAGGCTTTATCGCATAAACATTCTTGACTGCATACTTTTTGTATTAAGCACATTGAATATTTCCTGCCACTCCCTTCTGGCCTGCCAAGTTTCAGTGGTTAGGTCTGCTACTATCCTTATGTTTCTACCCTTGTAGATGAAGGCCCATTTGTCCCTAGCTGCTTTCAGAATTCTCTCTTTATCTTTGTATTTTGCCAGTTTCACTATGATATGCCTTGCAGAAAACCAATTCTTGGTAAATCTGAAGGGAGTTCTGTGCTTCCTGAATGTGGATGTCTGCCTCCTTACCCAAATGAGGGAAGTTCACAGCTATAATTTGTTCAAATAAACCTTCTGTCCCTTTCTCTCTCTTTCCTCTTCCAGAACTCTTATGATATGGATATTATTTTATTTTCATTGAATCCCTTAGTTCTCTAATTCTCCCTTGTGGTCTAGTATTTTTCTTATCTCTCTTTCCCCAGCTTCATTGTTTCCCATAATTTTATCTTCTATTTCACTTAATCTCCCCTCTACTTCCTCCCTCCTTGATTTCACTGCATCTAATTTATTTTGCACTTCATTTACAGCATTTCTTAATTCATCATGACTATTCCTTAGTTCTTTGATCTCTGCAGCAATAGATTCTCTGCTGTCTTTTATGCTTTTTACAAGTCCAGCAATAATCTTATGACTATTATTCTAAATTCTTGCTCAGATATATTGTTTGCATCCATTTAGCAATTCTCTAGTGTTATTTCTTCCTGGAATTTCTTTTGAGGAGAATTCTTCTGTTTTGTCATTTTGGCTAGTTTTCTGTCCCATATGTGTTTTAATAGTATGTCCTGCACTTGTGAGCACTTTTATATTAAAAAGGGGTCATACACTGTCCAGGGCCTGGCCCTTCAGGAGGTGTTTTTTGGAGTATGTTTCTTGCTCTCTGTTGTCACTTTGGTTGCTTTATCTCCCTACTTGTAGTGATGTTTTGGACCCTCCACCAGGTGTGCTTTGATTTGTTCATTGAAGTAACTCTGGAAAAAATTTTAAAAAGGTGGAGGTGGTAGAAGAAACCTTATCCCATACAAAGAGAGAAATGACAGGGGTGGGGAAAAAGGAAAGGAAAAAAAAATTGACTGGGCAGAGAATCAGAGAAACTATACAGTCTAACCCAGAGAGAGAGACAGAGAGAGAGGAAAATAATGAAGAAGGAGATACAGAAGATGTATAAAAAGAATAGATTAAAAATGTCTGCATGAGGCGTTTGGGTGGCTCAGTCAGTTAAGCATCCTACAATGGCTCCAGTCATGATCTCGGGGTTTTTGGTTTCGAGCCCCATGTCGAACTCTGTGCCGACAGCTCAGAGCCTGGAGCCTGCCTCAGATTCTGTGTCTCCCTCCCTCTTTGCCCCTCCCCTGCTTGTGCTCTGTCTCTCTCTGTCTCTCAACAATAAACAAATGTTAAAAATTTTTAAAAAATTTCTGATTAAACAAACCAACAACCAGAATAACCAGAATAGACAAGGGAAGGAATAAGAGAAAGAAAGGAATAAGAAAAAAAATTATACACACACACACACACACACACAATAGAATTGACCAAGAACCAATTCAGAAAATGCAAAAACGCTGGACCTATATCTGCCAGTGCCTTGGGGCTGGTGGCTGTGCTGGTCTGGAGGAGGGGCGGTATGATTCCCTCCGGTGTCCATCTTGCTCCAGTAGATACATAGTTACCAGGTGTAGAGGGGCATGGTTTCCTATAGGCAGGTCCTGCCTCCACTGTGGGCTCCTTGTCCATTTCCTGAAGCCCCACCTTGTTGGTGATGGGGAGATAAATGGGATACCCCAGCCTCTCCCCACCAGACTGGGAGTCCCAAACCACTCTTTTCAGGCTATCCTCACAGTGCCCTGCCGGTGCAAGTGGGTCAGTTTGTTCAATGTCTTAAAGGATCCTTCTCTGCACAGCCTGGTTCCGGGGAAGTGCCACTCCGTCAAGCCAGCCAACAAAGGGCTTCTGACTCCTCACATTGCCACATGGGCACAAGCCACTGGTTTGCCCTGCTCCAGTCTCCTGTGCCTCCCAGGCGCTAGACTGGGATTCAACCCCCATGTCTTAAAGGATCTCACTTCCTGCAATCCCTCCCGTCCCAGGGTAGGGTCACTCCACCAGCCAGCTGACAAAGGGTCTCTGACCAGCAGGCACCTGCAGGCTCTTTTGTCCTTGGAGGCTATATGACTCCTTCCCACAGCACTATAGGGAGAGGATAGCTCTCTCCAACTGCACCTGTCAGCTCGAGAGCTGGGGCTGGCTCCACTTCTCCTCAGGTGCATGAGCAGGACAGCAGGCTCCAGTCCAAACAAAGCTCCGCAGCCTTAGAATGAGGTAGAAATTGGTTCTTTTTCCTTTTTTTCCATTCCCCGGTCTGTGGTTTTGGGGTTTTTTAAATATTTTCTTAATGTTTATTTTGAAGGAGAGAGACAGAGTGTGAGTGGAGGAAGGGCAGAGAGAGAGGGAGACACAGAATTAGAAGCAGGCTCCAGGCTCTGAGCTGTCAGCACAGAGACCGACGCGGGGCTCGAATTCACAACAGCGAGATCATGACCTGAGCCGAAGTCAGACGCTTAACCGACTGAGCCACCCAGGGGCCCCCCGGTCTGTGGTTTTTCTCTTGTCCAAATTCATTCCTACACTTCCACAGTTTCTCTTTCTCTTCCTTTTGTCTCTCCACTGAAGGGGATCCCTCCCTCTGTGCCTACGCTCCCCCCCCCCATTTTATCTCTCCCAATTTGCAATCACACACCTATGGCCTGCCAAGTTGTCCCCGTGGGCCTCTGGAGATGCTTCTGTCACTCTGTAGCCTGGATTCCTGGATTCCCAGTCTTCTGGCCTCAATACTGCCATGTTTGAGGGAGGAGGGAACTTCGGGTCCCCCTACTTCTCTGCCATCTTGACTCCTCCTGTGTCTATAAGTTTAATGTAAAACTTTAATAAGCCTCTGTGGGTACAGATGGAAGAGTTACAGGGGAGCCATTCAAAACTGTAAGAACTTGGGCTATATTTTAAAAATTCTCTGAGCATCCATGTTCTTATCAGTAAATATTTGCCCAGGGACATCTGATTTTTGAAACTTTTAAAGGACTCCTGTGAACTCTAATAGCCCATGCTAGCCTGGAACAAAATAGTAAAGTAGTTGCATGAGTTTTCTCCTTTTCCAGGTGGCTGACAGCTAAGGAGTTGGGCTAGCTATCTTAAATCACATCATATTTACTGTGATGAGTTTGTGTGCCCTCTTGCCATCAGGTGGGAGAGGAAGGGCATGCTCATGTGCAGGAGCAACTGGGGCCTTAGCGGGGAGGAAAATGGAAGTGTAAACAATGGTGTTTCTCCCAACACTAGGGCATCATGCCCCCTCATCCCAGAGTCTTCGTTGAAACAATTTGTTTGCTTTTCCTCCAGGTACCATTGGAGACTGGAAAAATTACATGACTGTTGAGCAGAATGAAAGGTTTGACAAGATTTTCCAAAAGAATATGAAAGATTTTCCCTTGAAGTTCATCTGGGATATGAATGAGGAATAGAATTCTAGGTGATGCACAACTATTTTCAGAAATCACCTTCAGAAGGAAATATATTGAATTTTACATTTTCATCTTTGACTGTCATGGGCTTATTACTGAAAACTCTCAATGATTAATAAATATTAATATGTTGTCTTTACATCATTTTCCATCTGTGGCCTGTTTTCCATTTGCTGAATTCCTCAGTTTGTGATCAGGAGAGGATTCCTCTCTTTGTTTTGG
Source organism: Lynx canadensis (assembly GCF_007474595.2). Classification (NCBI taxonomy): domain Eukaryota; kingdom Metazoa; phylum Chordata; class Mammalia; order Carnivora; family Felidae; genus Lynx; species Lynx canadensis. Next base: position 105,867,739 of record NC_044307.1, read on the forward strand.
TGTATAATTATGGAGTTGATTTTATTCTACATTCAGCAATTCCAAAGTTCTTGAGCAACAAAGGAGGTCTTAATGTATGATTGATTTGAAATCATAAAATAGAAGCCTTGTCACTTATAAAAAAACTATTTATGGTTTTTCTTCATATTTTAGAATTTAATTTTTAGGTGATCAGATGAGTCAACATTTCATTTTATGGTTTCTATGTTTTGTTTCTAACAGAGTGTTCCTGTCACAAGTATTTTCATGTATTCATAAATCCTATTTTTATTTAATCTGAACATTTATCTTGTGTTGTAAGACACGAAATCATTTAATGAATAGCCATCATTTTCCTACTGATTAAAATAGACATTATCTTGTTCTAAAGAATTTTCTGCCCATGAGTTGATTTACATAAAATGAGGTATTTTCTGTTGATATACTTTTCTTTTTCATAACCATGCCATAATTTCTAACATAAACTGTCATGATGAGTTTTGTTAGAATTTTGTTAAGTATTGCTTTCCCTAAAAAAATCATTTGAAAACTGACATCGACACTAATTGAGTCTTCCCATTCAGAGATTTTATACACTCACCATTTATTTGTATTTTTTTTTCTGGTCATTTAGTGAAGGTACATGGTCCTTAAATAAACCTTGCTCATTTCTTATAAAGTTTATCCTAATCAGGTATAGATGGTATTTGTAGCTATTGGGAGGAGGATTTTTTTTCTTTTTTCTTTTTAGAAAGAGAGAGCAAGAGTAGGGGAGAGGGGTGGGGGTGGGGCAAGAGAGGGAGGGGAGGGAGAGAGAGGGGGAGAGAGAGAGACAGAGAGAGAGAATCTTAAGCAGGCTCCATGCTCAGCAGGGAGCCTGATGCAGAGCTCAATCTCACAAATCTGGAATCATGACCTGAGCCAAAATCAAGAGTCAGATTTTCAATGGACTGAGCCACCCAGCTGCCCCAGGGAACCTCTTTAAATTTTGCACCAGATGTAAGTGTCTTAATCACCTTATCATAGTCCTTAGGAGTTCCATAATGCTTTCAGAGTTTCTTGGCCTCCATTCCCCAAAACATTAGGTATTTGCCATCTGGAGCTTTTAATAATGCTTCCAGAGTCTGCATTACTTCATAATTTTGGGCCACCAATAATGCCTTAAGAAAAAAGTGTATAAATGCTGATGTAAGGCAAATCCAATTAAAAGGTTACATGAACATTTCCTAGTTAAGGGGAAACCAGCAACAGTAATCAATAATATCTCTTATGAATGACAAGGATGAGTTCTTGATTGTACTGTCACAAACTCCAAAGATATATGTACCGAGAAGCAAAAGGATGCATTCCAGGAGAAAAGAGATTGTGGACTTTCAATATCTATGTGCTAGCACATTATTTGTGTTATGGAGGTGCAGACAGGAAGTAGGTAAAGTACTTCAAGTAGCTTACCGTGTTTGTCTTTCAGAGAATATACGTGTTAGGCAGCAAAGGTAGGCATTTTATAATGATATATCAAAATGAGTCACACTTCTAGTAGGAAGTGACTTCAGGGAGACCAATGAGTTCTAAAGTGATGGGAAAAGTTTTTCATAAATGACACAAGGAGTACAAGTTCATATAAATATGTACATGGGTATAATGTCAGCTTGTTTGCTGCTCTAGGACCTGTGTCAAGGTAACAGACAGAATACTGCCAAAAAGGTATGCTGTAAAGTTTATAGGCTTTTGTTCAAGTCATGTTTGTTGGGCAAACCACTTGGAAAGAAAAGATAAGGGGGGGCTTCTTTGCATAAATGAAGGTGCTCAGGGGACAAGCAGAATGAAGCCATATTATTACCCCAAGCAGACAATTAGAGACCTGGAAATTACTACACTGTGAGCTACTTCCACATGTTCAAGATATTAATCAACAGGTTATTGGTTGGACCATACCAGTTCAAACATGTCTAAATGTGATATAATCAGTAAAATAAAATGAATTACACTCCAAATTGGTGGTATCTTTAATAGGTTGATTCTTATGGAACTCAGACTGTCTAGATAGTATGGACCTGGAACGTTTTCAGATGTTCTAGACAGCTGTACCTTTTGGATAATGTTTTCTAAAAGAACTTCTTGATACAATTTGGATGGACCCCCTTCAGCAACAGCTGCACAAATGTTGCCTGCATTTACATCTGTAGCAAGCAAAATTGCTTCAAGTTAAAACAATTCTTTTTTTTTTCAAGTTTAAAAATTTTTTGATTTTATTATTTTTACGAGAGAGAGACAGAGTACGAGTGGGAGAGAGGCAGAGAGAGAGAGGGAGACACAGAATCTGAGCAGGCTCCAGGCTCTGATGTCAGCACAGAACCTGACATGGGGCTCAAACTCACGAACGGTGAAATCATGACCTGAGCCGGTTGGAAGCTTAACCAACTGAGCCATCCAGGTGCCCCTCAAGTTAAAACAATTCTGAAGGGCAGCCCACTTGTTTCCATTTTGGGCTGTAATGAATAATACTGCTATGAACATTTATGTACAAGTCTTTGAGAAGACATATGTTTGTATTTCTTTTGGGTCGATTCCTAGAGGTGGAAATGCCAAACTGCTTTTCAAGGAGACTACCTTTACATCTCCACCATTTGTGAGGATCCCTATTTCTCTATACTCTTGCTAATGCTTGTTGTTATCTGGCTTTTTTATTACAGCTATTCTAGGGGGTATGAAGTAGTATATCATTGTTGTTTTACTTTTCATTTCCATAATAACAAAATGCTGTTGATCATCTTCTCATATGCTTATTAGTCACTTGGCAAGTATATCTTGCCAAAATATCTATTCAACATTTTGCCCATTTTATTTGTTTGTTTGTTTGTTTGTTTTGGAGAGCTTGAGCAGGGAAGGGACAGAGAGTGAGGGACAAAGAGAATCTTAAGCAGGCTCCATGCCCAAGATGAAGCCTGAGGCGGGGCTCAATGTCATGACCAACTGTGAGATTATGACCTGAGCCAAAATCAAGTTGGATACTTAACACACTGAGCCACCCAGGGGGCCCCATTTTTCCCATTTTTAAAAAAGTGTTGCTTATCTCCTTACTATCAAGTGTAAGAGTTCTTTACATAGTCTGGATACTTTTATTGGTAATTCACAAGTATTTTCTTAGTCTGCACCTTATCTTTCGATTTTAAAATGATGTCTTTTGAAGTGGTAAAATTTTGAAATTTGATGAAGTCCAAATTATCAATTTTTTCATTTTATGACTTTGCCTTTTCTGTCGTCAGAAATTCTTGCCTTCCTAACAAGGTCAAGAAAATTATTTCCAACGTTTCTTTTACTAGTTTTCTCATGTGAGCTCTTGAATTAGGGTCTTCAATCTATTCTGAAGTAATTCCTGTGTTTGTGGAAAAGGTTGAAATTCATCTTTTTGATGTAGATATCTAAATATCCCAGATAATTTATTGAAAAGACCATCCTTTTTCTCACTGACTTACCTTGGCACCTTAGTGGAAAATAAATTGACCATAAATAAAAAGTTTGTTTCTAGAGGGATGCCTGATGGCTCAATTGGTCAAGCATGCAAATCTTCATTTTGCCTCAGGTCATGATTTCATGGTTTGTGAGTTCAAGCCCCACGTCACAGCACAGAGCCTGTTTGGTATTCTCTGTCTCCCTCTCCTTTTTGCCCTTCCCGTGTTTGTGCTCTCGCTCTCCTCTCTCTCTCCCCCCCACTCTCATAAACAAACAAATAAACAAACATTTTTTTAAAGTTTGTTTCTGGAGGGGGAGGAGCCAAGATCATGGAACAGCATGGAAGCTTTTTGTGTGTCTCCCGTCCATGAAATACAGCCAGACCGACACTAAACCATCCTACACACCTAGAAAACTGATTGGAGGATTAACACAACAATCTGCACAACCTGAACCACAGAATTCAGCAGGTACGCGGCTCGGAGAGCTGAACGTGGGGAGCGAGAAGCCTCGGGAAGGGAGGTGCTTCTGCGGGCGGAAAGAGAACAGAGATGGGGGTGGGGTGGGGAGAATACAAGAAAAGCACGCTTCCCCAAAAGCAGCTGGAGAGAAAGTGGAAACTTGGAAACAGCCACAGGGACTAAACTAAAAAGGGAGAAGGAAGAAAGGAGAGGGTTTAAATTCCATTAAGACTGTAAACAAGGGGAGCGCAAAGGCTGCAACCCTGCAGCTCTATACCTGGCGGTGCTCTGGTGGGAAGGGCGAATCCCCAGGAACAGAGTGGGGTCTGGGAGGTCCTCAGGCCACACGGGGAAAAGCGGTTCCACTGCTGGAAGGACATTTGGTAGAGACTGTTGAAGCCACCTGGTCCCAGCAGACCTCAGAGGCGTCCACATTCGCTGGTGCTGGGGCAAGATCGTTGAGGGTGAAGCCTGGTGCCAGATGTGTTTTGTGATTTTCCATAATCCCTGAGACGCTGCTGCTACACTGTCTCGCGAACATTTTCTGGGACGGGCTGGCACGTGGCCTCGGTCTCGGGGCACCGGCAGCAGCAGGGTCAAGCAAGCGTTCCTGGGTGCAGCCGATATTCCGATATTCGGCCATTGCTCATTCGGCCATTGCTCATTCGGCCATTGCTCAGTGAGACCCTCCCGCAGAGGGGCGGAACGGGTCAAAGCCGCAGCCCTTCAGAAGTAAGGGGCCGGGTAAACAGCCGCATCTGAGACAAAACTTGGGAGAGAGGTACTGCCTGGAGCCTGGTCACGGAGAGTGAAAAAGCAGGGAGTGGACAGGAGCTGAAGACAGAGGACCGGCACGCGATTGCTGATCCAGGAGAACAGACTGGGTGGCTGGGTGGCGCCATTTTTAACCGCTCCCACGCCTGTGCATACACACCTATGAACACCGCAACAATCCACCCCAGTAGGCTTAGCAGCGCCATCTAGTGGAGAATGGAGCTGTTACACTGAGCCCCGCCCAACTGGGCCAAGTTTGCTCTTCAAGAACACAAGCCTCACTGCTGACTTAATTTATGGAGTATAAAGAACTACATAGACTGACTTCTAGGTGAAAACAAAGCAATTTCAGTCCTACTTCAATCTGTTAGCAGATTCATCTATTCAATGTTTTTTTTTTCCTTTTTCTCTTTTATAATTCTTTTTCTTGAATACAGAAAGGGAAAAAATTCATTTTTATTTTCAATTTTTATTAAATATCTCTAATTTTTATTACCATATTTTTTACTTTTGTGTAAATTTTTTCAAATTCTACTTTACTTCCATCATTTTATTTTAGTCTACTTCAGTGTACTCACCTTTTCAAATTTTAAACGATTTCCTTTTTTTCTTTCTCTTTCTTTTTCTCTTTTTCATTTCTTTTCTTTTTCTTGAATGCAGAAAAACTTCATTTTTACCTTCAATCTCTTTTAAAAATATTTTATTTAATTTTTATTACTAGTTTTTGCTTTTATGTAAATTTCTTCAAATTCTATCTTACTCCCATATTTTATTTTAGTCTACTACAGTCTATTCACTTTTCCAAATTTTCAAACGATTTTTTTTCTTTATTTTTTCTTTTTATCTTTTTTCTCTTTTTTATTTCTTTTCTTTTTTCTTAAGTACAGAAAATTTAAAAAATCATATTTATTTTAATTTTTATTAAAAATATTTTTCTTTAATTTTTTTCTACTATATTCTTTACTTTTGTGTATATTTTTTCAAATTCTATTTTACCCCAGTCATCTCATTTTAGTCTACTTCAGTGTATTCATTTTTTCAAATTCTCAAACGATTTCCTTCCCCCCCCTTTTTTTTTTCTTTAATCTGTCAAACCACTTTCAACACCCAGACCAACACACCTAGGATCTAGCATCATCTATTCTATTTGTGTGTGTGTGTTTTTAATTTTTAATTTTAATTTTTTTAAATTTTAATTGTTTTAATTTCAATTTTTCTACCTCATTAATTCCTTTTCTCCCTTCAAAATGACAAAATGAAGGAATTCACCCCAAAAGAAAGAGCACGAAGAAACAACAGCCAGGGATTTAACCAACACAGATACGAGCAAGATGTCTGAACCAGAATTTAGAATCACGATAATAAGAATACTAGTTGGAGTCAAAAATAGATTAGAGTCCCTTTGTGCAGAGAAACCTGAAGTAAACACTGGCCAGAATGAAATTAAAAATGATATAACTGAGCTGCAATCACGATTGGATGCAGCGGTGTCAAGCATGGATGAGACAGAACAGAGAATCAGCGATATGGAGGACAAACTGATAGAGAATAATGAAGCAGAACAAAAGAGGGGGATTAAGGCAAAAGAGCACAATTTAAGAATTAGAGAAATCAGTGACTCATTAAAAAGGAACAACATCAGAATCCTAGGGGTCCCAGAAGAGGAAGAGAGAGAAATAGGGGTAGAAGGGCTATGTGAGCAAATCATAGCAGAAACTTCCCTAACCTGGGGAAAGACACAGATATCAAAATCCAGGAAGCACAGAGGACCCCCATTAGATTCAACAAAAACCGACCATCAACAAGGCATATCATAGTCAAATTCACAAAATACTCAGGCAAGGAGAGAATCATGAAAGCAGCAAGGGAAAAAAGTCTCTAACCTACAAGGGAAGACAGATCAGGTTTGCAGTACACCTATCCACAGAAACTTGGCAGGCCAGAATGGAGTGGCAGGATATATTCAATGTGCTGAGTCAGAATAATATGCAGCCAAGAACTCTTTACCCAGCAAGGCTGTCATTCAAAATAGAAGGAGATATAAAAAGTTTCCCAGACAAACAAAAATTAAAGGAGTTTGTGACCACTAAACCAGCCCTGCAAGACATTTTAAAGGGAACTTTCTGAGGGGAGAATATGTATGTATATACATATATGTATATATATACATATACATACATATATATTTATATATATAATATATTTATGTATGTATATATATACATACTATATATATTTTTCATCTTTATATGATTTATTTATAGTATATTATTATATATATATATATTATTATATTATATACCAAAAGCAACAAAAGATTAGAAAGGACCAGAGAACATCACCAGAAACTCCAACTCCACATCATAATGGCCATGAATTCATATCTTTCAGTACTCACTTGAAACGTCAATGGACTCAATGCTCCAATCAGAAGACATAGGGTAACAGAATGGATAAGAAAACAAGATCCATCTATATGCTGTTTACAAGAGATCCACTTTAGACCTAAAGACACCTTCAGATTGAAAATAAGGAGATGGAGAACAATCTATCATGCTAATGGTCAACAAAAGAAAGCCGGAGTAGCCATACTTACATTAGACAATTTAGACTTTAAAATAAAGACTGTATCAAGAGATGCAAAAGGTCATTATATCATAATTAAGGGGTCTATAGACCAAGAAGACCTAACAATTGTAAATATTTATGTGCCAAATGTGGGAGACACAAATAATAAATCAATTAATCACAAACTTAAAGAAACTCATCGATAGTAATACCATAATAGTAGGAGACTTCAACACGCCACTCACAGCAATGGACAGATCATCTAATCAAAAAATCAACAAGAAAACATTGGCTTTGAATGACACACTGGACCAGATGGACTTAACAGATATAGTCACAACATTTCATCCTAAAGCAGCAGAATATACATTCTTCTCCAGTGCACATGGAACGTTCTCCAGAATAGACCACATACTGGGAAACAAATCAGCCCTAAGTAAGTACAAAAAGATCAAGATCATACCGTGCATATTTTCAGACCACAATGCTATGAAACTCGAAATCCACCACAAGAAAAAATTTGGAAAGGTAACAACTACTTGGAGACTGAAGAACATCCTACTAAGGAATGTATGGGCTAACCAAGCAGTTAAAGAGGAAATTAAAAAGTATATGGAAGTCAATGAAAATGATAACACCACAACCCAAAACCTCTGGGATGCAGCAAAGGCGGTCATAAGAGGAAAGTATATAGCAATCCAGGCCTTCCTAAAGAAGGAAGATCTCAGATACACAACCTAACCTTACGCCTTAAGGAGCTGGAAAAAGAACAGCAAATAAAACCCAAAACCAGCAGAAGACAGGAAATAATAAAGATTAAACACAGAAATCAATGCTATTGAAATTAAAAAAACAAACAGTAGAACAGATCAATGAAACCAGGAGCCAGTTCTTTGAAAAAATTAACAAAATTGATAAACTTCTAGCTAGTCTGATCAAGAAGAAAAAGGAAAGGACCCAAATAAATAAAATGAAGAATGAAAGGGGAGAGATCACAACCAACAACAGAAATAAAAACAATAATAAGAGAATATTATGAGCAATTAATGCCAATAAAATTGGTAATCTGGAAGAAATAGACAAATTCCTAGAAACATATACACTACCAAAACTGAAACAGGAAGAAATAGAAAATTTGAACATACACATAACCAGTAAGGAAATCAAATTAGTAATCAAAAATCTTCCAAAAAACAAGAGTCCAGGCCAGATGGCTTTCCAGGGGAATTCTACCAAACATTTAAGGAAGAATTAACACCTATTCTCTTGAAACTGTTCCAAAAAATAGAAATGGAAGGAAAACTTCCAAACTCTTTCTATGAAGCCAGCATTACCTTGATTCCAAAACCAGACAGAGACCCACTAAAAAGGAGAACTATAGACCAATTTCCCTGATGAGCATGGATGCAAAAATCCTCAACAAGGTATTAGCCAACTGGATCCAACAATACATTAAAAAAATTATTCACCACGACCAAGTGGGATTTATACCTGGGATGCAGGGCTGGTTCAATATCTGCAAAACAATTAACATGATTCATCACATCAATAAAAGAAAGGGCAAGAACCATATGATCCTCTCAATAGATGCAGAGAAATCATTTGACAAAATACAGCATGCTTTCTTCATAAAAACCCTCAAGGAAGTAGGGATAGAAGGATCATACCTTAAGATCATAAAAGCCATATATGAGTGACCCAATGCTAATATCATCCTCAATGGGGAAAAACTGAGAGGTTTCCCCCTAAGGTCAGGAACAAGCCAGGGATGTCCACTCTTGCCACTGTTATTCAAACATAGTATTGGAAGTCTTAGCCTCTGCAATCAGACAACACAAAGAAATAAAAGGCATCCAAATCAGCCAGGAGGATGTCAAACTTTCACTCTTCACAGATGACATGATACTCTATATGGAAGACCCAAAAGATTCCACCAAAAAACTGCTAGGACTGATTCATGAATTCAGCAAAGTCGCAGGATATAAAATCAATGCACAGAAATCGGTGGCATTCCTATACACCAACAATGAAGCAACAGAAAGAGGAATCAAGGAATCTATCCCATTTACAGGTACACAAAAAAACCATAAAATACCTAGGAATAAATCTAACCAAAGAGGTGAAAAATCTATACACTGAAAACTATAGAAAGCTTATGAAAGAAATTGAAGAAGACAAAAAAATGGAAAAAGATGCCATGCTCCTGGATAGGAAAAACAAATATTGCTAAAATGTCGATACCCAAAGCAATCTACATATTCAATGCAATCCCTATCAAAGTAATACCAACATTCTTCACAGAGCTACAACAAATAATCCTAAAATTTGTATGGAACCAGAAAAGCCAAAGACTTTTTGTATGGAACCTGAATAGCCAAAGCAATCTTGAAAAACAAAACCAAAGCAGGACGCATCACAATCCCAGACTTCAAGCTATACTACAAAGCTGTAATCATCAAGACACTATGGTACAGGCACAAGAACAGACACTCAGATCAATGGAACAGAATAGAGAACCCAGAAATGGACCCACAAACATATGGCCAACTAATGTTTGACAAAGCAAGAAAGAATATCCAATGGAATAAACACAGTCTCTTCAGCAAGTGGTGCTGGGAAAACTGGACAGCAACATGCAGAAGAATGAACCTGGACCACTTTCTTACACCATACACAAAAATAAACTCAAAATGGATGAAAGACCTCAGGAAGAGGTAAGACAGGAAGCCATCAAAATCCTCAAGGAGAAAGCAGGCAAAAACCTCTTTCATCTTGGCTGCAGCAACTTCTTACTCAACACATTTCCGGAGGCAAGGGAAACAAAAGCAAAAATGAACTACTGGGACCTCATCAAAATAAAAAGCTTCTGCACAGCGAAGGAAACAATCAGCAAAACTAAAAGGCAACCGACAGAATGGGAGAAGATATTTGCAAATGACATATCAGATAAAGGGTTAGTATCCAAAATCTATAAAGAACTTATCAAACTCAACACCCAAAAAACAAATAATCCAGTGAAGAAATGGGCAAAAGACATGAATAGACACTTCTCCAAGGAAGACATCCACTTTTTTTTCCCAATATATGAAGTTTATTGTCAAATTGGTTTCCATACAACACCCAGTGCTCATCCAAAAAGGTGCCCTCCTCAATACCCATCACCCACCCTCCCCTCCCTCCCACCCCCATCAACCCTCAGTTTGTTCTCAGTTTTTAAGAGTCTCTTATGCTTTGGCTCTCTCTCACTCTAACCTCCTTTTTTTTTTTTTTTTTTTCCCCCCCCCTGAGTTTCTGTTAAGTTTCTCAGGATCCACATAAGAGTGAAAACATATGGTGTCTGTCTTTCTCTGTTTTCTTATTTCTTTCTCTGTCTCTTATTTCACTTAGCATCACACTCTCCAGTTCCATCCATGTTTCTACAAAGGGCCAGATTTCATTCTTTCTCATTGCCACGTAGTACTCCATTGTGTATATAAACCACAATTTCTTTATCCATTCATCAGTTGATGGACATTTCGGCTCTTCCCATAATTTGGCTATTGTTGAGAGTGCTGCTATAAACATTGGGGTACAAGTGCCCCTATGCATCAGTACTCCTGTATCCCTTGGGTAAATTCCTAGCACTGCTACTGCTGGGTCATAGGGTAGGTCTATTTTTAATTTTTTGAGGAACCTCCACACTGTTTTCCAGAGTGGCTGCACCAATTTGCATTCCCACCAACAGTGCAAGAGGGTTCCCGTTTCTCCACATCCTCTCCAGCATCTATAGTCTCCTGATTTGTTCATTTTGGCCACTCTGACTGGCATGAGGTGATACCTGAGTGTGGTTTTGATTTGTATTTCCCTGATGAGGAGCGATGTTGAGCATGTTTTCATGTGCCTGTTGGCCATCCGGATGTCTTCTTTAGAGAAGTGTCTATTCATGTTTTCTGCCCATTTCTTCATTGGGTTATTTGTTTTTCAGGTGTGGAGTTTGGTGAGCTCTTTATAGATTTTGGATACTAGCCCTTTGTCCAAGGCAGACATCCAGATGGCCAACCGACACATGAAAAAATGCTCAACATCACTCATCATCAAGGAAATACAAATCTAAACCACAATGAGATACCACCTTGCACCTGTCAGAATGGCTAACATTAACAACTGAGGCAACAACAGATGTTGGCGAGGATGCGGAGAAAGAGCATCTCTTTTGCATTGTTGGTGGCAGTGCAAGCTGGTCTGGAAAACAGTATGGAGGTTCCTTAAAAAACTAAAAATAGAACTACCCTATGACCCAACAATTGCACTATTAGGCATTTATCCACGGGATACAGGTGTGCTGTTTCGAAGGGACACATGCACCCCCATGTTTATAGCAGCACTATCAACAATAGCCAAAGTATGCAAAGAGCCCAAATGTCTATTGATGGATGAATGGATAAAGAAGATGTGGTACATCTATACAATGGAGTATTACTTGGCAATCAAAAAGAATGAAATCTTGCCATTTGCAACTACACAGATGGAACGGGAGGATATTATACTAAGTGAAATTAGTCAGAGAAAGACAAAAATCATATGACTTCATTCATATGAGGACTTTAAGAGACAAAACAGGTTAACATAAGGGAAGGGGAACAAAATAATATAAAAACAGGAAGGGGAACAAAACAGAAGAGACTCATACATATGGAGAACAAACTGAGGGTTGCTGGAGGGGTTGTGGGAGGGGGGATGGGCTCAATGGGTAAGGGGCATTAAGGAATCTACTCCTGAAATCATTGTTTCACTATATGCTAATTTGTATGTAAATTTAAAAAAATTAAAAACAAAAACAAAAACAAAACAAAACAAAAAGTTTGTTTCTGGAGTCTCAATTCTATTCCATTTACCTATATGTCTACCTTTATACCAGTACTATACACTGTCTTCATTACTGTACCTTTATGTTAAGTCTTGAAATAAAGAAGGGTAAATCTTCCCATTTTGTTGTTATTTTTGAAACCCTTTTGGCTACCTGGGCACTATGCATTTCTGTAAGTATGCAATACAGTGTTATTAACTACAGTAACCCATGATGCATATTAGATCCTCAGAACTTATTCATCTTATAACTGAAAAAATGTTCCCTTTGACCAGTGACTCATTTCTCCCACCCCTCAGCCTCTGGCAACCACTATTCTTTTTGTCTCTATGAGTTACACTTTTCTTTTTTTTACATTCCACATATTGTGATACCATACAGTATTTGTCTTTCATTGCCTAGCTTATTTCACTTAGCATAATGCCTTCTAGTTTCATCCATGTTTCTGAAAAAGGTAGGATTTCCTTCTTTTATATGGCTGAATAATATTTCATAGCAAATATACATATACCACATTTTCTAGATCCATTCATCTGCTGATGGACACTTAGGTTGTTTCCAATAACATGTTCCTCATTTCCTTCTGAGCCCAATTTCAAATGATGAAGACACCATTAGTTTCTTCCCCTGGCCTGCTCTTCATCTCATTGTACAACATCTTATGAGATGTGGACAAATCAGGGTTCATCTACAGTTAATTTGTGGACTGGCCTAATTTTGAGAGTCCAAGACCTCAAAGATAGATATCAAGTCTTCTGTTACCTGAATGAGGGAGGGATGGTGACATGTCAAATGGTCCAGTATATGAGGTAGAAAAAATGGATTAACAGAAGTACTGCTGGAATGTTCAGAAAAAGAGGTGGTGATATGCTATATCCAACAGATTTAACAAAGGAGAGAGTAAAAAATCAGCAAGTACTTTTGCATTAATCCTGTTAAGCCCACCATTCCAGTGATTATGAACACAAGGAGCCTGAAACCCAAATAATCCATGACTTCCACCTACATATTTATTGCATTAGTTTGCTAAGGCTGTCATGACAAAGTACCACAGACTTGGTGGCTTAAGCAATAGAAATTTATTTTCTCACAATTCTGGAGGTTAGAAGTCTAAGATCAAGGTGTTGGCAGTCTTGGTTTCTTGCGAGGTCTCTCTCTTTGGATTTATGGATGGCCATCTTCTCGTATTTGTCTTCACATGCCCTTCTCTCTGTGTGCTTCTCTGTCCTAATCTCTTCTTCTTGTACAGACACCAGTCATATGAAATTAGGGCCCACTGGAATAACCTCATTTTAATTTAATTAGCTCTTGAAAGGCCCTATTTCCAAATATAGTCCCATTCTGAGATACTGAGAGTCAGCACTCCCACGTATTTTGTTTATAATTTATTTAGCCTGCTAATGGACACAGTTGGAAAAAGAAGCTGGTACATGTGGAAATTAAAAATAGTGAAACACAAAAGAATATTGAATGTTTTAAAATAGCTAACATTTGGGGCACCTGGGTGGCTCAATCAGTTAACTGTCTGACTCTTGATTTCGGCTCAGGTCATGCTCTCACAGTTCCGTTAGTTCAAGCCCCATGTTGTGCTCTATGCTAACAGTGCAGAGCCTGCTTGGGATTCTCCCTCTCTCTGTCCCTCCCCTGCTCATGCTCTCTCTTTCTCTCTCAAAATAAATAAATAAATTTGAAATAACATCTTTCCCACATTTAATAAAAAAATAAATAAAATAAAATAAAAATAAAATAAAATAGCCAACATTTAATGCCACCTTACCAAATTCTAGACACTGTTTCAAATGTTCAGTTGTGTTTTCTCATTTAATTTTTTAATGTCTACCATATGATATGGTGATATTCTTAGTATCCTTTGTATATTATATATTGCTGGTTAAGATGAGAAGTGAATTTAAGATAGCAGATTCCAAATTACATGCTTAACACTTCCTTATAGTGCCTCTGCTTAAAAATATAATAATTTTAAATATAATTTTTGTTTTAATTTTAAAATATAAATAAATTTTGGGGGTGCCTGGGTGCCTCAGTCAGTTAAGCATCCAACTTTGGCCCAGGTCATGATCTCACTGTTCGTGGATTCGACCCCCACATCAGGCTCTGTGCTGACAGCTCAAAGCCTGGAGGCTGCTTCGGATTCTGTGTCCCCCCCCCCTCTCTTTGCCCCTCCCCTGCTTGTGCTCTGTCTCACTCTGTCAAAAATAAATAAATGTTAAAATCTTTTTAAATAAAAATAAATTTTTAACTCTTTTAAGAGTTTGGGTCCATCGTATAACTGTTACATCAG